>NC_142853.1:20625000-21250000 GCF_061612785.1 Hesperophylax consimilis
TTTCATTGGGTTAACCACTAAGAACTTTAAACAAAACTTTGTATTTAAGTAAATACTTCTTACTTCTGAAAAGTTTTAATCTAAAGCCCCTAGTACATGTTGGGCCAACACATTGGTGAAAACTCGGCCAACGTGTTAACGCTGTTGGCGCTAACATCCTTTGATATATGCATGAAAAACCGACAATAATCGAGATGGCTGGCCAACGTTGGGGCCAATGCATGCAACGGCCAATATACGCCAAGTGGTCCTGTACACTTTGGTCCAGCACATTGGCCTAATGTGTATGGGCAGCATAAAAAATTACCATGACCAAGAGTAATTGATTAATTGACAAGATTGTAATGATCTTCTGTACCTCATTAAATTGATAGCTTCAATTTTCCTCATCACTTCTGTATATTGATTTTGAGTACCGCACAAGAGTCCCAACTGCTCCCAACGTTTGGAGCCAGCGAGACTTTGGCATCCACAATTAGGGTATCTTATGAGCCTAAAGGTAGTGGGGAGGGATAGGAGATGGGGAGGAGGAAGGTGGGGATTTGAGAATGGGGATTGAACATGCATTTTAAATGAAATATGATTATGTATGTATGTATGCATTTACTTTATTGTTACCATCCAATTTATATACGTCATCTATCAAATATTTCAGATATGCTGCGAAAAACAACCTTCCAGCTCTAGAACATGTATCACTGCCACGTGTCGGAGCTCTGAAGGTGATCATCGATGAGGTGGGACCTTTTTCAAAATCCCCTCCGATTAACGGTGGCGATATGTCTATGACAGAAAATAAAATAAGTGAGTAATTTGAAAAAAATAATATTTGTGGAACAGTGTGGAACATAACCGCTAAACGATAAACTTGTTGAATTCCGCCTATGCAAAAAATGTATAAATAGAACTTGGTTTCAACTTAATTACTACAAGAAAAAACTATTTATGTCAGGGGAGATGGTAAAAGATTCATTAAAGTTTGACTTTTTATCAATCAATGTTATGTTTGGAGGTTGGGAAATATACATAAATTATTAAAATAACCCAAACTAACCATCTAAAAACAAAAATAGTTGTTAGTAATTAAGTTGAAATCAAGTGTTTTTTTTAAAGAGCATTTACGTGAGGCGGAATTCGACAACATTACCCCTCAAATCTGAATGATTTCAAAATTGGCTTATATAAATATTGTTGGGATGAAATTAATAATATTTGAACAGATATGACCTATTGATAAAGAATCTGTTTCATACAAGTCATTTCAACAGTTCAATACTGTAAACATATTCTGATTTGGGAAAGAGTCTCCTCGCTCAGAATGCATCTAAACAACGCTGCAATATGCAGTAAATAACTCCCTGCATTTCACTGAGTATTGGTTTATTCATTTTTAATGAATACATTAATAATTTGTGATTGGAAATTTGAATAATTTGTGATTGGAAACAGATGGATTTCTGAAAACAAACAATGAACTTGAAATACTCTAGGTTTTGCCATAATAATGAACGTTTTCAGTTCCAATTGAATAAATTTCTAAATAATGCCAAGCTGTATGTATAATATGTATAGCCATAATGAAATGTCCAAACCCCAAATGAATAGGTCATCTACTCAATATGGACACATTTTCACTGTTGGAGCTATACTGCCGTGGTAAGTAAAAACGCAGTGTCTTCCTTGAGAGTCTCAAGGTCTCAAGGAAGATACACGGCAGTATAGTAGTCCAGGGAGAGATCATACGTACGTAATCGGTGAATATTACGATGCAGCCATTTCAGGAGACATATGCAGCTGTTAGGAGTGAAAAGCACCACTTCCACACTTCGATTCTCCTTCGGTACCAATGTCCCGCCATTGGAAAGAAAGTTCAGATACCTGGAAAGATATGTTGAGGCACCATTGGACTTAGCTGAATGCAATGACAGCTCCAGTGAACTTTATTAATCTCTTGAGCGCTAACAGATCCATATAGATAGTGGTTATAGTAGCACAATCAAAAAAATCATTTCTCTGAGCTATTCTGGGGAAATTACTTATGGTAAATTATATAAAAATTTTGTCAATGTGTAAACACAAGAAGAAGTAAGACGGTACAATTTACAAAATTATCATTTTGCAAAAAAAACAAATAAGTGTTTACGAAAAAAGAATCAGCTGGCTGATGGCGAAAATTTTGAGTCAACACACCGAGAGTTAAAGGTACTGGGTTACTATAGAGGAATATGGTAAATGGGCAATACAATGGAACCAGAATAGCAACTAATAAATTGAACCAACCATCCCGTCATCTGTACGCACACACTCAACGTTTGAGACACAAAAGTTGAAGAAACCAAATTAAGTGATTTTTAGGGGGCTTAGGGCCTTCGAAGTCTTGGTTATTCGTTAAAGCTTTTTAGCGAGTATAAATTAAAATTTAATTGTTTAAATCAGTAGAAACGTGAATGTTGGGTTAGCAGAGCTGCATTTTCGATTTGTTGACTAGATCTTCAATTAAATTTTTAATTGCGCAGTAAGTTTAATAGAAATTGATCCCTTTTAAATTGATCCCCGTTAAAATGTCAGATTTTTTTATATCACTCTTTTACCCAAACTTTATAACCTAAATTCAATTTGTTTTTATACATTTTCAGATAAATCCATTCCACGCGAGAGGTTGGAGTGGATCTTGGATGTGACGATAGGCTACGAGGGCGGCAAGCCCATTGACCTGACCAACATAGTGACCGGCAGGAAGCCTCCCACCACGACACAACTGCATTATCGCCTCTACCCTAGCACTGATGTAAGTACACACAAATCAATGTAAGGATACACTGGTCCTTGTATGAAATGTACGCAATGCATTAAAATATTTTGACAACTTACAATCCATATATTTTCTACGAAAATAGATGCTTCAGAAACACACTCGTCACATGCAAACGCACTCTTACACTCCCCACGTAACACCGATGTGCGCTGTCCAGATCGGCGTGGGACGTGTGATAGAAAGATGGCATTGGTGGAAGGCTTTCCAATGAGCTTATTTGACGGTTAAGGTTTTTTTTGCTTTGTGTTTGGCGTTTACTGACATTTGTTTCTCGTTTTATTGTTGAAATGGGAGATAAACGGTAACCGGAATACTCAACACGATGGCAATTCAACACACCTTTAAAATGTGATACGAAATCATGAAAAGTGATGAATTAATAGATATGTTACTCAGATTAGGTTTACAGTTATTTTTTTTCCCATCGCTTGACATATATCACTTTTTAAAGGTGTGTTGAATTGTCATTGTGTTAAGTTACCATGGAACCTAAATAAGCAAGTAATTCATTTAGGAAGACATTACAAATGATTTATAACGTAAAATCCATTCAATATCATGACACTTCGATTCAAATTTGCATTGCATGCATGGGATAAGTGTGCACGTTTGCCTAGAAACATTGTAATGCACATGTTGCGTACATGGGACCAGTGTATCCTTACCTCCGTCATCATCATAGCGCTGTATTGCTGGAGGAATTTAGCCTACCCCACTGTCTGTGCTCCCTCGTTATTCACCTCCAGTCCTTAATCCTTCCCATCCTGCTCCAGTCCTCTTCCATGCAGTCTATTGGATTCGTGGATATTTCGAACTCGATTATATGAAGAGCATCAATTTTTATATTCCCATCGACAGCATTAACTGTTTTATCTCCCGGCCTGCAGGACTAACTTGTCAATGGTAATGCCGGTGGAATCAATTTGGGTATTGACATATTTTACATCAATGAAGCAGAGTTTAAATGGTAAGCTTTTTTGCTGCTCGCATAAAACCTGCTTTTGTATTCATTTTTTTATGTTGGGTTGTACAGATGTTCTCACTTACATGAGAACAATCCAGTTATAAATACTCGGTTAAATAAATAGGTACGTAAAATTACAAAAATCCACTCAGTCGAAGGATAAATAATATCTACATAAAAATATAATAAATTGTACAGGACAATTGGACTTGAGATGATTTTTCACAAAAAACGGCGCTGTATGAATTATCAAATTATTATAATAATACAACGAGACACAAGTTATAGATAATATAATTAGCTCAACATATTTTTTAGCCAAAGCTATTATTATTGTATATTTTTATTTGTTTTCATTGCTTACTCTGATCAATGTTATATTTAAAAAAGAATTAAGATTGTGTTTCGTAATGTTTTTTGAAATCTTGCGATCATGCACAAAGAAAGCAGCTAATAAAAATATGCAAGAAAAAAAAAAATTAAGATAATGTTGGTAGTTCTTAGTTGAAGTATGATACAGTTAAATATGACTGAAGGAAATAAGGTTGAATTAGCTCAGTGTGGTTATGTTTAATCTCTGTATTAATATAATTAAACCTTACTAAGCTAAACTTGATCAAATAAAATTAAATATTATAAATTCAGTCAGGTTATGTTATTATCTTTATGTTTAATCTCTGTACATATTAATATAATTAAACCTTACTTTATCTTTTCAGGTACCCAAAGATCATGAAGAGATGACGAGATGGCTCTTCAAACGGTTCGAGGAGAAGGAAGTATTACTGGACCATTTCTACAAGACAGGTTGCTTCCCGGCAGATTGTCCGGATGGCGTAACTCGTAGAGACAAGCCACAAAAGATTGAACAAGACTACTTTCGTTTTGTTTATGTGACAATATTCTTCGTCACATCGACATTTTTCCACGTCTATCTATTCTGTTCTCTTTACGTGTTCTGTGCGACAATGGTCAGAAGTATAGGACTTACGTATAGCCAAATAACTTCGATTCTTTGAAGTGCTTTAGTCATTTTCAAAAGTTATTTTGTGATCGACAAATTATCAAAGTTATTTTGTGATTTACAAATTAATCGAGTTATTTTGTGATTTTCGAATTAACTAGGAGCGTTATGTTGTGATTTACAAATTAACTAAGTTATTTTGTGGTTTACATACAAATTAACTAAGCGTGCTACGCTCGTTTATTTCCTAAGCTTGGTGATGTAATTCATAAATAATAATGAAGTCCATAATAATATATACTAGGATATTGTTAGATTTCAACCAAAGTTATTTCTTATAACCTTCATCCTGCTCTTGAAAATAATTTTGAGTCGAAACCTGCATTTAATAATTTTAATTATTATTGCTCTATGATAACCTAATATCATTAACGTCGTAATTATTTGCTTATAGTAATTATTCTGAGGTCATTTCAGTATTTTTAACCCTTTCGACCTGAGTTAAAACTTTCAGTGGTCGAATATGTTTGATGCTTGATAAAAATTGTTTGGTAGAGTAGGAATTTGAAAAGTTTTTGTGTTTTTTTTGTTTTTGTTTTTTCAATAGTTTAGAAGTTATGGCTAATTTAATTTGAAAGAATATTAGGTTTCAGAAGGCTTTTTTCACATAATATAACAAATTTTACACTGCATCCATAAAATATAACATTTTATTCAATTAAAAAATAATATGTAAAAGCGATGAAAAAACTTACATTTTTTTTAAATCAGGAAAAAAAATTTAACACACAAATCACATTTTATAATGTGAAAATGGCTACCACCTTAACTTTTGGCTATAATCCAATAAAAAAATAGCCCACTTTACAAACAAAAACTGCCAATTTTAATTTTATCTAGATAGGGAAGAAAAAATTCATAAATCTATGTATTTTAAAATATACACACGGTCGGAAAGGGTTATATAAATATTTGACCTGTTTATGTGATTGACCTACATGAAATTTAACTCTTGTATTATTATTTGTTACCATTTTTGAGTTCATGAAGTAACTTCGTTTATGTTTAAAACCTATTGATTTTAATTAAATTAGTTTGTAAATATTTTTTTCTTATGTATTGAAAACTTGGCAAAAGTTTGATTTTTTAATTACACATAGTTCTTCATACTTTGCAAACGAACAAACCAATTTGTTTAAGAAGAATTAGTTAGGTAAATAAGCTTTGTAACATATTATATTAGAGGCTATCTTTTAGTAATGTAATCTAGTAATAATGTCACTTTGCAGTGTGTGTATTTTGTATTCATTGCACTCAGCACAATATTGTATGATTCTGAATAATTCCATCGATTGCAGGTAACCTAAAATTTTTTTCTTTCTAATATCACAATTGTTTTCTGTACTTTCCTTTTACGTATATATTATTTAGATGAGACAAACAGCGAAAAAACTGGATCCAATTACTTGTGGGTTGAACTCCCAACGTTTTCTTCCACCTTTTTATTTAATCTGCATCCTATAACTGATATGGGATTAATCGCATTCGATTTTCCTTATGAAATACTCTGTGATGATATAAGACGTAATTTACAAAAATAAGAGCATTTTCATGGAGTGATTACTTTTGCGCCACCTTGTGTCATGGTTTACTGAACTAAATAATGTAAAATTTTTGGATTTTGGATTAAGCAAAATAAATTTAATCCACGGCATGATCCAGTTTGATAAGAAATAATATTCATAATTCGCTTTATCCCAAAGAATTTTTTTTATTTTGATCATCCATCAAACTGGTTTAAAATATTGAAACCTACAAATTTATTAAGTATCAATTTATCGTCTGTTCCTTATTAGATAATATAGTACAACATCAAATAACATATTGTCCACTTAAATTGTAAAATGCATAACTCCGTTTGTTTCAAAATTAAGCTGTAAATGTCATCTGGTGTTAAAATTAGTTTTGCTTCGAATGATAAAACTGTTATCTCCGTAAAAAAATATGATAAGTCTTTAAAAACGAATTAATAAAATGCTTAATTCCATCGTACCATTTCTAAGCAACTTCTTCATTTGGTATCTACAGTATCTTGCCGGAGTTACAGCGTTAAGCCGATGATATGTATTATTTTTCATGCTATTGGCATTTCCTGAAAAAAAACTATACTTATGTGTAAAAACTGTCATTGCATGATTAAACACACTTCACTTTGCAGAGCACTGTAAGATAGTCGTAGTTTTCTTGAACTGCTTATGGGCGTTTTTATGCAAACCGTGGACATCAACGGCAATAGTAAATTAAAAGCGTCTTCACATAACTCCATACGTTTTGCTGCCCTGTTACGCCATCATACCGTGCTGTTGTCGTGGTAATTATAAAAGTGCCCATCGTACTTAACTGCAGTGTAGGTGCTTGATCTTACCAACGTATGCTTCAAGGAAATAAATTTACACATTATATTTTACACAATTTAATGCTTGCCCAATAATTTACTGCCTTACTATTACAATATTTGAAATCCCATTTTAATAAGATTTTTTAACACATCAGTACTAAGCATTGTCTTTATTGCATATTTTTATTTAAAATATGTGAGAATTTGGTACAATCAAATCTTCCCTGTTTTCATGAATACATATTGATAAAATTAAAACATTTGAACGATTTTCCTTTCTAATAATTCATTTAGCTGTAAGCTTTTCACTAAGGCCTAGAAACATTCCGTTTCCTAGGTAATACTACGGAGTTCGGCAGTTATTACAGTAAAACATTTTTTTTAATGAAAAGAACAAACCTTCACATTTTATTTTATGTTTTAGCTTTCGTTAACCGTCAATCGCTTCTATACTTTCCTTTGGGAATAGACAAGTACCTACGCCTTTAATCGAAATATAAAGCAAAGCATGAATTCAAAAAACTAGTAAATTAATATATCGCATTTTTAGTATTATTGCGTAAATTATATCAAGTAGTTTCAACCTCAGATTTTCTTAAAAATATTAATGTGTTTTCAAGCCATATTTCTGTAATATTTTTCAAATAATTTAGTAGTAAAAAATTATCATTGAAGACAGAGAAACATTTAAAAGAATAGCACATCTAGTCACGTCATATTTTCTCGGTTGCCCCAAATATCTTAAGCATTTCACCCTTATAGGTAGTTGAGTAAGATTATTTCATTTTGATTTGTAATACTTTTATAGGGGTGTAATATTCTAACTTGTACAAAAGGGATTAATCAACTTAGACACTTGAGCGATGGGGTATTTAAAATATAAATGGCTTGAGCGATGGAGATTTCCGGGCATTCGGTTTTGGATTCGCCCGCACTAATTCTAAATCATAGTTCCGAATATATCGTCTACCTAAATTTAGGTAGCCATTGCTCAAGGTCTAAAGCGATGAGACCTAAATATGGGTAGCCATCGTTCGACTGGTTAGGATAATGTTGAAGCGCTATGGCAAAACTCTGAATTTTATGTATTTTATTTGGGCGAAACATTATTTGAACCTGATCGATACAATTGTCATATATGAGATACTTCGCCGAAAATTCTCGTACACAGATGTCGCATATTATGTGATTGATGAAATTTCATTAACTCGAATATACGCATTTAAAAATGTTTAAATATTACACTATTTTTATCTTGCTCCTAAGAAAACAAGTCAACAGGTTATATTTTTCTAGTTAAAACAACCTTGATTAGGTTACTTCTGCGTTTTTTTCAGTTAACAATCCTTTATTTTATTTGTTTTGTGTTGGAATATTGTTCTTCGATGTATACAATTCTTACCCCATTAGTGTTATCCATTTATGCTGGATCTACAGGAAGAGAGTCAGAAAAGAGCTTACTTTTAAGACTTCTCTGTGTTTTTTTTTAGGAAAGGCTTAACAACATTTTGTGCATTGACTCCTTAAATAATTTTCATTTTACCATTTTCTAATAATTCCAGATGTATGAAAAATATCACAAAATTCATAATGGTGCATATGTGTACAAAAAATAATAATAATAATAAATGCAGAACAGATTTAAGTGTTTGACTTAAATCCTTCCATTGTTATGTACATATTTGAATTTAAACCGTGATTTATTTATTACCGTGATGAATAACACATGTGTATGCAAAATAATGCTATTTTAATATGAGTTTGATTTTTTTTAACCATAATTAATTTTTATTTACGTTGTTTTAATATAATTTTAATTTCACATGGAGAAATGCTGTGTACCTTCGTTATTCTTAATCTTCAAACATAACAATGTTAAACCTAGGCAGCTTTTTAAAAGTGCTCTGAGACATATTGTTCCATAATAATTTATAGAATTCTAATCATATGAATACTCTTTTCTAATTTCACCATTCATGTTCATAATACTGTTTTATTATTATTTTTAGTATAGTTTCTATACTTGCTGCCATTCTTATACATAATAATATAATTACTAAGGTGTATACGTCAATATGTTCATATTCACATATTAACGGACGTACCTAAAACTTGTGCTCATGAAATGATAACTTGAATCATTTCGATAAATCTTATTTAATTCAACTTACTATTATTATTCTTATCTCTCTTTATATAAAAAAAAACTATATTATTACTTCGGTATGCATTTTTTATATCTTTGCAAATCCCCAATGTAAAAATATCTATAAAACAGAATTGTTTGTGTAATTTAAAATGCATTTTACCATACACAAGTTAATACAAGTTAATGTCAGGAAATTTCATAAATCTGCAAAGTATTTGAGTAATCTCATAGACATTAAAATTGATAGACTAGCCCGTCAGGGAAAGCGGAACAAACCGTTGCGCGGAGGAGGTGTGACCGCCTGTAATTTGTCAATAAATAAATCTGACAGTAAACAGACAATTTGCATTGTAATATCACAATGTAGTCTGCGAAAATAAAATCCCCCTACAAATTTCTAGTATTTTTTACAATGGTGCGCAAATAGTCTGTTGTTTGACAGCCGGAATAGTCCAGTGGTAACGCATTGGACTGCCATTCCGAAGGTCGCGGGTTCGAACCCGGCGTGCGCAAATAAATTTTATTTGATTGAATTGTGATATTTCACAATTAATTAATTAAAATAATATATAGTATATTTGCGGCACGTTCCAGAGTGGAAGATACTACCAGTATCGCCCTGGTGTAAGACCACCATTCAGAATTGAAACGTTGCTCCAAATGGCTTTAGCCGTGTTTAGTGACTAGATCTGAATAGCCAGGTACTTCCCCACCTTCCTCTTTCCCTTCCCCACTTACCTTCAGCCTCACAACATCCCCCAATTGGGGATGCCATAGTCTCACTGGCTCCAGACGGGAGCAGTTGGGACTCTTGTGAGGTATTCACTATAAAAAAAAAATTTAAAAAAAATTGCTGGCTGCATAAAAAACTTAACTACAAATCCCAAGTCAGGTCACATTGTGTGACAAAATATTCAGTTTTGGAAACAGTTGGACACTTTTACAAATGTGTTTAATTTACCCACTCATTTTTAGCATCCCGATTTGAAAGCGGTACAGTTTTTTAACTGTTTTTACAAACATTTCGATCCTGCACAGAAAAGTCCCATAATGGACTGCGTTGCAAACTGTTGCCTTACCGTAGCGAACTTTACTTTTCTGCACAGGGTCTGGTTATTTCAATGTGCTCTCTTCGGCGTTCAAAGTACAACTGATGTTGTGGATTATTCAAAACAATCTCGAATCCTCCCGGTGCCTAAAATATGACACGTGATTTGCCTTCAGCTCTTCGAAATGAAGCCCGGATTCATGTTTGTGAAATTTTATCAATTTTGATGTCTATGAATAATCCCTTAAATTAGAAACTTTATTTTTCATTAATTCTATAAAAAACGTTTTACGGAATTTTTCATATTATTTCCAGACATTCGTAGTTACTTATTATTTTCTTCCGATTAAAGTGCTTCGGTAAGCTAACTAAGACAATAAAAATACTATGAGCTTACTCTTTCGGCAAATTTACCTTTTGTTGAACATATTTTTTTCATAATATATTTGAATATCGGTGAAATAATTTAAGTCTGTGCTATTTAATGAAAATATTACAAAACATGTTGTTTTTAATGCAAGGTATATTTAGTAGAGTACCTACCATAAATCTACGGATAGTAAATTTTATTGTAATGAATAAAAAAACTTGCAAATTGATAGCGTAAATAATAGAGGTTGTACAAAATTAATAATATATAGCTTCATCTAATACGGCTGAATTTAATCATCCAATCAGCGCTACGCATACACAGTCAAAACGAGTTTACATCATAAAATTATTCCATTACAATTAATTATGCAGTTGTTAGAAAAACATTCATTTTTATGTGGTACATATTTATACACGGTGTCCGGAAACTAGAGGTACAAGCGGGCAACTGTAGAATCTACATCACATAGAGAAGACAAAAAACAACTGATAGTAAACCCCCAGGGACCGATTTTTTCAAATTTTACCTAAAAAATTTCAAATTAAACATTTCGTATGCACCACAAAATCGACTGTAAATTTAAAGCAGATTCACCAGTTTCCTGCTTGTAATACGAGTTTCCGGACACCATGTTCAAGTATTCAATAAATTTTTAGAGTCAAATGTTTTTAATTTCATTTTCACAAGTTCTCTGTAAACTCCGCCATTTGACATCGTTCAAATGTTTCGAGAAAGCACACACCCGCCAATTGGCTTGTGCATCGATATAACATTCATTGCTCAGTGTTCATCCGAGTATGTTTGATTTTTAACCAAAGATTTCCAGAAATGCTGGATGACTGCACTGTGTATCCTTATGCGGCTATATCACGTCACCAAACTCGCTATTACTAAATGTAGAGATTTTCTTTGGGTTCCAAAACAAACTATGACCTTAAAATGTTTGATGATGATTTTGGGGTGGTCTAGAAATTTTAAGGCCATATTATGGATTTAAGAGAAGAGGTTGTATGTCAAGAATAGTAGAAATTGCAGCTCTTCTGGTATCATTTGTGTCTGTTTTCTTTTCTTAATGTAATCATTTTTTTTGTACCTACCTATTTTGACGATAATATTTGCATCAATGAATAGACAATACACAATAGAAATGCCTTTGGTATAGATTTGAATGGAAACCAATGTCCCCACTGACTTAGTAATTTTTGGTTCTATCCTATTAATGCAGGCTCTGTCTCTCTTACGCTGACATCGTGTATCGCTATTCTAGGGCCGGCCCTGAGCCAAACTGCACCTGGTGCTACTAAAAAACTTCAAGGGTACTGTGTTAGGTGTTTGGCATTATCAGCGCCTTGGCTTCTTGGAGCCTTGGCAAGTCAGCGCCAAGTCAATTGCAACTGCACAGAGCCGGCCCTGTGCCATTCCATTCTATCGATATGAAAATATAATGATGATGAAATAAATTTCTGTATTTGACATTTAAGCAAAGAATGGTCAAAGTTTTGGTTTAAAAATGCGCCCACATTGAATTTCTTGTGTTCTATGTTTGCAGGGTAATTTTGAGAATTATTATTGAATAATAATTAATATTTCAATTTCACCCAAAAAAGAGATTTAATAAATAGGTAAACTGAAAAATAATTAAACCAGAGATTCAACAGTATTATTTATAACTGCTGTATATATTTTTTCTTCTTCTGTAAGTCTAGCTAATATCAATATAGAAATTACATTGCTAAATAAAATGTTTGAGTATCACTTGAAAAAATCGAAATTTATTACGGTATTATTTGAAGAAAAGAAAATAGCATTTATTTTATATTATATGTTGTATGTAGTTTTTTTTTTAATATTCGCAATTCTGTACCAAGATTTATGATTGAATTAATAATGTAGGTAGTGTATTCTGTTTAAACGTAGAAAGTTTTACTTGTAGTTCACATCTGTAATGGCACTTTGTGTGGTGATATTATATGTGTAGTGTTCAGAATGATCCCTCACGAGGTGATCATTTAGTTGAAAGCCTTAACGTCTTCTTTTAAAGTAGAGGTCTGGCATTTGATAAGAATGTTTGGTCCAAGGAAGGTTTTTCAATATGATGTCTAAAGTCTTTTTGTCCAAAAACAAAACCAACTGCTTTTATGTAGTATTTAAAAAAAACGGTGACCGGATAAATCATCACAGTAATTCATCACAATAATTCATCACAATAATTCATCACATCTTAAAAAAGTCATGGAAAGTGATGAAACAAAAACTTTATTAACTGGGTTAAGTAGGTTAGGTTAAAAATTTTTTTTTCATCGTTTCTAATGACTTTATATCACTTTTTAAAAGTGTGTTGAATTGTCACTGTGTTGAGTTATCATGGAACCAAAAAAAACATCTTTAGCGATAGAGATTTTTGGTTTTAGATTCGGCAGCACTCATTCCACCGTTTAACCAATCATTTTAAGTTCCTTCTATGAAAATATTGTAAATTGATTTTAATTCATAAAGTCCTCCTACCTTCAGCTACCCAAATTAGGGTAACTATCGCTCGAGTGGTAATTATCGACCAGCCAACATGTATTCCTCGTACAGGCTATTAAACCATGTTTAAAATTTTATTTTCATATACCTGCATACAGCACAACATGTGCCATTAACCCTTTAGGTTCATAACCCTATATATCGACATGACACTTCATGCCTCATGAGTGCAGCATTAGACATATAGGCTGGGCATAGAAAACAACTCTCATCATTTAATGGTAAGAAACTTGACCACCACATTTGCAGTAGGATAACTATTCTTCTTTTTTACCCATATCCCACCTTAATCGAAAAGGTTCAGATACAATCGGAACCAGGAAACATAAATAAATTTTACAGCTGAAAAGACTGCGCTACTGTCAAAAGAATTATGTGAAACATAGGAGATGAGCACAACGGGTTTATGGCCCGAGTGCTTACGGGATCTATGCAGACCATCCCTAACTCAATAGGTTCACGTGAATACGCATAGCTTGTTTTTCGTTTTAACAAACATCTACATAGATTACATCAGAATATCATGTATTTAACAGCAAATAGGTCATAAGACCATAAAATCTTCCTTACGTCTTTTATCTAAGATTCTAAACTAGCCTGTTATGTATTTCTTTTTTAATAATTTTGCTTTTTGTTTGACAAAAAACTTAAACGTCTAATTGAATGAACCGTCCGGTATCGATTAATTTGGTTAAGGGTAATTTGTTTAACTTTTTTGGTATGAATAATGAATAATTCTAGTGAGATAGAATGTATAAGTATGCTTTATTTAAAGATGAATCAAAATGCTTGAAAGGGCATATCCAAATGTCTAAAATTATCACAGAATTGAAAGATTTTTTCGCACTAGATATTATTCACCTGCATTTCCGTGTTTTTTTAGATCAGAGATATTTAAATGCATTCAACTTTTGACTCTAAACCATATTATTTTAAGCTAAGAGCACACATCGGGGGCACAATGTCAAACAACATTATCTACAAAAAATATACAAATATTTCTTGGCCTTAAAATCAAATAACATTACCCACAAAAAAACATACCAATAATTCAAGGGCATAATTTCAAACAATGTTATCTACAAAAAAACATGCCAATTCTAATAATAATGATTGGTATGTCGTTTTGTATATAACATTTTTTTACTTTAAGCCCTTGAATTGTTAAAATGTTTTTTCTTTATATGGGTAATTTATTTAATTTTAAGACCAAAAAATATTTGTATGTTTTTTGTAGTGAAGATTGTTTGAATTCAAGCCCTTGACATACAGACTGTGTTTAAAATAAATCCAGTGAGAAAAGTTATATGAGCTATGATATTGTAAGTTTTTTCAGAAAGAAAAAAAACTAAAAAAAGTTTTGGTTTCTTCCACATATGTATTTATGGTAGTAAAAAATGAACTATTGCCCACGTGGAGATAGTTCTGGCAATGCCGTTAATAAACGCTTTTAATAAATGTGTTATTATGGATAAATATGATAATAATTTTGTTTCTAATGATAATGCTGAGAGTTTCAACGTTGTTAGTCATATTATTTAATTTGTTTTTGTAATATAATGCAAAGGTACACCATATTTCATGTGATTCTCTACTATTACTATGTGATTAATTTGTTCCATTTAGTTTTAATTTGTAGAATTATCATTTGAGTCATATTTTAGAATTCTTCTTTAATTTTTTTCTTTTTGAACAATTGTTTTAGTTTTGCCCAATGCAAAACAAGAATACATACCTACCTAATAAGTTGTCAATGTATACTAAATAGTTTTGTTTAAATTTCTAATACCATTCAATGTTTGACTATAATGTTTTAAGTTAAATGTACATTTAACTGTAAAATTAAGTATCATTGACTTAAATAATAAAATTATCATAAGTTAGTTTAACGTTTTTATCACCATAACATTTTTAGCACTTTATAAAACAGGTTGTGTGAATTCCAATTATTAAAATTCTGCTTTTTTATAATATATTATTGCATAATATGTAATCTGATAAAAGTAAAGTAGCTTTTCAATAAATTTGTAGCTAGTTTTCTCCCGAAACATTCGCAGAGAAAACACAATAAAGCTGGAGTATTTTAATACAGTGAAATTATCTAGTGAAATGTTTGGTGAAAGTTTTTTTGTTTTAATTTGATTATTATAAACTTTTCTTAGACATACACCTACCTATAAATACAATTTTTGTTTAGTTTGTAAGAACCCAAAGGCAAATGATTATTTGCTGCGGTGAAAAAGTTTTTTCCTGTTTTTTCCCTTTAGTTAGGATGGGTTGTATCGTAGAATTTGAATAATTCTTCAAATTTCAATGTTAATTTTCAAGTTATGTAAAAGATTTTTTTTCAAGTTCTGTCATTTTTTCAATTCTGTCAAGCAGCTAGCCTATAATGATATATTAACCAAACTTGAATGGGACTTTCACGGAACCCGAAAATGAACATTGAAATTTGATGAATTGTTCAAATTCTGTGAAACAAAATCCTTAGTGCTACAAAACATCTATGTATACTTCTTAGAACACAAATATTTAAATTCTCAAAAAGAATAAGGCACTATAGGAAAATTCACATTTAACCTGTTCGCTGTCACAACATTTTGAGGACATAAACAGAAACGATCCCATTTGGGACCGATGGCAGCGAAACGAGTGTATCTTTTGTCCCAAAGAGACGTAATTTTTAATGTAACATTATTTTGTAGCGCTATTAGAATTGCTTTGAAGGAACAATGTAGAATAATAATGCTTATACGAACCAAATGTAAACATAATATTGAGATGTTTATGATTATGCATTCATTGTAAGGATTCCTACATAAATTAAGATGTTTTTAAGTACTTACAATTTGGTGATACTTTTTCACCACATGAAATATGTATGTTACTTTTTACAGATAGGCACCGTTATAACTCTATCTTTCAGTCATTTATCACAAAATTTTGTACATGAGCTTTGATCAGTCAATAACGACAGATGGTGTTTTGTTTACTGTAATTTTCCTGTTTATCGTTTCTAAAATGCATAGTTCAAAATATTTTCCTTGACATCAAATCATTCTTATTCTATTTTTTTTTTAAATACACTTTTTCTTCTCTTGGTTTTGCAGCAAACAATTCTCCCCAGTTTTATTTCTTTATCAATTATTTATCGTTTCGGAACATCCACCTGAAACTGGAGTGAAATTTAATAAATATTTTCACAAAAACATAGGTCCAATCAATTACAATTAACTTCATCTTGCAACATCTTCAATTTCTCAAGACGCAAGAATGTGATGTAAATTAAGTGTAATTGCAGTTAAAACAACATAAAAAAATGAACGACTTTGATTTAAACAGAACTTGGAGAAATACGATTAGACTTACAATTCGACATTGATGGCGAACTATGAATAATTTTATTTAACAAGTGAGTTAGGTAGCTACTAAATGTTGAGGACATAAATGAACTAAGCCCGAATGGTCCTGATTGGTACCGGTGGCAGGGAACGAGTTAAAACATTTTTTTTCCTTTTACCATAATCTTCATCAGAACCTTTGATGATATTTTTCATTTATCGATATATTGCTATAGTAACACCTTTACTCTGTTTTTTTTTTTTTTATTAATTCTTTCCTGGTGGTTACTTCACGATATGAAACACCATTTTTCTGTAAATAAAACCTAAAGCTTAATTTTTTCTGGTTCCTAATTATTGCAAAACTTTTACCACTTCAAATTTGAACTATCATTGCTTATTATAGGTTAAAACACTATTTTGATTGATTGTATGAATTAATAAAATGAAATAAACTGATTGTGATTGATGAGAAATTTGTGTTTTTTTTAGTATTATCCTCTTGACAACCAGATAACCTCCGTGGACGAGTGGTTCGGTCCCACGACTCCAGAACCAGAAGTCGCTGGTTTGAAACCGGACGAGCCCAATAAAATCTATTTATTTCACAAATAATTAAAATTAAATAAAATGTTGTACAGTAGGTACTCTCTAAATAATCACCACCCCAAAAACCGGGCAAGAGTCTAATTAGTAAAAGTTGCAGATTATAGTGCATATATAAAAAATGTGCAAAATATTTTAAAAGTTTTTTCGTAAAAACAAAAAAAACACCGCTATCGATCTCTTATAAATTCAATTTGTTGTTTAAAATTACGGTGTCGTGTTTATGCTTCAGAGAAGACTCCATTTTGTAAACTTATTCAAACTAAAAAACGTGGCAGAACAAAACGAACAGAAACACAGGCGACAGAACAAACCAAAATGTCCTAAAACAACAATAATAATTAACCCTGTTAACTGGTAAAATGGTAAGCTCTAAGCAAGCTAGACGGCGGTATAGTAACTGAGTGTGTAAGGATAACATAACCTCACCTGAAGGTGTATAAAGCTTTGTGTCTAGGCGTGCAGCGGACTAGTGAATTTGACATACAAATATCGGCAAATTATACAGTTTGATTTTGTGCTTTCGACTACTAAAAAGAAAGACGGAGAGCAGTTGTCGGATGATCGAACGGCAAATTCCTGTTAGAGTACTTGTACTTGTATTCGTGATTCCAGATTGTGTTCAGAGTTGCAGATACTCTTAGTATCTTCCTGGTGATCGACTATTATTCAGAATCGAAATGTTTCTTGAAATGGCTTGTCAAATTTATGTAAATACCAGATCTGAATAGCCAGGTATTTTCCAATCTTCTTCTTCCCCTCTCCACTCCCTCCAGCCTCAAAACATACCTCAATTTACTGTGGATGCCTGTCTACTTGTCTCCACTGTCTCACTTGAATAAAGTAACAAATAGGCACAATCCCTTCATTGTTGATGCCACACGAATTTCTAAATTAGCGTTTTCCAAGCTTATTTGGTTCACTGCCCCCTTTTCAAGTACTTATATATAATATGCTTCATCAGAGGCCACTGAACACTGTCTGCTGCTGCTGATTTTTTTATATATAAATACACAATATATTTAGATATAAATACACAATGTATTTAGATATAAATACACAGTGTATTTAGATATAAATACACAATGTATTTAGATATAAATACACAATGTATTTAGATATAAATACACAATGTATTTAGATATAAATACACAATGTATTTAGATATAAATACACAATGTATTTAGATATAAATACACAATGTATTTAGATATAAATACACAATGTATTTAGATATAAATACACAATATATTTAGATATAAATACACAATGTATTTAGATATAAATACACAGTGTATTTAGATATAAATACACAATGTATTTAGATATAAATACACAATGTATTTAGATATAAATACACAATGTATTTAGATATAAATACGCAATGTATTTATAGGTAGTAATAATTTATTTATTTATTTAAACGCCCATAGGGCTTTTACAGATAATAATGTACATCTTTATTTATTTATTTTTTTTTTAATTATACAGATCTTATATCTTATATGATAAATATATGTTATACAAAATAATATACAAAAAATATCCGAGTTAACAAAATATAGGTACAAATAATTGAGATTAAAAATAGAGAATCTGCCAAAATCCTCCAAATCAATGGTAATGATTATAGGAAAGTATAAAAATAGATATAAATACACAATGCATTTAGATATAAATACACAACTAGAGTTAGCATGATATAATAAGGTTACATATAGGTACACACATCTAGTAAAAGAGTTTAAGGATGCTTTGTGCTTAAAGTTGTTGAAGGATACGTGAAAAATATCGGAAAGTGAAAACTAATCTTGAAATTGAAAGAAAAAAAATTATTTAGCAGAGAATCAAACCCTAGCATTCCAATAATTCCCTCAATACAATAGTTTCATGTGAATGCTAGTTGTATATTAATTATCATTATTTTGTAAAACTGATCTTTAATTCATGAGAAATTAACCCTTATATTTTATCATTGAATAGAGTATTTTATTTCATTAAATTATAGTTTTGTTTTATACAACCAAAGCTGTTTTTATTCCAGATCATTAACAGAAGTTCTCTTTGCAAGGTCTAGAATATAAAAATAAGTAGCTATGTTAAAGGTATAAAAAGGAAAGATGTTTGGATTAAATAAACACATTTAATGAAGGTATAATACAATATTATTACAATGGTCCGATTGAGATGTATTGCCCCGGTGAAAGACCACCATACAGAATCGAAATATAAATATGCTTTAGCTGTGTTTGGTGACCAGGTCTGAATAGTCACATACTTTCCAACCTTCCTCATCCCATCCAAACCCCCATAACAGATCTCAACCGTGGATGTCACAGTACCATTGAGCAGCCGTGACTGTTGAGCAAAATTTTCACTAAAAAAGGTACAACTGAAAGAAACAACTATGTATTTGCATTGGGGGAGATGAAAAAAATGCAAACCATTCAGTTTTTGATAAATATTTTTTGAAGTCGTATTTTATATATAAGTAGTTTTTTATTCTATGTTGTAAAATATAAAATGATGAGGTTATAATTTAAACAACACAATTTCTAAAATGTATCTTTATTGCAGTTTTAAATAATAAATCACATATCTAAAAAAACACCAGTGTTATATCAATGATTTGTGCATGTGGAAATTTTACAAATAGTTTTTTCGTTGGTTTCTCCCATGGAAGAAAGGTTTCACATTCGTTGCCTGCAAAGTTATCCATCTCAAGCTGTACCTATCAATTTGCAACATTTTTCCTTAGCTAGTCTCATACAAGCGCTATAATAGTCGAGTCAACGAGAGGTTATATGTACATCATCGACAAACGTCCCTTCCTTCTCACATGTCTTGTATGAAAACGAAAAATACAGAAGATGCTAGAATGATATCATGAACATATCTTTGGGACTACTTTATGCTCGCATAATGTGGGCTTGGCCTATTTCACCATATCGTGAATAATGATAGGGCGAAACAGGCCAAGCCCACATATATTATGACCCCCTTTTTTTATTAAAGGGGAGACGGTATATAGATAGTTCCTGTGGGCACTCAGGCCATGGACTCGTTGTGCTATCTCCCATTTCACCTCATTCCTTTGATTTTGTTTCCAGGTACCGTGAGAATGAAGAATCCTGTAGTGTTAAAGATTTTATAAAGGAGGTCCCTTTTTTGGGTTACCTCAATCCCGCGAGGGAAGAGTCCATTCCCGAGTTGAACCAGGCCAATCCCACATATGTATATTATGACCCCTTACTAATTTAAAAAAAAATTTAAACAAATGATAAACAAGCGCTTACCCTCCATTTGGTTGTTTATAAGTTGTGTAAAATTATAAAACACGTTTATTAGTAATAGTAGGCCTTGAAAGTATACATCATCTTTCACAAATTGCTACCTACCTATACCTATTTTCTCACGTTTGTTTTTGTAAGTACTTACGTATTACGGAAACTATTCAAATAGGTTTCTCATTTATTCGTGAAAATGTAATGTGCATTTTATGTTGTGAAATGTCAATAATTCCTATCGCCATTGTTTATGTTTAAATTATTTCTAAATATTATGCGTGGTGCGTGCACGTTCCCACGTAGAGTAAAGCAAATTGAAATATTTATATTCTACTGCACAGTACCGCAACGTTAATAAATTCAGTAAAAGAGGAAGTTATGATCTTAATTTTACAGTTGTGGTTAACATTATTTGACAGCCATATCACAGGTTAGAATGATTTTATTTCCTAACGAGTTTTATTTTATGGTAGAAACTTGTAAAGTAGTGAATCGAAATCACACATTTTTGCAATATTTGACATAATATCATCGACATTATTGCCAAAATAATATTTACGCATAATATTCACGTATTATTAAAATTTCACAACAAATAAAATGGCCGCAATTTCTTATGAACATGAAGCTGGTGATGCCATGTCGTGAAAACGCAAACTGGTAGCCAGATGAGAAAAAATATTTTTAAATCGGTAGGTCGCCAATTCTCTTTCATAGGGCCAGTAGTTATTTTTTTTAACACTAATACCAAGGGTGGAAAAACTGCGGCCAGCGAAGCTTTTTAGTAGGCCGGTTAAGGTTACGAATTCCGCTTCACGGTAAATATGGAATGTTTACTTTGAATTAATAATTGAATTTAGTTATATTATTACTAAAAGTTACTATAAATGTTGGGGAACCTTTAATAACGCCTGCTCGCGTCCCCTTTAGAGTTATATCCCAGTTTTCAAGTAGTTTGTGGGCTACGCTAGGTTTGTATAGACTGGTTTGTGATTTAATTATTATGAATATAATCCAACTCTTGATATGAACATAGTCGCCGTCGGCTGCGACTATAACGGCGCCGCATACTAATTGACATATCGCGTAAGTGACTTAATAAACGAAATTAAAATAAAAGTGCGTATTTTTCCGTCTCCCCCGACATAATAAATCATGTTTTGAATCAATAAAGCTAAATCCATTTATTTGAAAGTGAAATATTGCGTATTAAGAGTGAAGCGGAATAAGAGAAAAATAATAAAAAATCGAGTTGCGGACTCATCTACTGACGCAATTCAAGGAAATTCATTCTCGCATTATGAGTGCAGTTGTAAATTTGTAGTTGCATATTTATTTTTGAACAGCGTGACGATTGATCACGCATGTTTCAATTTTATATTATCATTTTTTAATCGGTATATGGTAAGCATGTCGTGTAACAAATAACATAATATCACGTTGACTGGCGCGGAAGCACTGCAGCACTGCTATTTGAATTATGAATTTTACCGTACGTGTACGTGAGGTCATACGAGACAATTGTTTATATTTTACCCAAGTTCACTTTGAAAGCTCAACTTCATTATTTGTTAAGATATCGATGAACTAACTTTACTGTCGTTATTAACAATAATGTTTAAAAAAAGGAGACAACCTCAGTTAGAATATCCCAATATTACAAAAACCGAAACCCAACTCCATACTTTCAAAACACAAATAACTCTATGGATCCTTACATGTGCAATATATTTCAATCACAACACCCATACATTTTACATTTTAACCCCCTAATATCCCTGCACACATCCCTCACAAGAGGCGCCTACGAAAAATTACAAACTCTGATCACCGGGATTTATGTAGACCAATTTTTAAAATCTCAAACTTCTGACAGTGACGGACATATATATAATGGAGTTATGCCTGTTAGTTCAATCATCTCCGAAAAGTTCCCACAAAAAAATCCACACATAAACACGCTACAAGGTTCACAGAAAACTTATTAATCCCAAAAGCAAACAAAACTATATTTCAAAAAGGACCACACTACATGGCCATTAAAGTATATAACAACCTTCCACGCAGCATCAAACAAATAATCGACATACTTAAATTTAAATCATCACTAAAAACATTTCTCTTAAACAAATGTCACTACACCTTTTAAATGAATACCTTACATAAATTAAATACCTTTGTTTTTATTTTATTTTTTATTTACATACATTTGTTAGCATGTAATTGTTGGGTTATGTAATATAATGTGTATGTGTTGGGTTAGCTGGAAGAAATAGGATGTAACCTATAAGCTATACCCTCTGTACTCTGTATTTTTGTGCAAAGAATATTTTTTTGAATTTTATAATTTTGATTTTTTTAATTCCTCAATTATTATAATTCATATAAAATACTGTACTTAAGAATGTTTAATTAATTATTTGTCACATAAAATATTAACTAAATCGTAATTGTATAATTTACTAAATATTATTATGCAATATGCATATTATGAAAATCTTCAATCTGTAAACTTCACCCGCCATAATAAAGGGGCATTCCTACATCTCTATATCTCTAAATATTGACATCTCCTTTGGAGATCCTTCTAAGAATCAATCAAGAAGAAAGGTGGTATGTATATTATTATTGTATATTCTTTGTCGCTTTGACTTTGAAGTTACTGAATAGTTTATTTATGTTACTGTTGCATCTCGTATTGCATCACGGCTTGAAAATATCGCGAATTCGTGTCAACCATCGACCAATAATTATAATTAATTTAATTTAAATGAATTGCGTAAAGTTTACAGTTGAGGGGACTCACCGCTTTTCCGCCATTTATAAGTAACTAATGTTTAGGTAGACGCCACATAACGCTATACGCATCATGGCTTAACCTATTTCAGCATATAACTCGCCAGTTGTGAATGAGGAATACTTGGAGTAGGTGGATGAGTTTGTGTATTTAGGAAGTATGTTTACGAGAGATGGGAAGGCTGACAGAGATATTGAAAGAAGGGTAAATGCAGGTAATTCCGTTAATGGAGAACTGAACGCAGTTGGCGCTAACAAAAAATTGTCCAAAGAAGCGAAGTTAGCAGTCCACAACGGAGTGCTGGTACCTACCTTGATGTATGGAAGTGAAGCATGGAACTGGCAAAGAAAGTATGAAAGTAGATTGAATGCTGTTGAAATGAGATCACTGAGGCGTATGTGTGGTAAAACCATGTTTGATCGTGTGAGGAAGGTGGAGATCCGCAAAGAGTGCAAGGCTGATGTAAGCGTAATGAGTAAGATTAAGAAATGGACGCTTAGATGGTTTGGGCGTGTAGAGCGAATGAGCGAAGATAGGAGTGTATGGAGCAGAGGTTCCCAAAGTGGTCTATATGGACCCCCAGGGGTCGATATCGGCATGCTGGGGGTCTATGTCAGCGAAAAAAAAATTTGGGGGTCCACGAGATTCAAATGGGGGTACATACGAATGGACCCCCATTTACCTCAAGTCAACATTTAGGAGTTCCGTAAATGACACAATAGACCTAACACAAATATAATAGACTGATAAATTACTTATTTGATATTTGTATTTTTATATTTCGTAAAGTTGTTAATTAAGGTATATAAATAGAGTCTACATTCCTTTTCTCGTCAGAAATAATATATTCGAGCAAAACATTGCAAATTGGAAGCTGCGAATTTTCCTAGTTCCCCAACTTGTTGCCCAAAAAAACGTCCAAGTAATAATAACGCTCAACATTTAAATGCACTTCACACACACTTCAAAACTAAGTTTGAGGACATTTTGACTATGGAAATGCAACGTTGAAGAATTGGATATCATGTGACAAGAATAACTGACCGGAATAACCACTGACAAAGAACTTAAGGGGCAGTTCTGTAGGGCTAGCTACAGAAAGAAATTCCCGTTGCTTATCCTCCTTCATTTTCATTTGGTGTAATACCTAACAAGGGTGCCCCTGACTGCAAAATGTAAAGACAGAGCAACTATACCGCCACCCGGTTGTTGGGCAGGCAAGGGAATATTTTTACTAAAAAAATAAATGATTATCACATGGGACGATAATAGTTTTAGGAAAATTCAATATTCGGCAGGCAGGGGGTCTACAAAAAAAAATTTGGCAAGTGGTCTACGGGGCAAAAAAGTTTGGGAACCTCTGGTATGGAGGATATATGATGCAAATGCAAATGGTAGCAGAAGTCGGGGACGCCCGAGGAAGACATGGCACGATCAAGTGAATCAAATACTCGAGTCGGGCCATGTCAAGAGTCAGAATAATAGAAGAGTATGTATGAGACGTTGTATGAATGTGAATGAGGCAAGAAGTGTGTGCCAAGACCGAGTTGTTTGCCGGTCCGTCCTCTCTGCATACCCCTGCGGAGAAACGGCGTGATGGTTAGTTAGTTAGTTAGTTAACTCGCCATACACTACCAATGAGAATGTATAGCGAGCGATGTGCTGAAATAGGCCAAGCTACGAAATATAGCGCGCTTGTCGGTGGTCTGTCGCATGTTTTTCTCCTTCGAGGCGCACCTTAAATACATCTATTTTTGTTTTTGATTTCATGAATGAATGAATGTAAATCTTGGAATTGGAAATTAATATGTCAACAATCAATGGTTGCAATCACCCACCCATTATGCAGTAAATCACATAAAATATGTATCATGTAAAAGCCCATCAGGGCGTTTAAATTAATAAATAAATAAGTCGGGAAATAATCACGGGTGTCCATCATTATCGATCGTGCCATGTCTTCCTCGGACATCACTGACTTCTTTTCCATTCAGTTTTACTTCATGTACTCTCTTTCGACCCTTTCTCCGTTCATTTGTTCACCTGTTGTACACACTATATGTCCAAATCGAAGCGTGTTGTTAATAGTTATTAATACGGCTATGTGATTATACCCCGTTTGATCTTAGTATAAGATAACTGCGCCCAATATATTAATTAATTTATTGCTATGCATAATCAAGATATGTACTTGTTAAAATAATTATTTTCTTTTCATTCGTGTCGACTATCGTGCATAAGTACCTACCTACCTGTCCACAAAGCGATCTGACAGCATATCGCGATTATGAGAGATTCCTAACATTTTTTTGCAGTAAATTTTGTATTCAATTTCTAAATGTCATGATTTAATTATAAACATTTAGATGCATCATGTTAGAAACTTCGTAGTACCTGCTCTTTCTTTTGTGGTTTCTTCTTGAGAGTTGCTTTTGTGCGTCATTCCCTGCCGCGCCGTGAGACAGCTGTCATTGATAAAGTTGTTGTTTTTGTTTTCTACTTTATGACTGTGAATAACACAAATACCCGTTGGTACTGTTTTGAGTTTGTCTGGCAGGTGGGCCTCGTTTATTAGACTAGTTTTCATGAGAGAGATTAAACCATACAAGTATAATACCCTTTTAGGAGGTAGAGTTTGAATATATTGTTCGATAAATACCAATTTAAATGAAGAAAAAAAATCAACCCTCTAACTTCGTCCTTGTTTACTACTTTTTTTTTACATTAACATCACACAGGAGGCTCTGACAAAAATAATTACCCTCAGGGCCTGTGCCATCTTTTGGAATGCTGTGTGAAGGTTCTTTATTGGGGAAAGGAAGGAGAGGAAAGGGATCAGCGTGTCCAAGAGTGACGAACGTATGAATATATCCAAGCCTGGTGGGCAGGCGCTTCTTGGACACACCTCACCTGATGAACTCGGGCACCCCTGCTAAATCACCAAACATAACAAACCCATGGCAGTGGTGTTGGTTTTCTAATAAATGGTGGGCGGTACCCAAGAACGCCTCAAAAATTGGTAATAATATGAACTCTAAACGTTTTTAAAATTATTATTCTCTAACTATATTTCAGCAAATTTGGTGTTATAATAAACCTCCTTCTTAATATTGCAATAAAAACCAAAAATATTCAAGTAGTTATCTTACTTTTATTATGTTTTGCAAGTAGTTAACAGTTTTTTTTTAAATGGCACGTTTTTCCCATAGATTTGAAAAACTCTTGTGTGAATCTCTCTTTAAAAATTAAGTTTTTTTCTTCCTTTTTTATACATAACGATGTATGTCGTAGCAACATTGAATCTCACAAAAAATGTTGAATGGCTCTGAAGAGCAGTACGTATTGTTACACTAGTGATAGTTGCAATGTAATTTTAAAATGTTTAATAGTTTTCTAGCTTTTTTATTTTTAACAATAATTGTTTTTGACTTTCACTCTTCACATGTTGATAGCCACCGAAACAATATGTTAACATCGAAAGAAAACAACATATTTTGTATTTTTGACGATTGTTAACCGTTTCGGACCGAGCATATTTCTGAAATTTTATAAATACATATAACAATTTTTTCCACCCTATCTCGAACGATTTAAAATTGGTGGATTTCGTTTTTCAATTGCTTGTATAACTGGCTTTGCGGCCTATTTAAATTGTAAAATTAAATTGTATTTAAGCTGCTTGTTTAGGCGGTAGCCATTATTATATTGTGGAATATTTTTTTAATTTAATCTCGCCCGAATTTTTTTCCCGATTTATTTTAAAATTTAATTTCGAAGGTATTTTTTTCTTGGTCCCCATTTTATATAATATCCCCATATTTTTTTCTTTTTTAAATTTTACGCACATTTAAAAATTGAATATAATATTATAATTTTTGTACACAGTGTCTGAAACCTAATGTTCTTTCAAATGAAATTAACAAACTATTGAAAAAAAAACTCCAAAAATTTTCAAACAATTGTTATCAGGCGTTATACCACTGCGGTTTTAAGTTAGGTCTGAAAGGGTTAAAAACAATTAGAAAAAGTATGTCAGGTATCTTCGTCCTTATTAATATTATTTTCTCCTTACTAACAATTCAAGTTTTGTACCTGCAAAAGTTGAAATATGGAAAAAATTATTAGTATTTTTTTATTTGTACCATCATCTAGAATCACCTCTCGAAGTTTGTGTACTTTATCCTGGACTACCCTGTATGTCATTTCTATTTTGTCGGTAACTAATTTCACTTTTATTCTAACAGCAAGCTGTCTATTAGTCATCAGAAAAAATAACTTAATTAAGCATTGTGAAAAAAAAACACAAACGAAAATGCAACTTTTTTATTTACCAAGAAAAGAGACAAGAAAGAGATTTATATTCACATACTTACGCATAATAATATACACGGTGTCCGGAAACTCGTAGTACAAGCGGGCAACTGGAGAATCTACACCACATGGGGAACCCAAAAAAACATAAAGTTTTTTGATTTGAGCATTTTCAAAAAAAAAAAAAACCAAAAAAAAATATTTTTCGGCTATTTTAGGGTTAAAGTTTTTTCTGGTGTTTAGGGTTGAATAACAGATGTTTTAACCCTGCAGAGCAGAAATATTTTATGATTACACCGGGTTAAATGAAGGGTGATTTCAAAATAATGCTTCAAATCCGAGTTTCTTCATTTGTTTTACTTTCAAACAGTTTTAATTAGTTGGGTACTTTGATCTTCAGTAATAATTTATAAGAATTTGATTAAAAAAATAAAAAAAAAATAAAAAAATAATCAACTTCAAACTCGATTTACTCGATAACGAAAGCTCAAAAAAAAATATATACTACAAAATCGACTCCAAATGTGATGTAGATTCACCAGTTTCCCGCTTGTACTACGAGTTTCCGGACACCCTGTATATACAGAGTGGTGAGGAACGTATTTAACTTACTTTAAACAGTGATTTCAGACATATTAATATATTTGACTTCTTTAACCAGTGATTCCAGACATTATTCGAGGTGAAAATGCAAATTAAATTTTGGTCTCTGGTGGCTTTTTCGGTGGGTGTGTTCCACTAGTCACTTAGCCAAGTGACCTTTCAACCCATCACACCGACCCTAACTGTCTAATACTTACTGATTTTTAATGTTGGTGACCAAAATTTCATTTACATTAAACCTAACAACCTAACCTAACTGTCCAATACCTACTGTTTTTTTATGTTCTTGACCAAAATTTCATTTACATTTTCACTCAGATAATCAAATAACATCAGAAATCTCTGGTTAAAGTATTATATATTATACGTATTATTAAATTTATTTTCTCAAACAAAAGTATTGTTGTTTTGTTTTATCATTTGTTTATTTATGCATCAAAATCTGTCATTACGAGTCGTAAAATGTTATTAGATGATTAATAAAACTTATATTTGTATTATTTGCATGGGTTTTCAACTACCCCAAACACTGTTTCAACCGACCACAGTATGGGGACGGTTGAAATTTTTTTTTTAAAATTTTAATTTTATCCATAAAATACAATGCAGTGATCTCACACAACATTGCTCCAGTTGTACGGTCTTTTATTTAATATAATTTACCAACCGACCACAGTATGGGGACGGTTGAAATTTTTTTTTTTAAATTTTAATTTTATACATAAAATACAATGCAGTGATCTCAAACAACATTGCTCCAGTTGTACGGTCTTTTTATTTAATATAATTTACCATCGCTCATTGCTCAGGTGCTATGGACGATAAACACTAAAATATTTCAACCGTACCCAGTCTACCCGTACCCTACGTCAATGGTCACCCATTGTCAAGGATAATTAATTACTTTGAAACTAGTTAGTCAGATTCCTGTACTTTTAACGAGTTTAATACAGTTGATATAAATTGGACTCAGTGAAAGTGCGAAAAAGTAACACGGAAACCATTTTAACTGCTGTAATTAAATAAATACCAAACGCTGGAAGTTCAACGTCGACTAATATAAAATATAGGTACGACGTATAACGTACCAATTACACTGTATGGCAAGGGTTCTCAACCTTTTTGAGGGTTTTTTTAGGGAGATCGACTTCTCGTCAGGAAGGATGAGCGCATTGCTACACATTTCTTTAGACTGATTCGTGGATGGTTTGAAAACTCGGTGACCATGGAGAGCATTCATTTCTATGTTTCCGATGGTTATCTACGTCACCGACAACATAGACTATTTTTTCTCCCGGCCTGCAGAACTAACTTGCCAATGGTCATGCCTGTGGGGAGAGCAATCTTGCTGTTGAACAGAATCAATTCGGATATCGACATGTTTTGCATCAATGAAGCTTCCTTTAAAAGGCAAGCTCTATTATCACTGGTATAGTCGATATACACACTGTTAATATTAATCTAAGAATTCTTATTACAAAAATATTTTAAAAACGCATTGAAATTAACAATTTTGTAATGTTTTTGAAATAAATAAACAAAATTGAATTGAATTAAACAAAATTGAATTGAATAACAAGAATCTTGTACGAATTTTTTAGTTCTTCAAAACATTGATCTTTAAACCGCTTCATTAAGGACGGGTTGTTTCGGAGAATTTGAACAATTCATCAAATTTCAACGTTCATTTCTGGGTTCTGTGAAAGTCCTATTCAAGTTCTGTTATTATATCATTATAGGCTAGTTGCTTGACAAAACTGAAATAAAAACAGAACTTGAATAAATATTACACAGAACTTGAAAATGAACTTTGAAATTTGATGAATTGTTCAAATTCTCCGAAACAACCCGTCCTAAGATTCCGCATCCAGAATTTCCCTAATTTTCGAATTTTTAACAATCTATTTCCAAGTTTCAATTTTTAAAAGTTTAAAAAAATATATATATGTTCTTTTAGAAGATTTCTGTGAATTTGCCGAAAAAGTTATTATTTATATGAAATTCCCTCGATAAAAATTGTGAAGAAGCGAAGCTAGCAGTCCACAATGAAGTTCTGGTACCTACCTACCCTGATGTATGGAAGTGAGGCATGGAACTGGCAGAGAAAGGATGAAAGTAGACCGAGTGCTGTAGAAATTAGATCCTTGTGGCGTATGTGTGGTAGAAACATCTATGATCGTGTGTGAAACGTGGAGATTTCTCCCGAGGAAGACATGGCACGATCAAGTGAATCAAATGCTTGAGTAGGGCCATGTCAAGAGTGAGAATAATAGAAGATTATGCATGAATGTGAATGAGGCAAGAAGTGTGTGCTAAGACCGAGTTTGACGGTCCACCCTCTCTGTTTTAGTTATTTAGAGTGAGCTTGATTATTGGTGTCTATTGGTACCTACTTAATACGATTCAATTTTAATAAATTTCTCTGATTAGTTTATTATTTTTTAAAGTGTCCCATCAAAATTGGGTCTAAAACTATTCAGAAATTTGGTGATATTTTGCGATAAATACCTTTTTTATAAAGGAGATATTTAGATAATATTGAGATATTTACAGAATACTATCAGTGGGTAACGCCCCGTGAATTCCCCAGATAGTTATAAGTAACTATATAGTTAATTAATTATTCAGCTCAATTTTAGATTAATTGTCCGTTGTTCACGCGGAGTTTTTAGAAATTTCATGTAGACGGTCTTCTTCTTTTGAATGACAACTGTAGATGATTTCATCAACCTCGGAATAAGACTGTAGATTTGTATACAAATCAAATCCACGCCGCCGCCCGTCCGTCTGCCCGGCAATTCGCCCGTCCGCCACAAACAGCACTCTTCTTTTTATATATTAGATACATTTATTTATTTATTAACGGACATCGTCCAAATTACAAAATAATAACACGAATACAGTAAAATGAAAAAAAAGAGTAGACAAAGGTACATGAAAGCAAAGACATAAGGCAGATATAATATAATCAAGTCAAGACTACGCCGTGGGTCAGGACCACAGGACACTCATAATATTCCGTCACTTGTTTAGCGACTGGCAAAAATCATTCAGACTTATCTCAAAAAAGTTAAGGTTTTGACTTGAGTTGACCAGTTTACACATTCTGGACAATGGTGAATAATATCCATAATTTGTCGAATGATGGTTGAGGAAGAGCAGTTCATTATTTCTGAGTCTGTGCGAGGGGATATTGAAGAGAATGAGTTGCAGTAGAGTAGGTGAATCAATAATACCATTACTTATTAATATCACAATGAGCCACAAAATAAGAGTATAACATTGTGATGATGTTTTATAGTAATGCGCAATGACGATGGTGCAATAAACTAAAATTGTAAATGGTGTTAAAATTAACGATGGACGTTTTTATTTTATTATATTTTTTAAGTCACAAATGCTCTCAACCGTCTGGAATCGGTGAGGCTATGGTACCCGTAGTTGGTTTATGTTGCGAGACTGAAGGTAGCAGGGAGGGGAAGGAGATGGGGGAGAGAAAGGTGGGGAAGAACCTGACTATTCGGATGTGATCACCAAACACCGCAAAAGCCAAATCAAGCAACGTTTAAAATTCTGGTGAAATACTGAGAGTATCTTCCACTCTGGAATGTGCCGCAAATATACTATATATTATTTTAAATGCATAATTTTGGGGGTGGATTATTAGGAGGAAGGTGGAGGAAGAAAATAAATAAAATATTGAGTATTATTTTTTTAAATTATACCCGCGTACGCATTACACTTGAAAACTGAGATTGAAAGCGAAAATGTGTACGTGTCTAATAAACACGTAAACTCTTTAATAATTAGTGGTTTTCATACAAAATAATAATATGTATAATGTAAATATTTACGCACGTAAAATAATATTATACAAATAAAGTGATGGAGCTACCAAGCAGGTACCTTTACCAGCATTTCACATGTCTAACTTGTTCTTGTTTTTTTTGCTTGTTTTGTCTCAAAGTTTCTCCTGAAATTTCGAGAAAACTTGCCTATTTTTATTCCATATTTGTTGACACTAAACACATCAATGACAACTTTTTGTGTATGTTTTTTTTTTAAATCATGTTGACCATTAAATGTCTAGTTTAGGTTAGGTTAAGGAATTTCTACAAATAATGTACATTTGATTACCGTCGCGGCGTAAATATTTTTATTTATTTATTTTTATTGATACATTAGCAGTATTTAAAACATATTAATTTGGTAAAATGGGCCTCCCTGCGCACGGAGAAATCTTACTGATTGAAAAAATTGCTTATTTATAAAAAAAATATATTGGTATTCCTGTTAACTGGCCTTTAACGAATGAATTGACAGATTTCTCAACAAACTATCAGTAAAACACGAATGTGTTATGGCGATCTCGGAACACGTGTTCTTAAATATTCTAATATTTTCGCACCTTGTCATTAGGTATATAATAACAGGATTAACGCATCTTAACAGTATACCGATATATTATGAAACGATATAAACAGAGTATTAATAGTTTATTAGGAAATGGCCTGTTGTCACATTTTTAACAGGATTTTAATTTTAATTTACGTAAAATACTTATATCAACACTATTCCTAAATGGAATTTATATTTTTGTAAACCAGTCAAATCGCTGTATTTTTAATTTATATTCTTGTTATTTTTAATTTTGTTTCTTGCATATATTATTTTTTAATGTAATTTTATTTTTATCATTTCTTTCTCACGTTTCAAAACTGCCTGTCATTATGTAGTTGTGCTTTTGCACACTGCGTTGGAATACGAGTATAGTATTGTGTCATGTTGTTGTGTGATATTAAACTCTAAACATACCCTAGTGGGTATGTTTAGAGTTTAATATTTTATATAAGAAATTTAAATAATTATTTATTGTTCGTCTGTCTTCTAATGTATGAATTTTATTGTATGGATTTTATTATTCAATAGGAAAGGGTAATTTATGTATTCTAGCGGGATATATAATTTAAAATTTATGAAACATGGAATTTTGTTTTGTATTCAATAATCAAAATCATACGATTACATGATTAAATTATAGTTATCATAATCATATTTTTACTATTTATTTATTTATTTATTAAAAAATACAAGCATTTTGTATCAGAGTAAACACTTAAAAATTAATACAATAAAGAAGAATGTAAACATAATGGCAAAAATGAATCCTCACGCATATAATTGAATTTAAAAGATTCAACAAAACAAAATATTAGAAGCGGAGAAGTTATATGGGTACATAGGTCTATTTGTGTCTAGAAGAATAAAAGTGATAGAATATACAACATTTATACCGATTAGTTTTCAAATGAAATATATCACCCAGATCAGAATATTTGTTTCCGAGATTGTGAAGTCTCGGAATCGGAGAATTTTGGTAAGCTAGTGTTCTGGTGTTATTGAAGTAAAAAGGTAAGAAATGTAGACACGATTTTTTGGGAACATGGATATTGATACATTAAAGTAATTCGGGACAGTCAATTTTAAAATGTAGTATTCTTTGTAACAGTATTAAATCTGTGCTTATTCTTCTTTCTGAAAGTTTCAATAGAAACATTTTATCCAAGAGGTAATTGTAATTTATGTTTTGTATAGGAATATGCAATTTGTAATTTATAAACCTTGGAAACTTCCGTTGAATCTTTTCAATGTTATCTGAATGAATATTGAAAAATGGAGACCATAACGTAGAGTTATACTCAAGTTGGCATCTGAGAAGGGTTTTATATAGCATAATAAATGTTCTTAAATTATTGAAATCTTTTGCAGCTCTCAAAACAAAGCCAAGGGTCTTTAGGGCCTTGTTGATAATATTATTAATATGACATAATATATTTATGTTGACTACGAGAGATTTACGTCCGTCATGTTGCTCTTTGGTAGGAGCCCTGGTTAAGATGAGCCTATTAGTACCATTATTAAAATTTACTAATATATCGAGTCATAAAAAACATTGGAAATTCCCTAACTAACTAATACTTATAAAACAAAGTAGCCATCCTTGTGTCGCTATCTGTTTGTGCGCTAGTTTTTCTAAACTACGCAACTGATTTTGATATGGTTTTCACTATCATTTTGAGAATTTATTCCGGAAGGTTTATACAAATAATATATGAACATTATATTTAAATAAAATGGAGAAAAGTCAATGTTTTGTAATCAAGTCGTGAAAAAAATTTTTTTGGGAGCTTACATACTTACGCTCAGAAAGAAACTGGCTAAACCTTACGAGATAGATCAAAATAATGTACTACTGAATTGCATATCTTAAAAAAGGCCCACGATGAATAGAAATAAGAAAGAAACAATTAAAAATATATAAGAAATTAGTGAAGGGGTCGACTTTGGTAGTTAGTTTACGTAGTTAATGTTATAGGTGTTGGATGGCATGATGCATAATATGTGGGTTATTGTTAATCAATTTTATATATTTTATCTTGTCTGTAGTCCCAGCAATATTATTAATCCACGTTATTTTTCAGGAAGAAGCGACTTCCAGCCAATGTCTATGCCTAAGTCATATATGTTAAAGCTATCTAGGTTTCATCGATCCATTTGCAAATACTTAAATCAAAGTTAAAACAGAGAAGTATGCGATTTCCAAAAACAATAAATAAATAATAAAACAGCAAAATTCATTTTTGTCCGTGCGGGTGCTTCCTCATTCTGAGGTCTCCATTTTTAAATTCTAAAAGATACAATATCTACAATATGTTTTATATTTACATGTTAAGTATTTAAATAAATACAAATATATTGAAATTAAACGAACTAAAATTAAATCATAAAGAAATACTACCTCATGGCCGAGTAATTTATTCATTTATTTATAGTAAAATAAAACCAATTATGGATTTCCTCCTTGTGACTTTAACTGAGACAGCATAATATGGAATAAGTTATTTAAATTTGTGAGAAAGGAATATGAATTCAATAAATTATACAAAACAAAAGATTATATTAAACGAAAAATTTACAAAAAAATACATTTATAGCCATGGAGAGAGGTTGTAGATATAAATCAAATCATAATAGAGATATAAACAATAGAGACATAAACATTATTCAATAATGAAATGAAGATCCTCGACTATATTTTATTTAACTCTTTGCATTTTTCCACACAAAATACCCCTCCTCGCTCCTTACAGCTTCACAACTTACAATATACCTCGGTTGGTGATGTCATAGTTGAACTGCATCCGGAGAGTAATTTATGATTTAGTTTTATCTTACAAAAATGACTTTGCAGCCGTAATATAATAAAAAAGCATCATTGACGAATAAACTAAGCACTCACCACTCCTTCGCGTATATCATGGGTTTTTCCAAGAATTCTTACTGAGCATCTCCTCATTTTAGTATCCACTTTTATTTGTAATGAAATCTGTTATTTACTTTATTAGAAAGTCCATAAAATCTATTAGTAGTGCCTACCTTTAGTGTGTACTAACCTTGCTAAATAATATACTTGACTTCCACTTTATTTAGCTGAATCCGGTTCTACGTTTCCATTCAACCTATTCCTAGTTAAGGTGACACAATACTCTAATAACGGGGGTTTGCTCGAGACTTACATTTTAATTAATTCCAACGAATTCGTAACGATTGTTTTTTTTTTCTAGTGATCCCTACGGATTAAGTTATTTGTATTTAAGTTTAAAAAGAACGGTTCCTCACTAATAAATTATTTTTCGTAAAACGGTTTAAAAATTGAATATAAATCTTTTTTCAATTACAAAAATAGCGGTAAGTATCAGATTTTATATTTTTATACGATGAGTTAGTAACTTCCTGAGGGATTCCTCTAGAAACATAAGAGATTTTAGTAATACGTTCATGAGAAATAATTAAAATAAACCCCACGGAAATATCAATTTTCTAGGCCGTAGGTCTGTCCATTACGCTGAGCCGCGCGCCGGAAATTGTTTGTACACGACTTCATCACGTATGTCGGATTCCACTTTATTTTAGAGATTTGTTAGAGAAAATTCATCCGCAAATCTGCCTAATACATCAGGGCCGTGCGTCGCATATTTTTGTGCATGGCTTCTTCACTTACGTCATTAAGCCACCGCATAACCAATTTCTACCGATTTATAATCAGTTTCCTTAAGTTTTTAAATCATTAAAATTTTTTTTTAAGATAATATCCAGACATTTGTTATGCCGAAACGTTAATTATATGAAATTCCCTCGATAGAAACAAAATCGCAAAGTAAGCTCCGAAAATTATTTGAACACGTTTTGTTCTGTTATTTAATATGTTATAGGCATGAAAAAATTCACAGTGTATCGTTAAATGCAATTAAAGCATTTCTCGAGAGATTTTTGCTCTATTTCAAACCTAGTCGTGTTTTATTAAATACCTTCACCATTTTCGCCCCTTAAATGCATGATTTATTAAATTTTCTGGAAAAAAATATATTTTGTAGATATTTACATGCATATGCAAGGAAATATAAAGAATTTACTTTATTTGTAATTTTTTAATGATATTTGATTAAAAAAAAATTGTTGCAAATTTACAACACCATGTATTTAATAAAAAATAATATGAACAATTTACGTATGAAAAAAAAAAAAATAAAAAACCAAAAAAAAAATCTCAAAACTAATAAGTGTACCGGAAAAATACGAGTTATTACATATAAGTATTGTATCTACTTACCTAAGAAAATCAAAATAATAACAGCAAAACCAAACTGTAATTCTAACCTCCAACCAATTTTCGAGAATCTTCACTTTGTTGAAGAAAAAGTGACATTTGACATTCGCGAAAGAAAAAAAAGGTGATGCCACTCGATAAAATATATTACCGTGAACTTGATAATTCTAAAACAGCTTGCATTAAGTATACACCAAAGAGTTAAAGGTGGTTTGAACGGTATGTTGCAGTTTTACAACAGTATGCATTTAAGGGTTTAATTATTATCGTTTTTTAATATTAGCGCGCTCCCTCTGACATTCGTATGTACATATTTCCATTTCAAACCATATTTGAACGCTTACTACGGGGCCTTAAGATTCAGACTATATCTTAAGAGGAAGCTACAAGCCAAAAATGTGTATATTCTCGGTATACCTTATATCGTAGGTAATAGGCATTCAAATCGCTTGACAAACGGAGTCTAGTAACGTTCGATTTCAATCAAAAAACAGGTTTTTATTTATTTTGTAAATAATTTTATAAGAAAGAATAAAGTTAATCAAGTGAAACTGTCACAGATAATCTTCGCTATGAAAATGTATTTTTTAAAGTTGTTTCCTTTATGCGTACATACATTTCTATTGAAAAAATTTAGTAATTTATTTTTATTTGTATTCTATTCAAGCGAAGCGATATGAAAACCTTCAATTTATCTACAGCATATTTTTTGGTATTCATAATGTACACCAATTCGTTATAAAGATTAATCAAAATAGTGATTTGGCATTAAGCTTCGCCTTAACGTCTCGTACAGGTGTAATCTTGTGTTTGCGGGTGTAAACTTTTGCTGGCTAAGCCCTCCATTATTGCGAAAAAACGTTTTCCGATTTTTTTATTATTTTTATTTCTAGAATTCCATTTCAATTAAATGTACACGTTGAAAAAATAATTATTATTTAATAATGTAAACACTTATTGTCAGGGAAAATTTAAAATACCCAGGAATTATTTGTATTTTTTTTTCTGAAAAATTTTCTTTCAAACAGCTTTTTAATGAAAAATATTTATCTAGAGGAAGGCGACTTATTCATGTTTTTAAAAAAAAGTTTTTCTTTTTCGTTTAGAAAATTATAAAAAAAACTTCGTGACTCTCTCCTATGCTGCTATACAATAACTTATTATTTATATAGTCTAACAATGGTACTAAACAACTTGTGACTAAGGATATATTAAGAAATCTTACCTTTTATAGTGATTTGTTTTTGTTGCGCTACCTCCTTCTCTAGCCAAAGTTTCGGACAGCATTGCAGTGTCCATCATCAGGGCAGATGTGTAATCAGAACGTTGGCTAAAGAAGGAGGTATCGCAACACGGCATAATACCCCAAAAACAAATCACTATAATAATTTTGGCCGTGAAAATCTCAAATCATAAACTTATATTTGTTTACAATCATTTGTGTTTATTGTCTTCAGCTACAACAATGTTTTGTTTGTATTATTTGAAATATGAAATTTGCCTTTCTTATAAGAAATCATTCTTATACTGCAAAATGCTTAGATGACTAACCCAGAACATATGTATTTGATAAAAGTCTGTCTGATTGATTTAAAAAAAAATGTTTAGAGGCACTCTCATAGCCCACCGTCTGAACAATCGCACGCTTACAATTTTTTTTTCAAAGTAGTATAATGACTCCCAATATTGATAAAACGAAGCTTCTCAAAGTTTTTTCGTTCGTCGTCTAGTAAAAAGTAGTGCTTTGTGGGAAGTCGGAATTAGTTATTTGAGAATAAACTTCTATGATGTGCCTACAATATTTTTGGTAATGTAGATAGTGAAACATTATCAATTGTTCGATATTACAATAGGATAACAATTTGTTATACATGTATTGGAAGTGGGTAGGAATCTGATGGTCATTGTGTTCAGGATGAATTCTCAATTGGTCCCCGCTGCGCTCCAAGATGATGCGTCGAGAGAGTCATTTTGTACAGTTAATTGAACTATGATTGTATCCATACTCTTAGGTACAGGTAGAGAAATATTTATTAATTAACGCTCCTTTTCGGGGCTTTTACATATGAATATTAAGAAATATGCATTATTTATTGTAAATAACGCCCTTTTTCGGGGCTTTTACCTTTGCATATTTATTTATTTATTACACGCCCTAGTGGGCTTTTCTTAAAAAAAAATACAGTGCGTGGCAAGCCTACGCACGACGGAAGTGAAAATTTTAGTATTCTTCTCTCTCTCTTTTCATTTCATTATTCTTGTGCCACGAATGTTTTTCTCACTTCTATCTCGTCACTACTCATTTTTGACACTAAAACTCTTTTCCAAATCGAATAAACCACAATCAATTACGTATTTCACTCGTATTACACTCACCGCGCAGTACACGAAGCAAGCAGCTGATGCCTGGCGTGGCGTCGTTGGCTAGAGAGAGAGGAAAAGAGAGAAGAGAGAGAGAGAACGTTCGTCAGTGGCTCCCTCACCTCAGTAAGCGACTACGGTGAGAGAGCGACAGTGAACGGTGAGCGGTGGTAGAGGTCCCGTACCCCCACCACCAAATGATCACTGTTTTTCGTGACGGTCATGAGTCGGTTTTACTCCGGTCCTCGAAAATGCATGACGCGCGTAAAGAAGTTTCACTTCAATACAAGCATTTTGTATCATAGTAAACACTTAAAAATTAATACAATAAAGAAGAATGTAAACATAATGGCAAAAATTAATCCTCACGCATATAATTGAATTTAAAAGATTCAACAAAACAAAATAGTAGAAACGGAGAAGTTATATGGGTACATAGGTCTATTTGTGTCTACAAGAATAAAAGTGATAGAATATACAACACTTATACTGATTAGTTTTCAAATGAAATATATCACCCAGATCAGAATATTTGTTTCCGAGATTGTGAAGTCTCGGAATCGGAGAATTTTGGTAAGCTAGTGTCCTGGTGTTGTTGAAGTAAAAAGGTAAGAAATGTCGGCAAAAATATACATTTTGTATTGTACTTAACTGAATTGCTTCATGAAGAACAATTTTATATTTGTTTAAAGATAAATTGAAGATGTCCACTGACTTGGTATAATTGTTTCCCTCCATTAGTGTTCTGGGCAAAGAGGAATACATATGGTAGTTATTCCCATAATTTCTGCACTGAAATAAATCCTGACTTCTAGTATTACGTTGTGGAATCCGGAAGCTTATCATTTCTACCAATACATAAAAATAACCTGCCTAACCTACATGAAAATAAGCTTGCGCCACGATTTTTAAAAATAGAACCAATCAATTTAAAATCAAAACACTGTATTTTTATTTTATTAAAAGGCACGTGCGAATTATTTGGTTTTAATAAACCTTGATTATGTTATTTTTTATTTTTACCACGTTTTAAGTAGTATTAAATTTACAAATTTTGATTGCCTGAATAATTTATGACTGAAGTGGTTCTTTGTTAAAAAATGGTTTTCCTCTAGCAGGTTGTTCACTATCATCATCCGATTATATTATATTTTTATGAAATTTAAAAAATTACCTTAGTAAAAATAGGTGCTAAAAGCGTAACACAGTTGGAGAAGTGGCAATATCCAGTGGTGGTACTGCGCTAGTGAATAGTGCCCAGATTCTACCGAACACTACTTAAAAAGCGAGCCATGAAGACGCACTGCAAGTGGTGAACTGTTGACACGGATAATAGCACCTTGACGTAAATACTACCTTAGCAACCTACCAAAATATAACAGCAAAAAGGCATATTATTCAAGTTTGTGGTTCTTAAAAACAAGTGAAATTTTGTGGTAATCATTTTTTTTCAATTGTGTTTGTGATTTATTTTATTTGTTGTTTCGGTTTTTGTCTTTGGCGAAAGATAACAGTAAACTAATAATAATTTTTGTTACACTTCAATCTGATGAGTAAACGGTGAACGGGTAGTTTTGACTGGTCAATATGGATGCAATCTTAATTCTGTGTCGAACATCTATGATTTGTTCGGACTTATCTTGATTAATTCGTTCTCGTCCGGCGCCCAGTTCACGGTTGCTTGGTTAGAAAACGAATAATAAAGCGATAGATTCGATCTTCGTCAATTTCTATCATAGATTCTTTGCGTTTTTGGCAATAGTATTTTGAGTTGATATGTGAAGGTTGAAATATTATAAAATTATAACAGCCCCGATAGCGATATGCAGTTCAATAGTGTGTTCAATTTGGTAAGTATTTTTGTGGAATGTAGCTTATGGCCTCCCCAATATATTTAATGTATGATCTTTTGGTTGGGAGGTTCGAAGTTAGAATTCCGATCTTGTAACTTCAGTGCAAATGTTACCTTTTTGGTTGACCATTCAGACAGGATTTTTTTTCATTGTGTTTATTGTAAATTGTATCTTCCCATAATTTATGTGTCATCACAATCACTGAAGAAACAATCCGATATAAAAGTGTTGTGGACATTTTCGTGTGCCAGAATTGTGCTCATATTTTCACTATACCGAGTCAAATTCGTGAAGAAAAAAATCAATTTTTGAATTTCAAAATTTCCAAAAAAAAATTCAGTTTTTTTATTTATTTCTTGAATAGAATATTATTATTGATCCGTCGGAAAGTCCTATGTATATTCTGCAGACTTGTTGTTTCAGAGAATTTGAACAATTATTCTAAATTCAAAGTACGTTAAGTTCTGTGTAAGTTCTTTTGAAGTTATTTTATTATTTCAGTTATGTCAAGTAACTGGCCTATAGTGATATAATAATAGAACTTGAATAGGACTTGACGGAACCCGAAAATGAACGTTGAAATTTGATGAATTTTTCAAATTCTATTAAAACATCAAATCCTAAGTATATGTTTGCATACTGTTACTATCTTTCAAATCGGTAATGATCGTAAATCATACTACTTAGGAAGTGATCACAATGATTGTAAAAAATAAAGGGATGAAACATCGACGCTGTCAGATTTAGAAGTTGTAGTGCTAATTAAATTTATTGAACCTTCAAGAAAGGATTTTAGAGCTCGCGCAATAAACATCCCACCACGAACTTCACAAATTTCCACCGGTAACATCTCTCCTAATAAGAAGAAATATGTTTAATTATGTTGTGTGTATTTATTCGTGTTCTATAACTCCTTGCGCTTTCGTCTATCTTTCTAGTTCAATCCAATATAATATTGATTACATCCGCATTCACTTTATTTTGACTGTAGATTATTATTATTGAAATCAGAGTGTATTTAAGTGCTACCACAACCAATCAAATATTCATAAGGAGACGTGCGAATTCCATGTACCTATTCTGTGTCGCCTTGTGACCCTGATCAATATTTTCCTTTTCATCACCTATTCCACAAATTCTAAAAGTCAATATATTAAGATTATTACGATTTTCTAAAAGCTCGATTATGGAGAAAGTTTTGGTTTCGTTTTCGCGTTTTTATTATGATTATTTTAAAATTCATAATATATTTTATAAAAACCACTTTTAATTCGATATATTTAATAAATCAAATCATACTAGTGACCTAATTCTTGTTGTTTATTTGCGAAATCTAAAATTTAGTCTAAAAACTGAGCTATAAATGCAGCTCCACACTTCCCCAACATGAAATCATTTTTATAACGATTTCTATGTTAACATTTTTGTTTCTTTTTTTTATTTGGCTTAATTCCTTACAATTAATATTTTAATCTCGGTTTTCCGAAGCAATCGGGAAATATTACGATAAGATAAACATAAACATAAAATAGAAATTAAAATGCATTTGTGTTTTGCGATTAATGGAATAAATTTCCGATTAACATAGTACTAATTTTATAACGAATTTGGCTGCTGTAAAATCTTTCAAATAATGAGATGAATTTTTAGTGATCATTTTTATTTGTTTCATAAATTTATGTTTTTGTTTCAGAAGACGTATTTCAAACAATTTAATGGAAACCTGGAAAAGAAAACCTATTGCAATTTAAATACCGCAGACCTATGTGTGTTAAAGTTGTTTACACAGCTTACAGTTTTAACAACGTAACTGTTAATAATTACATGCATTCAAATAAATAATAATATAAAAAAAGGTGGAAACACAATTGTCGCATGGTGGCTGAGCATGAGACATCATGAGAGTGTTATTTAAAACCATAATAAATAAAATCTGTCTCTTCATTTCATATTACTTATGAATTATTCTAAATTTTAAAATAGTTCTACCACTGAAAATGGTACACTATAATGCTTTACGCAATTCAAGAAATCGAGAAACAATGATATCATATGATTTTGATGATTTAAGAAGTTAAAATTGTGACAAGTTGATTACGAGGAACTAACGACAAATAATCATAAAAAAGCCACACTTTACACGATTGAAAACTTGATTCTAAGTTAAAAAAGATAAAAAATGGTATTGGATTGCTTTGACAGTGAATAGTTGCAAGATGTTTATAAGAAACCACCAGCAAATTATTTTAAGCAAGCGATTACTTTTGTCTTAAAAAAGTAACGTTTTGTTTTCAACATCTAAATCTTTCGAGGAATCTAAATCGTTCTAGTAAAGATCATTCTCATCTCGTATTTAGGAAAAAGAAGTGACATTTTGCGAATAAGAGAGTTGATTAAAGTCGTGATACTCGCCTGAGTCAAGGGCGAATGGATTATACGAAATTGAATTGCAGTCAAGAAGGAGAAAATTGGGACGGTAATCAAAGAGAAAGGTTACGTAGAGACAATATATTTGTTGATTGCAGACACACGAAAGATTTAGGAAAATTTGCGAGAGCTATTTGCTTTTTCTTGTGATAATGAAATCGAGTGCCGGAGGCTGCTGTGCTCTGGCGATCTTCATTCTCACGCTGGGACATAAAACGCTATGTGAGAAAACAGGCGATATTGTTTCGTGTCACAAAAGGTTAGTAAAAACCAAAATAACTCTTCAACTTTCTGCCTGTTTATGTTTTTAACCAGATTCAGTTATCTTACAGTAGAATCATTTTAAGGAGATTCTTGCTTGTGTTATGGTGTACTGTATCATAGAACTTCTGCCAGGTAAGATGGGACTGCAGCAGGTATTCCAAATTTATTTCGAACCAGTTTGAACTAATATCGGTGCCCCAAATACAGTTAAATTTTCGCACTTTAATATGATTTTCCTGTACTCCATGATGGTATTGCCAGACGATGCTATACGAATCAACCGATTTCCATTATCTTGGACATATATGCCAGTCTTTGTACAGCTTCACAACAGAAATAAGATATTCTGATAAATTACTGAATCATAACTTCTTTAGTAGGTACTTGATCACTCGAGTACATAATGTTTTCATATTATATATGTGTATATATATACATATAGGAGTATTATATTTATTATTTAGATTTTTTGTTTTGTTGACCTATTTGCGTTTGTACAACTGACATTTAAAACTGATTGATATATTATACATTGGTGTGCGATCGACCAAGATGCGATCCATTGATTGACTTATTCAGCCTTAGAGATTTATCTGATTGTGAGAGTGTACCCATTTTATTAACGTAAATAGTTTTTACCTATGTACCTATTTCCAGCTCTCCTAATAACATCTTTTTCAAATTACTTACTACTTTATTCACCGGTCAACCGATCGCCGTGTTCATTTTCTTCGCACCTTATTTTCATAGTCCAAAATACGGTCATAACAAGTTAACGTAGGTACCTCATTATCTAAAAAAAGTTATCCTAATAACTTATAAGTAGTTACAATCAGAATTATTCTGACAAGTTTTGGTTTATAGATCAGTGATTCCCAAAGTTGACGGTAGCTCCCACCCTGAGGGCGTTGGGAGATCCGAGAGCGGTAAAGACCCCAGAGTCATGTGGGGGGCGGTGAAGCGCCGAATAAATTCACTCAAAATTTTATTTTTAATGTAAATTATTAAAAGTGATTCGTTGTTGCAAAAGTCATGCATTTGAGCCATTAAATCATTGTATTTATTTATAAACAGGCATATTTAAAGAACGGCGTGTAGGTAAGTACCTGTTGTAAGGTGAAACAGGGTATTAAGAGACGTACTTCACTTATTTTAACTTGTGATTCCTGAAGTTATTTGTAGTTAAAAAGGTAGATAAATTTAGAAAAATCAGTAGGTATTAGACACTTAAGGTCGGAGTGGAGAGTTAGTAGATTACTTGGCTGGACGATAAGAAGATTTTTTTGTGTGTGTGTTTTTTTTAATAATTAAAGAATCAACCTGCAACACAAAGTTTTTTTTAAACTATAAAACATATAATTTTATTAAAATATGTATTTTTTGTTTGACTGAGGATTGAATCAGATCACTTAAGCCAAATCCTAATTGGATGGAACCTAGATTAAATTAACTGCTGTAAATTTTTATAATTTCATCCAATTTCAGAGAAATTCGTGTGTGTGCAACAACAACAACCAAAAAGTCAACGGAGAACAAAATTAAAATTATATTATCACCCCAAATAATGTCAGGAATCACTGGTTGAAGTCAGGCATATTTCTTAACACCCTGTACGGTAGGCATACGTAAAATATATGTAATTCAAAGATTTGTAATGAGTGAAGATCTAAAATATTTACTGTAGAACAGGGGTCGGTCAGCTGAATATGTTTGGGAAACATTGTTACAGACCATCGTCTAAAAAGATTAATGATTAGGAAAATAGAATACAGTCCCTTGAAGACGCAACAAAAAAACAACCTTGAACGACCGTTGTTTTTTTCTGGCCTGTTTTGGAAACTTGAAAGTATCTAATCATGACGACAATGATACACGGTGCCTCAACACAATTTGAACCGTAAATACGAAGAATTTATTCTAAGTCGTGATCCAAAAAATTAGACAATCAACCATAAGAATAATCACGGAATTTTATACGCTTTTTTTGCTACCAGGAATGCAGGAGTATCGGGTGTACCTATTAAGGTCAAAAAGAAAACTAACGAATAATCTGTTAGTTACTAGATTACATATATATAATTCTAGAGCAGTCGTTGATAAAGATTACGCTAGATGTGACTTCATTTGAAAATGTATAGTTTGAACATAAAATGTCACAATAAAATTGGAATAAAACTTTTAATAATTATGGCAACTCTGGTAGACATTTTTTTGGAGATAAATTACATTCATTTGTGAGATTATGCTTGAATCCTGATTTTGAGAGTTTGACAGGAAAAACGGAAAAACTCAATTTTATTAAAAGGTTTTTTTTTTAAATAATTGTAAAATTTTTTATTATACGTATATTAAGTTAAATGATGTCATAGATAATATATTCTTAAATTAAAAACCTTTTTTACCTTGAATACCACACAACAGTCCCAACTGCCTGGAGCTAGCGAGACGATGGCAACCCCATTAGGGGTATTAAACCCATTGTGGGGCTGAAGGTAGTGGGAAGGGGAAGGAGATGGAAGATGAAAGTGGGGGAGGTATGTACCTGGCTATTCAGATCTGGTCACCAGACACAGCTAAAGCAATTTTAAGCAAAGTTTCAATTCTGAATAGTGTTCTTATACCACGGCGATACTGAGAGTATCCGGACGTGCCGCAAACATACCTATCTTACATTATTTTACATAATATTAGATATACCACACCAGGATTTGAACCCGCGACGTTCGGATTGCTAGTCGAGAGCCTTACCCCTCGACCACGGATGCCGTCAAAACATACTGTTATCTTAATTACAATGCTTTAAACTAGCGATAGTTCTTAGATAAGTTCTTAGACAGACTCCTTGACAGTAGAATCAAGGTTAAGACGATGCACTACGTCGTGTAATATTTTAAATCCAGCCGTTATCAATAACACCCCTTACGTAGATGGCGATAAGGTTTAAATTCCCGCCTAACACCATCCGCCTGTTTTAATTATGCAAGAAAAAAACATGGCCAAAAAGTGCCTTTTATTTTATTTTGTGGATGTTCAGGCATAAATATTTAATTTTTTTCGATCATTTTATAAATAACTAAATTTGCCACATTATACAATAAAATCGTAACCGAAAATGGGTTCGTAAGTAGGAGAATTTGAACTTTAAAGCAGTTTTCATAGGCCTTTACACTATTTTTTTCTGGGCTTATAAAAAGACTTATCTAAAAAATACTCGATTGTTTCAAAGACCAAGATGTATTCTACTCGCAGTACTTAATTAAAGCATCTGAAACATCTCTAGACGACCAAATTTTCAAACCAAAAACACATGATTTTGCATTACTACGTATGGCATCGCCTTAATAAAAATCTACCTTACCAAATAACACGACATCCGATTCCCAGGCATATTAAATTTGTCAATAGGACCGAATTCATTCAAATGTTAATAAAGAGCGCCTCGTCTAGTGTTCTCTACCTCAACGGTACCAGAAGCTAATGGCCTTTTATAAACAGTTCTATCCACTGAACGGAAAATCCTTAGAAGTGTGTAATGGGCGTGTCTGTTGAAATTAAATACGATATTTTTTAGTTTTTTTTTCAAAAATCATATAAAAGTTTAACAATTTAAACAGATAATCAGTTTTATTCTAGGGCCTAGGAGTCAAGAGGTCAAGGTAACTTGGCGACATCAGCATTCTTTTAAATTGTTTTAGATCTTTAACATTCTCATGCAATATGCAATAAAAATGTTGCATGTACAGTAATAATCAAACATATCTACCGATTTCGGTTATCTGTGCGTTAGTCCCGCGTGAAATCTGGTTAAACGAACTGTAATTTGCTTAGAATTAATTTTTCATTTTGAAAATTGGAACGGATTTGTCGAGAATTCATACTATCCAGTGGTTTTTCACGGGACTGCGCTAGTAATAAAAATAATTTATTCCAGTAAGTATGCAGGGATAGTGAAATGAAATACATAACATAAATACGTTGAAGTGAAAAAAAAATATTAGAAATAATTGTGCGAATATTCCCACCTCCACATCACTCCCAAGGACTCCTTCTAGGTAGCCATGGCAGTGATGATGGTATTCTTGAATTGGCGTAGTCCGCCCTCGGAGCCGGCCCTATGCAAGTCCAATTGGTAGAGATTATTTTCATAAAAAACTGCGCTACACAAAAACCCAAATTACCCAAATATTATTGAATACAGTGATTAGGTCTAGGCGGCTACTGGTTTTACCGTTTGGCTCAGTGCCGCCCCTGTCTTCGTTCCGCGAGGAGCATTTCCGTGGCGCTGCAGTATCTCGGTAGGGCGGATATAATTGTAGGGCGGCCATAAGCATTCCTGTAGGTGACTTTTAGCTTATGCCGTAGGGATGGAGTGCAATCTACCTACAGTTTTATACGGTGATCTGCAGAATGCGTTGAACAGCATTTTTTCGACGTTAGTGCTGCAAAACTGAAAACGCCTTGACAGCATAACTGCTATAATGGATATTGCTCTAATCCTTGTCTCTCAATATCTTCGATTTTCTGCAGGTCGTCTGTGATAATATGTCATAAGTATAAGTATATAAACTACATCAATTTCCGTAATGATAGAGGAGAGAGCAGAGGATTGAACCCTTGACGCCTCCATTCTACGGCTTTTATGTTCAGTGGTACCATCAAATCATCAGACGAGGGTCAAAAATCACGACATTGAAAATTCGCGGATCAAAAAGTGGAGCGCTAACGTGTTTTTTTGCCTTTTCCGATCTTTTTTGTGAAATTCGCGAATAATTAAGATTACTCTGATTGCTTTGTGAAAGAACGGCGTGTATAATTTTAGTGCCGTTCCTTTGTCTGGCCATTTTGGAAGGTGATTGGTGAAACGATAGCATTGTTTTTCTGATGTTTAATTCGTTTCAAGAGAGGCGCACTTTCATTGGAAGATGAAGAGGCGACAAACTTAATGATTATAAATCACGTAATTCTCCTTTTAAATTTTACTTTTACTTTTGAACCGAACATGCAGACCTGAGAACATTTAATTTGTAATGTTTAATTATTGTCTACGCGTTCTGTCATATGGCTACCAACTAACAAGAACGCTTTCTTTTATATGTATCTACAACTTTTTTTTTTTCAAATTAATATTGCAATTCATTTTATGTAATGCACAAAAACTGTTGGAACGTAACATGCAAATAATTCTTTTCAGTAATTACTTACTTGAATTTTTATACCGTTACAACGCTCTTTTTACTAGCACAAAAAACCGAGAAACTAATGTACGAATAGAATACGATAAAACGCCTTTTACCTTGTTGATAAATTGGCATGCGGACAAATTAGACCTCCTGCTTTTCATTTTCAATCAATCTCCCTCACTCTAGATTTGGCTTCAATATAATGTCATTCGTAGAAAATCGCACCAATGCTATTTTTTCGGTACATTGTACATATGGACTTACTCGAAGCAACGAATAGATATAGCTTAGAAGCCAGACGTTATACAAATCTTGCAATACTTAGTTTTAATTTAGTGCATATTGCAAAATATATAATGTATAGCCTATTGCTCTTGGAATGCTGTAGCTTATATAATATTTATGCCCGAAAACTTCAGCCGTGGTCGTCACCACGATCTTTTCAAGGTACTATACGACAGAATTGTTATTCTAAGACCACTTAGCATGACGAGAGATATTCCTAAAAGAGTAGATAATGTAAATTTAATTAGGTACTCTTTGAATAACCTTAAATTTTTTTGTATAACTATCTTCCCAAATGTAATTGTTTAAATAAGTAATCTGGTTTTGTAAATGGACGATTAGATTAATCTGATGAACAAATTAATGACATTAAGTCATTACCTTTGTAACCTTCACTGGATCAAGTGCCTTGAAATAATCCAGTACAAAACTGTGCTGGGTGGTGTTTAAATCCATGAATGAAATTGCCCCACCCTACATTTCTAAACTATGCGTCCCGGAAAACACTGGTCTGAGGCAGTCAATTCTTATATCAGCAACATCATCAGCTGTAGGCAGGTTGATGGAACCTAAGTGCAAGCCAAATACTAAATTTGGTGATCGTACTTTTGAGGCATCTGGGCGAAAAGCTTGGAATAAACTCCCCTTGGAACTAAGATTCATAGCAAGTCCAACAGAATTTAGGTCTAAACTGAAAACTCGCCTCTTTAAGCTCTCATACCATTAAATTAAATATACCTGCCTGAGAGTAGCATTCTTTTATTGCATATAATCCTAATCATACTTTTCTTATTGGATTTACATTATTCGAAATTTGTTTTATGCTGAGGGACGAATCGCATTTAGGAACATGAATTCTGATCAAAACCTTGCACTATAGTACCGCCAAGCATAAAATTTGCTTTTCCTTTTCTAAACACGCTCATTAAAGGACATAAATACATATTATGAAAATAAATACCCGAAAGTCCAATTATGACCTTTGCGTGTTAACCGTATCTAAATTTCTCGAATAAACAATAAACAGTGTTAATCTCAAGTGTTCTACCAGGTATGTATGGTACTGTATATTATCTGCCTGTACAATATAAATAAGAATAATAACATATGTACGTTTGTAGAAATGTATTATAAAGTTGTACAGCGCCCTTCAGGTGAATTTGGACAAAAAAAGGCGCTATACAAATCATCCAAATATTGTTATTATTAATACATGATCAATTCACTTAAAATTATGGGATTTATTCACAGAATATGTAAACGTTTCAAAGACCCACAATCAATTTTATTCCTTTACAGTGCCTCAATTAAAAGTAAACTTGATATGGAAGTACTATGTGGAATACACATTACTGTAAATATGAAAACATTGTATAATCGGTTTAACACTAAGCTGAAAATGTTGCCTGTGTTGTGATGGAGGACTTAGCCAGCCGAGGAATTGAACACACTACGCCTGGGTGGGACCCAAACGCGATGTCAACTCAGCCACCGACCGCGCCTGCATACAGCAGAGCAGACTTAAAATTAATATTTCATATCGTCTTCCGAATGATTTGTTCCCCGATTCTCAAACCGTTGTCAGGCATCCTGTAACGTCATAGTTGAGGCTAAAATTAACCCCTTTAAATATGTCTATATGAATATCACTTTTGTTTTCAGAACGAATAAATCAAAATTGCAAATGTTGGAAATAGAAATCAACCCTTCACCGATCGAGCACCAACTTGGCAGACAGACTCGTTATCGATCACAATGCATTTTATCAACAAATAATTAGTCTTAATATTTTGAAACATAACTTTCAAAAAGTGTATTTTCATAAAATAATAAAGTTAACGCCATCAACGCGTAGATTATAACGTACGTCACGTTTATCTTTAATGTTAAACGCGACGTTCGTTATAATCTACGTGTTCGTAAATAGCTTTAATTAAATTATTTTAGTAAAATACGCTTACAGCAAGTTATGCTTTACAATGAATATGAATAAATAGTTTTATTCGTATACAATCTCAATTCCTTCAAGAAAGACATACAAATACAATATTGTATCAGTGATTCTATCCAATATTGTATTTGTGTGCCTCTCTTGGAACAAATGAGGTTATATACGGACAAAACTATTTATTCATATTCAAATTGCATATGTACAGGCGCAAACAAAAAAAATCGTCTTAATATTGTAAAGCACATCTTGCAAAAATAGTATTTTAATAAAAATCATTTAATTAACGCCATCTACGAACACGTAGATTACAACGAACGTCGCGTTTAACCTTAATTGAATTTACTTTTCGGTACTCGAACCTACGATTAGCGGCTACATATCGAATACCTAACTTAGCCGATTTTTCTATCTGTTGTAGTATTTATTAATTTATAATGGAAAGGGGTTATTTCCCCATACTATCGATAAACACTATCCACAAGATAAGGTATTTTTATTTTATTATTATTTATTAGAGGGGGTATTTCACCATCCTCTCGATAGCTTAACCATAAGATAACGAATATTTTCGATTTATTTGTTTATGAATTTCGAGTTTACTAATCGGTACTCGAACCCATCAATAATGGCTATGTATTGTATAAGTTACCTGAGTTTTATTCCTAATTACATTATTTATAGATACATATACTTTATCCTATGGATAGGCTATCTTGAGGAGAGTGAAATACCACCGAGTGCGAGTCTGAGTAAATCAGAGTATTCGGTACTCAAACCTATGAATATTAGCTGTATATTATACAGGATTAACTTATCCGATATACAGGGTGTCCGGGGGTAAAGTGCGCTTACTTCGGGGATGATTCTACGTGATTTTAGAACTGAAAAAGACATCAACAAATTCTAATGATTAAATGTAGTTTTTAGGTAAAAAATACGAATTGTTTGTATGGGAAAATTAATATTCTTCTATGGAAAAATATGTTTGCGTGAGAAAATGATTATGTATATTTTTTACTTCTACCCACAGACATAGGAATTAATAGACGAGAAGATAAAGGCGAGGGGTAAAATCAACTGTTGAAGAACGAAGGGAGTGAAGATGACTGTGATTCGTCAATAAATCAATCTGACAGTAAATAGGCATCTCGCATTATAATATCACCATTTACTTCTTAAAAGTAAAATCTGCTTTGAATGAATAGACATTTTTACATGGGAGCGCAAATTACTCGCCACGTTATGAACAAATTTGCGAAGTCCAAATTCGACAAAGTAAGGTAGCTTCTATATTCAGAGTCATAGTTAGTTTCAGAGTATTTAGTTAAGACACTTTTATAAATGTTCATAATTTACTTCCCAGCAACCAACCAGCTTTGTGTTTCGCGTCCAGACGTTTCTCGATGTGATAGTAACAACTGATTCATATTACACGATGTGAATATGCTTAAAATAAAATAAAATAATGCTTATATATGGAATGTAATACGACAATTGGGTTTATTCTCTTTTTTCGCATCTATTTTTACCAGTTTTCATAGTACAAGTAAACATTTTGCCGTGTTATTTCGTAAAATGAACCGATGATGCCTCGACCATAGTTCGCACAAGAATGATGACGTCACGTTTTCAAATATCACTTGAGGCCGTACGCGAGCCCAGCCGGCTCAATGGAACCGGTATGGGGAGTGGGGATAATACGCTTTTAATCACTTAGGGCAGGTCTACTAATATTCATATGTCTATGCTTCTACCGCATAGAATCACCTCCCGAAGGTAGCACACTTTACCGCAATACACCGCAATATACCGCAAGCTATCGTATTTTTATCGAAGGTGCAAACCATAAACTGAAACAACACCAATGAACTAAGACAATAATTTTCTGCCTTGTAAGCTTTGAAACGTATCTTATAGATGGCGCTTTAGCGCGTGATTCGATAAAAAGATTAATAATTATATTTTTTTATTCCATTTCATTTGTCATTAGTATTGAAAACATTGAAAAAAAAAATACTTTGCCTTTTTAGACTTTAACTAATATAAACCTTTTTCGGAATTCCAACGATGTAAGTTAGTTTTCTGGTAAAAAAAGTTGAATTGTTTGTATGGGAAAATTAACATTTCATTGTTTGAAACCTCCCGAAGTTGGCACACTTTACCCCTGGACACCCAGTACATTATGTAGATACTTATATCCGTTATATGTTATTATCTCAATAAATTAGGTTATGTCATTTAAATTATTATAAGCAATAATTAGTAGCCTGTAATATCAATACAAATTGAAATTGTCTCCCGAGAAAGTAATAAATACTGCCGACGGGAATTGAACCCGCGCCTTCTGATGTCCGGTCAGACGCTGTGAACCACTGAGCCACGTCGGCTTCTTTCCTACCCGCCAAATAATTCAATATGTTCTAGTACTTCAATCAACAATTACTGCTTACTATATTTTTTTCACATGTAAATGTCTGTCTACGTAAATGGCCACATTTAAATGTCTGTATCTCATTTAGTCTGCAAACTGACTGTCTATTTTATTATTACATACTTTTCGCATTTACTCCACGCAGGATGCCTCGAGGAAAATAATTTCCCTCTGGGCAAATATCATATTTGAGGATGCTGTGTTATTAATTTTCTCTACGTGTAATTTTTTCTATTTGTATTGTTCTCAGTATAAGTGTAATTTCAGCCCGAGTAATTTCGTCGTGAAAATAATTTCGACGAGGAATGTCGGTTCTACGTGTAAATGTTAAAACCATTGAAAGTGATGGCTTCTGGAATATTCCAAAAATTTTTGAATTCCTTTTTACATCAAAACCGGTTTTTTCACGTAAGTACCTTTTCACCTACGAATTAACAACATTGGTTAGAAAGTAGGCCATTTTTCCATTATTTCCTAGATTGAAAAGATGAAATTTCCTAATGACCAATGAAGTTACCTTATTATCAATCCGGTCATTGGCTGAATTAGCATAGCATTTTTATACTACTCAGGCGTCGTGAGTTTAATTTCTTTTCTGGCCAAGTCCGCCACCACGAAACAAGCAACATTTTCCCCTTACTGTAGTGGTAGAAGGATATTTTCAAATTAGTGTCAAGTTGTTCGTAATTGTTTGTCTTTATTTATCGTATAACTGCGATGTAGAAATTATTTAAATTTTAATACGTTGAGTGACTACCTTTGTGACGGTCAGAAAATACGTATAGTTGATCCCTTATTTTCTTTATGTGTCTCGAAACTTAATTGAATTACTAGCCTTATTCTCACTTTTTTAAACATCAAAAGGTTTTTTAATTTAGAAATTTATGAATGCAATAGATTTTTTTTAATTAGCAATTTGTATCAATAGATATCATGTAACTCGGATAGATACGTCACCATGAGCTGAAAATACTTGACTTTTTTTACTAGTACGATGACCTAGGTGCTCGTAGTAGGACGTTCCGTAAAAAATTATCAATATTCAATATTGCTGGAGTGTTCCATGTTCACGGGTTTTTAGTTGAACATACAATATAAAAAGACACAATATCATGTTGCTTGCATGTTCTGTGCCGTGAACGAATTTAAAATCAAAATATCCTTTCGGATAGTACCGCATATTTTTGAACTCCAAAATTACACGAAGAATAATTCGCACTAGGACGATTATCTTAAAGTTACCATTTACATCTATATAAACTACTGCTGGGCCCTGTTTATTTTTACTATATTTGTTCAATTTTAAATCACAAAAACTAATACGGTAAAAGGAAAACTATAATTACAAAATAGAAAATTGAAAATATATCCGTGTTTACAGGTGACATCAACGCACAGAAACGACCCAAACCTTTTACTTTACATTGGGTACGAATCATGCAAGCGTGTTTATGGAAAGCTACACGTGTATTTGTCGTATGTTTTTTATATATTTTTTTCAGTTTCAACTTGACCTAATACATAAATAAGATATATTTTTTAAATGGCTTGAACACTTAATAACGTAGGTAATGGGTAACAATTTCCAATTTGTGAGGCGGGCTTGGGTAAACCACTTATTGGATAACCAACACCTCTGCCGTTGGTCACCCCAAGTGATTCACTATATTTAGTGACTAGCAGGGATTCCTGGGTTCATGGGGTGAGGATTGTCTAGGTCTTGGCGGCAGATGTGTCTGTCTACCTATTGTGTGGCGGGCCGGATTTGGGGAGACTATTTGAGGGAGATCTTTTTACCTCTCCAGCAGAACTCTCTCGATCCATCACCTTGCACCACAGTGGTAGGGATGCATTCAAATATCCGTAACTCCTGGATACACTGACTTTCAGATTGCTACCAACCCCTCATACCTTTTTCCTTCCCCGATCTTCCTCCCCTTCCTCTCTCTCCTTTCCTTAAAAAAAATTTCCACACATCCTCCCGAAAGATGACACATTTGACTCCACACAGGAGGCCCCGACGAAAATAATTTCCCTCATGGCCTTCTGTGTGGAGCTGACGTAAAAAAAATACAACCGTAAGATGTTATTTTTTATTTTACTATAATATTTTTTTTACATTTCATAGTTATCCAGTAATGTTGGTCTCACTGGGTGGCTTACCCGTGCTGAGGCCATATTAAATTATCTGTGTTTTTACGTTTTGTATAATAAAATCGCACACGGAAGTTAAATTGAAACAAGAGTTGTGCGTAAACGTTTAATGCTGAGACGATAGATGTGGCCTCTACTCTCAATACACTTTTGGGCAAGTTAGTTCCTGTAGAATCAGTAATTGGGGAAAGTGACCACCATAAACAGGTTAGACTCCTGGCACGTCTTCCACCTAGAGACCTCGCCCAAGAGGATAGAGTCATTCCAGTCACTAGAGCAGAAATCGACCTAATAATTAAGGGTTTGGGTCCTAAGAAGGCACCAGGGCATGACAGACTTAATGGCGTGATAGCGAAGCAAGTCTGGATCCACGCTAGGGAGGAGCTCTTCCAAGTGATGGAAACGTGTTTGAGAAGAGGAATTTTCCCTTCTGAATGGAAGAGAGGCGTGCTCAGGGTCATACCAAAGGGGAATGGTAAGCCACTAACTGATGTCAAGGCCTATCGGCCCATCACCTTACTTCCAGTGCTTGGCAAGATCCTGGAAAAACTTATCCGGCATAGGCTACAACAATCACTCTCCCCGTCTAGTGATCTCCAATTTGGCTTCGTCTCCGGTAGATCCACCGTGCACGCCATTTCGTTTGCGCTTAACTGGGTGAAGGTTTGTACAAAAAGGTATGTAGTTGCAATCTTCCTCGATATTACTGGTGCCTTCGACTACGCATGGTGGGACATGATACGTATCAAGGTTAAAAATAGGAACTGCCCAAAAACCCTATTTAAATCAGTAGACAACTATTTATCGGGCCGAACTGTCATTATTTCTCATGGTGACACTGTTATTGAACGCGAGACCGATATGGGGTGTCCTCAAGGCTCCGTCCTAGCTCCTAAATTTTGGAATATAACCTTCGATGACTCCTCTAGGTTACCCTTACCTGAAGGATGTATCATGATCGACTATGCGGATGATAAAATGTATCTTGTCTCTGGGGACAGTAGAAGAGAAGTCGAATGTAAGGCTGGTGAAGGTTTGGACACCCTCCTTAAATGGGGGGAGAGGAATAAAATGACCTTCGCTCCCCAGAAGACTATGGGCCTCCTGATGAAGGGTTCTTTCAATAAGACAAGAAACCCTACCATCCGTATGGGAGACACTAATATCAAATTTGTGGATAACGTTAAATATTTAGGTGTCACTCTAGATCGATCGTCCTCCTTTCTGGCTCATGTCAAAGATGTATCCTGCAGGGCTCAGTCGCTGTTTTTGAAGCTTCGAAGAATCTCCACGGCAGAGTGGGGACTTCACAGACCGGCTTTGCACGCTCTCTACAAGGGGGTATATGTTGCGCAAGTCGCATATGCCGCCTCTGTTTGGGAGCATCGCCTGGATAACTGTTTAATACTTCTTGCTCTCACTAGGGGTCAGCGCACTCCCCTGCTGGCACTATCTGGGGCATATCGAACCGTTGCTTCGGACGCTTTGCCAATTTTGGCTGGTATATTACCAATCGATCTAGAAATTAGGGAGGTGTTAACGAAGCAGCGATTAATCCGTGGATCCCCGGCCAACCACCTTGGTGTCGTCCTGACACCGGGTGGACCAGGAACTCTCCCAGGACTGCTCCGAACGATGAGGGACCTGTCGCTCAAAGAGTGGCAGGTCCGTTGGGATAGGTCGAGCAAGGAAAGATGGACCTTCTCCTTCTTCCCTTCAGTTAAACTCAGAATGGAAGGGGCCTTCCTCAAACTGGACCATCACGTTACGCAGCTCCTTTCAGGACATGGGGAATTCAGGGGAAGGCTTCACAGCCTTGCCCTGTCCACCCACCCCAATTGCGCTTGTGGCAATAATTACCAGTCGGCCGAGCACATTCTGTGGCACTGTGAGATTTTGAAGGATGCCAGAGACGAAATGATAGACGGTCTGAATGTCCCCATTAGACCGGTGTGGAACACCGATCTTGTTTCTAACAGTGTGAATTTCGAATGTTTGAGGAAGTTTACTAGGATCTGGGTTGAGAGATGGCCTGTGCTTAGAGTCGTTGACAAGTGTAATAATTGGGAACCCCCGGTGTACTGCTCCTGCTCCATGACTTATTATTTTACAACTCTTTCATTATTGTATATGCTATTCTGTTTTTCTTATTTTATTATTCTTATCTTATTTCTTTTTTTTTACTGTACCAGCTGTTGCAGATGATTTCCATTCGTTTATATTTTGTTTTTTTTTTAAATTAACTTGTCTTGTACTTTTTAATTCTTATTTTCTGTTTTCTTTTCATATGTTTCTTTTTCCCTGTCTAAGGTTAACACACTGTTTTTCTTTTTACAGACACTGTAAGCACTCTTATATATCTGTGTTTACTAATTATCTCTCTTACTTTACTTTGTTATCTTATTCAATACTTACTGTCCTCTTTACAGACCATGCAGATCTTATTTTTACACCTTTACTTTTGTTTTTACTTATTTACCGTTGCCCTTATGTGGCACTTTTTGGATTGATTATTGTTTTTCATTTTTCCTCTTATTTTCTCTTCTTTTTACATGTATTTTTTCCGGTTTTCTTTTCTTTTTTTTTTAGTAACAGCAACGAGTTTACAGGCGAGAACTGAACTCCGTTGTCTGTTTTGTTTTGTTTATTTTCCCCATTAGGGGTTGGATAACGGGCCTCGTCCCCGCATGCACGACTGGAGCTTCTTATTATTCTTTCTTACCGGGGGACTCCGCCAATCACCTGCGCCACCCCTGATGAGCGTTGGTGGTCAGAGGGGTGACTGTGCGGGCTGGGGTAACCTCCACCCTGCCTCCGACCTCCTGACGCTTCTTTCCCCTAGGTTCTTTAGGGTTTTATCCCTCTTTTTCCAATACTTATCTTCAGGGCACCACCGGGTGGTCGGCTAAGGGGTGTGGAAGTCCTGACCTGCACCAGTCACCCCAACCACCACCAATTTCTCAACAGGACTGCCAGTCGTGGTTCGGCGAAACTCCCCCTTCACTCTATTGTTTATTTTACTTTTATGTGTTTACAGGTACTGGAGTGTGGGTCCCCTCCACCAACTATCTGCCTGACACTTAATCTTGTTTTTTTTGTTGTTTATTTTTCTGTGTTGTCCTTAGTTTAGTACTTGTAAGCGCTTGCATACCGCTTCATAACACCGTATGCGGGGACTTTGAAGGCCTAGCTTCATTTATATAAATTGTAGAGCCTTTTATTCAAAAAAAATAGATTCATGCGAGAGCTCCGAAGGGGTGACCATAAGTCACCTATACCGGGGTGGGACAGGGTGGGTGTACCTTCAAAGTTGTGCGTAAACATAAAACTAATTTGAAACAAGGGTTGTGCTTAAACATAAAACTAATTTCAAACAAGGGTTGTGCTTAAACATAAAACTAATTTGAAACAAGGGTTGTGCTTAAACATAAAACTAATTTGAAATAAGGGTTGTGCTTAAACATTATAATTACAGAATGGAAACTAGGTAAATGGTAATTGATATCACCGACAAGCGGAAGATTGATCAATTAATTCAAGACCGGGTAGGCACCTATCTAGATGGCCTATTTTTATACGCAGACAGCTCGAAAACCACAGATTCCTAAAATGGCGTTTGAAATTTTATAAACTAATTTTCAGGCTCAACTGAATAAAAAAACTGAATTATACTGTTTTTTTTTTAAATTTCATAATTAAAGAGTATTTGTGAGATATCAGCTTGTGATTCTCTTATTAACTTTTTTTCTGTCTGTCTCTCTGAAACTCCGATTCGATGACCTTAAAAACTAAGAATTAATTTGATTTTTAAAAATTTGAACAGTTTGTGAGATTAAATCAGAGAAGCGATAAAGTAGATACATTTTTTTTTCTTTCTGTATTTGAAATATGTGTTTCTTCAGTTTCAATTTTTGATAGATGTCATAATTTTTCAAGTTTACTCATGGTGTTTTTGGAAACGTTAATTTCTATCTTCTATCTTTTAAAAGGCATTAATATTTTTCATAAATACTTTTCGCTTCACAAATCCTACAATTATTGTAATATCCCGTGATTTTTCACGGGTCTGTGCTAGAATCTTAATATTTTTAATACAAAATAACATTGTTTCAACTTGTTTTCAGAAAATTTTGTTTTTGTGTTATATGCATTCCCTGTCAATCTAGACAATATAAAATTTTGTGTTACATGCATTCCCTGCCAATCTAGACATTATTAAGTTTTTGTGTTACATGCATTCCCTGCCAATCTAGACAATATAAATGTTTTGTGTTACATGCATTCCCTGCCAATCTAGACAATATAAATGTTTTGTGTTACATGCATTCCCTGCCAATCTAGACAATATTAAGTTTTTGTGTTACATGCATTCCCTGCCAATCTAGACAATATTAAGTTTTTGTGTTACATGCATTCCCTGCCAATCTAGACAATATTTGTGTTATTTCTCTTTTGAAAGCATTCAACACGAAATTGTAACGAATAACTAAAAATCGACGTTTTTCGACTTGTCTCCATGTAGAAATAAGCAATCACATAAATATTTTTTCATTTTCATTATGTTCTTCTAATTCATGTTATTGCAATTTTTATGGTACTGTATATTTATTCTTAAAGAATACAATCTTCAACACGGTTGATTGAATCGTGTATCGCAACATGTTGACAAACTGAATTATAGGCACAGCTTTTTCCACTGTACTTAGTGGTGTGTTCAGTCATTACGTCACGATATAACAGTTCCCTGTCGATGGGCGGGTATGTGCTTCCCTGGGACAGTATTGGCCAGGCTATAAGCAACCAGCAACCAGCCACCAGCGATAGTTAGCAGCATATATAACCACTAGGCCTTCCCGTGCGAAGGCAGTTATAGATAGGCTTTCGACTTGTTACGTTACAATACTATTATTACGTCTTTAGATCTTTGCCATTGAAAGTTTTGTTTTATTTTTGGTTTTAGTTCAGTACAAGTGAGTGTTGTGATAGTGAAATTCAGTGAATCTAATTGAATAAGGTAAAACAAAACGTTTTTATTGTGTTTTAGCTGTTTAGGAGTCCACTAGCAATTGTCATATCCACTGAAGAAATTAAGTAAAGAAGTGTGTTGTGGGAATGTTTGTGTGCACGAATAAGCTCAAGTTTTTCTTATTTCTCGTGAATTTGATCTAACGTTTTAAAATATCTAAATAAAATTGCAAATAGTTTAATTAGTATTCTTTGGTAATTTTCGAGTTCATTAGTTCATTGGCCCTTAAGTAGCCTAGCTGTTGAATGGTCTTTGTGGATTGTCGACATCAGTTTTCTTTCAAATCGGTGTAGATCAAACTTAAATTTGTTTATCTCTTCAGTGCTTTTAGGTATTTTCATTTTATATAATTCTGTTCATTTCTTAACACACGGAGAAAATCTATAATCGCTTTAACTTTTGGTAAAATGTAAAAAAAAAATAAAATACAACTATTGTTTTCCCAAAGATTAACAAAAAAATAGCTTTTTGAAAATATAAATACTCTTGCTGAAATCATCATGCAATAAAATGAATAATTTTAACAAATTAAAATTGTAACTAAATGATTATTACTAAATTATTTTCACAGTCAGCACATCTTAATGTATAAAAATCTCGTGTCACTGTGTTCATACACGCTAATCTCCGAAACCGCCTAACCGTTTCCAATTAAATTTTGTGAATGTCTATGGTTGGTTCCAGCTTGAAATATAGCATAGTTTCGGACAAAAAAATTTTTGGGCGAATCTATTTTTTTCAAATTTCTCATGTAAAAATACATACAACTACAAATTTTAACTTCCTTACATAGAAGGCGGTCTGTGGCAGGACAACATCCGTTTAAAAGTAACATTGTGGAATACAGTAGTGAGTGGTGGGAGAAGTCGGAGGCGTCCAAGAAAGACATTAGCATTAGCGAAACATTTCGGGGAATCCACTAGTATTATTTTATAAAATACTATTTCTGGTGTGTCATATTGTAGATTTGTAGATAAGAATTTTCAAAGAATTATCTCATTTTTATACATCTTTGCATATCCAATATTAAGAGTATTACATGTGTAAATACAGTAAATATTAAATACAATTATACTGTTTATTTATTCATTCAATAACTGTTAGCACCATTTTTAACGGGGGATTTTAAATAGGAACAGTAGGTAAATTTTACATAATTTTTTATACATAACTGAACTGCCCTAGAAAAAATCTTTTTTATTTATTTAGTGATATATTGAAGATGTCTACTGACTCATATCAGCATAATAAAAACGGGACTGCAGGCCACTCCGTGATAAACTTTTTAGTAAATTCTTGATACTATCTGAACATGTGTTCATGCACCTGCGTTTATGTTAATAATATACATATAATGACAAAATGCAAAAATTTTCGGAATTTTATGACTATATGTTCCGACATCGTGACAGTTCTTTGGTATTTTACTAAAATTTATCAGGAAACCTATAAATTCATTCGTTGCAATCCCCTTCTTATCAGGATATAGAGTAATTTGAAGAGATTTTATTAATAAATTACCAAGTTTACTCGTTGTACTATCAAATCATAATACTGTTTCTCCGCAAGGGAAGGCAGATAGGATAGATTGCCACACAAGTCTGTCTCGGTACACACACACCTTACTTCATTTACGTTTACACTCTTCTTTTATTCTGACTCATAATAATATAAGAAAAAATTATTATTTAGCTAAATCTAGTTCTGAATGTCAGGAAAACTTGCTCGTACCAATCTTGACACCAAATACAGCTAACGCTTCAAGTATGAATAATACCAGGGTGATACTGAAATAATCATCATCGTCAACAATAAAGGTTCTATTTTGTGACTTGGAGAATAACTCTGGGAATATTTTGAACCTATTTGATTAAAAAAAAATTCTTCTGGTGCTCTCTCTTATCGAATGATGGCTATCATTAAGGCTACGTGCAACTTTCAAGCAGCTCTGAACATTCATTCTGATGAAATCATTGTCGGTTTCCGTAACAAAATAACCTGAACGCAGAAATAACCTTGACCGAGAGTCGGTCTCTCAATGAGCTAACCAAGTTCACGTAACATTTCCAACTAGGTACTGTTACGTTAAATTTATTCATTACATAAAAAACGGCCGCCTCCGCACGGCTGGGTTTACAGTTAGCTATTCGAAAATTGCTCCTAGCCACTAAATAGGTTAATAGGGGAAAAATGCGACAAGTGTTTTGTGTATTCACAACGGTAAACCATATTAGTGTTAATTTATCGACTTTTAATACGTTTAATTTCGTGCCTTATCGTCAGTGGGTCAACCGAGGAACTGAATGTGCAAATCTTTACGATGTTGAATTTTAATTTCACTCTTAACCGTGATTTTTTGCTTGGAATTAGCATTTACATTAGACTATTTGCCATTAATAAAAAATATTGATTTGATTTTGTAGGGCGTGTTACTTCTATCTTCTTAAACTACCGTATTTTTTACTGTTATGATATGATTTGATTTGATTTGCAAAATTTTTTAGAAAGTTTCTTTTTTGTGGCCAAAAAAATTTAAATAAAATATTATAAGAGCAGTATAATTTAACGTGGTTCGCTTAAAATGTTCTAATATAAAGTATATTTGCGGTACGTTCCGTTCGTCTTGGCGAAAGACCATAATTCAGCAACGAAATTTTACCTAAAGTGGCTTTTATCATGTGTGGTAATCAGATCTGAAAATCCAAGTACATACTTCTCAAACTTTCTCTGCCTCTTCCTCTTTCCCACCTCCTTACCCTCCCACTCTCATCAGCCTTACAACATACCCCATTTGGGAGTGCCATATTCCCACTGTCTTCGGTCAGCTAAACTCCTGTGTTGTATTCAAAAATGATATTTTTTTAAGTTTACAAATTTTCAAGTCTGTGTAAAGAAAAAAACGCGACTTTGAAGACAACTGAAGAAGACACGGTTTATAAATATCAATTATATCTCAACTAGGTAGCTCCATACTAATAAAATTTTACAGTAATTTACAAAAAACTCTGACTAATCAATGAATGAGTAATTTTTCTTCTGCTTCTTCACATTATAATTTTAACTATTTAAAACAGTAATTAAATTACAAAATAATATAATTTTTATGGAGTGTTTGCATTTATTTTAGTAAAATATTAATAGTACGTAGTGTATATCAAAAATGTTGCAAATTAATGATCTTCATGCGCTAGCGTCATTTTTAATTTAATCTACCGGAGAACTAAATGTGGGTCAAAGCCCTCTCAGAGTGACCTCGATAACTCGATCCCTTTTAAGGAATGCTGCTTTTGTCATAAACAAAAAAAAATACTCGACCAACGTGCGATGCACAGTGCATCCTCAATACAAAGCGTATCTTCGGGCATGGCTTTGGGCGAACAGTGACTCAGGGAAAAAATATTCATTTGACACATATTCAATGTTTTCTTTGAACTGTAAACATTGGAATAAAATATACTAGAGAATAGAACTACGACAAGAAAAACTTGACAGTTAAGAAAAAATCTCATTACAACATTCAGCATTACCATAGAAATCCAAATTAATAGACGAGCCAATCAGGGAAAAGGGAACAAACCATCTTGTACGGAGCACGAGAGGCTGCGTGACCGTCCCGATTTCAGTAATTTGTCGATAAATTAATCAGACAGTATACAGGCAACTTGCATTATAATATCAACATTCGGTCCTCGAAAATAAAATTTGATTACGAATCACTAGTCCTTTTTACAATAGCGCGCAAATTGCTGGCTGCGTAAAAAACTGAATTGCATATTCCAAATCGGGGAAACAAAATTTCTGGCTTGTATCCAAAATTTTATATTTTGTTACACACTAGTTAGACACTTTTACAAATGTGTTCCGATTTAGCCACATCGCTCAATTTTAACGTCGCTATGCCAGACGATTCGTTTGAGAACGAACATTCAGATCCTGCGCAGAAAAATCCCACAATGGATAGCTTAGCAAACCTTTGTCTTACTTTAACAAACTTTACTTTTCTGCGCAGGTTTGGTTATTTCAATGTGCGCTCTCCGGTGGTCAATGTACGACTGATGTCAAAGTTTATTCAAACCATTCTCGAACCCTCCTGGTTAATATTACCCTAATTGCCGTTAAATATATTTAAAAAAACAAACACGACTAATGGTCTGATGTTTTATTGGTGTTATAATACATTAAGACAACTTCGTAGATTCTAAAAACGAAATGGGTTTATTCCCGCCTCTGACAAACAACATTACAATTATATACGAAACGGGTTTATTTCCGCCTCTGACAAACAACACCACAATTATATACGAAACGGGTTTATTCCCGCCTCTGACAAACAATATCACAATTATATACGAAACGGGTTTATTTCCGCCTCTGACAAACAACACCACAATTATATACGAAACGGGTTTATTCCCGCCTCTGACAAACAACACCACAATTATATACGAAACGGGTTTATTCCCGCCTCTGACAAACAACACGACAATTATATTATTTATTTATATTGTGAGTGCCATCTCTTGTTGCTACTTTCATTTTTACCTGATTCTTGATTACTAGGATATCTCAATTTCCTGTTGCGACCACCGTATTGTCTAGAAATAAATATTATTATCATTGATGTTACATAGTAAAATCTTAACTGATGGTTAAGAAATGATAAGTATCATAAAACATAATTCCGCGAAGTAGATTTAATCAACCGGTAAATAACAGTTGTTAATATTCTTCGCAATAATATGTTAGGCATGTGTATTAGACGTAATACTTATTGTTTTTAAAGGTATTTCGATAAAATTATATAATTCATATATATTGACAAAATTGTTATTATTCTACCAGTTGGTAGATCAAGCTGGATTGTAAGAGCCACACGGAGGAAATTGATATGAAATAATGTAAATTTATTAAAAATCTGGTAACTTTTTTCGTTTTCCTGTTAAAAATGGGACTGCGGGCCTCTAACGAATGAATTTAAAGAGTTCCTAACAAAGTATCAGTCAAAAGCATTTTTTACGAGGACGGCGGAACACGTGTTTATACAAATAATGATATTGATTTTGCCATTAACGGGAAACTTTTCGAAAGCGTAGTAAACACTTTGATTTATTTGCGAAAAAAAATTGGAAACACCAACGCGCAGTCAGACAAGGAACTTCGCTGGTGTAAACAATATTGTTTATAATTTATTTTCTGTCCAATCACCTCGGAGCAATTTCATTATTTTCCTTTGATAAGTGGGTCACCTTACACACAAAATATAATACGTATATTGATAGCGTTACGGTATATTCAACGGAACTGACACCGTACATGTATTGAAGATGTCAATAATTTGATATCCTGCGACGTATATGTACGATGGTAGTTATAGATAGGACTTTTGGAATGCCATTCATTCGTTGAATTCCATAAAGGCACAGGCTAAGAACTACGATTAATAAGAATGGCATAGACATTGATGTTTCTAGTAGCCTCGCAAATTCATTATCAATGAGCCAAAGTGCTATTGTTTCTCAATATAAACAGGAATTTAGAAACTTGGTTTGGAAAATAATATTACATCTCAAGAACTAATAAATCACATTGAGATGGACAGGATTGCTTCCATGATGAAAAAAACTCTTCTGTCATCTTGATTTAAGCCTCGTTTTAGGTTTTTCTTTTATATATTAAAAAATATTATAATTCATAACAATTTATTTGTAATAACAGCTGAACATGTTTATAAATAAACTGTTTTTATAAATTGAAAAATATTTTATTGAATGTATAAAATCAAACCTAAAATTGAAACAAATTAAACTTGATAACAATTAATAACTCTTAACTCTTAATTTAGGAATCAGAATGATTCGTTCTTATGTTGTCTTTATTCTTTTTAAGATATTAAACCAAGGAAGAACACGGTGGCCTTTGAAATGTGGAAATATATTCAATTTATTGGAATAACTTTCAAAGATATACCCATTAATATAATATTTAATCACTGAAGAAGAAAATAATACTGCACATGAAATATAACAAAACACGGAAAATAAAAAGGTTACGATCGTAATTGGGGATTAATCGCCAAATTAGGTTTTGAACCCAGGATCTCTGTCTTCCTGGGATAACGTTTTTAACCAATAAGTTATTAAGATATGATTTTAATGAAAAATGACGGATAATAAGCACTTGAGACCACGCTACTATTGGAAATACCAATCTATTGGAAATCCCAATCTATTGGAAAAACCAATCTATTGGAAATACCAATCTATTGGAAATGACGGAAAATAATGAGCTATTCCGACAAATATATTGAAATCAAGCTATTGGAAATAACAAGCTATCGGAAATCCCGGAAAATATGAACTATTCAAACTAAGCTATTTAGACCAAGCTATTGGAAATTATGGTAAACTATTGAGACCAAGCTATAGAAAATATTAAGCTATTGGAAATGATGGAAAATAATAAGCTGCGAGAGATCATTATTACGTAAAATAATCTGTTAGGTGGCTCAGTGGTTAAAAGCTTTGTTCCGGTAAGACAGAAATCCTGGATTCGATCCCCGGTTGCGATCGTTATCTTTTTTTTCTGTGTCCTGTTTCATTTTTCGTTTATTAATAGTTTAGTAATATCTTCTTCTTAAATGATAGACATTTACGTTTATCCAAAAAAATTCCAACCACGATGAAACTTTTTGACTTTTTTTCTTTAGCTTCTTCGATATTTTAGGCGCAATATAATCACTACAAGTAAAATAATGATAAATAAAAAGACACATCACGAATTTTGCATGACACATTGTAACTTTTTTATCGGTTATATTTATTTACCGATTGGAATATTTAAAGCTGAAAATTCTGCTACAAAAAGTTATATTATCCACACTATAGTCAATTTTACAGTTTGAAAAACAGCCAAAAAAACATCAGTTCTTTGCCAGTATCTCAAAAGGTACTTTTTTGGAGGTGGCCATTTTTCGCGCACATCCATTTGAATTTCACTTTTGTTTTCAATAACGAATTAATTCAAATCTTTAATGCGGAAATTAACCCACTTCCTGAGATCCGATTGGGCTGAAACTCGGCAGATACACTCGTTGTCAATGACAATGCATTTTATCAATTTTTGGTATCAATCATACACACGCGGACATATCCTAGTACATATTTCTCTGAAATCAGACGATATTACAGCAGTCGATTTACGAAACAAATGTCGATCCTACACGATCGGCATCTGACAAGGTCGGTAGCTTGGTTGACCTCGGTCCCTAGAAAGGAAGGTTCAATCAAACCAAACCTTTTTTTAAATTTCAAAAGTCATTTTAAAATGGACGTATAGTAGCAAAAACCTTTTGGGTTGAATTTTTATTCTAGTCGTCACATAGTTGGAGCGTAGGCACTTACGTAAGGAAATTTACGTAATTTTATATTTAAACCTAGCTTTCTTTAAATCTAGGTACTTATAAGTACATCAGAACTAGTATATTATAGCCAAAATATTTGATTGATCCCTTAATATGTTATTTTTTTATTATCTAATTACCCACACAACATGGGGTGTCTTAGTGGGTTCTCATTACTTACTTTAAAAAAATATATATTTTATGTTTGCATTATTTTAAACACAAGTAAAGGGTAGAGCTGGATTAAAAGTTATCGGAACTAAAAATTAATTGAACCTCTCTCAAGCAGAATTGTATTTATCAGTTCACAATAAATTAATAATATGCAATGAGTTTAAAAAAAATCATCTGTTGTCTTTGTAACCATAGAGAAGAGTAGGAATTCAAAATAATTCAAACAAACAAAGAAAAAAATATTGTTCTAAAGGAGGTTAAATATTGTGGGCAGGTACAGATAAATCATTTTAAATAGATTCTTGCTTGTGTAGTGGTGTAGTAGTCAGATCAATAAATAATTTAATTTAATAATAATTTTGTCTTGTTAGGAAGCTGAATAATTTACAAAAAACACACACAAAACAACATCGTAGAAATAAATCACCGGTCTAAATTGCATTAAATTAAATATACACTGAGAAAAATGAGTACAGCTTTTTATCAAGATCCTGTTAAAAATGTCATAACATGACCATTTCCCAGTAAAATATTAGTCTTTTAAAATATAGCTGAACACGTGTTCACGCAGGTGGCCTTGTCCGAATAAATATATTGGACGAGATGCGAAAATGTTTTTATTTTTAAAAACACGTATCCCGACTTCCTCATAATATATTCGTGCTTTACAGATAGTTCCACTGCAGTACTGATAGTTAGATAGGCCTCCAGTCCCGTTTTTTACAGGAAAACGAATAATTTGACCAGTTTTTTAATAAATTAATATTATTTTATTTCAGCATTACTGAATCAGTATGTTTTCTCCTTGTGCGCCACCCAGTATTTGTGTGCATTTGCGGGGTTAGAGGGGACTGCGGGTGTGGTCCATACTAGTTGTAAAATCTTTTTTGAAACATTCGAAGCCATCGTTGTGCACAAAAACATTCAAAAGTGTCTTCTAACTTTAAAATGATTTGCATGCACTCATATAACAATTTCAAACAAGTCTCATGCAACTTGATTAGTTTTAGTTTATTTCGATGTTGATAATAGCGGTATTATAAATAGCATTGCAAATGAAAAAATGCAACTACGCTACTCAACAATGGATGAATCAGCAACCCACTTAGGGTACCTTCTGCTGTTGTCTCAAAATAAATACCGTAAGTTGATCTTTGATCTGAGTTAACCTAGTTGGATAGCACTGCGCAGGCGCATGTCAATAGCCAGAGGAAACCCAGCCAACGGTACATTTGTTTACAGCGAGACCACTGAACATATAAAACTATAGAAGTGTACTATGAGCGTGTCCGTGTGCCCGAAGAACATCGAACGCTTCCTTACTTCTGCTTAATTTGATCAAACATAAAAAAGATATATTTTGGACATAAAATAAATTTAATCGACCTGTCTGGGACCTAGGAGGTGAAAGTTTGTGAGTGATACCATATCTAATTACTATTACATGCTTATTATAATATCATCCAATTAATTTACTTAATTTATGTATGTACGTGTGATTATTTACTTATTATTATATTATACTTCATTTTCTTATATTTATTTACTCATTATTACTTACTTGTTAGTTTAATACCTATTTTTCTTTGTAATACTTATTTAGTTAGTAGAATGTTATTGGTGTCAACTTACTGTATTGCCCATCTGTAATTTTAGTTTTATAACTTTAGTTTTTATTTTTGTAATAATCGTTGGTTTTTTCCTCAATATTTAAAAAAAATCATGAAGAAAAGTCACACCAAATTCATGTTACAAATAACCTGACAACATTATGAAACTCCTACTCTACCTTCATTACACGCGGGAAATTATGCTTGTGCAATGATGGAGGACATAGCTAGCAGAATAAATGAATTCACGATGCCTAGATGGGAACCCAACGCATTTGTCAACTCAGTTACAAACTGGCTAAATTCATTTTCTTTCAATTGATTTCATGAAAACCTTGACAACCCATCGAGAAAATACCAAACTATTATTTAAATCAAATTGTGTGGTATAATTCTTCTAAATATGCCAGAGAGAGTTTTATTTTACATTTGGTTGAAAATTTTAAATACCTTCCACAAAAGACGCAGATTTTGAGAATATTTAGCAATAAATAGTTTTTGTTACTAAAGAAACTGAGATTGAAGATATTTTTGAAAAAATCATAATCCAGCCTGATGAAATGTGTAAAAAAATTGAAGACAGAACCTTTATCGATAATTTTTGCGATTAATTGCCCGATTAAAGATTTCCCATTTCTTTTACTAGCATTTTGGCAGCTGTTAAGCCCCCGCACTTCAAATTTCTACCGATTTATAACATAACTTCGCTTCAATATTTTAAGCTCTAAAAAAGGAATGTTTGAAGATAATATTTATACATTTTTAGAGCCAAAACGGTTATTATATGAAATTCCATCGATAGAAAAAAATTGCAAACTTATGCTCGGAAAATTATTAAAAAATAAGTATTTTTCTGTCATTTAATATGTTATAGGTTTGATTTTTTTTCAAATTTCTACCGATTTATAACATAACTTCTCTTCAACATTTTAAGCTCCAAAAAAGATATGTTTGAAGATAATTTTTATACATTTTTAGAGCCAAAACGGTTATTATATGAATTTCCATCGATAGAAAAAAATTGCAAACTTATGCTGGGAAAATTATTAAAAAATAAGTTTTTTTCTGTTATTTAATATGTTATAGGTTTGAAAAGAATCACAGTATAATATATTTAACTATCCCGCAAGTGGGGGAGTAGGTAGTACCCAAAATTACTATCCTCCATATATCACCTTAAGTACTTGTCATTTCATCTTAATATTTTACGGGTTCTTGCGCAAATACATAGGTTACCAAATAGTTGATTTAATAATTGGGATTTCTGTAGTTTAAGAGCTCATAAGACATATGGGGTCGTCGGAAGACCCACTTGGTAACAGATGTTTTGTTTGGCATCTTGACCTGTCAAGAGATATAACTCAGGCATTTGTCGAGAAATTTTTGCTCTATTTTAAACGAATCATGTTTTATTGAAAGTTTTCACAATCTTCGCTTAATTATTATCATTTTTTATTATTTGCGCGCTCCTCTAACATTTGTCTTTATATATCTCCCTTTCAAACATTTTCTTTTGAACGCTTACTATGTGGCCTTAAAGTGGCCTTAAACGAGCTTGTTATTTACTGTATGTAAAATGTACATTGCATATTTTGTACAAGCCAGTGCCCCATTAAAAAAGGTGTAAATTAACTCTGCAAACTTTTTATAATTGACAGTTAGTTAGTCATTAGCCAGCCAGCCAGTTAATAATATAGAGGTTTAGGTGTTACATATATGTATAGTCAAATGTAAGATCGTCATTAAATGGCCAATAAGCGCCATTTAGCTTTGTTGACATTTGAAAGGTTCACGTTAATGTAATTATAGGATCTTTTAAGCTTTTTTATCAAGTTTTGATCAGCTGAAAAGCATTTCAACATAACAGATGTACTTTTTGAATTATAGAAAAGCGTTCAAGAGTTGAAACAGGTAAAAACGGGCGCAATGGTTGCGCGGTCCTTTTAAAATACTTGACCGAACTGAATAATCCTTTTTTCAATCTTAATATTTAGCTAATATCTAGTAAGGATATGTGATATTATATTTATTTGTGTTTTAATTATGACAAATAGATCATTTAATAATTCAACATTGCACAAAATTATAATATTATATTCCATGTAAATATAAATGTAAATGTTCGTTTTTTCAAAATCTTAAATCTCCGAGAGTTCTTCATCAATTGCTTTGAAATTTTGATGCAACGTTGCATCCAAATACGCGTGTGCTTTTATATACCTGTATTATATAGATATCACCTATAACAGGTAAAAATTTGCTTCTTTAAAAAACAGCGCACTCTGTTGGACAAACATGCTTTTAAAAAAAAACAGCGCACTCTGTTGGACAAACATGCTTTTAAAAAAAAAACAGCGCACTCTGTTGGACAAACATGCTTTTTAAAAAAAACAGCGCACTCTGTTGGACAAACATGCTTTTAAAAAAAAACAGCGCACTCTGTTGGACAAACATGCTTTAAAAAAAAAACAGCGGCATCTGTATAGACAGACTGATTCACAGCAACTCGTGGCGGGGTACAGCTAGTTTTTAATAATTATCATTAACTTACAAATACTTCCCAAAGTTGCCTCTAAAATCATCCAAAATTATTATTTCAATATGCAAATAAATAAAATAGCATTTACATGTAGTAGATAATTGCTAAACCTTTTGATTAAAATAACAACTATTAAGTTAGATTGTGTAATTTGGCCTCTAATCAAAATGTAATTATTGTATGAAAAAGGCCGCGCAGCCGTTCCTGTAAAAGAAAAACAAAATGGCGCTGATTCGAAATTTGATGATATTGTCACATTTGAATTAAGATGACATCTATTGTATTAGCGGAGTATGATAAACTTTTTTCCTTTATTGAAATCCATGCTTTATAATTCACTCGCGTAAGATTTACCAGAATGCTTCCGTCACCGTGTCTTGATGTACGTGTGTCTGCCGATGTGTACTCGTATGTGTGCCTGTCGATGCGGTCACGGTCGAGAAGGTTATTGACCCTAATCTAGCGGCATTCATCCGTATTCAGGGCTGGCAACCATTAAAATAAATAATGAGTACCAAAGTACAGTCTTTCAATAAATTCTATTTTTTTTTCATTATAATGGCACTACCGAGAAACACCGATTTTAGAACAAATTATAGCAGATTCAAATGTAAAGTTATGTTTGGCTTACGAATTTGAAATAATTACATACAATTATGGACAGGAAATATAACGTAAATTCATTTTTCCAAACGTTTTCAAATTTATTAAAAGAGTGCGCGTTTTTTCAAATTTTTGATTTTACTTGAAATAAATGTAATCTATAGTATAATGTATGCACATAATACAAAAAAAATATATCTCGCTTAAATTAAGTTATAATAGTAATATTTAAATTTCCTTAGAATGTGAATAATCTCCTTTCAAGAAGATCCATTATTATCTGGACATCGTTTGATTTGGATAATAATAATGCTTTTATTAGTAAATAAAGTTTTGTTTAACCATCTAGCTATTTAAACAATATCAGCGCCCCCATTTCTGTCTACAATTTGTTGACCGACTTACGAAATATAAATTTAGAATAAATTTTACCGGGATGATTACATTTTATATAATTCGAAATTTAAGAATTTATAGAGAGGGAGCATAGATAGCTGTTAATGTTGCCAACATGACACATTATATAATATACGATAATGTGGCTAACTAATGAAATAATGTATATTAGGTAGGTACCTACTGTCTACATTATCTTTGAAATAAATATGTGAGGTAACAGTATTTTGTGTGACGTGCAGGAATTTTATTTTCATTTGAATGGGAGACGGGAGACAAAATTTTCCCGGAGCCAGTGGGGCTATATCATCCTCAATTGGGGCATGGTGTGTGGCTCAAGGGAGCGGGGAAGCAAATTAGATTGGAGAGAGTATTGTAGGAATTACTTATATGGCAATTAAAATCTGGTCATCAAACATGGCTGAAGTCATTTCAAGTATCACACTAAATATCAGGCCCCGGTGGAAATTATTTCCCTCATAGCTTCCTGTGTTGAGTTAAAAAAATTATTAAATAGCCACCTCTTGATTCAGAATGCTGCTTTTTCACTAGGGCGGTACTAAGAGTACATACCACTAGTGCCCCAAATACACTTAATATTATATAACATTACTTTTAAATGAAGTAACACATATCCATACATTAAAATTTAATACAAATGTACTCATGTGACCGCATGTATTATAAAAGTTTGCGTCAATTGTTTATTTGAAAACACTAAGTTTTATTTTACATATTTCAAATTATGCTTATTTTGATGCAGTTTGTATCAACCTTGATTACGCTAGTCAAATAAAATGTTAGGTACATTTTTAAAACCTATTAACTTCGGTAACTCCTATGTAATGAGACCCTACAATAATAATAATATTCATTAAAAAATTGTATCTTTAACTTCTCTTGGGAGGGAAGTATTGATATGCTCTTCTGGTGTAATTATTTTAAAACATATTTCTATATGACGTTTCCTCTTTTCTCAAATATAATAGATATACTTCTATAAGCAGTCTTGCTGTAAATATACCTTGTCGAAATCTGTTGTGAAGTCAACTGTAAATTATGTACACCCTTTTTTAAAGTTGTTTTCTTCCCTCATTTCAGGAGGCATTGAAGATGAAGGCGCTTCTGGCAGGTGGCGCTCTGTGCTTACTGGCTTTCGGATTGGTTCTGGTCTCGGCTGCGACCATCCCAGAACTCAACCCGTCTCCAGCTCCGACTACCCTGACATCTACAGTTAAACCTGTAGAATTAAACAATGACAGGTACTTTGATTATAAAAATAATCATCTGCCTAGCTATGATCAAAGTATTAAGAGGTTTACTAAACGTGAGTTTAGAGGTAGCTTTCGTACTAGGTATCATAATGTTTTTTCGCCTTATATGTTTAAGAATAGGATAAAATCTATTAAAACTATTGATAAAAATGACGCTAATGTAGACGGTAGGTACTTTGATGATAACAATACTAAACGTTCTAAATTACAGATTTTATTGAGCTCAAATAAATTACAATTTAAAAGAGACTATCCTACACTGTTACGCACATTAATTTTTATTAGGGAAAGAATAAATGACGTTAGAAAATTAAATCAAGGAATTCAGAGTCCCTCGTCGGATCGTTACGTAAATTATGATTACAGTTCAAGAAATACTGAACCGTTAAGCGCTAATCGTGCATCTGGGAGTGAACACGTATTTATATTATCGATTGCAGAATTGACTGCACATGCAAATAATACATCAATGGCCAGTGAACTGATGGGCATTGGAAAGAAAGCGGTTAAATGTAAAGTGAAAAAAAATCAAGTGGAACCGAAAAAACACTCTTTACTGCGACTATTTCTTCTTCCTGGTCGGTATAATAAAGGCGCAACAAGGAAATATGACAACAAATCACAGACATTAAATCACACTTTCAGGCATAAATCAAAAATAAAAATTGATCGTCACAATGAACCGGGAACAATTGCAAATGAAAAATCTAACGGCAAACATACAAGAAATTTTATTATCACACGCTCAAAAAGATCCCCTAAAAATTCGCTCGGTTCTGAGGTAGGCCAAAATACGCCATCGGTTTCCCACTATGCGTTAAGCACTAATCCAAATAACCCAAACATTCGTAAAATTATAACAAAATGGTCAGACAAAACAAATTACGATCAACTCAAAGCGCAATATGAACTAGATAGGAAAAATGAAACTTATGAAGACAGTGGTCAGATAATACTAAATAACTTTAAATCATCTAACAAAAACGATACTAAATACGAACGAATCACTGTTAATCCTCTTATTGGTATCTCAAGTTTCAAGAAAGAACACGTTAATGGTTTGCTAAAGAAAAATAAAACAAAAATATTTAACTCCTCCAAAATTCCCACAGTCTTTATAAATCTTAAGCCAAATTCATACAGTCCCTACATTCATGAAAATTTTGTAGAAATTAATCCAAACTCTTTAGCTGATGGTGGATTTAAAAGACCACTTAATAAATTTGACAAAACTTATCTTGAAAACACTTACCCATCACCATCACCAGATACTTCAGCGAACGAGCCTGAACAGCAGTTTTTTGTCCCAATTCAATCTTACCCAAATTCACACAACGTTGACGATCCTGATCCCGATCCTGATGAAGATGAAACCCCTGTGAATGAAGAACCTATAACTGATTACGACACTCCAACTTATGGAAAACCAGCCACAGCTAATGATGGTAATCCAACGTATGGAGAGCCTATTGCTGAAGAAGAAGCTCCAGTGTATGGAAAACCTATTGCTGATTATGACACTCCAACTTATGGAAAACCAGCAATATCTAATGGTGGTACTCCATCGTATGGTAAGCCAGTTGCTGAAGATGAATTTTCGGCGTATTTAGAACCAGATATTGGAAACCCCGAATATGAAAACGAAAAGCCTTTAACATTTAATTTCGAAGAAAATTGTCCGACGATTTACATAACTGTCAACAATACAGTGCAACCGGAGTCAAAGACAGCGAGGGACTGTGCGGATATTTATCTAAAAATTAACACCAAAATACAAACAAAAAATGAAGTGAACGGCGTCAAAAAACCCCAGTCAGACAATCAAGGGAAGTTTGGAGATCCAATTAATCCGGAAAATGTAATTCCACTTGCAGCTGCCGTTCCACTTGCTGGTGCAATTCCATTAGCTGATGCGGTTCCACTAGCTGCAGCGGCTCCACTAGCTAATGCAGCTTTTATTCCTCCCATCCCTGTTCCAGCGGCCTTACCTGCAGTTTCTGTCTATAGTGGTGGTGCTGGGGGTGATATAGGCGGAGGCGCTCTAGGCGGGGGCAGTCTCGGCGCAGGTGGTGTAGGTGGGGCCGGGATTGTGCCGGTGGGCGGAGTCTTTGGTGGGGGCAGCGGCTTAGGCGGAGCAGACGGTCCTGGAGGTGTAGAAGGTGGGAGCGGAGTAGGCCCAGCAGCAGCAGGTGATTCTGGCACTCATGGAGGTTCAGGAATTTCCGGGTGGATGAATTCCATTGCTGGGTACATCGGCATGATGGCAGCATTCAAATATATTCACTACGGCATATTCTTACTTTTATTGGGACCGATCGCAATATTTGTTACAGTTGTCCCGATGATGCTCGCAGCGCCCTGGCTCCTATCGGGGCTTTTTAAAAAAGACCCTGAAAAGGTAGTCTTTAAATATGTGGAACGAAAACCACTTTGGGACTGGGATAATTATTATAAAACCTGGCACAGACATAGTCCATACGATGATGGGCAGTGGAAACGGGAAGATGTGAACATTGAGGGTCGAAACAATAAACAGAATCATGCGAATACGTTAAAATATAAGATTGAGTTGGTTTTTCGATACCTTGCAAACCGAGGATTACGTTGGCTAATTGGATATCACACGAGCTTAACATCTCCACCTATATTAAATTTAACACAATATAATCCTAACAACGGTGATAATTGGAGAAAGGGTGTCAAGATTAGATAGAAAACACAAGATAATTGGTGATACACCTATGTAATTGTGATGTTGGATTGTAATAGATATTTTTAATGCAACCCAACAATGGTAATACTATCATCTGAATCACAAAATTATGTTATTAAGCGCTTTGCAAGTCTGATTCCCCTACCTAACTATTAATCGATGGATTGAAATCTTTTAGACACTCTCTGCGTGTTAGAAGGTTGTTTGTTCTACGATTATTTTAATGGAAGGTGATCCAGGGAAAAATCATCGATTGTATCTGACGGGGTTCATATTTATATTTCTGTATCGGTCGCAGCGCAAAAATATTTTACCAGAAACGTTTTTGTAATGTTTTACAGACGCTGCTAGTAAGAATGTGGATTGGTAAGTTTGACAGGCTACATAATGCAACATGCCTTAAATAGTTTGTTCAGTATCTTTTTTTAATGCCACAGCTTTTATCGTATAATGCTTTTTAATACCATCTCAATTGCATATTTATTTTTTAACTAACCCTTTTGGTCTCCAATTGTAAAATTACATAATTAAAATCGAGTAGGCACAATACATTTTTTAATTTATTTTCGGACTAAAACTGATATCACGAGGATCGTATAATCTTGCATATTCGTTTTCAAAATATGCTAAACAAATATGTTCTCAAAATATAATTTTCATTTTACAATAAAATGATCATTTTAACATTTTAGTTTTCTCAGTAGAAAAGTCTATTCAAATGATTTTTTAAAGCAATAATTGAAAATGACAAACATTTAAGAAGTCTATTGCTTAACAAAATGAATAATGGCTGACAAAACAATGATTAAAAATAATTAGTACTTATACAAAAAAAACTAAAAATATTCAAAAACTATCTGAAGGAACTCATTAATGTGAGAATATGATATATGCAGAGATGTGCAAAATGGGTACCCAAAACCATTTGAAATGCAAAATGGAAATGGGTCAAAACTTTTCCATTTGAAAATGCAAAATGATTTTTAGAAAAGCATTTCAAATGCAAAATGCAAAATACCTATTTTCAAAATGTATTGAAAATGCAAAATGGTTTCTCAGGTCAAACAATCAAAATAATTATAGAATTTTTAAACAATTTTGTCATTTAATAATGGACATCAATGTAGAACAAACATATTACATGATGGTAAATCCAAAAACACCACGACTACAGATTATGAAACCACAAAAAAATTGCGTGGGACTAATGTTGCCAACGTAAAAACATAGAAACTGCTATCTAACATATTACAGCGTCATGGCCCCATGTTCAGTATTTGAATCAGTATTTTTTGTAATGGTATCACTCAATTGCAAGGGCTCCTACCAGGGAGCAACTTGACAAATGTAAATTATCTCTCATAGCGAGGTTGAGGACCGACTGATATTTGGGGCTTATGAAAAAAAAAATGAGTGGAGATAATAGTAAGAATGTTGCAAAAAAGCATTTAAAATGGAAAATGCATTGAGAAAAGCATTTAAAATGCAAAATGCTAAATGGTTTTTAAAAAAGCATTTAAAATGCGAAATGGAAAATACCCATTTTGCATTTTGCATTTCCATTTGAAATGGATTTATTTGAAATAAAGTACATCTCTGGATATATGTTAGGACATCCTAGGAAGCCATGTAATAAATATGGGCATGTCTGTATACCAGAAGAGTATGTTAATCTCTCAGTCAGTTGGATATTAAAATTTGTTCACACAGGTGATCAGAAACTACGCTATGGCTATTGTATCTGTAATACAGTTAGTTTGTTTAATGCACCATAATTATATAGGTTATCTAATCCTCAGGATATCAATACCATCGTGTTAAAAGTATTTATAGACATAATTAATTTCTTTTATTTAAACGTTTTTAATTTAATTTACGGCCCTTGAAGCTACCGACCAAATTCGTTAAAAATTATTGCTCAATTCAATGGAAGATTTAAACTAGCCAAATTAGAAATCTATACACATAAATCGATAGGGAATGTACATAACATAGCATATTAGTGTAACAGATCTGAATTATCGATTTGTGAATACTATTACATCTTTATTTTTGATCCTTTACTGAATGTTAGATTTAATAATATTTTCGTAAGAATTTGGTCACTACTGTTGAGGGCCGGTAAACTATTTCGTGGGTTAGGTTAGTCAAGAAAGTACAAGTACTTCACGAATTAATCAGAAAGCTTGCATTTTGTGCCTCCCTCGCCTTTCAAATATTATATTTAAGGCATTCATCTATCTTCTATCTTTATAAATAAAAATGTACATGTTCGTTTGAGCAAAATCTTAAATCTCTGAAAATTCTACACAGATTAAATTGTTGAATTCGAATACGCGTGTGTTTTTACATACCTATATTATATAGGTGACATCTGTGACAGGTAAAAGTGTGTTTTTTTTTGCTGGACAAACGTGTTTTTTAAAAAACAGCGCCATCTGTTGGACGTAAAAACAATACGCGCTATTGTTTCTCTCTTTCTGCACAGACAGACTAAGCCACAGCAACGCATGGCGGGTAAAGCTAGTTAATTTAAAAATTAAATAAATTACATTACACAGTTTTATTATAAAGTGCCTTGAGGCAATATAAAAAATGTTAATCTATGCGCTTTCAGAGAAAAAATATTATTTTCTAATTTAGTGTTATTAGTTGCCTTTTTGAAAATAATAGATGTTATTAAGAACTCTTGCATCATATTATATATCTTACCAGATCCTGTGATTTTACATTTTAATTAAGTTATTTTATTGTACATACTTATAATTATTTTACTTATTTATTTGATGCAGCCTTATGCAATATGATTTCAATAAAAGTTTGTTTTTTATATGTGTTTTTATTATTTGTTAATATTTCTCTTGGCTATTCAACCCACTGAAGAGATACACCGATAGGAGTGGGCCTAAAGTAAGCTCAAATTTACCTCTCATCTTGAAAAAATAACCGGTATTATTTTAATTTTATTTGTTTTTACGCCCAGTCTGGCTTTTACATGCATTTTAAAAAAGAGAATATATGTAGTACAGAAAATTATACAAAAAAATTAAAGCTGATGAAAATTAAATAATATTAGTAAAATATGTAACAATAACATAAAAAATAAATAGAAACTTGAACAATACTACATATAAGACAAATCACTAAAACTACATTACCAACGCTACTCTAATTTGTAGGATTCAACAAAGTGCCGGTATAGATAAATGGAGTCAATAAATATATCAATAGTACCCCATATTTGTTGCTCAGATCATGCATCCTATTGGCCATTGAGTGTGTCTGATAGTTGGTTGTGTATGTATTGCAGAAGAATGTTATATTTTGTCTTGTATTCCTAGTCGGCACATGGAATTTAATAGTGGCAACGATGGCAGGACTGTCAATTAAATTGTTAATGACTCTGTAACACAATTAGGTCTGACATAATTATCATGTTAGATATAATTGATTCATCAAACTGACATAATTAATGTAATCAATTGGAATTCTGAGCTTAAAATTTACGTACCTTAGAAATTTGTGCTGAACTCTTTCTACATTGTATTGCATTGTACATTGTTATTGACCTAGCTTGAGCTGAGGCTTGAGAGTAGAAAGGTCTTATGTAAATTGGCGTTAACCGTTTTCTTTCAAATCGTTATCGGTTACACTTTAAGGGGCAATCTTTTCAGTAATTTAATTCAACAAACCTTTATAAGTGACCAAAAATATATATTTTTCCAATAAAAAAAAGATATACTTACTAAGCACTACCTACATTTGAGAAAATATTAAAATTAATTAATAATACATACTTCAATCTCTTTATTGTATTGTATCATATTCCTCCTTAATATTACTTACAATATTTATTTTAAGAGTTCTCTATAAATTATCTGGTACCACGTTACTCTAGTACTACCAAATACGTAATTTTAGCACAAACAACATCTTGGACACGAAAGCTGCCAACAAATGACTTATTTAGTATCCGCATTTCGCTCTAGATGGCGCTAGAGCAGTCATGTTTGTATTATTACTATTGAAAACAATAGTGCAACATTATTTAATGTGTTATAAATTGAGCATTTCGGTACATGACAGCTGTTTCGCCTTTGCCGCACTGGCTTGTCTGGTTTTTAATAAATCCGTTTTATTATCTCCCATTAGTTATTAGGATAGGTACCTAGCAGAAAAGTACACAAAAAATGTACAACAAAAATATGTTTTGGATGAATCACTATGCAATACTTTCAGAAGATTATTCAGAATTCATTATTATACTTCTTAGATAGTTTCCGCAGAGAAAAGAGAAGGCAAAGGATCAATATTAATTCATGTAATAATCACTTCAAAGGTTGTTTCTACGTAGGTTCATACCGTAGGAGATGTATGTATAAGGAGCAAATGCTCTTCAGGATAAAATGAACTATTATAAAGAATGTGTCAAAATAGGTTTATGCATCAGGGAGGGGGAGAGGAACAAACCTTCTTAATAAATAGCCAAAATAATGCTTAAATATTCTCAGTACCTTACCATTAATTGTATTATTACAGGTGAGATTTCTTATGGCTGGATTCATGTTGCTTATGATGAGCTAGCCTTTTCGAAACAACTCCTTGAGTCTCATTATATTCATTGAATACAAGTTGCCTGACGGCGATTTTTACAAAAAAACTAGAGTTTTAATACATTTTTTTCGCTGTTGTAGTGTAAATAAAAGAAATCTGTAGTAGGGGAGGATAGGGAAAAAGCAACTTTTAATAGAAAGGTTGCATTTTGATGATGGGAGCTAGCAATTCTTTTAATTTTAAGAAACTTGGGTATATCCTGGTAAAATAACGTATACAGATTACTGTGTGGGAATATTATAAATTTAATTCCGTTTATTTCACTGGATCCATTTGAGAGAGCACCCGAACCAAGTTACCCAACCTTATCTAAATGTCATTAATCTTATGGTTTTAAAATGTAAGAATCTATATGCGTTATTTAATAATTAAATAATTTGATTTGTTTCAGGTCAACTGCAGAAAATTTGGTCAGCAATAGCACGACCAGCAATGGGAATATGGAAATGCGGAGTGAAAAGGCGACGAACAATTCTCCAGCAATCGGAGAATCTATCAAAATGGTGGCGAACCAATTATTACAAGGAAGCAAAACACCCCCACCCACCACCGGTATGGGTGGGATTGTGGCTGATGTTCGAACTCCTCCAAGGATGAAAACCCAACAAACTAACAAGAATAAAGTGGCTAAACCCATAAGTGACCCAATTGAGAAAATAGAAAATTCCCATGCCGGAGTCGCTATACCGATGAACCCCGATGATGTGGAAAAAACAGCTACGGTGTCTGATAAACCCGCCAAAGGCAAGGACGAAGAAACCTCCACGTCAAATGGAGGTTTATCTACCTGGATTCTACTAAGTGGAAACCCAACAACACCTGGCTCAAAAGTAATAGCCAAAAAAACAGAAGCTTCATCGACTACCAGCAAACCAAACATCGAAGTAACCACAGAAAAGGAAAACAAAAAACCACAAGTTAATAAGAATAAAACAAAAACACCGACAAAACCTACTAGGTCTCCTTCAGTCATCACTATGAAACCGGCGTTTGTAAGAAAACCAGTGGCCATTGGGAGTTCTAATAAATCAGATCTAATTGCGAGCGGATCAGCGGTAAATGAAAACACCATGAATAGAATTAAAGCTTCAGTTTTGGCTAGTGTGCAGAAGAATAAGAATGATGAAATGATGAAGAACGCAGCATCTGCAAGTAAAACCAGCACTACGTCTACTAGTACTACAAGTAATACTACCGCAAAACCGACTCCAAAACCAACTCCAAAACCAACTCCAAAATCAACTCCAAGACCAACATCAACTACTACTATCAAAATCCAAAAAATGGAAGTCACTACTGAAAAACGTACATCACCTACAAAACCATCTACAACTATAGCCCCAGCGATTATCGTGAAAAGCGAAATTAAAAGACTAACAAAACGACCGGAAGTAAAGATTCAAGCGGAAATAATTAGCAAAAATACTGACACATTCGATTTGAATGTGGATAATAACGATCTTGGAATTGAATCTAAGCACGCTGAAATTGAACTAGAAGTAAGCACCCCTCCTCCAACAACCAAAAAGCCCAAACGAACATCCAATAAGCGAAAGAAGAACAAAAACAGAAATCGCCAGCCAACTTCCACAACATCTAAACCCGAAGAAAATTTACCAGAATCAAAAGTTCAAGCTATCAAAACAAAAGCACCGACAAAAACACCCACAAAGGATAAACCCATAACGACCCAAATTTACAACTATCTCTCTAGAGAAGTGATGCCTACTGTCGGAGTTGGACTAATGAGCCTGGCTGGAATTGTCGGAATAGCGAGTTACTTGTTCTATCCATTCGGTGGTGTGGTTCGTAGGGCTTACGATGTCAACGACAGGAAAGATGACTTATACAATCAAAATGGCGAACTGTATGCTGATGATGGTGGTCAAAGAGAAGAAGAAATCTTGCATTCTCTTTTCCCCGACACCACAGGAAAACCAAGTCAAAATAATAATAATGTTCAGTCCGGAAAACCATACGCGGGACCAACACCATTCACTTACCCTCAAGCAACACCAGAACAGAACATTCGATACAGAAATGTCGCCTATGGCTCAGACTCAAACAGCTTTGTTTCAAGTGACCGTGTAGGACAGCAGAACTCTGAACCAATTCATGGCTCGGCCTACTCAGAAAACATTCATTACGATACTCATTCACATGATCAAAACGATAGATTCTCTCCTTATCATCAACAACTACAGCCTGTTTACCAGTCACCTGATAAGCAAACAGAAAATCCTGGCTTCTTAGCGGAAGCTCTAGTGCAGCCATATCACAGCAATCAACACGGTAATCAAAACGACAATCAACATAACGGAAATCAACCCGGAAATCAACACGGTGGTCCCGATTCTGTTTATGACTATGGTCAGGCTATGCGTTACAGCCAAGAAATAATTACTGACACGACGAGTGCTCCAGTGCAAGAAACCCTTCTTCACCTCGGCGTAGAGGATATGATTGAGCATCAAAAGGAAACAGGGTATACTGTTGATGGTATGGGACTTGATGAAAATAAACAAACCCAATTCGTCGTTGGAAATATCCCAAAAGAGCTTATTGAGGCGACACCGGTATCTGTCCCAGAACATGGCCCACGAAGCCTTAGCAGAAGGAAAAGAAATCTATCCGTCATTCTTCAAGAAGTCGGAATTAAAAGTGCAGCGGATTCTTTAAAGGAAATTTTGAAAACAGCTCATAATGAAGAACTAATAAAAAATAATTATAATGCTTACGAAGATCAATACTTCTTGCCTCAAAATGATTTTTACTCTGATATACAAGCTAAATCAAAATCTGGGAAGTATAACTTCGATGACGAGAAGCGTAAGAACTATTATAAAAAACAGCCTTTCTTTGGAAACACTGACGAAGAGAAAATTAAAATAAAACTCATGACAAAAAAAACAAAACGACATATATCGGAGGAAAATGTCAATGCTACTGAAAGTATCAATGCTGGAAATGCTACCGAAAAACTGCAAACAGATTCAGCCCGAGTTATGACTAAGGCAGATGATTTTGTAGATGACTCTGAAAATTCTATTTCTGGTAATTTTGAAGACCGAATCCCTACTATAATTTACCCAGTGAAAGAGCATGCTATTTTTTCTCCTGAAAACAACAAAGATAAGGTCGACGTCAATAATGTTTCACTAGTGAATAAAAAAGCCAATGTTGATATAGTAAAACCGGAAGCCAATACAACAAAGTCATCAGCTCAAGTAACGTTTATTGATCTGAATCAGGAACAAGATGATGTTTTCTTAAAGTCAAATGAAACCCAACCAATTGCTCCAAAAGCCACCACCACAACTGAATCATCCATTGTAGTTTCAATTGAACCACATCCAGGAACCTATTCATTCTTTGATTTTATCAAAGGTTTGATTGATTTTAAACTTAGATTGGGCATTGGTATTCTGCAGACAACATCTGACACTGTTGCCAAATATTTGAGAAATGTCGAGCACTCGTTTAATTATAATTCATCCATCCCAGTAAAATCGAGATTCCAAACTTACCATAAAAAATAATTCCTGGAATGTACTCTCTTATTTAAAAATAGGAAATTTCAAGACTCAAAGATTACATATTAAGACTTCTGGAATTTGAAAGCATGATTTCAATTTTATAAGAAACGATAAATAAAGTTTGTTTATTTAAATACACATCGACACGATTACATAGTTATTTTGTGTATCATTAGTTAAAGCAAATAAAAAACGCTTTTTAGCGTGCATTTTTTTTGCATGTTTTAGAAAAAAAAGTACATTTAATTTAGTTGGAGCAAAAATAATATTACTTTTAACGGTTTTTAATAAGGGTCAAAAATATATTATATTTAGAATGTTTGTTCGCTTACACTTCCAGGATGATTTTCTCTAAGATCCGAAATCTTCAGAGAAAAACCTCCTGAATTTGTATAAACATTGCAAACATTTGTGACATTTTAATTGTTCCGTTTGTAAAGAAATTTATCGCATAAATTAATTATGACAATTAATATGATTTGTAAATATTATAATGAGTATGTAGATGAATGTTTGTGTAATAAATGATATAAAATTAAAAATTGGTTCTGTTTATTTAAAAATCTAATAAAACATCATTATTTTGCCTTGGATCCTTTGAATATTTGACAGAATTTTATTAACCAGGTAATTATATGTTAAAGGTAAAATGTGCTGTAAAGTTAAAAAAAGATGGATATAACATACAATTGTTGTCATTATACAAAAAAGATATGTATAACATGAAATTGTTGTCATTATACAAACAAATATGTGTAGTGCCTTCGATTGATTATTTAACTGAGATTTTTTTAATAAACACATCGTTACCTTTGTTGAACAAGGTTCTAACTGACATTTTCTTCAAAAATTGATGTTTGAGTGCAAAAACATTTCTTTTGCTCATTTCTATAACCAAAGTAACTTTCAGAGCCATATGTATTGTACTTTTGTAGATACTTATATGACGCAGTTTTAACCTCAAGTTTTTAAAGCTTCAATTTATTTTACAAGATTCTAACATCACCTTGAACCTCTTGCAATTGCTATTTTGTTTGTGTTATTCGCGTTCTGAGGTGTCACAGTTTGAAAGACAATGTATCACAATCTATTTAACATTTTCTGATTTTAAGGTTTCTTTATTGGGTAAAGTATTATATTTTATGATATTTTTAAGGAAACTATTTAATTAGAACATTGCCCTCTCTTGGAATGGCATTAGAGAAATTTAGTTGTATGCAAGTGTATGCAATAAATTATTATGCCCTATCTGGATGGGTTTTTTTATGGATGGTTAGGTATGTTCTAAAATGGTAAATATACGTCCTATTTAAACATTATCCTTAAAAATATGTTAAATTAAAATACTTTTACAAGATTCAACCCCAAAATCGGAAATCGGTAAATAGATTCTGAGAAATCGTTTTTGCAAACTTTGACACCTCATATGTCAGAACAAGGTAAACTGGAGTTAGAACCCTGTCCAACTAAGGTAACGAAATTATTTTATATTGATAAATTAAATAAATCTAATAAAAAGTTGATTAAAAAATACGCCGTTAACAATTATTTTAAGTTTTATTGTTATCAATTCCCTTTAATGCTCATCGTGATAAAATCGCAATCTGTGTTTTAGTTCGTTTTAATGTATTTTTTTTTAAATTCCTTAACTTTCATAACAAAATGAATATTCCAAACTACCTTTTTTGTAAATATGTTTTAGATATCTTTTAAAATGGATGTTTTCCAGATTTCAAAAAAATATTATGGGGGTAACTTACATCTACAATAAATATTTAAATGTATTAAATAAATAATCAGTACATACATAATTTAAACTTCGCTATGCTTAATTTAAAATACTACATTGGTACAGATTTGTGGGCTTGTTAGTTCCTTGATTGGCCGCCTGCAAAGTATTTAAGTTTTTAAATCTGTATTTACTACATGTATTTATGGTGGCTAACGCATGTGTAGTAAATTATTTTACTAAAATTAATATTATTTTACAAGCTAAAGAGTTCTTTGGAGTGTTGATTCAAAATCGAAATGTGGATGCTGTGTGACATTTTGAAATTGCGGGAAATGCACAAACTTTGGATTAAAGAGGCTGCGTTTCTTCCTTCCAAGTACCATGGGCATTATCATGGCAACAGTAGCAGGCACCAAGCCAGCACCAACCGCAGCCATCACGGCCGCGCTGTCTGGTGTTGCATTCGTTGCCAGGACCCTCCTCTTCTTATTTGGTTTCATCGTAGTAGTGTTAATCCTTTGTTGTCTTTCATAGAGTATTCTGGATTCGTCAACGGAGTGGAATGACGGCTCCACTTCCAGCAATCCTCCGTGAGACAGTGTCATGTTTTCTTTTGAACCTGTCACAGCAGGTAATACTGTCAATCTGACAGTTCTGTGTGATGTGAGAGCGTCCGGAGTAATTGAAAGAGAACGCTGACGATTTTTCGGGAATTTGTATCCTTTCGTTGTTGACAGTAGAATCCATTGACCATTTCCTTTAGAAGGATATGATAGTGGATGTTCAGGCTTTTGTTCTTCTGTGTATGATACTTCCGTGGGTCTAGCGTACTGCATATCCTTTTTCTTGTATGAAGAATAACCGCTTGAAGGAAATCCTCCAGGCTTCCCATCTGTTATGATTCCACCTTGCTCGTAATGGTGACTCGGTACTTTTCGGCTGTCTTCATAAGGAACAGCTTGGTGATGATGATCATGATCACAATCTGGTTGTGGTTGAGGTCTTCTTTCTGGCTCCGGTTCATATTGGTAGGGCCTATTCTGCGATGGCTTTTCCCATGACGGTTTGGATGGTACTTCTGGTGGCCAATCGTTGTCTTCTTGGGAGGTTTCGTATTGTGGTCTTTCGTTGTTCATTGCTGGTTTCGGAAAATTATAATACGAGCTTATTGGTTTTGCTTCGTAGCTATTGTATTCCGATTCAAGGTTTCCATAATTGGAGGAAAACCGATCAGTATTTTGAGCAGGATCTCTATCACCTCCGTAAGAATTGAAATTGTTATTACTAGGTGGCTTGCTGATCTTATATGTATTTGCTTGCCATTTTGAGATCTTGCTCCTTGTCCAAGGTACTGCTTCTAACGCGACCCAGCCTTCAGGATCTTCATAAGGATGTTTATGTTTTTTTGCGTCAATTTCATCCCACTGTGACAACCTCCTGTTATTCCCGTCTTGTTGTATCTTAAAGTTAAGTTTGTCTGTAACATGATTTTTATCGTATATTTTATCAGATTTTATATCATCGATATCACTGTTCTGCGACATAATCTCCATTTGTTTCAACCTGTCTTTAATTTTCTGATCAGCGTTTTTTATTTTCTCCGCGTACTCCTTAAGAAATTTGTTTATAAGTTCTGGTGAGAAAACAGTTTTTTTGTTTCCTTCAAAATGATCACACGATGAACCGAAACATCTGGCAGCATCGTTTTCTTTAGCAGACTGCGTTAGATCCTTTTCATGGGTTGATCCTGGTACAACATAATCTTTAATCCTCCTGTCACTATAATTTCTTGCGGGGCTGTCTCTTGACATTGACCTATCTTGTCGCGAATCATCATCTTTCCACGGTTCAGCTTCGACGATCGTGATGGGGCTTGATCCTGGAACATCCAACTGGTAAGTCCTTAACTCTCTCCCCCCATGCTGGGCGTTAGAAGACCTCTCTAACTGGGATTGGGAGTTGGTGAAATGCACTGTCTCTCCAAATACCACACCACTTAACAGAACAACTAAATAAACAGTCTTAAAATTCAAGCACTCGCGTAACTTCATCATTTTAGTATAAAAATTTAACAAAAACAATCGAATTTAATATTTATTATCGATGCATAATTTGATTGTTGTCAATAGTTTTAGTAAAAGTATGTTTTAATCAGTTCAGTTTGATTGATTGTTTGTTTGGTTTGTGAACGTCTTGTTTTCACCAACTCGTCGTGAGTCATTCCGTTTATCTCGGTCAGGTGTTGGCGAACAACTGAGGCGCGTCTCCCGCGTCCCACTGATATACTCCAGTTCCAGAGGGCTATGAGAAAGCACGGATAATACAATCATAATTATAATGAGTACCCCTTCCTCGCACTTCTCTCGTCCCCTTTCCGTTCTCGCACTTTCCGCTCTTCCTTCGCTGCTCCGAGAGGCGAGACCAATCTTCTTACATTCTAATAGCGGTGATAGCCCGTTTGTGTTTATAATTCCATGTTGCAAGGTCATTGAATGGATGGCAACATTTTCGGTCTTTTATTAGTTATGTTATAAGCAGAGATGTGCAAAATAGGTACCCAAAACCATTTGAAATACAAAATGGAAATGGGTCAAAACTTTTCCATTTGAAAATGCAAAATGCAAAATGGTTTTTAGAAAAGCATTTCAAATGCAAAATGCAAAATACCTATTTTCAAAATGCATTGAAAATGCAAAATGGTTTCTGAGGTCAAACAATTAAAATAATTATAGAATTTTTAAACAATTTTGTCATTTAATAATGGACATCAATGTAGAACAAATATATTACATGATGGTAAATCCAAAAACACCACGACTACAGATTATGAGACAACAAAAAATTTGCGCGGGACTAATGTTGCCAACGTAAAAACATAGAAACTTAGCAGTTAATATTACAGCGTCATGGCCCCATGTTCAGTATTTGAATCAGTATTTTTTGTAATGGTATCACTCAATTGCCAGGGCTCCTACCAGGGAGCAACTTGACAAATGGAAATTATCTCTCATGGCGAGGTTAAGGACCGACTGATATTTGGGGCTTTTGAAAAAAAGATGAGTGGAGATAGTACGAAGAATGTTGCAAAAAAGCATTTAAAATGGAAAATGCATTGAGAAAATTATTTATAATTATTTCCATTATAATTCATTCTAATATAATCTTTCATACTTTAAACATGTATAAATATTTAATTCATATGTTAACACTAGACCTCACATACTAACTATATACCATTAGTCGCCACGAGACAGTCAGTCGCCTAGTGTGGTGATTTAATGTATCACATGTAAGAAAATGTATTATTATATTATCATGTATTCTATAAATAAATAAAATAAATAAAAGCATTTAAAATGCAAAATGGAAAATACCCATTTTGCATTTTGCATTTCCATTTGAAATGGATTTAATTGAAATAAAGCACATCTCTGGTTATAAGGACTAAAGAACAATTAATTCAGGGTGTGTAATGATTGGATTTATGTTCATCGTGCCAGCCCGGAAATAAGGTTTTAACTTTAATATTTATGGAATATCTTTCTAACTCTTATCGATGTGTTTGACGACCTCCGTGGTTAAATGGTAAGGCTTTCGACTACACATCTGGAGGTCGCGGGTAATCCTTGCGTGCGCAAGTAAATATTGTTTAATTATTTGTGTTCTTTAACAATTAATTCATTAAAAATAGGCTGTAGTATATTTACGGCAAGTTCCAAAGTAGAAGATACTCTCAGCATCACCCTAGTGAACAACCATCATTCAGAAGTGAAACTTTAATTCAACAGCTCGGCTGTGGTTTATTTTTCTGGCTACTGTGTTTCCTCCCTCCTACAACATGGATCTATTCCTGACCTATGTCACTCCTTCCTCTCCTTAAAAAAAATCCGCCACATAGCATCCGCAGAGAAACTATTATCCTGAAGGCTTCTTGAGAAATGTTAATGTAAATAAAACTCCTTCACATCCCCACTACCCTCCGATTCACAACATACCACAATGGGGCTGCCATAGTGTCACAAGATCCAGATGGTAGACTCTCATGCAGTATCACATAAAAATAAAAATCTCGTCTCATCTGCTTCCCCATGTGCTATTTTACAACTCAACCGTCGTTTTGACAAGATGCTTCCAGTGTTTATAATAATTAAAATTATGTGGGGTAAAAGGTGATAATAAAACGTTAAGAAATGTATAACAATACCTACTTTAGGACTATGTAGAAAATTTATTAAAAAAGGCCACCGACGAGTAAGAATGAACAATACCTATCGGCATGTAACCTGATAAATCTTTCTATTGTAGTCATATAAGTCACAGCATTGTGAAGGAAAATATCACATTTGAGGTATAATAATACGCACATTACATTCCTACAGTTTTTTAAAAGTAGGATATATTTCAGTGGTGTTGAATCTATCCGCCAGGGAAATAAAAAAATAAAATGTTGAAAAAAGTATATCACTCACAGTCAACTCATTTAAAAGACCACAAGTGATTGTATTTGTGCCCACCGATAGTATGGAAAGATTTTGAAAAGTTTTACGAACTGTTTTTTTTTTATTCATAAAAGTATCTTCTTATCTAATTTATTTGCACGGTAGTATAGGTCGCGCAATTAGAGTTGAATCGAGCTACATATAATGCAGTGTGTATAAGTGTATTTGAATTAAACGTTTTCAGCGTCGACATCCTGAAGCGTTAATGAGTAACAACTTTTTGTCTTGCTTAAGACTAGCTACATATTATTAGTATGAGCAAAAAGAGACAGCAAGTGTATTATATGCGATCATTGAACTTGAATATTCGAAAAAATTTTATATTTACCCGAAAGCTTTTACAGTGTGTTCTTTTTATTTTATATATATTTTTTTAGAAAAAAAAATTGGAATTCATTTTCGTCTTGTTCTTTTTTGTCACTGTCTATTCTAACAGTGAAATAAAATGCGAAACCACGAAAACGAAATGGCTATTGGACGGAAACGTTTTATTCTTACGAAAAATTACCGCTCATCTGTGATGACAGCCATAATTAATTTCGCATTTTAAATAATGTATACTTTAATAACCTTATTTTTATTATTCTGTGTATCGCTCTCAGAAGCATAAGGTATTGTATCTTAACAACCTACACATATAAAATAAGGTTCAGGTTTCTAACGGAGTGAAAATGAATTCAAATTAAATAAATAACTTTTTTTATATTACTATTTTGGCAGTTCACAATACGTTCATATTTACATACCTACTAAGAATATCATAATATGACTTTAATAAAAAGTTGTTAGTTTGAGAGATATTGTCACTTTTATGAAATTCGAGAAACAGCTACATAATTTCGTATCTAAGTACGGGTTGTTTCATAGAATTTTAACAATTCATCAAATTTCAAAGATGATTTTCAAGTTTTTTCAAGGTTCTATTTAATTTCAGTTTATGAAACAAATGGCCAGTAATGATATAATAACAGAACTTGAATGGAATCTTCACAGAAATTGAAAATCACATTTGAAATTCGATGAATTGTTCAAATTTTGTGAAACAACCCGTCCTAAGATTCTATTTTTTATAACGCAACCCGAAATAAAATGTTTTACCCAATTTATGATTTAATTTTTGTATATTTTGAAAGACGTGCCTTTGGTCACAAGCAGGCCAAAGTGGCTTCAAAACGATGGTTGCATTATGCCCGAGGAGTTAGAAATTATTTGAACGAAGGCCACAGAGATGGGTACAATTTTCTGGTCCGTCATGAGTTGGCCTCCGAAGGATATCAGTAGTTTTGGGACACTTTGTAACTTTAAAAATATTAAAATCAAATTTCATTGTCTTAATCTTAATTTCGTTTATCTTTTTTACCACGATCTCCGTAGGCGAGTGGTCAACCTCCCCAACTAAGAATCAATAGGTCGTAGGCTCAAATCCCATACGCAAACGAATTTGTGTTATTCCGTTCCAGGGTGGAAGATACTCTCAGTATATTATAACCCAGGTGAAACCTTCAGAATTGAAACGATGCTTGAAATGGATATATCCATGTTTGGTGACCAGATCTGAATTGAATAGAGGTACTTCCCCACCTAACTATTTCTATCTTCTTCTCATCCCCACAACCTTAATCCATCACTACATGCCCTAGTTGGGGATTCCATGTTCCTACTGGATCCAGAAGAATGGGAGCAGTTGGGTCTCTTTTGTGATATTCACATTTAAAAAAAATTAAAAAAGTCTGTTTCTTAATCACCGATATGAAAATCTCATTCTCCAACCACCATTGTGGGTTCAATAATTCTACAGCGAATTACAGTTTAACACACCGGTCTGTGAAAAAGAATTGTCACATTTACTCAGGTTTTAAAATGACAAACATTTATAATCGAGTTCATGCATTGTTTGCTAAATTTTTCACAGAGATTATTTAACATATGAACCCAAATTTGGATAAATTTTGTAACTGTATCTCGTCGTTAAGAAATGAAACTCGACGGCACTATTTAACAGTGCACTTATTATTCATATTAAAAGCCTTTTTTATATAAATTGAGCTCAAACAATAATGTCAGTAATATAATCAGCTGGAATCCAAAATGACTCCTATGGCTATTTTTTTAAATGATAAACTAATGTTTATAAGACAAAGTTTTATGCATAGCATAAAGGATAACAAATAATTATAAGCAATAATTAGTCGCCTGAAATATCAATACAAATTGAAAATATCTCTCGAGTAAAAATAAATGCCTCCAACGGAAATTGAACCCGTACCTTTTGATGTCCGGTTAGGTGCTCTGAAACCACTGAGCTACGTCGGCTTATTTCCAACCTGCCTAATAATTCAATATGTACTAGTACCTCAATCAACAATTACTGCTTATTATATTTTTCCACCTGTAAACAACTAACTTAATTTTTGTACGAAAGGTTTTTTTAGTGCTAAATTTCTCACTAGATGGCGTCGAGACATATTATATCTTCATTTATTGGTGAAATAGTTTTGACTTATCAAATATTATTATTATTTTTTTAATGATAAACCGATGTTTATCAGACAAGGTTTTATGTATACCGTAAAATAAAGGATAGCAAATAAGCAATAACTAGTTGCCTGAAATATCGGAATTGAAAAATATAATCACAAATTGAAAATATCTCCCGAGTAAAAATAAATGCCGCCAACTAATGATACTATACTCATTAATGAAGATGTCATACAACGTTCAATGACATATACTGGTGGACAGCAGCTGGTCCAGTTTCTTCACCACCTAGGATTCTTGCTGCAGAGTATCCATCTTCTATCTTCATTTCACCTGTTCCTGTTTTTCATTTTTACTTAACTTCACTTTATTTTGGTAATATTTATATTTTTTGTAATACCTGCATCAACTGTAAAGCGCCCCTGAGGTAATAACTTACAAAAGCGGCGCTATAAATATTGTCCAATATTATAATAATTATTATATAATCCAAACGTTTTTATTGCCTACTAGAGGAACATACATTGCAAGACTTTCCCTGCGCAAATAAGAGAATGGCTGATGTTAGTATTAACTAAATACCCAAGACTTGAAGCTAGAAATTCCAAAATAATATGTATGTAAAGAAATTTAATGTATCATTGTATTAAAGGCAACATTCTTCCGGAGAAATTGATCATACTCTCAGATAGCTATTGTGTTGCAGGTCTTTTTGTACTAATTAAACGATAATGTTTTCTGGACCAGTGCCTCACGCGCATCAAACAAATTGCTAGTCTATTATAGATTTTCATTGTCACCGTTCACATGGACGAATACGAATGCTGAACACTTGTAGCTCTGGTGAGAGTCTTACATTATATTTATATGAGTTCCTTTTCTCTATTCTTTGGCATGACATGACATGCATAGTAAACATTTGCACGATTTTCTTTTCCGACGAGCTGTGCGCACATTCTGTTTAAATTTAGAGCCGAACCCCTAATAAATAATACCGAAAAGCTATTGTAAAAACATTTCACCAAGTTCGATTTTATTCACCTTGGCAAACATTTCTGCGGTCTTTGATGTGCGTTATTACTGAAATTGAAAATTTTCACATTAGCTTCGAATTTAAGTGTCATTTTCAAATTTGGAACGGATTGTGTGAAGAATAATTCAGACAAGCGATAAAGTAGGTAGGTACCTACTTATTTTATGTCCGGGTTAAATCTTCCCCATAGGAAAAACTAAACCCTTCCACACACTTTTCCACAAATGATCATCTAGTCAATCAACATTATGCAACTGCATTATATAAACAAAATAAATGTAGAACAATACAAGAACAACACGTCAACTCACAAGAGATCAAATGGGAAAATAATTCACCGACTCCAGATATTTTCATATCAGAGGGTTCGGCTCGGTAGAACTCCTAACAAGGCCTATAAATCCTACTGATCCCTCAACATAAATATTTAAAAAATCATTATCCTACATGTATTTAAAATGACTGATTTTTGCATTTTTATATATAAATTTTTTGATAGATCTAATACCCCTAAGTTTTTAATGAGAGAGCTAGGTATAATGCCAGTAGCCGAAATAACGAATGGTAATATTTTTATAGTCTGAGAATGCCAAATTCTTTAAATTGACAATTATTTTAATTGCCGAACATAAATAATTATTAATCTTTCTTTATAAATAAAATTGTAAAATTGTTCAAAATCCTAAATCTCCGAAAGTTCTTCACCAAGGCGGTGTTCCGAGAGTGTCCGTCTCGTGATCTGGCGTGCCACGCAGTTAATGGGTAGACGGTAGAACCCGAGTACCCCTGCTAAGTCACCAAAAGTAGCGAACCATTTGGTGTGTCCTATGGCTGAGGTGATGGTTATCCAATAAATGATTGCTGGGGCGGCGGTTACCATATTCGAAGGTTAATTACGATCAATTTAACTCAGTCATCCGGACAAATTGGCCTTTACTTTGTTACGATTAAATTACGGAGGCAATTGAAATCTAAAGAAAACAATATGACGGGCCTAAGCTTAGTAGTTCTTTGTATCCGGTATTTGATGGCTGCACCAAAACAAAACGCTGAAAATCACATTAATTTACCTAATTATTGTACTGAAATATCGGCCATAAGACGACTGATTCACTTGATGACGGACGCTGTAACGCAATCCGTAACGTTGGATAAAAAAGGGGAAGCGAGACATGGCATTATAACCCAAAAATAAATCACGCTAGGTACCTACTTATGTTCATCCATAGTTGTTATCATGATGGTTTTCTCATTCTCATTTCACCGCAAGGTAGTGGCTACCTTTACCTGCCAATCTGATGATAAAAACAGGTCAAATCGGGTAATTTCCCACTCTTCTACACACAACTAAATACAACTACATACAACTACATTCAACTACATACAACTACATACAACGACATACAACTACATACAACTACATACAACTACATACAACTACATACAACTACAAACAAATACATACAACTACATGCAACTACATACAACTACATACAACTACGTACAACTACATAAAACTACGTACAACTACATACAACTACATACAACTTCATACAACTACACTGCTCAAATACTACAGGTACACTATAACAATAACAGTTTACTGTAAAGCCCTCAGGAGCAAGCCATTACATTTTTCAGAACCAGAAGGTGTTTTTTTGCAAAATATAACAAATAAATCACTTTCGTCGAAAATACATCACCACGACGGATTTTTCTTTTTATGTGGATCCAGCACAATCCCAACTGGTGGATAGGAGATGGTAAGAGGAAAGTGGAGATGTATGTACCTGGCTATTCAGATCTGGTCTTCGAACACTGCATTTTACTGCAAGTCATTTCTAGCAACCTTTCATTCCTGAAAGGTGGTCAATCATCAGGGCGATACTGAGAGTACATATACCAAGTTAGTTTTTTGTACATTATAGAGAGTAGGTAGGTATATACTATCTACCGTTAATCATCACCCCTTTCAAATACCTATTGTTTGGGATAAACTCAATTTGTTGTTGTTCTTGTTATTGTTAGTGCTGTCGTTGTTAATGTTGTTATTTGATTACCTATAGACCGAATGAGTGAGCTGCCATAAATCGCTATAAATGCGTTGTGGCGCCACCAAACGACGCCGAGTAAAGGACCCTCCATAGAGCTATCGTACAGTATTGGTATACGCACTTGTGGCGGCACATGGGTGTTCCGGTGAAATAGGACCTTAATTGTAAATACCCATTGGTAGGTACTGCCTACTTTCTATTTTGTTACTTAGAATGTAGAGAAATTCGTGACACGCAACAAAATTAGAGAAAATTGAACAAACTAAATAGCAAAACATTTGTCACCAATAATGCTGCAAAGAAACCACGCGAAGACATACGAATATTTCATGCTTCCATGACTTTAATATTCTTCATGGCATTATTTTCTTTAATTGAGTATAATGGCTGTTATTTTCTGTGAAATTAAAGCAACACATTGTTTATCTTTTCTGCTGACGAGACAAGAACTTGTTTGTTTTCGTCTGAACCTTTCGCAGCAGCTAAATAAAGGTAAAAAGTATTAATGTTTTAATATTAAATATTACTAACTTATAGTGATGTTTTACCATAATGTATGTAGGAAATTTTAGAATTATAAAACTAAATTAATTTTTTATTACAATATTGATGGAAAGCAATAATTATTGATCACAACTGGCGAAAACGATTTAGTTGAGAACAGCGGGGTAAAATATAAAATTCACCGAATAGAGATAACCTAAAATAATGTGCACTGTGGTTGTGTTCATGGGCCAAAGTTAGCTCATTTTTCCTCACTTATTTGGAAATAGATCAAACATATTGAAATTATTTTTCGAAATAGATTAACAGATTGGCATGTCTGCAAACTAGTTATCGAATTTGTTATGTTGATCTTTACTTGTAAAAGTTATCATACAGATTAGATTTACAACCTCACATGACAAGCAAAGTATTTTTTTTTTAAATTTATAATAATATGTGAATAATTGATAAACCTCATTCAAATTAGTAGTGTTTTCTCGATTTGGTGGCAGATTATTTCTTCGGATGAAAATATGATCGGTCACGTACAAAGTATGAAAGTTGAAATGTCTTAGGTAGTCACTATCACTACAAACTACTCGTTCTAGCACTTTTCTTCCGGATCGCCTTCTCAGTTGTTTCACCAGCTAAGTGGGTCGCAGAGCATTGGTTTTGTAAATTAAAAGGAATGCTGGGTAAATGAAGTCACAATAAATATGTTTTTTGTTTAATTGTCCTTTTCCATAGAATTTAGAATGATTTATTTAAAAAAAAAATTCGTTTAAAATATTGTTGTCTAAAATTTACGCACTTTGTTGTGTTCAAAAATACACATTAATTTACCAATTCAAATTTGCTGACAAAAATTCATTCTAACTCCTTTTCATAATAGATAGATACTATTCCCCAATATTAGGAATGTAATAACGTTTCTGTTATATTCATAAACAAAACTAAGGAATTGGCTCATATACATATATGGGATATGATTTATTGTAAAAAAATTATCCAACAGTTTTTAAATATTGAGTATTTAAGTTTATCTATAAAATCAGAAAAACTGTTTCTTTCCGAAGGAAACTTTTCCAAACAAATTGTTTTCGCGTTAACAAATTGCCACTATTTTCTGTCCATAATTTGTATTATTGTTTCAACTAAATTTTTCATTTTCATTATGAACGTTTGAAAATTTTCAATATTTATCCTCCAAAAATTTAGAAGGCATGTTGTTGTTCATTCCATAAACGAGAAGGAATAGTTTGATCTCCTTATTTACAAACGCGGTGTGAAAATTACGCGGCGCGTAAAGACAAAACTATGAAAAACTTGACTTATTACCGTAGCGTTTGCTTGGTTAAACCAGGCTCAAGGCCGGCTTAACTACACCAACATTTAATCAGTGTGTAAAAATCTAATTAGTAAGACGATAAATGTGTAATAATAAAAAAATATATCAAAAAGGTACCGTGACCGCGATATCGTGATTTGTTTGGCCTGTTTTGTTTCTTTCAAGCATCTGTAGAGTGAGAAGTATATGCTGTTATTCATTTAGAATAACAGTTTTAATACTGGTTATAGGTAGGTACAACAAATATTTAACATAATGTTAAACATACCTTTAATTTTAGAAAAAAACTTGTGGTGTCCCCTGAGAATAAGCGGTCTTTAATAATGATTTGATGATTTGTGAAGCGTAGTTTTGAATCAAATCACGAAAACTGATTTAATTCACAAGATTAATCCTAAAAAATTAAACAAACAATATTCACATTTCAAATATAGAATAAAAATATTTTTCTAATGAAAAAATCTTATATTCCAGAAGGTTTGGGTAAGCACCATATCGCTTGTGTGAATTATGGACTTTACCAGTTCGAATTAAAAAAATATATAATATATAAAATAAAATAAAATAAAATAAATAATCAATAAAAAAAAATTCCTATTAAAATAATATTACCATAAGTAGAAACTTTATAATTTGTCTGACTTCTTCACACAATCAGTTCCAATTTTGAAAACGTGAACCAGAGTTACAATCACAGACACACAACCGAAACAGTTATTTTTTAATGAGTCCAGTTATTTATTTGAATCTCGACTTACCCGAGCGTTTGTTCTGTCTCAATTGCCCCACAAAGGTGTTGGTTTATTCCCCGCTGGCGCATGACGCCCCATATTCCGCCGTCAAGATCAAGGCGAGTTAATTAACTAATAATTTCCTTTGCAATGGAAATAATTGGAATCTGAGATGGCCATCAATCGGTGCCATTTTACCCCACTTTCCATTTTTGATTATATTTCAATAATTTAATCATTTCCATTTACCAACCTGTTCGAATATTCACTTAAAAAATACTCATTGCGTCCTGCGTAAATCTTGTTAAATGAACTAAAATCTTTTTCAAAATTAGAACTGATTGTGTGCAAAATTTAGACCACCTAAAAAGTACCTACCCATAATATAATAATTATTTATATGAAAATTATTTTCAAAATTGTGTTTTTATCAAAAAATCAGATAAGCGATAAAATATGTTTATTTTTTGAAACCAGAAAATTATTTTATTAGAAAATTAAAATGTTGCTTTCTTTTTTAAATCTCTTAGGATTAATATTAAAAAGTAAGGTTAGGTTTCGTGAATTTTCAAGGGTCCACGTGCAATTAACAATCTTACAATTTATAATATCCCGTGATTTGAAACTGACATTTCGATGAGCTTAAATTTAAATCGTAAATGACTGATTTACATTGGAACACAAATGTATGGTATATAAATCAAATTTTCTACCCAAAAAGGTATTTTTGCGGTGTTTTATTTTACATCATATAAGCATAGAAGACTGGGTAAAATTATTTTTGAAAACTTACAAAAAGGCGAAATTTGCTTCCAAAATAACAGAAAATTGAATTCATTAAGGTATATCGACCAGTCATATTAACTAATGCATGTATACCATAAGTTGAAGCTCAGTAAATAAAATAACTCGTATCCGTACTAGATATTTGCTATAACTTTTGTTCAAAGGATAATTTAGTTCAGAATGGATATTTTCGCCAAAATTAAATTAATTAAATCCAAATTTAAGTTCCTGTAAAGCGGAACAGCTGCGCGGCCTTTTTAATACAACACTTAATTTTAAATTTGAGGACAAAATACCCAAACAAACTGAACAATATTTTTTTAATCAAAAAATTTACCAAACATCTAGTACAGATATGTAAAGATACTTTATTTATTTGTGTTTTAATTTATAAAATATTTGAGGCCAAAATACCCAACCAAACTGATTGATTTAAAATCAAATAACTGGTACTGTTCAGAAATATTTATATTTTAATCATTTTTTTAATATATCTACAATATGGGACATAAATAAATAAATTTTTTAAACTTATTTTAGAGGCAATATACCTGAGAATTTAATAAGAATGTCGAAGGATTCCATTGCAATGATGTTGTTAAGGCGAATCTTAATGCCAAATCACTATTTTGATCAAATTTTATACCGAATTGGTGTACATTATGAATACCAAAAAATATGATTTAGATAAATTAAAGATTTTCCTATCGTTTCGCTTGAGTAGAATACAAATAAAAATAAAAATTACTCAAAAAAAATATAAATGCAAACTACTAAAAAATATATTTTTTAATAAAAATGTATGAACGCATAAAGGAAACAACATTAAAAAAATACAGTATTATAGCTAAGATTATCTGTGACAGTTTCACTTGATAAACTTTTTTGCTTTCCAATAAAATAAACACTTAACTTAGCAATTTACACTTTGACAAAATATTACTCAGGTATTGACACTGAATTATACAAGTATTGCAAAATTCTCTCACGTGAATTTGGCCTCCAGTAAAGTGCATTTAAACTTCTCTCAATGATGATGGCCATTCCATTGTTAAAAACCGATCTGCACTCGAGTGAAAGTGTTATTTTTAGGCTATTAAATGATTCGGGAGAAAGTAAATTACTTCTTAAGTACTGTAACTGTGTAAATTATGTATACAGTTACTTTTCGGTTCACACGAAGAACGTCGTCTACATTTTCTTACGATAATCGGGGAAAACTGTTCCCTCACTCTTAGGTATTGTTCTTAAACATCTAATTTTCTATGGTATCTTGTCATATCGTTTGGGGGTTTGAAGAAACTTATGAAGCGGGTAAGAAAGAAGTGGACTTTTTGAAATTAAATATATTTTATTAATACGCTTTAATTTCTTGTGCCTTTTGGGGGGGAATAGTTTTTGGTCAAAATTAGCGCACATACAGCGCTGTGTGAGCACGAGAGTTGTCGTAGTCGAATAACCAGTCTTCCGACTGCCACAAATCGCCGCAAACTATTACGAAATATTTGCAAAACTTTCAGGTTGAAAGCCTGGTCAACTGCAGATAGTTCAGAATCCTTCGGAATAAGCCCTGAATGGACGACTCCTCTCACATCGAAAAAATAAATCAGCATTGTCTTTAGATGCTTGTTCTCACCTGACGAGGTTTTTTGAAGCGATACAAATTTGGTGTCTTCAATTGACTTGATTATTGCTTTGGGTAGTATATGTGTGCGTGTATGCATGTGTTTGAGTAGTGTTACTGGACGTGTGTATGTGTGAGCGAGACGGTGGTAAAGACATCGCTAATCTGGGGTTACGAGTGACAGGTCGGGTGTGTGTCGTAAGTTAAATTAAGCCTTTAACGGAACTTGAATACAATCTTAACATAACTTTAAAATGAACCGATACAAATCCTCGTCATTTCTTAACAAATACCTCAATAACGCCTAAAAACAATTTTATCAAGTATTTTCTATGTCTATTATAATTATTATGTATACACAGTTAGCGTTGTCTGCGCTGGTTAAAAATAACATATGAATAGTATATTTTGTGGCACGTTCCAGAGTGGAAGATACTCTCAGTATCGCCCTGTTGTGAGACCATCATTCAGAATTGAAAGTTGCTTGAAATGGCTTTAGCCGTATTTGGTGACTAGATAGTCACGCACTTTCCCACTTTCCTCTTCCCCAACTCTTTCCCCTCCCTTCCCTTTAGCCTAATAACCTACCCCAATTGGGGATGCCATTGTCTCCCTGGCTCCAGGCGGTTGTGAATAGTTACGACTCTTTAGCGGTATTCAGATAAAAATTTTGGTTTCCATTAAAAATAAGCAATTTTGTGTTCGGAAAACTTTGGGAACCGTTGATATGCAAATTTTTCTTCGAATTTACCACAAAATATTTTATTTTTTAGAAATTAAAATTCACTTTTTCGAAAATGGCTTCACAGATTACCGATGGACTTGAGCCACATAAGTTTTAGTTTTTCATTTATTTATTTGCATTTGCGATTCTTCCACGTAGTTTATAATTCGATATCAAATTTATAATGTTGAAAAAAAGCTTTAAAAATATATTTCCATCTAGCGGCAGACCTAACTAATAAAAGCTATTCACTTTGTTACGAGTTCTGGTACCCGGCGAGGAAGCCCGACTCCAAGAGTGCAATGAAAGTTTGGTCGCAATAACAACATATTAATTATATTGTTGGGGAACAGATGGCGCTAATATGTAAACAGTATTTTATATGGGTACAGTATAATATTATTGAAAAAGAGAAAGGGTTCCAGTATGTGAAAAGAAGTGTGTGGTTTGTTTTGTCCACAAGTTTAGAGTAGTATTTTAATCATGGGCCTCGGTAGTGGGAGCGGGGTGCCCGGCCAGGATTCGTTTTTTTTATATATTAACTGCACACATGAGGCCCCGATGAGAAATAAGTACCTCAAATCATAAATTTTAATCTTTGGGGATGCTGTGAAAAAGTACATATTGAGGACACAGGACTCAGAAAATAAAAAAATCATATTTTTCATAGGGTTCTAATGTCGGAGGTGGCTCGGCTAGGTTCCAAAATGATACACATTGAGGACACAGAACTCGAAAAAAAAAATTTCATCCTTTTGAGTAAGTGGAAAATGTTGATTGTGAAATGATGGATGACTTAGCTGGCAGTGGTTTGAAGTCGAGACGCCTAGATGGGAATTCGCCGCATGTGTCCATTTGTTGTTTTAAATTATAATTGTTTCCAGAGTGTTCGTCTAAATATTATTGGGATACTGAATCTCAGAAAAATAATAATTGAAGGGATTTATTAGTTACTTTTTCTGTTTTCGTTCCCTGTAAGCTCTATAAATAATTTAAGCTGCCCCCCCTAGCTAGGAAGCTCGTGACGCTCCTGATTATAATAAAAGTAATATTTGTATAACTTGTACACCGCTGTTTTTGCGAAAAATCAACTTAAGGTCGCCGTAAACAGTATTACGAATTCCCTGTCTCTATAATATTTTATTTTTTACAAACAGATTCAGAAAAGCATACTTATAATTTACAAACAGATACCGAAAAACATATTTACCTGGCTGGTCACACTATTGTAAAATCACTTTAATTGATTTTACATTTGCTATTTTACCCTCCATTGCTATTGATATTTTTACTATAAAATTATATTATTTATTATTTTTGTATTAAGATTACTTATTAAAAGATTCGAGGCTAAAGTAGGGTGAATATTTCTTTAAAAAAACTGGCGAATTTAGGACTCTTTAACTGCACAAACTGCATAATTAAGTACACTTTTCTTTTCACTAATTTGTAACTAAATTCAAACTATGTAATATGATGATGCACTTTAACTGCTGCTAACCTAATATGTATACAATACTGCCTGTATGGGTAGAACCACTTTATCCTCCTATCTCAAAAACGATGTCGTGTTTTTACTTATGACGTCATAATAACACCTAAATCATGTGAACACCTCAGCATAAACATACTCATTTACATACCTATACTGATTATTAAGATTGTTTGTGTATCTGGTAATTATCATGTAAACATAAGGGAATATAAATGAAAATATAATATAATGTACCTAACTACAAATTTTCATAACTTTTCAATTATTTGATTTTTATTTGCCGTTTAAGCACAAATTTTTGTAATATTTGCAATAGCAATAATAATATTTCTACATAGAAATCATCCATCAAGCACATCTCTTGAAACACCTCCTGGAAATGGGAGCTTTCGTCCACAACCTGAAACAGATCCACCCTAAAACCAAAAGTCAGCATTATTACGGTCTGTAGTTTTTGTGGTAATTCTTTTGCATATTTTCTTAGTGCTTTTAGGTTCTATATATAGCCCAAGAAATCGATGATGGTTTCCAGTGCTTACACCACATAGTGGTAGACCAAGGAAAAGTATGCGGAAATTGATGATTCGAGACAGGGCCGGATTATCTATAAGACAGAGTAGGCAATTACTTATAAGCCCGCTTCATTTAGAGAACGAAAAAAAAACAAACTGAAATAATTTTTGCCTAAAATACATAATAATAATTAGTCGAATAATTCTAGCCGCCAAAAAGTAAATCGTGGGAATTTTTCATATATTTTATCATATCTACATATGTAATAGGTATAAAATCAAGGCAGTTCAGGGTGAAATGTACCGATACCTACTCTAAATTCATCCAGGAATAGGACCCACGGATAGTAGTACTACTATCCTATAATACTACTGTAGTATAGTACTACTATCCTATAATACTACTCTAGTATAGTACTAATATACTATAATACTACTGGAGTACTACTATAATACTACTATACTATAATAACACGATTTGAAAAGGTAGCCATTAGGTTTTAATATATATTTAAGTTTTTAGACATGAAAGAGGACAACGTATGTTGTACGCTTTTCATAATACATTTTTTATGTAATCACCGCGCCCGGAGTCAGAGCTATGACTTCTTCGATTTTGGTATGTTATGAGGCTAAAGAGAGTTGGGATAGGAAGGAGATGAGGTAGAGGAAAGTTGGTAAGTACCTACCTGGCTATTCAGATCGGGTCACCAAACACGGCTAATGCCATTTTAAGCAACGTTTCGATTCCGAATTTTGGCTTTTCACCGGGGCAATTTCGAGAGAATCAACGACTCTATGGTTATTACCAAATAAAATCAGAATTCAGAAAAGGAGATAGTTTTGGAAGGGAGGAACTTTGACAGCCTTGAGGCATCCATGGGGCTTAATTCGACACTGATAGCTGAACTAGATTTGTCTTCAATACGAAATTGTTATAAGTTGATTTTGATAGTTCTGACCGCAACACACGACCTACGGAGTTTTTAATGAGGCTATTTTTTGAGCGATGTATCAAGTAAAATACAGGTTCGTTATCTAAGACATTTTTCTTATTTAATTTGTTGTTGAAGTCACGCGATTATATCATTTCATATTTCGACACCTTGCCTTATCGGTCTGTGCGTAATACAGTTTCGTTATTGTACAAATTTGACATGCGAATTTATAGGGTACAATGGAAGTAATTGAGTTATACGCTTTTAAAAGATACATCTACGAGAATTATTCGATCTATAAATTATTTAACTATAAGTTGATAAAAATAGGTTTAAATATTACAAAAGTAAAATCAAAACATCGTGACAATATATAACTATCAACTTTTAGTTACAATAGTTGTGCGATGAAGAAACCACCTGTATTATGTTTAAGCACTCGCTTTCCCATTTTCTACCGATTTATAACAAGTTTCTCTTTAACTGCTTAAGTTTTTAAGTTTCAAAATAATATATTTTATTTTTAAAATAATATCTATACATTTTTTATGCCGAAACGTTAATGAAATGAAATATGAACGATAGAAAAAAAATCGCAAAGTAAGCTCCGAAAATTATTAAAAACAAGTTTTTTTCTCTTATTTAATATGATATAGGCATGAAAAAATTCACAGTGTATCTTTAAATGCAACTAAAGAATTTATCGAGATATTTTTGATCAATTTTAAACGAGTCGTGTTTTATAAAATATTTTCACAATTTTCGCTTAATTATTATCGTTTTTTTTATATTAGAGTGCTCCGTCTAACATTAGTATTTACATATCTCCCTTTAAAACCATCTTTGAACGCTTACTACGGGGCCTTAAATATATAACCAATATGAAGACAAACAATGAAAATATTTATCACTTCCATCGTCGTTTCTAGCTTATGCTGTGTGCAATTGAGAACATATAAAACATAATGATATTACTCAACAGGTTTAAGTCATACCTACTAATAGTTTTGTGAACAGTGAACTTCGTGTCCAAAACAGTTTGTTTCTAATTTCCCATGAAATCATAAGATTTGTAAGAAGGTATTTAAATACCCACCAACGTAATTATAAACTATAAATAATGTATGTAACATTTTTATTTTATTTCAAATAAAATAAAATAAATCAGGCCGGTAGGTACCACAATATTGATTATTCCAGTTTGACAGCTCGTAGCAGGAGCCACGATCACACGAAACGTAAAAAACAAATGAACAGACAGATGAAATAATGCCAAATGCTCAAGTTAAAACAGAAGTTCATTACGCTCAGTCGAAAAAGTATTGTTTATGAAAGTTCAATACTTCTAACCTCCCGGTGTTGCGTAAGTACTAAAATATTCCATATAGATGTGGGTGTAAGTAAGTGCATATAGAAAAGAAATCGCAAAGCAAGCTCCGAAAATTATTATAAACAAGTTTTTTTCTGTTATTTAATATGACAAAGGCATGAAAATAAAAAAAAATAAAAATAAAAAAAAATAAAAAAATAAAATAAAAACTATAGCAGACTTAAGGTCATGCGATGACCAGTGTTTTTTGATATAGTGTCCTCTGCGTGCAGTTTTATCTTTTATAAGCATAAACTTTTTAATATAAGTGTGTTTGTCGGAAGTGACTTGCCAGGTAAGTATGTTTTGGTATCTTTTCTAAATAACAAATGTAGATCCTAGGAAATAAATTCTACAGCGCCCTTGAGGTGATTTTTCACAAAAACGGCGCTCTACAAATTATCCAATTATTATTATTATTATTATTATTATTAACAGCAATTTATATAAACGTATTTTTAATTTTAAACCACACAAGAGTCTCAACTGCTCCCAATCGTCTGTAGCCAATGAGACTATGGCATCCCCAATTGGGGTACGTTGTGAGACTGAATGTAGTAGTGAGGGGAAAGAGATGAGAAAGCGGAAGGTAGGGAAGTACCTGGCTGTTCAGATTTGGTCATTAAACATCGCCAGAGCTATTTCAAGCAACGTTTCAGTTCTCAATGGTGGTATTACACGAGGGCGATACTGAGAGTATCTTCCATTATATGTATTATTTTAAATAAACAAATTAATCAACTAAAATTGACTACACTTCAATTGACTGACGCACGCTGGGATTTGAACCCGCGACCCTAGGCTTGTTAGTATTACCCCTCGACCACGAGGCCGTCAAAATGATGGTTTCAATAGACCTTCAAACCCGTTTTGGAAAAATAACCATTCATTTTCTTAATTTCAGTAATTTGAGGCAACATTCTGCCACTCTATTGTTCTAAATTCGTTATTTACACGGGTAACTCTTCGGAAATACACTTGTATACTATAAAAATGAAGATTATTTTGGTAGTTCTTAGTCAAAGTATGATAGGATTAAATATGACCGAAGTGGATAGGGTTGGATTAGCTCAGTGTTAGAGCAAAACCCCGGCAAGGCTGAGGTCCTGGGTTCAATTCCTAGATGTGAGCGAATCTTTTTCTGATTTGCTGTTTCAAGTTTTCTTTTGAGAGTCGCTAACATTGTCTTCAATTCAGTTTACTTCTTTTCATGGCTAGTACAAATTCATTGTTCTTGGCCATTCCATGAAGAACTTCTGAATAATTGTTAAGTAAGGTTTTAGTTTTAGTTGAACCAGTAAAATTGAAATAAAACACATAATTTTAAAGAAACATTTTAGTACGCCTGCTATTTCTGACGAAAGCGAGCATGTTAAAGCAAATATAACAAAAAAAGCAATAATAAAGATAAAACAGTCGAGATCATGTTGGGGATCAACATGGGTTCCTAATATTAAATAATATTAATAATACATAGTGGCAGCTACAGTCAACGTACCCCTCACAACTCCGCTATAACCTTTTTTTTCTTAGAGATGCATTTGACACGAACAGAGGTTTCAATGGAGGTGTAAGCAGCAGGACTATTATTTGAGCGGCTTAATTAAAGTTAGTAACTCTGTTCATGGCCAGATTTCTGCTCGCTTGGAACGTATTGGTAATGTTCTTCCTGAAAGCCTTTGGTTTCGTAAACTGGAGCGGATTCTTCAGCATGGCTCCATCCTTCAGATTCTCCCTGATATTCTGCTTCTCCACCTTCTCCTTCTGAAGCCTGTTGTAGTCCTCCAGAATGCTGCTCCTGAGCATGGTCATCAGACCTTCCGTGAATCCCATGGTCATACCCGTGGTTTTCGAGCACTAATCCGTAGGAGTGTTGTTGCTCGGTTTTGGGGTGCACCTGTTTCAGCTTGTGAGCGGAAGCTCCCTTCTCCAGGGGGTGTTTCAGGAGATGCTGGTGCTCTTTCTTTACGTAAACTGGTACGGGGTGGAAGTGGTGGAACTTGATGGTCTGGTGGGACTTGGCATGTTCGTGCTCCACCTCATGGTGGTAACCTGAGGATCCCTCTTCTCCAGCTTTCTCTTCTGCTTCTTCTTGTTGGATGATTCCTCTTCTGAACCTTGCGGGGGTGGCTGCCGCCAATGCTATTAACGCCAAACAGATCTGAAACACAAATAGAAATTAATTTCAGAAAATGATCTTAACTTCATTTTCTTGTCTCGCTTTCTCCCATCGAATCTTGGCTACCTAGGAAATCTTCACAGTGTGTTTATCTAAACCGGTGGTTTCCAATTAGTTTTCCAGGGGTATGTGACGTTGCTTGAAGGCGTTCGCGAACGCACTGTACTGACACTGTGCGGTACGGACATTTTGTCTACAAGGTGTACCCGAGTTTGGGATCTTTCTCAAAAGGTGGTCAAGAAAAACTAATTGGGATCCACTGATCTAAATCAAAAAGCAGAGAATCTAGGTGCTTGAAGTGGCCAGAAGAATCTGATCTTCTTATACTTGATACCATTATCTGTCCTGTTTTAGATGCGTAAATAGTAACTATCTTAGCACAACATATGATTTCCGCCGTGAATAATACTAACAGGCTTTGAAAAGTGCCTTCAAATTATTTCATAAAAATATAAGGAAACGCAGTCGAAGCCAAATCAATTATGCAAAGTTTTATCAAAGTAATGTGTCTGACAATTTTTTAATCGATAGCATGTTTAGGCCGTATTACTATAATAGTCCATAACGCGTTTGTTATTCATACTTCATATACTTTCTTACACCTTCCGCAAGTTGTACGAAAACAGATCATGATTCAATCCCGGTAGCGATATTATTCCACTATCTCGGAAACAACTGGTAAGAAATTACTTCCATATCCACTATATTTAACAACCGTGAATCTTATAATTTATAAAGATTAAGTTCAATCTAATTTATTGGAATTTGAATATTGACGTTATAAAACTCAACCGTGTAACGTTATAAAATTTAATTGACTACCTATTATTCAACTTCCTCATAAATAATCTGGTAAAGGAAATGTCTTCATAACACTGATTTCGACTGTGCATCTGTCTGTAACTCTGGTTCAATGAACTGTAAAACTCGGATTTTTTATGAATTTATGTGCCGATAGGTGTTAAGTGATAAATTATATATCAGATCTATTATGTATTTTTTTTTACAGATTTATTTTGTATAAATTTTTGATGTGAAACATCTTTTGCCGTGCCTAGGTTGTAAAACCGACTCCGACATAGCAAGCGTTGCAAGACGGGACGACGCTCTTGCACGGAACGACGCTTTATTCGGCCAGCCTCGTGACTTGACGATTCTTTCCGCCCGGCCGCCAAAACTCTGTGCGTTACGTTTGCTTATTTCTCACTGAAATTGGCCAAATGATGATATTTGTGTATATTTAAATGTACATATATTTTAATCCAAAAAATTATTATTAAAAAGTAAAGACTTGTTTACTTTCATATTCGCTTCCTTAAAGAAAACAATTGAGATGTTTCACATCTGCCAAGCATCTCATGACGGCTATTTTTTAGTCCTCAAAATACGTACCTATAGTATTAAAATATTTTTTTTATAATAATTTTTACCTCTGAAATTTGTATTTCTTTTGTTTAAATTTCTTACGATTAATTTTGACAAACAAAATCAGATATCGTGATTTTTCAAGATTTTTCGTAATTTTAAAGAAAGATTTAATTACTAATTGACTAGATTTACTAATATTACGAATAAATATGTAGCCAATTAGTAACATTTATGTTCGGACCAATTGACTGGCTATTAGATACCGATGTTGTAAATCAGAATAGTAGAATAATCTGAAGAGATTAACAGGTAGGTAATGTAAGACGTAATTTCACTGCTGATATCTCTTTGTTGATCTCACCCTGCCCGTAGCTAGATTGGAATATAAACCCGATAGAAAGTGAACGGTCGACTATTACGTCTCACTTGAGACACAATTCCAACTCAAGCAAATTCGAACTGTTGGTATTGCAGGAATAAATTCACTTATTAAAAGTTATTGTTCGTTCAAAACAGGTCTGAATTGAAATTTTAATGTTAATTATTGTGTTCGATAACTATCAAAATACATAATCACTTTGATTTAAAATTTAAATGAATAATTATTTATTTATTAAATAGGCGTTTGCCTGACAATTACTTTAAAACGTTTTTATCATTACTGGTTTATCCAACCCAGTAACAAAATTTTCACTTTTTTTGTTACTGGGTTGGTTGTTTTTTGGCTGGGTTTCTTTTGATTTTTAAATTCAAACGTAATTTTCAATTTTTATTTGCTTTTATTTTTCGGAAGAACTTTATTGAGTAAAACCTCAAATTGTAATATTTAAATATTGAAGACAATATTAGTGATTTCTAAACGAAAATCTGAAACAGAAAAATCAGGTTAAGGTTCGAGTCCCAGATGTGACCGTTTCCTTTTCTGATTTTTCTGTTTTTTTATTTGCTTATTCATTTATCAACTAAATATAATATTATTTTATCAAAATCGTTTTAGTAAGTAAATTTAGAATAAATAAATACGGTAGCAAATAACACATTGTACCTTTACATGTTTATTTTTTTAAAATACAATTTATTAATTCACTGTAGTGATAATTTTATAAATATGTCATGCATGATGCGAATGATGTCTGAGTTGTAACCTAATTATATATATTTAATGTTTATCACTCTATTAATATTCCAAATAAAATAAATTAAAAAAATAAATATATGGTTTTACAAAATAAACACGATTTAAAATAAAATTACCAAACATTGTTCCCTAAATTGTTTTTACTATACCTTATTGCGATTGATTACAACTAGAAAATTTAATTTAATGTAAGTGTAAAATGAAATATTTTAAAAATATAATATAAAAAATGAACGCCATTCCCACAAACCATGTAAGTAAGCAATTTGTTATTCAGATAGTCAGAAAGAATAAGTTTAACTTTAAGGCGAAGCTTAATGCCAAATCACTATTTTGATTAATCTATATAACGAATTGGTGTACATTATGAAAGTAAAATTAAAGGTTTTCCTATAGCTTCGTTTGAGTAGAATACAAATAAAAAATAAATTACCCAATAAAAAATATAAATGCAAATTACTACAATTTTTTTTTCTAATTTTTAGAAATGTATGAACTCGTTATGGAAACAAATTGAAAAAATACAGTTTTATAACTAAGATTATCTGTGACAGTTTCACTTGATTAACTTTTTTACTTTCTTATAAAATTATTTACAAATTAAGTAAAAACCAGTTTTTACTCCGTTTGTAAAGCGATTTTAATGCCTATTACCTACAATATAAGGTATACCAAGAATATAAACATTTTTTGCTTAAAGCTTCCTCTTAAATATATTACGTCCAATTTGGTTATCTTTTTAGTTAAATATGAATTCAGTTTAATGTTTTATAGTTTTTATAGATTTTAGATTAAAAAAGGTTATATCACAATTTTTTAATTGATACTAGCTTCTATTATGTTTGTGTTACGGTTAGAAAAGGTCAAGTATAAATATTAATAAGGTTAACGTGTCAACATCTTTTGATATCAGCCAAGTCATAAATCAAATAAAATGTATTGAATAAGTTATTGTCCACTTACAATAATCCTCATGTTCACTTTGGTAACTGTCAGAGATAGGAGCGTGCGAGCGGGTAGAAAGCAAACCGACTTGTGATAATATTGTAAACACATATGGACGTTTTATACTCTGATTTCACTCCGCTCGACTGCATTTTGTGGAGTTTGTTCTCATGGAAGAAAATAATCGAAGGAGAAGTGGTGTTACATTTTCCAGGCGGGTTTCTGCGCCGATTTTTTTTATTTTTAATTTTCCCCATTAGGTCCGAATTGTACTACGCAACTGAGCCGCTCCTATTTTATCAAATAAATAATTTAGTCAGCAAAACACAAAGAAACGTTAATTTCGGGCTTGATTTATTGTTTTATTTAATCTGCTTTTCCAAAGATTTCCCAAAAGAATATATTTTAATAATTACCGAGTTGCTGTACACGTGAACACCTCAGCACACTCCTGGTGAGGTGCTAGAGAAACGCTAATATTTTTAAACTCATTTTCAGTAGGTACATCATCAATCTATATTTTTTTGTTTTTCTTTTGGGTCGATTTACGAAGTTAATTCAATTTATCGAAATTATCTGAAAGGCGAAAAATATTTGATCTTCTTTTATTATATAAAATTATTATTTCAAGGATTGACTACCCTGGCGCTACAAATTTATTGTCAGTAACTCCAAAGCATACTAGATGGAACATATTATTTCACAACAATAACTTCGTGTTCAATTCTGTCATGGAGAGAATTCATCGACTTGGCAATGAATTAATCGATATCGCTGATATTACCGTTTTAAATTTTGACACATTTAGAACCAAATTAATTTAGCACTTTTTAATTTAAGCATATGTTTAAGTGGCTTAAGTATACACAATATACTTTTAATTTTATTTCAAGGCTTCTTATGTTGTATAATTGTGTTTCATGGTTTATTTTTAAAATATTTTATCTTCATGTGTTACTGGTATTTTTAAGAATTTTAAGGATTTTAGAATTTTTAATCTTATGCACAAGCCCAACGGGGCGCTAATAAATAATAATAAAAAAATATATTTAAAAAAATTTAAGATTTACAAAATTCTTTAACATAATAATTAATCACAATATTGCCTAAAAATACTCGTGAACACCCCAGCACAAGGTTCTCCTAAATAATATAATATTTAAATGAGTTACAGTACCTACACAACATTGTTAATATAACATGTATATTTATAATCTATATACACAAAAAAATGTTTATATTATTATGATTATTGAAATAATTAGATAAGAAAATAAATTAAAGTTAAAGTGAATGGTGTATTAAGGCCCTCCCATGAAAGGTTCACCTTTCGATGGCATCGCTGTTTCGTATATTGTTATTATTATTTGCGTTTGGAAACTAGTGAGTATTGAGATTGGATAAAGTATTTTTGTTTATACGTTTGCGGCAAAGGGTCAAAGGAATGTATGGTGTGATTTGTGACCGATAGTATATTCTTTTTGCTTTTCTTATAAATGCGCAAGTTATTGTTTGGCGCAAGGAATAATTTATATTATGAACGCAGCCAGCGTTTACGAACATAAATACTATTAATAATAATATCATTATATGAATTGTGTGATGCTGTCAAAAGGGCTTATTATTTATATTTGTTGAATTATTGAAAAAAAATCTTTTTTCATCAATTATTTACGCATCACACATTTTAAAAATCACACTTATATGTAAATCTGTTTTAATTTTCCTTCCATTTCATAATATTTTAAAGCAACAGTTCCTGCCTACTTGTCACATACTTGGCAATAAGATTTTTTCGTTTTTTTTAATAAAGTCGAATATTTTTTTTTTAGTACTGCCTATTATGATTTTTCATATCCTTAAAGAAATTCCCTACGTTTGTATAAAGAAAACACCACTTACATGGAAAAAACTTGATGACGTAAAATTTACGACAGCGCCCGCTCAAGGTAAATTTCTCAACGCGCCCGCTGGAAGGTTAACTTGGGGTTAGGCGGGCCTTAGTCGATAGGTACTGATAGCAGATAACCGAATCAGCCCCTTCTCAAGAATTTCTAGCGAATGATAAATCATGGTCCCTGTTATATAAATCTCAGAGGTTTCGGCTTATTGGCTATGCTTTAATTTTTAATTACTTTTTCATGGTATCGGCGCAGTGGCCGTTATGTCACCGACATTTACCCGAGATCGCACTCATATATTCAAATGTCCAATATGAGTCGATCGGCCAGTGTGAACAGAGTTTATCGATCCGTTGAATAACTAGGTAGGTATTTGATTTGCATGACGAATTCGCGTGCCATACTCGTAGTTATAGTAAACCACCGAGGAGTTAGAAAGATAAAATGTGTTGTGGGCGTGTCAGTGAACCTGAAGTAAAAATAATTTAATATGAATTAACCAAAGCATTTAAATATTCTTTCTTTATCATTAACCAATTTCGGTGGCCTTTCTGAAGCCTAGCCTTTCTTTCACATCGGTATATATCACACTTCTAATTCTGTTCAGTGTTCGTATATCACCCGATAATACTTCTAGAACACTAGTCAATCCAGTTCTTCTGTGGAGATGAGTCAGTGATACAATGAATACGTGCGGTAATGTTCTGACTGAGAATTGGCCAAAAGAAAATGTTCAATGGATTTCTCGGTGGCGTACTTTTTTTCTTATTCTGTTTGTTTTTTATATTTTTTAATATTAGATACGTATTTGTTGTTTTATTATTTTATTTAATTTATTTAAAAAAATCCTGGTATGTTACTTCTGTTCTCTGTCAGCAGGATCATTGTCGTAATTAAAAAAAATTTATAAGTTCAAAGGGTATAAAAATAGGTATTATTATTAAAATTACAATTTTCGGTTGTGTGTCTACCGTCTAAGCGCAGACCCGGCTCCAAAAGTGTTTTTTTAACCCTTTAATTACAGAAAAACATCGAAACAGTAAAAAATCTAAATGCTCAGTATTTTTGAGTTCTCTATGTCATGTAGCTACATTATTGTACTATAAGTTTCCGGACACCATGTATAGGTGGTTTAGTGGAAGTTTATTAGTTTTATTACTTTTGGAAAGCTAAAAAAGCAGTAAATTTATTCGCAGAAAGGAATATAAAAATAACTACGCTCGTAACAGCTAATTTCTTTTTAATTCTTCCGTTTTAGAGACTGCCATAAATCACTGATTACTTATGCAAATTGTTGAGTCGTGAAAGCGTTTTGATACAAGAGAATAATTTTTCTCTTTTAATGTTTTCAAATGAACGAAATATTGCATCAACGAAATGCATTTTATTATTAATTATTTTTTGGTTTTATTTGATTCGACGTGATCATATAAGTCGAAATTGTTTCAAAAATTCACTTTAATTAGATCAAGACAGGAAAATCTCTAATTCGCTTTGGTAAGCTTTGGTAAACACTGTCATCTTTTACTCGTCAATAAATCAACCAGTCAAAACACCAGATTTTTAAACCAGTTAAATCCAGATCGTGGGAAAGGTTCTTACAATGCCACAAGGTTCGCTCATAAGGGCACGACTCGGGAAATAAAACGCATCGGGTTGTTCATACGTTCGTGACGTAAGTCGGAGTCCCACAACGAAAGATAACTCGACAGCGGTGATACCCTATTTCAATGCAAAAAATATTTTTTTATTGAAAAGTAAGAAAAAACAGCACCTTAATAAATTATATATTATTCATTAAAAACAATCGTTTTATGATATAACTAACTAACTTACCATCACGCCGTTTCCCCGCAGGGGTAGGCAGAGAGGACGGATCGCCAAAAAATTCTGTCTTGGCACACACTTCTTGCCTCATTCACATTCATACACCATCTCATACATACTCTTCTATTATTCTGACTCTTGACAAGCCCGACTCGAGTATCTGATTCATTTGATCGTACCATGTTTTCCTCGGGCGTCCCCGACTTCTGCTACCATTCACTCCTTTCTTCGCTCGTTTGCTCTACATGCCCAAACCATCTAAGCGTCCCTATCGTAATTTTACTCATTACATTTACACCAGCCTTGCAATCTTTTCGGATCTCCATATTTCTCACACGATCATACATGTTTTTACCACACATACGCCTCAGGGATCTCATTTCAACAGCATTCATTCTACTTTCATCCTTTCTCTGCCAGAGCCATGCATCACTTCCATACATCAGGATAGGTACCAGCACTCCATTGTGGACTGCGAACTTCTCTTCTTTGGACAATTTTTCGTTCAGTCGGAGTTACCTCTTAAATATGTATTTTTTTAAATTAAGATTACTGTAAGTTTTTGTAAAGAAAAAAGATACAAGATAAAGAGACATTGTGGACCTGCCCTGATCCTCACTCAACAGTTAATATATTTGGAGACCGGTTAAAAACGATATCGTTTTAGACATGTGTTTTTTAAAACTTAGAGGTATAAATGACACAAAACCGTAAAAACAATGTAAAAAAAACTGCATCTCGCAGCTCTGCTTGAGAGTTGGCCATTGCTTATCACGCCTGATAATAATCAAAAACTTTCCATCTATATCTATATATATATAAAGATTTTTTTTTCAGTACAATTAAATAATTTTTTCACATTTATTTACTTACGTATTTATTCCTTAGAACAGTGGTTTTCAAAGTTGGGATCGTGTGTCGTCAATCTATCTTCTATAGGTATATCTATATAAATAAAAATTAGTGTTTGTTTATTCAAAATTTTAAATCTCCGAAAGTTTTTCACCGATTGCTTTGAAATTTTGACACAACTTTTCATTCAAATATCTGTGTGTTTTTATTTCTATATATATGTCATCTGTGACAGATAAAAAACATTTTTTTTAAAAAAAACAGCGCTATCTGTGGGGCGTAAAAGCAACAAGCGCTATTGTTTATCTATCTGCACAGACATAATGAGCCAGCAACGCGTGTCGGGGTACAGCTAGTAAATAAAATAAATTAAATATGTTTTTTTACTTCATTGTAACAAGCAAACATACAGAAGAGGTCACTAACAGAAATGAAAATTGTGCAAAAATAATAATAATTAATGCAACGGGCGCGCTTTTCAACAAATTTCTATAATCTGTGTTCGGGACACAGAGTATGACGTTGTCTTCCAATTTTAGCTTGTTTTTATATTTAATTTTAATCTTAACCCTGGAAGAAAAGTGCGCTTGTGCAAAGTCGGATATTTATGAAAAGTGCACATCATTAAATAAGCTAGAGAGTCGCGATATGGTGATTTTGTTTATTACTAAAAGGGGGTCGCACCTTGGCTGAGTTGGCATCGCGCTTGCGTCCCACCCATGCGAAGTGTGTTCAATTCCTTTGCTAGTGAAGTCCGCCATCACAACACAAGCAACAGTTTCCGCTTACGGTGGTGGTAGTAGGAGATTTTCAAATATTGCCAGGTTATTCGTAACTCGTAAATGTTTGTCATTCTTTTGAAATAAATTAAATTAACTCTTCTTATATTTATGAATAGAACTTTTAACACAGCAAAACTGTCTAGTTAATTATTCTATTACTTATACGTAGACCTTTTAACACAGCAGACCTATCTAGTTAATTATTCTAGTACTTATGGGTAGACATTTTAACACAGCAAAACGGTCTAGTTAATTATTCTAGTACTTATGGGTAGACATTTTAACACAGCAAAACGGTGTAGTTAATTATTCTAGTACTTATCCATACACCTTTTAACACAGCAGGACTGTCTAGTTAATTATTCTAGTATCACGCAAAAATGACTTTTCCATATTCAGTATTTGAATAGGTTAATTATTTTTCATGCACGTAAATAATAGAGTTACGCCGAAGCACGAACAACATGTGTTAACGAAGGTATGACCCAAGTATTATGGTACCCATTGTGGGGAAGAAAAGGCAATTTAATCTATAAATGAGATTAAGTGTTATTTGATAATCTGTTGTGCAACTTAAATATTTCCGGGTAGATAGAACAAAGCCGAGAAAGTTTCCGGTTGGAGAAATTACCACCGTATTTACACAGTTTTAAGCGGTTAAGAAATAATGTAAATTATAATCGATAAATATAATTTTTACAGTGTGTGGTGGATTTAATGTTTTGTGTTGGAAGTGTGGTTACGAAAAAAGAAAATATTTCTCTACTTAACGAGTAAAAACCGCGTAAAAAGAGGGGTATTTTCCGTCTTACTTCCATATTCATGCACGATTTTTTTAGACTGGCACCACTTTGTTCCAATCCTCAAAATTTCATTTCTCGCATTTCGCGTTTAGTTGCTAACTTAACGTTTCTTCAGATGACATTTGCGATGTCATTGACCCGATTTGCTTTTAATTGCTTTGAAATTTGGGTATTTTGATTACGATATCGATTTAAAATATTCCTCTGATAGTGCTGCCAATGTGTATCAGTACTTTTTTACATTTGATTGGGCGACCGATCGATATTTGTCAAATAAAACAAAGTCAGTTTTCCTCACCCCCTAATCCTGGGAGTGAGGAAAAAAAAGTCAGACATTAATACAACGATATTACGCCCGGTATACGCAGTACGAATGCGTGTGATTATGCGTAACGTTTTCTACTAACCTGTTCTTATCCCTCCGTATTATCTATTATGATTAAGACGGATTGTGTTAAAATGTTTTTTTTTTACTAACATTCCTCACTGGTTACCAAATGCAAACTACAGATCTATGATAAAAATAGATTTTAAAAAAACATAATTTTTTGGAATTGACCAAAAACTAATAGCCATGTATTGTCACTGCCAGGGACAACCTGTTTTTGTTTTTGAAATTACAATTCATTGTCCTTAGATCATTCCTATTTTGATATATAAATAGTGGACCTACTTGCTAGTTATATGAACTCGAATTTTCGAACGTACTACCTATTGAGAGTTCAATTGCCGGTTAAAAATATAATTTATAAAATATAATCACAGAATTTTTGGTAATCAGATGTATACAGTAATCTTCCTCTTATTTTAAACGACAAGTGTGCAAAATTTCATCAAGAAGCATCAACTGCGTGATTTGAGGGGTGGGAAAAGGGGATGTCGGTGGTGTTTAGAAATATCATCATATCTCTTGTTTTGAAGGTCAAGTGTGCAAAATTTCATCAATCTCGCATTTAAGCTGTAGATTTAAAAAAAAATCAAATCCACGCCACCCGCCCGCCACAGAAACTCTTCTTCATGTAGATTTGTGAATCGATATTGCAACATCTTTTTTATACATAAAATAGCCGCCTCTCTATCTGACCAAGCGCAGCGCTATGTCCAGTTAGCATTTATTTGTGCTGTTCACACGTTATTATCTGATATTATGTAACGCGGGAGCATTTACTCACGAACGAACACAAATTATAAGATATAGGACCATTTAGAGATAAACGAACAAAAATTTCAAAATAAGAATCCCCATCTCCGTCAACTGCCCCTTTCCTCCAGCTTCACAACATGCGTATGTTGTGAAACTTGCGGTGATGCCATAGTTTCACTGTCTCCGGAAATTTAGGAGCAATTGGGACTCCTCTGATAATAATGATAACCGAAATATATTAATGACACCGCCTGATCTTATACTAGATATCCTTAAAAAAATCTTACCATTCATAAATCTTAACTTCTTTTCAAAATTTTAAAATAAGCCATATTCTAAAACTTCCGGTAGGTAATTGTTTGGTTTCGGTTGCCTCCTTATTGTACCTTTTTAAAATGTCTGCTCAGAAGATTCTCATTTCTGAGCACAAACTGCCTCCTGTTTTATATTTTTTTTAGTTTGAATGTTTTTGTTTTGTCCTGTTCTGCTGTTATTGTTATTCTAAGTTTTGTTAACACATTATATAAACAGTATATTTAGTGTTATAATATTAGATCTGTATCGGGTAAGGCGCACTGTAGGAATAATTTTAAGAACATGACCACTAATACTAAATTACCGTTTTTAAGTTTGTCATAGTAAAGCGCACTTGAAGTGAATTGACACTAAACTGCGCTGTATAAATGCGATGTTATTATTATGATTATCTTGTTTGTATGACGGGAACTGAGTGTCAGTAAATGAACAGCATTATAAGTTCATTTGCGTGAAAGAAAGTAGTTGCCCGGTGAATATAAAGCAGATATTAAATAGTTTGGAATGTTGCCAGGGATTAATTTAGAAAAGCGGATGTTAGAGGAAACGGCAAGCATGCTTCCTGGCTGCTTCAAATTGTTCTAGTTTTGGATAGCATTGTTTTAAATTAATACTCATTTTTCAATCAATCGTTTAAGATATTGTGTTTGTTTAAGATACCTAAACAATCAATCATATTCATAAACAAAAACAAAATAAAATGAATGAAATCTTCATACAAAAATCCTTTTGTAAAACTGCCCCGCGTCACTATACCTACAAAAAGTGGTGTTTTTCACGTAAGCGACTGATATTATCGTAAAAATTAATTCACGAACAGTCGTGCGATATTTTCTACGGGCAGGGCAAAGATTCATAATCGTTTTTTATAAAAATATCATCGTGTTACAAAAAAACGAACTATGTGAGTCTCACCTTTATCATAATATTAATTAGACCTACATATTTTTTATTAAAAAATCCAAGGTGTTCAAGTATTGAAATTTTTATTAAAAAAAATAAGGTAACTACATATACAATGGGATTAACATCAGGGTTTTAAATATGATATTTTAATACTACTCTTTCATTGAAATACTAGCCTGTTTCAACACAGGACATCCCTTGTGGGACAGGCGCAGTAAAAATATCTGTATACCTTACTTATATAGGTCCGCCTAATAAATTAAAATTTGATTTTGTGATTAATGTTTCTAATTTCTTGTAGATTGAAATAAAGTTTTTATAGTATTTAAAGAAATTTTAGTTAAGAATTGAATTTGTCTTTTTCTATTAAAATATGAAAAATGAAATTTTTGATGTCCAGATCTTTAAATGAAGGTACCTACTTGAATATTTTTGAATAAGTCTTCTATTGGGTAGTTAGAAGGTTTTTGTTACGATTTTAATGATTATTCTCTGTACAACTCCTATTGGGAGAGCATTACTTATATATATATAGTATGATGGAATATTATAATTGTTTATTATTATGACAACCTAGTTATTTAAACATTACAAAATTACTAACGAATCAAAAATATGTAATAATATCATGCATGTACTATCGCAAAACTCATATAAGACTCAACAGAAAGTGTTCCCAAAATTAATAACGAAACGTTATTATTATTTTTTTGGTAAACTAATGTTTAAGACAAAAATTTTTATGCATAGCACAAAGGGTAACAATTATTTTACAAGCAATAATTATTAGCCTGAAACACTCATCCACATTGAAAAATTTTCTGATAAAAGATACATGACGCCAACGGGACATGAACGGCGTCATGTATCTTTTATCAGAAAATTTTTCAATGTGGATGAGTGTTTCAGGCTAATAATTATTGCTTGTAAAATAATTGAAACGTTTATCTTCTTCTAGGCTTACAAAAATATAATTACCCTTAAATGCATACTGTTGCAAAACTGCAACATACCGTTCAAACCACCTTTAACTCTTTGGTGTATACTTAATGCATGCCGTTTTAGAATTATTAAGTTCACGGTAATATATTTTGTCGAGTGGCATCACCTTTTTTTTCTTTCGCGAATGTCAAATGTCACTTTTTCTTTAACAAAGTGAAGATTCTCGAAAATTGGTTGGAGGTTAGAATTACAGTTTGGTTTTGCTGTTATTATTTTGATTTTCTTATGTAAGTAGATACAATAATACAATACTTATATGTAATAACTAGTATTTTTCCGGTACACTTATTAGTTTTGAGAATTTTTTTTAGGTTTTTTATTTTTTTTTCACTCGTAAATTGTTCATATTATTTTTTATTCAATACATGGTGTTGTAAGTCTGCAACAATTTTTTTTTTATCAAATATCATTAAAAATTACAAAAAAACAAATTCTTTATATTTCCTTGCATATGCATGTAAATATCTACAAAATATATATTTTCCAGAAAAATTAATAAATCATGCATTTAAGGGTTAAAAGCCTTGAGTACTTTCATCACTTTTGTTCAGTTTGCAATGTTTTCTGATTATTTCTAACGTCAGAAAAAAAGTATTTCCGCGTGATAGAAAAAAAGATAAAAATAGTTTTACAAAATATGGACGCCCGGTCATATATGATCCTAAAACGCTGGAGGGGTAAATAGTGATTTCTTAGCGTCTGTTCGCAAACGATCATTTAAAATAAGGATTGATTTCATCTGTGCTGAAAATACCGGAACAATATCTTTTCTGTAAGACTTCAAAGGTAATTGTGGAATTATTAGACAAACTGGAATCAAATATCAATATTGTTTTGGAATTGCATTTTACGGGAGTTGCTATATTTTGACAGTAATAGTTGAAAGATATCTAGTATATAGTTATGTATAGGAGAATAGTAAATATGAAGGTGGGAGAATTCATAGGCATATCGATTCATAAGATCAAAGGATCCATCGGTTTTCAAAGAGGCGCTAATTCCATTGTAGTAATTCATACATTTTCTTAAAGTCACCACGCCAACCTTGGTGTCTTCTTGCTCGAAATTCTCAAGGAAAGTATTCAAGATAAGGTCCTAACTTTCTTCTCCGCTATTGGATTAGTTTTGAAATCATGTAAAGTGACTTGAATTAAATAAAATTCCAATAAATATTATAAAACACTTGTCATATGGTCAGCATGAATTACTGGTCAATTTTCTCTACAGGCTGAGAATAGGTAAAAACATTCAACGGACTCAGTAAAATTATCATAGACAACGAAGAAATAGAGGAAGTAGAGGAAATCATTATAATAGACAATCGACTCAAATTTAATTCTAACTTTGAATTATTAGCTAAGAAAATCGCAAAAAGGTATTTTTGCTAAGAATTATTCAAAGGATTAAATTAGATGTAAATGCAAGTAAATTAATTTATAATAGTATAATAGCATCTCATTGATTACTGCTCTAGTGTCATTTTCTTTTGCAACCAAATACAGATAAAAAATTGCAAATAAATCATAATAGAGGTTAAGAGGTATTGAATTGTAGTAGGTTGAATTGTAATTGACGGCCGGCATAGTCCAGTGGTAACGCATTGGACTGCCATTCCGAAGGTCGCGGGTTCGAACCCGGCGTGCGCAAACAAATTTTATTTGATTAATTTGTGTTATTTCACAATTAATTAATTTAAATAATATATAGTATATTTGCGGCACGTTCCAGAGTGGAAGATACTACCAGTATCGCCCTGGTGTAAGACCACCATTCAGAATTGAAACGTTGCTCCAAATGGCTTTAGCCGTGTTTAGTGACTAGATCTGAATAGCCAGGTACTTCCCCACCTTCCTCTTTCCCTTCCCCACTTACCTTCAGCCTCACAACATCCCCCAATTGGGGATGCCATAGTCTCACTGGCTCCAGACGGGAGCAGTTGGGACTCTTGTGAGGTATTCACTATAAAAAAAAAAAAAAAAAAAAAGGTATTGTAAGATAATTATTATGCAGAAAAAACTAGGAATGTTAAGTGTGAAACGGTGAATAATTTACAATACATTTATATTAACATTTGAACTAAAACATAAGATGCTCCCGAAATACATGTTTAAGAATGTAAATTTTAATTTCACAATAAATGACTACCACACAAGAAACTGTGGAGATTTTGGACTTCAACTTTAAGGGATTTAAGATTTTCAATGTACTACCGACAGATGTTAAAGAAGCTAAAGCTTTTGCTGCTTTTTGTGGGTTATGCCTAAATACTATAAAGAATGAGTGTATAGAAAAGTGTCCTTAATGTCATAGAAATAAGTTGTTAAAATGTTAATTACTAAATAAAAACATATAAAAAAACAAAAAATCGCATGAAAAATGTGAAAATTCGCGTTATTCGCACAAACATTTTGAATTCCGCGCTATTCTTGTGAAATTCACGTTATCACGAACGTTAAATTTTCTGGTCTCTACTAATCACTCAAAATGAAAGTATTATTTAATGTCATGTAAATTAACCACGTTTAAAAATATGACAGATAACACGAAAGAAATTTGGTGTTGCAAAACTGCGACTCCACTGTATTAGTTGATGTTAGAAGTTGCTGCTGAAATTAGCCCTATGCAACACACCCGAAGGACCAGTTCCTGAACCATGTTAATTGCAATTGCGTTATTGGGACAATCTATTTTCATGCATCCGCTAAACTTGATGAACCCATAATTGATTGCCAAATGTTTAAACCTGGAACATAAGATAAGCCCAGATTGGAGTACAGAAAAAAAGAACTCACCCGTTCCAGTTGGGGCCACAAAGTCTGCCAGATTCTTGATGCTTCACTCGAAATATTTATGTTAAAATATAAATTCACAATAATGTATTCCGTGGTTGTGGTTATATTATACATCAATCCGCCCTTTCTGATGTATAAATTTAAATTCAAGTAATAATCCACGGACTCTAGTATTTCAAACATCCGTCCGTTCCGTCCGTGGTATTGTTTTACACAATTCGCGGTCTACAGTAATTCAAACACCCGTCCGAGTTGTCAATTTACGCCTTCCGAGCACTGTGCATACTGTCACTTTTGACATTTTGCAACACTTTTATCGGTCACTAGCTGACGTGTACCTAGCGTTGCTGGGGTTTATCTTTGGGTTTATCTCATAAGGTTTAAACAGCGTTAGCAATGTTGTGCCAGAAAATATATTTTTGCGACTTTATTATAAAACCTCTACTTTCTATAAATATAAAATGCACGTATTATATCAGTAAGCCTTCCGGAAGAAATTCTCTAAATTATAAAAGCCTACAAACAGACAGATGCAGATAGCGACTATATTGTATACTATTTAGAGATGGTGATATTTTGGGATGAGTACATTGTGTAGGTAGGACAATTGCAGGATTTGATATTGAGATTTCCCAAGTCTGCTAATGCATACATACCAATCCCATTCATATTGCGTGAACAGACTTGTTAAAGTCGGTTACTACCGCAATAATTATGGTAAAAATACCATTTAGGGACAGACCGCGTGCTGAACTATATTATATAACGAACCAACAACAACAAAAATCATTTCAAATGAGTTGAATGTGATACGTACCTAATTATTTTTTTAGTGCAGTGTTAAATTATTTACCTAACTGTTTATTAGTTTCATGTCTACCAAGCTAACCGGAGTTTTGACGTCAATAAGCAAGCAACCATCTTAAAAAATGTAAGCGAAGCTGTCAGCCTTATCTAGTTTATTTTAATTAGGGTTGCATATAGATACGTGCTATACTTTAAGTTAGTATAGATGGCTAGGTGAGGGGAATATGAGAAAAACATTTTATCCTTTTCAAAAGAAAAGCTATAACTAATATACAGGGTGTCCGAGGTTTAAGTGCGCTAACTTAGGGAGGTGCTTGCATATGATAGTAGAAGCAAAAAAGATAAATAACTCCAAATTCCAACTTTTTTTTCAATTCAAAAATATTTTTCCATAGTTGAATATGAATTTTCCCATACGAACAATTCTGCTTGTTAACCTAAAAACTACTTTACAACGTTGGAGATTCGAAAAAAGATTTTTTGTACTTGTAGTTCCATGTAGCATCACCCCCGAACTTAGCGCACTTTACCCCAGATATAAATGCCATAACGAAATTTACTTAGATTTACCTTTCGGACTCCAAGCTACGTCACGAGTCTCCGAGCTGCCCGATGCAGTGCCTGTAGGAGCCGACCTTGTTAAATACATTTTATACGAACCTTGGTTGTTGGGAATAATATTATAATTATTGTATCAAGATTTTTGCTATGAGTTTGGATTTGAATTGTCCATAGATAATTATGTGTTGTATCTTCTGTGGTTGTAAGTAAGTAGGTATATTAAATCGGTAACATTGAGTTTGGGTAAGTGAGCAAAAACCCTCCTACACATCCAATTTTTTTACATTTCGTTTGAAAATTTTAACGGAATCACTTCATATTTTCTAAAATAATGTTAAAAATTCTTATCGAAATGTACCTACCTAAAACTCCGTTGACCAAAAATACTAGCTATAGATTAAAAGTGTTTGGAGTAAGTATTTGTCGATGTTTCGAGTAATTCTAGTGTGAATAAGATTTTTAAAACTACAAATTTATTAAAAATGTCTTTCTCTAAGGGTATCAGAGATTTTCGATTTTACGCGATTAAATGTTACGCAAAATCTGAAATGTCGAGGTCACTTTTTTAATGTTGGTTTACATGGAGGGCTGTTAACATTGCAAATCTATGTGTCACTGTTCCAAGTGGATGTCAATGTTAAATGATTATTCCTCACTGAGCAGAGTACTGAATCAAATATGGATATATCTGGTGTCAACTACACTTTCTTTCTAATTCTACTTCTTCCGGCCCTCGCTTATTCCGAGTGTACAATTAATAATACCAATTACTCTCATCCATAAAAGGATGACCAGACACCCCATCAATATACACAACAAAATCTTTGGAGCTATGCTTGAAGATGGATAGTACAGAATTATAATAAACCACAATCTCGAAAACATTATAGAGCATTACATCTATCCTTGTCAAAGATATTAGAAGAACGAGATATGCTATGTTGGCCGCCGGACCGTAGCCGAAGTACTACCTAATTAGGGTACTTTGAACGGTATCGGGACGTGTACGCACAGAAATCTGTTCTATGTATTAGTGCGGATACCTCAGCGCAAGCGAAGGTGTGCAGTAGTATTGGTGAACAAAACCGGCGACACTCGGCAAAACAATTCCACTCAGTACGAACTGCGCATAGCACATCTCGTTCTTCTAATATCTTTGATCCTTGTTGTACCGTGTTCTATTACATGGAATGGACTGTAAACCAAATCAACAAGGATGCGAAAATATACAGCACATTCAATTGGGTTTGAAAAATCACGGGAAATGTGGAATGATGGAAACAGCCTACCTTGAATTCCCATGAATCCCTGCAGTATTTCTCTAGACGAACTGGCACTGTACACAGGGTGAAAATTTCCTCCAAAACGAGATGATATTTTGCAAACAGAGCACAAAGCATGTGAATATACGACTCCAATTCACGACGACACAACAATTGCAACTGCTTGCGACGACGACACGGATGCAAATAATACTGACTTGCGACAATTTACAGTGCAACAAAAATCTTCTTCTTCTTTCCAATGTGGGTAAGGGTGTTTCAAAGGAGGGAAATGGATTTTAGGTACGATAGTATATGATAGGAGGTATTATCCCAAACTGTTTCTATACTAAACACTTGTAAAACTCCAAACGCCACTTTTTTCTCTTTAAAAATCATGATCGTGTTCAGTAATCCCATACTCGAAATCTTTTCGGGTTGAATATATATTTTTTAACAATTATTTTTTTTAAAAAATTAAACAGTAACTTTGTAAACATCACTTATGGGTAAATACTTAATGCCGACCGGGTTTCGCTACAACCGTAGCCTCATCAGGGCAGTATAATGATGAGGCTACGATTGTAGCGAAACCCGGTCGGCATTAAGTATTTACCCATAAGTGATGTTTACAAAGTTACTGTTTAATTTTAAATTATAATGTCACATCACAAAGTAACCGCTTCATATGAAGAAATTATTTTTTTTTAAATTTTAACCTAACTTAATCTAACCCAACAAAGGAGGCCCTGAAGAAAATAATTTCCCTCATTGATGTAGATACCTACATAGTAATCAATATAGGCATGCATTAATCTTGAATACTAACAGGTATGTTATGTGTTTTATAACGTCGTGTAAATTCAGGACCGAGGTCATTTCAATTTTGTAGATGGGTTTGGGTACCTCCGCCCCAGAATCATTTATTTTAGTGGAAAAAAACATTATCACGTGAAATATAGATGGCGTGATATACTAGGAATGAATCGCAGAACACGACACAAACATTATCGCCAGAAAACATAATAACTAAAAATCCATTTCAAAATTTTAAGTGCAGATTGTTTTTAAATTTCTAAATTCTGTATCCTAAAATTAACAAATGAGTTATCTAAGGATATTTCTTAGCTGGATATTGCGCCCTAGAGCTTCTGAGAATCATCCATTTACTGATGAACTCTGGCAATGTGTATGTTATTTTTGGTAATATCAACGTTTCTGAAATAAATAATTGTTTCAATTTATTATTAACAAAGAAACGTAATGACGTTTACAAATTTACAATTTTTTTACAATTTACAATTTTTACAAATATGTAAAAAAAATATTATGTTAGGCTTTTGTGAAATGAGTTTCAAAAATATTATTTAAAAATTATGTAATTTTTTCTTAGTCATCTAGTGAAAGGTGAAAATTTGATAATACCAAGCTGTTCAAATAGAAGACTTTAATAATATATTGAAAAGCGAAAGGTTTCAAAACGACTTTATTGTTTGTATAATTCCATTATAATGGGGCCCCATTTCAATAATTTAATCGCAAATATTTGTGTCAAGCTGCAGGTACCTACATGTATAGAATAATAGAATAGTAATACTGAGCAGTAAGACCAAAGAAATTTAAGAAATAAGATAATAGTAAGACTGAGTACAAATAAAACTAATTTAACACTTTATTCCACTCACAGACCGGTTTCATTCAATCACGTTCATCTTCAGACTGGTGTCTGTGACTGGTGTCTTCAGACTGTGTCCGTGTGCCAAAAGTGAGCTTATTTTTTGCTTACTTGTGCAGAAACATTTTCAGTTATCTTTCAACCCAGTGTTAATCACATTTTTTTGGAGATTATCTGTTCACTGGAAACAAATATAACTGTGATAAAAACAGACAAATAAATATAACAGACAAATTTGTTACTATTTTATTTTGGTACTTACGAAATATTATCAGTTCAAAGTATTACACTTAAAAGAAAAATGAGTTATTGTTATTAAATCAGAACCATTGTTGTGTGAACAGATCCAATGTAGCGGAAATCATTAGTGTGTACACCTGAATAAACTCACACGCATTAGAGTGAAATACACTGAATAGGTATTTGAAATACACACCAGAAATGCCTTCCACGTAAATTTGAATGAAAATCAATGAGGCCACTCACTTACCTATTCAGCGTACCTTATGCCTTAGAACCTTTAGGTTCTAGCTCATTTAGCAAACGCTCTGTCCTTACTCTTGCCTGACATTAGGGCCGGCCCTGAGAAAAACGGCGTCTCGCGCGAGTAAAATTTTGGCGCCCATTGTCAAATCTAGACGCCTAGGTAAGTGATCACTGTAATGAATAATATTTGGTTTTGTATTTTTGTGTAGTGCGGTTTATATGACAAATATCTAATAAGGTTAGGTATTATTAGCGCTTTGGCGCCTTGGAAATTTGTAGCCTGTAATTATTTGAAGTAAAAAACGTAGATGTTATTTTCCTGTCCGATAATATTTTATTTTATTTAAAAACAACAAAAGAGTACGTATCACGTGACTCGCTTTGCTGAAACTACTCAGTTGCGAAGTGTGATTTAAAATAATATGTATAATTTTTGTTTTTTATAAAAAAAATAGTGAATCCCCCACAATGCTTTGCTATTGCTAATATCTTTGTGGGGCGCCTCCGACTTCTTCCACCATTCACTACTGCTTACAAAAATGTTGCTGTTAAAAAAACTAAATTACATCGACTAATTCGGCTCCGTATCTAACTACGGTGCAGAGATATTGCGTTAAGTATTCCTCGGGCGTCCCCGACTACTTTATTTCATTTAAACATCTCTAAACACTTCTGGCACTAATAAAAACAAACTTTAAAATTTTCAGCGATATCGGTCGACTACTTTTCGAGTTTTGCGAGCAGGCTGAATTTTTTTAATAAATTAATATAAGAAACCAATTAGAATTTAACTCAACCATTTGGAATGCATTATATAATAAAATACGTTGTCCTGCCACAGACTGCCTTCTATGTAGGGAAGTTTGTAGTTGTATGTATTTTTATATGAAAAATAGAAAAATCTCTAAAGGAAAAAAAATGTTGACATTTTTTTATTTTTGTTACAAAAAAATCATATATCTCAAGTTGGAACCAACCATACACATTCACATAATTTCATTGAATTTCATTGAATGGTTGGGCGGTTTGGAAGATTATCGTGTACGAACACAGTTACACTTGATTTTTATATATTAAGATAGCGCCGGACAGCATAATGATTTTGACACATTTTTACTCAAAATATGCTCAGGAATCACTTCTTAAAATCTCATTTGACAGAAATGAAAATTACAGAATGAAGATGAAACACAGTTGTGTATTTTAAGTTTAAGCAAATAATGGTCCAACTTGTGGATCCTGAAAAACAACCACATCGCATTTCTAGTATTCTTCTTCATTCTGTGGCGAATTACACAATGCACATTTGTTGTTTATTTTTCATTCTATTTTCTTGATTTTTTTTTTAGATACGACTTACCTGACAATGTTAATTATTAGTTAGTTGTTAATCTTTGGGTAGCACAGTTGGTAGATGTGTTACTCCCAGATAGAGTTACAAGAGGTCCAGAGTTCGTGTCTCGGTCGCAACCTAATCTTTTAATTTCCTATTTTTTCTATTCATATTCTTGGAAAATTATAAAGTTTACGTAGCTAATTAAGTTTGAACTCTGTTATAGCATTCTTATTTGCCTTAAGGAACCAAATCAAGAAAATAATTAGATTTATCATTTATTTATTGCGTTCAATTAAGTGCTTACACTATGGTAGCTTATTACAAGCGTCTGGGAAAAGTTGGAGAAAGTAAATTAATTCATATATTTGTAACAAATAAATATCTAATGTATATATAAATGTGCATGTTTGTTCAATTATTACGCATTATCTCGTACTGGGATGAAATACTGGTTTGAATTAAAGTCAATATAACGTATTCATGTAGTTTTTTAACATTAACAGTATGGTGTACTTTGAATTGACCTCCAAGAAGATGTAAAAATTACATTAAAAAACAGAAACGTACTGGAAACAAAAATGAAACACAATCTTAACACATTCAAATTTTTAGCTCCGTGTTATGATTTTCTTCATCTGTCCCGATGCTCTTTTGTTTTGTTCTACGATTTACGTTCCAAACTGTCGTCTATGGTTAAATTTTCTTCAAAATATTTTTTTAAGACATTTTAATTGCGTATTTTCTTAAAACCGATTAATAACAACCCCTCAGGTTAATTTAGGAACAGCTCACATAGGTCTCATAGAAATCATTCTGGTGAGAAATATGATCTAACCGGTGTTAGAAAGAGAATACACCACGCTTTATATTCAAATCTACAAGTTTACCTCAGAGGTGTTAAAATGTACAGCTCTATGAAAACAGATTTTCCGACCGCAATTTTTTACTAATTATTTTTACATGAAACGACAAATAATCGGAATGACTACAACATTTATAATATATTTGTCTAATAAACGTGTGTTGGTTTTTTTATAGTCATCTGTAATTTGTAAAAAACGTAATGTGAATTCACAATTTGAAAATTTAAAAAAATTACAAGTGTTTATTTCTAATTATTAAACTTTAAAGCTTATTTTACAATCTAACAGTATTTTTTCGGATAGGTACGTTAAAAAATATTTATTTTATTTGGTATTATTGCAAAGCGGAAATTTTATATTTGGGAAATATGGTTCCGAGAGACGGAAAGGCTGACGAGTTATGGATGACTGAACGCCATCGAAGCTAGTAAAATAAAAATAAAATATCTAAAGATGCGAAGAGATATCAGTTCGTAATGGAGTACTCATCCAACCCTGATAGTTAGCAGTATGGCATGTGAATTCCGGCGTTTTTCCTTAGATCTGCTGCGTCGTCACTGTGTGTGCCGCTTACCATAATATTCAATAAATGTCTGAGTGATGGGGTTTTCCCTGGCAGGTGGAAGCTGGCCTACATCATACCGGTCCACAAGGGTGATTCGCGTCAACGAGTGGAAAACTACAGGCCAATATCCATTCTCTCAGCGATCCCTAAACTGTTGGAAAGACTTGTCCATACTAATATATATCCTCAGCTTGCTGCCAAAATTACAGACCAACAACACGGGTTTGTCAAAGGCAAATCTACCGTGAGTAATCTACTTATTTACTCTAATTTTTTGTTTACTAGCATGGATCGAGGCCATCAGGTAGATGCAATTTACTGCGATTTCAAAAAGGCTTTTGACAAGGTTGATCACCTTATTCTTATCAAAAAAATTATGTATAACGGAATTAGGGGAAACTTATTACGTTGGTTCATCTCATATTTAACAAAAAGACAGCAAGCTGTATCGTTACGAGGACATACTTCCGTATGGGAACCAGTTACTTCTGGCGTACCACAGGGATCAATCCTAGGACCGCTTTTATTTATACTTTTTATTAATACAGTTTCTGAATGTTTCATGCATTGTTTATTTCTCTTGTACGCCGATGACATAAAAATATTTGCTATTGTTAGAAATTTAAATGATTGTCTGCTCATCCAACGAGACTTAGTAAGGTTCGAAGCGTTTTGTAATGAAAACAAAATTTACCTAAGTTACAATAAATGTAAACAAATAAGCTTCACTAAAAATCATAACGCTATTATACACAATTATTATATAGGCAACTATTCACTAGATCGTGTATACTGTATAAGGGATCTTGGCGTACTTTTTGATTCCTAACTTCATTTCGATGCGCACATTAAAAACATTGTGAATAAAGCTTACTGCATGCTAGGCTTTGTTATCAGAAACAGCCGCGTATTTCGAAAGCCTGAAACCTACCTTCTGCTTTACTATACGCTGGTCCGTTCTCAACTTGAATACTGCACCTCCATATGGACTCCACTTTACGATATCTATAAAGAAAATATTGAAAGTATCCAGAAGAAATTTCTGCGTTACCTCAACCACAGAATGAGCGCACCTAAACGGGGATACACAAATATGCTCTCGAAATATAACGTCTCCACTCTTACTAACCGGCGAACTTACCTTGACCTAATGACCTTGTTCAAAATCTGTAACAACTTTATCGACTGTCCTGGCTTACTCAATCTAATAAACTTTAAAATACCACTCAGAACGACGAGGCTTAACGACTTATTCCATATTAGCCGGACGCGCACAAATGCTGGTGTCAGAGATCCAATCAGAAGAATGTGCGAATTGTATAATAAAAACCAAAACCTGAAGGATTCCGACATATTTTTTGATACATATAGTACTTTTGGCAGGAAATTGAAGTCTGTTTTACTATAAAAAAAAGAAAATTTGTACTTACTTCATTCACTATACTCTTTAAGTACTTTTTATGATCTATCTCTAAACTTGTTTACAAAATATGTGTACACTTTTATTTGATACTGAGCATTATCTATATACAAAATTTTTACCTTATTTACATGTAAAAAAATATTTAAAATTGCTATCTACCAGTCAATCAGTGAGAAATAGGTAGGATGCAGGCAAATTCTCAAGTTATTGTTTTACAAAATTATCTTTTAATTACTGTCTGTATCTGTGTTTTCTCCTTAAATAAATAAATAAATAAATAAAATAAATAAATAAATGGCAGAGGAAGGACGTAAGTAGACTGATGATGTGGATATGAAAATTCTGAGGCATGTGCGTGGTAGGAGTAGTAGGACTATAGACTAGAGTAACAATTAATTTGTTTTATTACAATTATTTAAATAATTTAAATGTTCATCAAGGGACACCATTATCAATATTCTTAAAAAATGTCAAATGCGTATAATAAACATCACAGATAATATTACAAATAAAATCATATAGAGCTAAATGAACGGAACGCATTAGAAAGAAATAGCCATTTAAAGAATATGTGTACGGGTGAAACGACTATATTATTATGAACGTCCCTCGTTTTTTTTACCTCCTTGCGACACCAGTTGCGAGCTAAAAGCGGCCCAGGCGAACGACGAGCATTTTTATATCGAAGTTTTGCTCAGACTGATCCCCGCGAACATGCTCGCCCGTTAGTGGACGGCTATTACCCTCATTCTTGGCTAACAAACGAGCATAGAATTCGACGTACCGTCATTAGATTGTCCTACATACTCTTATGTGTATTGTGCGTTCGGTGTCTCACTTTATTTTATTCAAAAAGTATTTTGAATAATTGTATTTATTGAAATAATACGTGATCTTTAAATGTGCATGCGAATGAATTTGGTTTTGGAATGATTAGTGCACATCTCAGGAAGGCATTTTTTCACAAAAACGACACTGTTTGTAGCAGCCGGTGACAGCTTGTGTGTCCGACGGACTCAAACCCGACTTCATTATGTGCGATACTAAACGCAGTAAATCACCAGTTTGTCCACTGGACCCAGTTCAATGCAATCACGCCGGTTGTCTCAGTAACCTATCTTGCATTTTAATTATAATCAAATATAATAAAATAAGAAACTACACAGATTTAGGAAATTAAATTAAAAGAATTTGACATTTTCAGACTTTAAAAATATTACCATTTGTTATGTCGGCTACTGGCATTATACCTAGCTCTCTCATTCAAAATTTAGGCGTATTAGATCTGTCAAAGAATTTATACATAAAAATGGAAAATCATTAATTTTAAATGCATGTAAGATTACGAAAGTTATTTAAAATATTTATATTGAGGGATCAGTAGGATATATAGGTCCAATTAGAAGTTCTACCAAGCCGAACCCTCTGATATGAAAATATCTGGAGTCGGTGAATTATTTTCCCATTTGATCTCTGGTGAGTTGACGTATTGTTCTTGTATTGTTTTGTATTTATTATGCTTATATAATGCACTTGCATAATGTGAATTGACTAGATGATCATTCGTGGAAAAGTGTGTGGAAGGGCTTAGTTTATCCTGTGGGGAAGATTTAACACGGACATAAGTCGGAAAATAAAAAAAATAATAATAATTACCTCCAGAAATTTTGAGAAAATTATCAACATTGTGCAATATCGTTAATTTGACTGTCCTAACATGGGAATTTCCTAGTTTCCTAGTTTTTATTTCTGTATATTATTTTAACATTACAATATCATTAATAAGATTAAAAAACACACATAAGTAAACTCATATTTAAAATACTTAATAAGAGTAAAATCTTTATTTACATAAAAAAATCCTTACGCCCATCATGAAAATGATAAAAATTCAATAACAATAATGATTATTTTTTTCCATTCTTCTTTGTCAGTCTTTATACATATATATCATAAATCCAACGATTTAAAAATATTTTCAATCTTTTTAACAATTTTATAAACATGGGTTTTCATTAAATTACAAAACTTAACATTGCTGCAAAAATTGCCGTATTTTCGTGATGAAACTTGTGATCTTCTGGAATATTCTCGTAGTTTTAAAATAACGAAAAACAGAGTTAATCATTTTCATTCCAGCGACATCTGTCGTGAATATTGCACAGTACGATATCTTCAAGTAGATTACCTTAGTAAGGTACGGTTAAAGCTTTGCTAAGGTATTACCGACGTTTTTAAAACTATTATTTATTATTTTTTTAGTAACATGTTATGCTACTGTATTTATTAATCATTTCAATAATTGAAAGCAAAATTCTTTAACTTTTTGAAAACAAAAATTGTCTTTGCTCTGTAATAGTTAGTCTTGCTTGAAATCTAGTTCAATGAACTTAAATTGCTTTCAATATAAGTGTTGCTTTAAAAATTGCAACTGATTATTTGAAAATTTCAGACTGGGGGTAAAGTACCTACCCATAATATAATATTTTTAATTCATTTGTAAAATTGTAAATCATTTGTCAAGATTTTGGACCACCAGCTCTAGTACCAAAAATATTAATTTCGGTTGTGTATCGGTTTTTAACTATGGTCCAATTCTAAAACTCGGATATGCTTTATTTAAGTGTTATTTTCAAAATTGGAGCTTATTGTGTGAAGAATAATTCAGACAAGCGATAACGTAGGAACCTATAAAATATTATTTTAACCAAAAAATATATTATATTTCTGTTTTTCAATGGAATTACAATGTCTCGTGATTTTTCACATGTCTCCACTGGTATAACAATAATCTTCACTTATTTAGCAATATTACAAATTTATCACTTTTAATAAATAGCTTAGTAATAAACAGTTTTCGGTTGATTTTACTGAAACATTTTGAAAAAATAAAAATGGATATAATTGTGCAAAATGAAATAAAAAGAATGAAGTAAAAGGACAATCCAACTTCATAAGGATGACCAATGGGTAGCTTAGTAATGAAGAGTTTTTGGTTGATTGTAATGATAAACATTTTGAACAAATGAAAATGGATATGGTTGAAAAAATGGGTAAGGAACTTTGGATTCGTAGATAACTGGAAAAGGCCTTTCTTTGAAAGGCACAAGCTTCTCCAATAACACTGTGTTTTGATAAGTCCTACTCTGAACGTACGATGCAACGCCATAAGGATGAGCAATGGGAATTGTAAACCTATAAGGATGCGGAACCGGAACACTGAAAGGATATGAATTCACGGCACCATAAGTTATTTCTCTGGGAAATCCAAAATTCTGATAACTGACTGGGTGATAAAATGGTTTGTTGGTTTTTGGCAGTTCGTATATTTGACGAGCAGGTTGGATTTGGTGTGATAATGATGTGTGATAGATGGAATCTTCTGGTTTAATGTCCGATTGTCCAGTATCACCTGATGGTGAAACGATGATGGCGAACAATGATGCAGGAAAAAATATCACCCAGAATATAACGACAGCGCCCTTAAAAAAACACAACACAATATGTTTTTATTTTTGAAAATATTATTTCGCGATAAAATTTAATTTCAATATTATCCAATTATTGCTTCGTTATAATAAGTCTGTATAGTCACATTGTCACTTCATTATTTAAAACATATACATTATTCTGCAACAATAACTTCAGTACCAACTACCACATACATGCACCTATTTCTCGCTTTCACACACCTGGAAACTAATTCACCTCAAATATCGACATATTTAATATAAGTTTGCCTATGTTCAAGAGATACCTGAATGACATTTTTATGTAGCATATTTAAAGGGAGAGTGCGTATATTTGTTGTTTTCTTGTAGATAATTTGTAAACCTAAAAACTTTTGTTATTTTTTTGTTGATTTTTTAAAAATAAAAACCTTCTGTTGTCACTGTTTTATGCAGTAAATTATGTGCAACATGTTTCATTTAAATTAATAAATTATTTAACACTGGTCTGGTTTCGTTACTACTGCTAATCTTTAAACTGAACAATAATTATAAAATAATTAATGGTACAGGTGTGTTTTTCATTTTTCTTTGAAAGTGAATTCTACACAAAATCTAAAACACCCATACAAATTGAAAAAATCTCTCGAGAAAGAATTCTGACTGCTGGTCAGTTGCTCTAACCATTAAACTACATCAGCTTATTCCAAACCCGACAAATAACTCAATATTTACTACTTTTTTTCATTCAAAAATTATTATTTATTACATTTGTACAAGCATTTATTTTTTTTCATTTTTATTAGTGTTTCAGGTGAATATAATTGATTAGTCTACTTGAATTTGCTATCCTTTGTGCTACGCATAAAAAACCTTGTCTTTTAAACATAAGTTTAACATTTAAAAATAAAACAAGTTTAATCTGCTGAGATCCAGTGGAAATAAGTCATTCCAAATTGGGGTGCCTATATATGTGACTGAAGGGAGTAGGAGAGGAAGGGGGTGGGCAAAAGAAAAATTGGAAGGACCTACCTGCATGATTAGATATAGTCAACTAACCCCTAGAAAAAACCGAGCTATCTAACATTAATAAAGTTTAATTCAGTCTAGATGGATATTATACTGTGTGAAATATTAGAAACTAAATGAATTTTTTTTACACACTTTAAAATTTTCATATAAGAGTAAAAACACGTATGGGAAGTATCTATCCCGTAGCCTAGTAAAGTTTACAATAATTTATTTAGTCACATAGGAAATAATAAATAAATTAAGTTCATCTACCATTCATAATACAATAATTCACAAAAATGAAAAATATAAATTATTCCGAAAGAAAACCTTGAAATTTTCAGAAATGTTACAAAAATAAGTTGTTACCAGACTTTTTGAATGAATTCTAAGAAATTCACTATAATCGAGGCAGAAAAATCACACAACATGAACTACTTTACGAGTCTAAAAGCTGTACCTAACATACAAAGTGCGTTTCTAAACACCACCGACTGTGGTTTAAAATATACAATATATATTCACTGTCTTAATTAAAAATAATATTGTGGGATGCCCAAAAGTACAAAATTCCATGTGGAAAGCATATACAGCTGTACCTGAGTAAGGGTTAACTCACTTTTAATTTCTACAATATTACTTACTTTTCGTGTCATTGTGTAATTACAAATTATTCAACAAACAATAAATGTTATTTATTATTATTTTATTATCCACTGACCTACTCTGCGACAACTCTAAGGTCTTAATCGCTGTTGTAACGTTAATGCCAGTATTTATATCAACTTTCCGGCTAAACTAGAAGTTTCCTCGTAAATGCCCAAAAAAATCGAGAAAACAGTCTATATTGTTCTGTTTCCAGAGCAGTGTCATTTGTGTCACGTGATTTTAGAATTGTAAAAACCGGAAACTGGTTTTGCTGTTCGATGGCATTCGTGGTGACTATCATATAAAATTATTATGAGATTTAATCGAAGACCTAAGCTATAAATCGCAAAATAATCGAAAATGCAGCCCAAAACATTGGAAAATCAATATTTTCATCGAGTTGCGTGTTACAGTTTCTTACGCTTAATAAATACCTGATACTGAACATCTGAAAATCACCCAATTCAGTCGGTTTTTTTGTATTTAAAAAAAAATATTTCGAATGCATTTGAAACACAAAAATATGTCTGCTGCTTTTTGAAACACATTTAAAAGTTTTAAAAACACAAAAGACCTTACAAATCTTTCCTGTACTACAACACAGTCGCGGGGTAAATGTATGCTTGTTATGAGGAAATAAAAAAACAAAACACGCTATTCATTTGATTACAAATACTTACTAGTTTTAAACGCTACGGAAGTGATATTGTTTTTACCATGAAGAATACGAATGTAGTATAAAAAAAAGATTACCAAGTATCAGACTCAGATTTTATAACAGCTTATAGCACTGATATTGATAAAAATCTAATATTAGATCTAGTTTAACGAAATAACTTATTTTAAATCGCAATTAACATAATGCATTAAGCTGGTTCAGTGATTTGTTAAGTTGTGACATCCTTGAATTTATTGGCATCCTTGACATTTTACCAAATGACATCAAATAACGTTGACACTGAGTTTTTGATGGTTTTAATTAATAACTTAATCATAAGCCTACACAATACTAGCCTTAAATTCTAGCTGTTCATACAAAAATATTGTTTTAGAAGTAATTTAGTAACGACGCATTTGTTAGGAAAAAAAATCATACGTGTGCATAAAAAATGAATCTAAATTAGGCTAATTGCGATGGATAATATATGCGTTATTCAAAGAAAACTCATATTTGACAGGTGAAATAATTGTTTATCCCAATATCGATTTTAATATTGTATGTATTAAATTTTTTTTTCAAATGCTTAAACTTATTTTTAACACTTTTCCACGGAAAATAACTAAAATACAACGGTAACGCTGGCGTGTCATGTGCGGAATGGATCACTAATTTATTATTGAGTTCGCATTGAAGATCACACCTAGATTTGAACCCAGGCCTACCGCTCTCGGGGAGGTCGTCTCCTCCACGCCACCTCTCTTCTAACCGGATATTTTTCTTGATATACTTATTGAATATCTATATCTTTGTTTCGAATTCTTTCCGATAGAAACAATACATCCATATTTATTTTGTAATCGAAGATTCATACCAAATTCAACAAACAAGAATTCCTCAACCCTTTCAGCCCCTGTGCTAATTCAAATTAACATGAAGTTTGTGATTTTTTTTTACCATAACGGTAGCGATTTATAAAAGCCATGTTTTTGTTTTCTTATAGCTTGTAATCTTTTCTGTGGCGACTATTTTTTTCGCTCTCTTTAAATCCTTATTCCCGCCACAACAACGATAAACATTTTGACATCTGCTGATTGTGAGTTTCATCGAATTTCTGCCGTCATTGATTACTCAATTAAAGGTGAGATATCAATATTTTCTACTCGAATTACAAATATTTTAACGCATTAAGATGTGTTCTATAATAATAACATCAGTTCAATTCATTGTTCACAGTCATTTGCCAGAATATTGTAAATGAATTTCTATGTTAATTCAAACTGGTAGTGACGGACATGTTTTCGACTAGTATGGCGAATTTTTAACGATTTATTATCCTAGATTATTTCTATATTTCTAAATGAATTTTAATTTAAACGTTATTTGTTTGTACCTTAGAGATTATCACTACATTCAAAATATGCATTTTTGACATGAAACAGTTATTTGTATTACTTTTGTGTTATGTTTATTGTATCTTACTATTTAAAAAACACCCTCTGACATCCAATATTAATCCAAATTAACATAGAATAATTTCTAAAAAAAAAAATTTTTCAAATAATTTTCTGATTTATTTTCAAGCATTACATATTTTATATATGTGGAAACAATAATGTGGGTGTGAAAGGGTTAAATTTACTATTTATTTGCTAAGGGATAAGCAGTAATATTTGAAATTTTCAGACCGTAAAGTCAAAAAACTTTATATCTCCACGATATGCATTGAATATTATTTCGAAACTGCCCGCGTTATTTTATCTCTTGCGAAATCAATGATACTGTAATAAAAAAATTTAAATATTTTATTTATAGGATTTAAAATACCACTTCATTTTGCAAATAATGCGACTGCCATTTATTAGTTTTGATAAATTTAAACACAACATGTTATGATCACAAAATAAAATAATCATATTAGCTATCTCAACTAAATTAGTATTATCACATTGTCACCTAAATAACAGTTCATTTTATTAACTTAATATAATAATAATAACAAGCCTTTTATTCTGTTAGGTATATTAATATTAGAAATGTTTTGTTTGTTATAATATATCCCAAAGCTCAGTTTGCCTCTTGGCATAGGCCTCCTCTAACAATTTCGCCTTTGTGGAATAGTATATAGTCAATGCGTTCCTCAATCTTTTCTCCTAGTCTTCGCATCTCACTAATGCCCAGGATATCCCATTTTATTTCTTCGAGAGCTATTTCTAGCTCGTGTAGGCTTTCTTCGGATTTAAGGGTTCTCGTATTTTAAGTTGCAATATTGAGTATTTTGTTTCTTCTTGTTGTTAGAGGGTATTGACTTAATAGCAGAAGCAAAAACAATGTTGTTTTGAAACTAGTAGGTATGAATTTTATATTTCTGAGATAAGGTTTGAAGCTACTTATGTAGGTACTTCCGTAATATTTTTAGGTTTTCTTATAACATCAAAATTGATAGTACATTTTTGAACTGTTTTCGTAGAAAGTAGGTATTACGAACTAAAAGATTCAATCAAGAAGAGTATCTGTGGCGGGTGGGCGCGAGACTTTGATTTTTTATACAAATCTACAGTTTAATTCAGAGATTAATGGAAGTTTGCACATTTGACATGAGGAACCTCAACATGTTCCTCAACATGGCATTTTAATTTTTAACCTCACCAGGACTAGCCAGTGTTAAGGTAAACAATTTTATAAAATAATACAAAATATATTGAAAGAACAATACCAATATATTAACTACTTCCATACCTTCTTCCACCACTTATTGTTATATTAATAACTAGTTCAATATCTTCTCCCACCACTTATTGTTATATTAATAACTAGTTCAATACCTTCTCTCACCACATATTGTAATATTAATAACTAGTTTAATACCTTCTCTCACCACTTATTGTTATATTGATAACTAGTTCAATACCTTCTCCCACCACTTATTGTTATATTAATAACTAGTTCAATACCTTCTTTCACCACTTATTGTTATATTAATAACTAGTTTAATACCTTCTCCTACTACTTATTGTTATATTAATAACTAGTTCAATATCTTCTCCCACCACTTATTGTTATATTAATAACTAGTTCAATACCTTCTCTCACCACTTATTGTTATATTGACAACTTGTTCAATACCTTCTCTCACCACTTATTGTTATATTGATAACTAGTTCAATACCTTCTCTCACATCTTATTGTTAGATTTTTTGTATATGCTTATTTTAGGTCTATTTTTATTTTCTGTATACTTTGTATCCTAACGAAGAAACCATTGGTTCATGGTGCGTTCAGTTATATGTGTTTAAAATAGTTTTAGAAGAATTAAATGCATTTAGATAATATTTCTTTAACCATATATCTACCAATTATTCATTTTTGTGTGGAATTATATAATAGGCATATCAAAACTAGTTTTTGTTCTTGCTTGTTTTGAATTTTTTTCCTAACGTTATTTCAAACCAAAAATACAATTAGATATTATTCTTATAACTGCTCACAATTCTTATCGAGTGAAAGTGATAAAGTAGGTCTAGTGTATAATATTATAGTCTAGCTCCTTTGCTTGTTAGTATTAAAAGTAAACGTTGATTCGCATAAATCTTCATAAATTGAAATACTTGACGAGTTTGATATTATCTTTACAATAATTAGCGTCACTCATCTTATTCTCTTACTTTCTTTCAATTTATTTCAAGAAATATTATTTACTTCTAAACGTTTCTTTTCCCTTTTTTTATTTTGATTCATTCGTTCCATTTAAACCGATTCAAACCAGATTTATAGAAAATATGTATTTTTGATTTTTGTAAAAAAACTGGCTAAATAATATATTTAGTTTTTTTTATATTTGGTTGTCATCTTTTAAAGTTCTTGACCATTATGTCCATTGCGAATTTATATTATCTATAGGTCTGTTAACGTTAACCATTATTGAGTTTTTAGGTCGTATGGGAAAATTGAGGAGGGAATTTAAAGTTGAATTGGGGAAAGCTTAATTAACTTAGTTTGGTGGAGAACAGTAAATCTTTTGAGAGAATTATTATTGTGATCGTTCTGTGAATCTGTGAAGAGAAAAGAACTTTATTTTTTAACGAAAGGAACAGAGCATATTAAAAAGTATTGTTCTTTGTGTTCTGTAAATTTGTAATTAAGTGAATGATATTGTTCACTTTTTGAATTGACTCGATTCTGCCTCTAATGGTCCAAATTATAGAGATGGTCGATATTCCTATGTCGGTTACATGGAACCGGTTCCATTGTTGTCACTGGAAGTGTTAACATAAATTAAATATTTTAGGAACCGGTTCTAGCAAACCCCGACTGTGTTCTTCTTCGATATTTTTCAACAAAACTGGAGACTTATCAAAAGAAGTGGAATGATTTTTGATCGTTATATGTAAACCGTATCAATACACTCATAGAGTATAATTGTCAACGATAATCGTGGCATTGGTTTACTTTATAAAGTCTCTAATGCAAAAGTAAATACGTATCTAAATAGCCACTAACACTTTCGCAACAGATTCCAATAAAAAGAGTGAGTAAATAAATATATTGTCATGGTTCGAAGATTTACCAATCATTACTAATTTTAACAATGTCAAATACCGAAATAAGTAAGTTAGCGGTGAACAACGGCCATGTTCCATGATATAATTAAATGTCTTTGATTAAACGCTTTCACGGCAATTGTAGTGAACCAGTAGGTATATTTGAGTCAAAAGTATATCAGTATTGTTTTCAGATGTGACAAAATGATCCGTCAACATGACTGGCGTTGTGAGCCATTTTTTTATGTTTTTATTTAAAATTTTAATATTTTACTTTTTTATCTTTTCTAATAATGAACTTTGAAAACATATTTTTTCACCTTTCAAACACAGTTTTTAGTTTTCAGATAAGTTAAGAAATATTCCATTAACAACAGAAACAAATAAAATTGCTTCTATCGTAAAATTAATGCTTTTTACAAATATATTCCATTGATTTTGATTTTATTGTAAAGCGGAAATACTCTGGACCTTTTGACAGAATATGCAAGAGGCTTGAGGGGTAAAGCAAAATTTTTATATTTCTTGATGACATTTTGCACACTTGACGTTCAAAATAAGAGGTAAATTAGTGTTTAAAAAAACTTTACTAATGTAATTGTAAAAATACTGTCTCTCTCGGGCAACGCTAGTTCTATGTATTTTTGTTAGTTTTAATACAACCCTGATGAAGCTTGAATAGACGAAACCGATTGGTAATTTAAAAAAAGTGTTTAGAAACAAATTAATTATTTCATTTCATGAATAATTTTATCTTTCATGAAAATAGATTGGCAGCACAAACTGTAGATTCCTATAGAGCCTTTTTAATTACAGGAATTCCAGTTCGTTAAATAAATGATTTATTTATTAGAAACAGACAGAGTTACCAACTAGCTACCAACGGTAAGACAATATTTTCTACCTCATAACTTTTACGAATGTCCAATTTATTTGCCTTTACTTGTCAAATAATATTAATAGGCTAGTTACAAAAAAGACTAATTTTCAATAATGATCGGACCTTTACCGGTGCCCTCACCCAAAAGCTCAATCACTAATCGTATTTTTACTGTGTTAAAACTTATTGTATCGTGATTGCATGGCATTGTTATTTCATGTAATGTTGGAAAGTGAAAATAATGTACCTTTATGTAAGAACTTTTTGGGACTTTTTGATTTTTGTATATTATTTTGATATTAAATAAAAAAATTAAAAAAAAAACTAATTGCTATATTTATAGTTAAATAGACAAAACGTGTTTTAAAAAAAATTGCTAAACATTCCGCCTCTATACAAGATCGCCTGATCCCCAGGTTATGTCCAAGTTTAAATATATTCGAAATATATATTTTTAAACTTACCTTAAATTTATTTAAAACACTAAATTATACTAGCTGTAAAATTAACTTAAACATTTCGTAAACCCATATTTATTTTGTAAAATAATATCACTTTCAAATGGTGTAATATATGTAGGTAAGGCTATCTGTACCCTGTAGGTACATAAAAATAGGTGCTAATAATCATTGTTAGAAATTTTTCTGTAAAAACCTTTGTCATTTTAAAAATACAATTTTAACTTCAATAGTGTGCTGGGGTTCCTGCCTGAAGACTTTTATAGAACCACTTAATATTTCTCAAAAAATGATTCTCAAAGTTATGTACAAGAAAAAATTCAGATATCCTACATTTACTTTGTAAGGAATGTAATATCATGAATTTTAAACAACTATTTATCACACAAACGCTTTGTAGGTTTTTTTAAACAATGTTAGCATTGCGAAAAGAAGGCACCAAATTTGTATTACAAGAATTGGATCTGGTATGAACTTTGTGGCAAATCACACAAAATCTTTATTTGGTCAACGAAATTATTTGTAGCAGGCTCCACTTCTCTTTAATAGCCTTCCAGACATTGACCAAATGACATCAATGCTTCCAGAACATGAATAAATTGTCTAATTCCTTGTGTATTTTTAAAAAGAATGATAAATTATTTTTGCTAGCCGAGGACTGCCAACATTTTTTTTTAAATTTTGTAATTTTAAATTAATGGCATAATATGTTGTAAATGTATATTTTTTCATCCTTTTTCTTTTTATACTGTATTTTTTTTTCTCTCTGGTCCTTTTTATATTAATAGTATACTATGTTTTTTACAATCAAATATCAACACATGGTCACGCTACAAGTTTACTACATTATACTGTAATAAATTGACTGGAATTAGCTTAATAGGTATCATGTAGGTACCCAATTTGTAAAAAACATTAATGTAATAATATTGTTCTCCCTATATATAATCTTCGTGTTATTTTTATTATTTTTTGAAATTATTAACCTCAACACAGGCTTGTCCTAGTGAGGTTAAAAATTCTAATTTTAAAAAGAAACAATATTCTGTTATAAAGTACCTACCTACCACACGAAAATCTGAACGAAACCCTAAATGTTTAAATACTTACTACAGACAATATTATTCTCGGGTGTCGGGAAATCTTCACCCTGTAGACTATATTGAACTGCATTCGTACCAGCCATGAAAGATTCGAAGCGATGCGATGTGGCGTCTTCCTCTCAATCTGTCTTCCCCAGATGGGAGAACATCACCTTGTTTTTTTCACCAACAGTTCTTTTGTTTTACAGAATTTGAACAATTCATCAGCTTTCGAATTTCAAATTCAAGTTCTGTTATTATTTGTTCATTGGCCAGTTGTTTCATAGTACTAGGACAGTCGAGGTGCCCCACCGTTCTCCCGCCCCGTTCGAAGCAAAAGAAGTTACTCTTTCAGGGCGCTCTCAAGGAAGGAATTTTCAATTTATTTGATAACCAATACCTCTGCCACCTCTATATAATACCTCAGCATGGGTGAGATTTTTCTAAGTCTTGACGGCTGATGTGTCTGCCCACTTACTGAGTGGCGAGCTGCATCGGGAGAGACTGATGAGAGAGACCATTTGATTTCTCCAGCAGTCAACACTGAATACCAGATTCCACCCTAGCCACCCATAATACCTTCTTCCTTCCTTGAACTTTCTCTCCTTCCTTTTCTTAAAATTAACCTTCACACAGCATCCCCTTGACTAAACCCAACTTGATAAAATCCCTGAGGGAAATTATTTACTGAGTTAAGATAAAAAATAAATGTATATATTGGAAGAAGCTTCCTCCCGAATAGAAGAAGGTTGTTCAAGTCTTTATTTATAATTAGTTTTTATTATTGTTTCAATATTTTATTAATATTGATAAAAAAAAAATATCTGAAAAATCGGTTTGAAATTAAATAATTTAATTTACATGGTGTCCGTAAACTTGTACAACAAGGTAAAATTGGTGAAACCACATCACATTAAAAACCCAAAAAAAATTACGATCGGAGGTTTTTTACTTTTTTCCAATTTTTCGGCAACTAAAGGGTAAAAAAAAAGTTTAATGCCGGGTCTTCGCTTCGACGCATTTTAAGAGACCGTTAACCCCCTCCCTCAGCGACCGATTTAGGAACTAATTTACCACACAAGAGTCCCAACTGCTCCCAACCGTCTTGAGCCAGGGAGAGTACGTCTTTCCTAATTGGGATACGTTGTGAGGTTGAAGGCAGCGGGGAAGTACCCGGCTATCCAGATCTGGTCACCAAAAACGGCTTAAGCCATTTTAAGCAACGTTTCAATTCTGGAAGGTGGTATTACATCATGGCGATACTGAGAGCATCTTCCATTCTAGAACATGCCGCTGTAAAACTTTCATTTATTTTAATTTAATAAATTTTTGAGCAACACAAATTCATCAAATAAAAATTTCAGGCGCACGTTGTAATTTGAACCCACAAACTAGGATTAACCTCTTGACCGCGGAGGCCGTGATTAATAAATAATGTTTATGCAATCATTTATTATAGCCCTAAAAGGTTGAAAAGATTGAAAAAATTACAATATCACAACCTTTTGCTGTATTCTCAGAGAGAGGTCATACTCCAAAAAAGCATGAAAACGATATACATAGAATATACTAGAACAGTGACGTCATTAACGCCCTCTCTCTGGGATTGGTATAATCACAAAATCACTCTGACCAACAGTCAAGCTCGATTTCGGTTAGAGATGGACACTGAGCAGTGAGCGAAGATAAAAACGTAATAAAAACGAACGAAGCAAGAAAGCATGACCGGCAAACACAGACCAACACATGCAACTAATTATAGAACACACGAGTCAGAAGGCTGTGAATTTTTATGAAATATTAACCTAGAAACCATAACTCGAGAAAGAGATATTATAAAGCACGCACGCGATTTTCACGTGCTTATGAATTCTTACACCGTGTATTACGAGTTGATTAACAAGGTTTTTAACTAATTATTTACTAATTAGTAAGATAAATAAACGTTTTTAAGGATCACCACGGTTCTTGGCAATTATGTTCCAATTTAATCTACATGAATATGCTTGGAAAAAATTAAATAAAATAGAACCTAAGTACCACAATGTTTAAAGTGTATAACGGTTTAAAGAAATACTCGTTTTTTTACCATGCTTATATTAAATCAACTGATAAACGACCGTTTACCATATAGAAGTTGTCGTTTCTCATGTGTATAAAATTAAAAATACGTTTATCAGTAGAGGTGTAAGCTTAAGTACCATCCAATATTACGACCTTGACTAGACATAGGCATTATTTTTTGTACTAAGAACCTAATTTGGGTTATTGGCCTAGGCATATAGAACATTTTTTCACGTTAAACACAATATTAATTTATTTTTGCTATAGCCTTATTTATGATAACAACTTTAGTAATAATAATATTTGAATGATTTGTAAAGCGCCGTTTTTCTGCAAAACCAACTCAAGGGCGTTAAATATTAACTCAGTATTAACAAAAATTATCATCCATCAAGTGTTTAATATTATCAAATTATTGAAGGTATTAGTTTTAGTTTTCTAAAACATGCCTATGATTTTTTACTATGGATATTATAGGTCTTTGTATAATGTATTTCGGTAACTTTTAAATCGGTATAGGAAATAGTAGGAATCAAAGGTTGAAGTAAAATAAAATAAACAAGACAAAGGTATTTTATTTAACACTCTCGTTTAGAAAAATAGTTAACAAATTATCAAAACACTATTCATAAACAAACTTAATATAGCACATATCTAAAATATACAACAACATATTTATAATAATTTAAAACAATAACAATAAGAACTTATTATCTCTCAGTGAAACCAATTCGGTTAAACATCACTTAAGATTAATTAAACACTAATATTTAACGATTTTAATTCCTTTAAAATCAGAAAATACATACAAAGAAAGCGAATACAGTTAGGATATTAAACGCAAGAATTTTTTAGCAAAGTTTGCAAGTGTCTTCATCGTCATCACACCAAGGAATCTAGCACGGTCGATGGATAAAGGTTTGTCGGTAACTTTTGATCTTTGCGAGTATCAATGCAGATCAAAAACAGTGGACAAATTGAGAACGCTTAGTCGTTGTGAATTATTGTTTGTTTGTTGCAGATTTACAGTCATGCGTGGGAACGATAACAAGTGACCGATATAATCGATAAAACCTTTATCGTCTGACCGTCAAAAGCTTATAGTTAAATAAACAGTAAGATCAATTTTCATTTAATTTCCACAAAAATTGGCATGATGGCATTTGTGTGATTTCACGCCATCGAAGACACCACAATCTCTGCAACTTTTCACTCTTTTAAATAATTCAGCTGTTGATTCGATTTCAAATGTACAGACCAGGGTTCGGAAAAATTTTTATGTTAGATCGAAAAAAAATTGGCTTTGCAGGCCAGGAAGCAAACTCTACGACACCTAGATTAGGTAAGTGAATTCTTTACAGCCGTTTGGATGTTGGCGGGACCATTCCAAACAAAAACATTACCGATTTTGAACATGCAACCTTTTTTCGATCCCAATTTTTTTAAATGTGAATACCACAAAACAGCCCTAATTTCCAGGAGCCAATCATAAATAAATAAAATTAAAATAACACAAAATTATAGGTACAAATTATAACAACATTCAGAAAGGCAAGAAGCAAATGTTTAGGTGCCTAGGTCCAAGGCCAAAGTCAGTTTCCAAAGACTTTTTTTAAACGAGAACCTTTAAAATATTTACACGTCATAAGAATCAATTTTCCTATATTTCATGTAAAATAAAAAAATGCTGCGGTTAGTGCATACCTTATTAAAATAGCTAGGGCCATAATTTTGTTTACATGCCGTAGTTTGTTGAGCCCTGGTATACACGATAACTCAAGCCACTTGGCTTTCAATTTTAAAACTAACATACCCTCCACTTTGATTTTTTTTCGATTCGTTCGTCCCCGTCATTAAGTCGGGTATGTTCACAATCTCTTCGGGGGTGGTCGGAGTTCTGTTTTGATATTGTAACTATGGTCGTAGTTGTCGGCCTCTGCAGGCTCATCAAATATCATCACTTGGTTCGATGGCCTGCCACGTCGCTGACTTAACTTGTGGGTTCTCAGTCTGATTGGATGCTGCTCACTCTTCCTGTGGATCACTCCTCTCATTGAACCTGGAGGCCTCGGTGGCACCAACAAGGTGTAAGGTTCCCTGTCTGCCTTTGCTCGCTTTTGAAGAATTTCGTCTGATAGCAAGTTTGAACGTTGATAGTATTTTTGTTTCTTTTCTAAGCCGATGTTTTTGTAAGAGTCAAAAGTACCAAAGTCGTCTATTTCTGGTATTGTCAATCCATCGTTACTTCTCGCTTTGTCTGAAAGATAGACTTCCTGGTCGATCACAGAGCCAATTTCGTGTTGATTCAGAATGCTTTGTCTTGGGTTCGATAGATGTTCGGATACGAGGCTCGATGAAATCGGATACTGGAGCTCGTGGTCATTCCTTTCGTAAAAACTGGCGAACGGTCGTGAAGATTGAGTGTATACTAATTCTTCGAGTCTGTTTTTAATATTTTTCTCTTCTGTTTTCTTTTTAGGGAATTCGCTCGATCGATCCGATTTAAAATTGCTCGGTTCTCGAATGTCTTTGTTATCATGTACTTCATGGCTAGGTAAATCAATTTGAACGGAAATTTCTTCATTTTTAGAAGCCTGGTCTTGTAAAGCCTTGGTGTCCAATTTAATGGGATTCAATCTGGATACTTGTTCTCTCACTGTGTTGAAAAGAGTCTCATCTACAGCTATTTTCCCACTCAATATATCAGACACCACTTGCAAATCCATATTGTAAGGATTGGCTACCTTTAATCCATTAATTGTGGTAAGTTTTGAAGATGGTCCATTGGAAAATATGTCATTTATGTTATCGTATGTAGATTCTCCTTTATTTTGACGGAGCTGCCGATTATTTGAACTCGTCGACTGATATTTATCGCTCTCGCTTTGTTCAGGACTTGATTTAGACCTTCCGTTATTTTTATTGTATTCTTTGCCAGTTCCTTCCTTAGTGAAAACTTCATTAGCTTGTTGGAATTCGCTGTTTGGTGAGTGAGATACATGAGTGTATTTTATTTGTCCGTTAGGTTGCGCTTGGTGCGATTTATTTTCGGTTTCTTGATTACTCTGCCTTTGATTTGAAGGCTTTGTTTCCTGCGATGCTGATCGGAAAGTTTCTGATGGAACGTAATCAATGTGGGTAGTTTGGCGAGGTTGTACATTAGATGAATAGGCAATCATATCCGAAGAATGAGCTCCGACGAAGTTTTGTGGTGCTGACTGAAGTTGCATATTTTCATTATAATTAGATGATTCAAAAGAAGTTTGCTCATTAGGATTTCCGAATATATATGACCTTAATTCGTTGTTCCTAGAATTATCAAAACTTTTTGGCTGGGGTTGTTGAGTGCTAATAACTACTTCTTTTTCTTTATAATATGTCTGCTCAACTGGCTTAGAGTTACTATACAAATTAGATGGACTTCCCTGATAAAATGCATTCTGATAACTCAATGGACTAGGCGAAATCTGGTATTGCGCTTGATGATAATTTGTAACTTGATGACTGGGAGGAGCCGAATTATGTTGATTTGAATATGGTTGCTGTTGTACTTGCTGAGGGTAATTGGAATATTGGGTTGGAAACGATCTTTCATTACTCGATGGTGAAGATGTGTGGGGAACAACATTGGACAAGTCAATGGGCTGAATGTTCTTAATGGCCTTTTCGTGATCAAAGGTCTGCATATATCTTGCATTATTAACTTCTTTCGGCGTAGAGAAATAAAAGGGTGTATTCGTGACTACGTTGTTCGGATTGTTGACATAAACAGCGGGGTAATTGGACGTCATTTCTGGTGTGAGCTGGATAGAAGACTTAGGAGAACTTGGGCTTGATAAAGTGGATACTTCTACTCCAGTTTCAAAGTTTGACCATTTGTATGATTCTGTTTTACCATCATTTCTATTTAAACTTTCTGAAAACTTTGGTGAATCAAAATTTATTAATTTTGCCGAATTTCCGAAAAACTGTGTTTGAACTTTTTCTTCGTTATTTCTACTGTTATCTTCTTTAAATTGTGGTGACTTCTGATACTCATTTACTGCTCTGTTAAAGTATTGAATTTGGTTCCCCGTCGATTCAAAATTTTCTCTATTATTTTGAGGCTTTTCATATCGATTCTGTGTGTCTCTCAAAAAGTATGATTGATCCGGAGAATTCACTTGTGAAACTTTGACTCCTTTTATAATGTCAGACTGAACTGTGGGAAGGCTGCTTGCTGTCGTAAATGACTGGTAGTTGCTTAAATCCCGTTCTCTCTGTTCGTTGTCATTTGTTGTTGCTTTTGATTTTTCCTGGTTCGAAGCTAATTGATTACCGAATCCAATACTGTAGCCTACATTGATATTTTGCTGTTGGTTGTGGTCGGGTTGAAAGTTAATAGATTGTACGGCTCCCGAATTTACTTGTGGTGCTGTCTGTATGGCAATATGGTTCAAAAATGGGTTATTCGGATATGGACGATATTCAACATTTGATTCAGAATGTGGTGAAGAAGTCTGAGTTGGATAATGGTTGGGTGCTGGAGATGGTGAATATATAACCTGTCTCTGTTCAGTATATCCACCTACATTATTTTGAGACGATGGTGGCTTTTTGGGGCTTACTTTCCACCCAAAATCCCCATTGGAATATAATTGTGCCACTTCAGTTTCGGTGTCCACATCTCGTTGAAATGTTTTATGGTTCTTCTCACGACTCTGTTGGAACGGGTTAACAATTACCAAATTATTTGGAGACTCTGTGTCTTTTTCACTTTGGTATTGTTGAGAGTGTTTCTGGTCAGTTTGAATAAAGGGAGACAGAGCATATTGTTGTGGCTGCTGTGGTTGTTGATTGTGATTCCCATTGAAGTTGTAATTTTGTGATTGTTCTTTGAACGAAGGATTTGGTATATTTCCTGTTCTCCAATTTTGCTCATTTTGGTGTTGTTTAGATGAAAATGCCGTGGAAAGGACAAGGGGATCAGGTGTTGAGGATGCAAACACTGATTCTGATATCTGTGGGGCATATTTTGGGTTCCTCACGCCACTCATAGCATTATTGAAATGATCTATTTGCATTTGGTATAAACCTTGGTCTCGATTCGACGACAAGTGAGTTCCATAAGATGACGAGCTGGAAACATATTGGATTGGTGATGGTGTTGATACATACTGTATCGGAGATGATACATACTGGCCGTGAGATTGGGGAGTAGACAAATAAATCGTATTGGGCGCGGGGGATGATACATAATTATGATTAGAACTTGCCGGATGATTTTGAGTAATTTGAGCAGCAAATTGAATGGACGGAGCTGGTGTTGAAAATTGGTTATGGAGAGTTGGAGATTTAGGGGATGGCGTAGAAACATATTGAACATGATTACTATAACTATGCGGCTGTTGTTGAGATCCAAAATTAGAAACGCGATAAGAATTAGAATCAAAACTATTACTTGGATCTTGTGTAGAAACATAGTTCAATTGAGATGCCGAAGCATCCTGGAAGTTAGAAGGATTAGACACGTATTGAACTCGAGGTATTTGTGTTGCAGAAAAGTGGGGAGGAGCAGGAGACGCCACATAATGTACGTTTGATGATGACTGCTGCTCTGACCCTGACGGTGCCGCTTTTGGACTGGAATTATAACTTGCTTTGGGTGTGGGTGTAGATCCATATGTCGAATGAGAATCGCTCGAATAACGCACATTATCGTTGTTATTAATATTTTGTCTAAGATTATTTAAAAAGCCTTCTGGAGGATAAACATACCGAGCCTGAGAACCTTCATCAGACGCTCCTTCCTCGCTATCGATCGATTGACTGTGTACCTTTTTGTTCTTATTTTCTGTATTTTTCTTATGTTTATTATGGTAATCTTCATGAGCTGGTGGAGGTTCGACATCTTCGTCGGATGCTGTATCAGGCCTTGACTTATCTTTAAGATGAAGCTGCACAGTGACGGTGCTGATGGAATGCTTGAGGTTAGTGTTGACGTTGGCTCTGTAACCGTTCACTGGGGGGCTGGGGTAGGAGGAAGGATTCTTCCTGGATATCCTGAGGATGTCGGGTTCAGACTCCTGTGCCGCGCAATGCCACAAGCACATGGTCGCCAAAATACACACCTGTAAAGAATAAATAATTTTAAGGTATGTTTAGGTCAGGTAAGGTTAGGAACTTTAGTGCGATATGTAATGGTATGATTGTATTTTAGTCAACAGTAGAGTCACCCAATTCTCTTAAAATGACAACACGCCTATGAACTGATCTGTCAATGTTGTTAATTCGTTAGAGCGTGAATATCGCTAGCTAACCACACATTTTTCTGTAATATAATCAGAAGGGAGCGTTGAAAATTATTACTTATTTACGAACATATTTCAAAATCCCATAAAAAGATGTCAAGAACATTATGATCACTATCATCACCCATACATTTCACAGATCGTGTTAAATAACAGTGTTGAAGTCAAAGCTATGGAATCAATAATAACACGAGGCAATTTTCTCTTTGCTGCATTCAACCACACAAGTGGACAGTTTAGAAGAGGCCGAGTCACGGATCGCTGACCCAAGTGACCTCTGCAGATCGTGATCCAAGAAGTTAATAATGTATCAATGAATCATGGTTGGCAGCGTGGTGAGAAACTAATAGATTTATTTATTATTCTTGTTATTGGCTGTCAACCAATCATTAATCTTCTAAAGAAAAAAATATTTTTTGCCTTTTTTGTCATCACAGGCATATTTAGTATTTTCTACAACAAAATTACACATGTCGGTGGGGCACATCTGAATAGCATTAAGTTTTGTAGAGTTTGCAGCCAATGACAATGCAATAGTATTATTTATTTTAAATTTTATGCAGAAGAAGGTTCCTTGATAACTCCTCAAAATGACAATTCAATACACCTTTAAAAGGTGATATAAAGTCATTAAAAGTGATGAAACAAAAACTAGGGTAAATCGCTTAATATAGTTTTTGTTTTATCGGTTCATAGTTATATATGTAACCTATTTAACCTAGTTTTTGTTTCATCACTTTTCAAGACTTTATAACACTTTTTATAGGTGTGTTGAATTGTCATTTTGATGAGTTATCCGGTCACCGATTAGTCAGTGACAACTTTCTCTTTAACTTATTTTAAGGTTATACCCATCAATGTAATATATCATTGAAGAAGAAGATTATACTTATAAATCTAAATGAAACTTGAAACAGAAAAATAAAAATTTAAAGTATCACAACTTGGAACTAACGCAGGATATCTTGTTTTACCGGGACATGCGTCTTAAACCACTAGACCATTGGGACCTTTTTATTAAACGTCATATTTGTCGATCTTATATTTCAAATTTAGAATTAAAAATATCACCTTACAACTAATTTTTCCCAGCTACTGTGTTTTTTAAATATTTTTTTTATTTAATTTTTTTTTATCACAAGATAATACATTACAAAATGATAAAAAAGTAATAATGTATTATTCCCAGTGAGTTTATAAAACTCATTTCGGGAAAGACAACATTAGATTAAGGACAAGACAAATAAATAAAATACATTAAAATAAATACATAAAAATAAATAAACGCAGATGTTATTATGGAGTTCCAGAGAAAGATTGTTTAGTCATTAATGAAACTGCTAAGGAAATAGCTTTTAAGAGCTTTTTCCAATGTTTTTTTGTTCGTTGCCGGAAGTTTTAAATTACTAGGAAGGTAATATTTTTATTTATTTTTTATTTAAGTACATAAAACAGGAATGGTGCCCAAAAATTTACATACATGGATGTTTAAATAAATAATAATGACAAAATGATAATAACAAAAATAGTAACAAAATGAATAAGCTAAATATGCAGAAGTAAATGACAAATAAAAATGGGTAAAAGGCAAATATAAATATGTTCATAAGCGATTTGTTATTGTCACCCCTCTACCGGTGAGACACTGATTCGGTAGGTACAATGTTACTTCTCTTTAAATGAAGGGCTTCATCACAATATCAGCTTAATATGATTAAACGTTTTTTTTTAGTGTTTAAATTGGTCATTAAAAATGTCTATTTCATTATTAGAGCCATTTAGGTGTTATAATTTCTTAATGTTTGCGGTACAGGGGAAAAATATCCTGTATTTGTGTGGTAGGCTTTAATATAGAAAATGTTTTAATAATAGCTATTGTTTCGTGTTTCGTTTCAAATTTATTAGTATAATCTTCTTTTCAAATGATTCATTTTATTAATTTGTGGTATTTCACATTTTTTCAATTTGTCAGCTCAATAAAAATCAGTATTCAATAAAAAAAATATTTTAAAAAAAACCCTCCAATCATAGATTACTACAGACAAAAGGGGTTTCTTAAGGTAAGGTTAGGTTGATTTATTGAACTTTTTGAAAAAATATATTAATTTTATAAATATTTTGTAAAACACAGTTCGAAACAAGAATTAATCCACAAAAACGAAAGTGTTTCTGATATTTCTACACATTGAAGGCCTGCAAACATTACGGAATTACGGCAGCCGTGAGTTTTATAGGTACAAGGCAAGTAGCAAAACGGGGATTTATATCTTCGGTTAGAAAGACCAGAATCGAAAAGAAAGGTTTTTTTAGTCTCATTTCTAGAAACTCCCTCCAATTCCAAAGATCAAACCAAAAAATAAGCCTGAATGTAATACGAACCCTGTAGATTTATTCTATGGCACGATTCTAAGATTACAGCTTCCCGTTTCCACCATACCAACAGACCAACAATCAGTGAAAGTTACGGTGGGATGGTACTCAAAGAAGAAATTATAGACAAGTAGGAATAACAAGGTGCTAGAGACATTATCTCCTCCAAGTATGTAGATCTACAATGTGATTGTTTGGTTATACTCTATACTCTATAGAATCCGTGAGAAAAAATATTTCTGATATACATGGTATAAAGGACTTACCCAAGTCTTTGACTAGTGATTCTTGAGCTTATTTGGACTAGTTTGAATATTAAAAAAAACTTTTTGATATCCTGTATCTTTTTAAAATTCTTTATAAAAATTACGCCTTTTATCAAATGCTTCGAATGCTGGATGGAGCAATACTTTCCGGTCAAAATTTTCAAAGCTTTAGTAAGCTTCATTGTCCCAAAATTAGTTAGCTTTTAATTGGTTTGTTCAGTGGTAATGAAATAAACACTAACCCAATTTCAATCAAGAGCTAGGGAGCAATAAATATCAATTTGTCTGCTAAATTTAAAGGCTTGAAGCATTAATCTTGGTTTTAAAATTATTGTATTACAAATCTCGGGCGAAGCTTACTAATAAAGATTGTGGTACTCATAGAGCTATACAATTAGAGGCGTTATTGGGTACTAATATCTCGCCGAAATGTTTTCCACTATTATAACGCGATAAGCGGTGCGCGTACACAGGATTCGGTAGTTTTATTTAGAGCGTGGAGGACGATTGGAGGTAAAAAAGTGGAACCTATTTTCGTTTTATATCTCACTTAAATATAAAACATCAATGGTTATAGATACTACAAAAAACAAAGAAGTAGGTACCTATGTTTATTGAAGATAATAATAAAATAATAATTGGATAACTTGAATAGCGCCGATTTTATAAAAAAATCACCTCAAGGACCCTAAAAATTTATTACGAATTTCAAGTATTTATCTAATTTTATCATTTACAAACACATTCATAAAAACATGCATATTATTTACAAACAGATACACAAAAATATACTTAACTGGCTGATCATTAACACCAGATAAATGATAAATAAGGAACAAATACTAACATATCTAAATTGAAACTGGGAATGATAATTGTTAATACTTAAGATTAAGCTTTTCATTATTTGTTATGACTTTTTATTTATTTTTATAGTGAATACCTCACAAGAGTCCCAACTGCTCCCGTCTGGAGCCAGTGAGACTATGGCATCCCCAATTGGGGGATGTTGTGAGGCTGAAGGTAAGTGGGGAAGGGAAACAGGAAGGTGGGGAAGTACCTGGCTATTCAGATCTAGTCACTAAACACGGCTAAAGCCATTTGGAGCAACGTTTCAATTCTGAATGGTGGTCTTACACCAGGGCGATACTGGTAGTATCTTCCACTCTGGAACGTGCCGCAAATATACTATATATTATTTTAATTAATTAATTGTGAAATAACACAAATTAATCAAATAAAATTTATTTGCGCACGCCGGGTTCGAACTCGCGACCTTCGGAATGGCAGTCCAATGCGTTACCACTGGAATATGCCGGCCGTCACTACTCATATTTGGTGAGAGTTATTTATTTTGACTTATTTTGACCTATTTGTAATTGAAATGTAATCATAAGATTACTTGTTTACAAAAAAATATGAATCATATCGAATTCAAGTCAAAATTAAATTTACACAAGTCAATCACAACGCTGTAATTTGTTTTTAAGATTGAAGAGAGAGCTATCACAAATAGTTGTATCACAATAAAAATATGTGTAGGATTGGGATGAATAATGACTCGCATGTGTTGAATCTGATTATCGTTGAAAGATCTCACGCCGAAGGTACATAATATGAATTTTGTACCAACAGACCTTATTTTTTGTGAATACAGCACAAGAATTTCTTCTGCTCGTAACCCGTGGATAAATTTGTGAGGTCGAAGGAAGTGAGGGGGGGAAGGAGATTGGGAAGAGGAAGATTGAAACGTTTCAATTCTGAATGGTGGGCTTTCATCGTGGCGATACTGGAAGTATCTAACATTCTGAAACTCAATACTAACTAGTAAATGTTCTCTGTGGAAGAGTGGTAAACTCTGAACCCAGAGCTCACGGGTTTGCAACCGATGTGTAAAAATTAAACAGAAATAAAAATTAATACCTAGTATCGTCGTTCTTTGTTTCAGAGTGGAAAATACTTGACTTTTAGAATGGTCCTGGTGAGAGACGACATCTTAGGATTGAAACGTTACTTGAAGTGGCTTGACCTGCATTTAGTAAGTAGGTATCTCAGACCGGCTCAAGTATCGGGGATCCATAAGAATCCCGAGTAAATCTGGCTTCCAAGAAAATGGGCGTCTTGTATAGGGCTAGCAGGTTCTTCAATAGTGGCTAGATGGTAATCCTGTACCATCAAAGCACATCAAAGAAGAAAAATACTTAAACACTTACAGAATCAAAGGGGGAGGTCCGTCTGATTAACAACCCGTTGTAAATAACAGACTGATTGCCATTTCTAATGCACAGACGTAATGTAGGCATTATGAATCTGTTCAATTTCAATGGAGCCTGATCTAAGGATCTAGCAGCATTGATCTCCTGTGCAACGGTGCACGTGCGGTAAAATCGACTGACCCCTTGCCGAACATCCGTTCACAGTTTATTTTGGCTTCATGAGAACTAGTCGTTTCTTCGACTCATTTTTTTGTGTAAGTAGGCTCGCATGTAGAACGAGCTACGTTCGGAATCTGTTTCTCCTAATATATATTATAATCTCTTCGCCCCTATCTTATATTAGCCAGTTGCTTCACCTTTCCTTTCTCCTACTCCTCACTCACTTCTAACAGCCCCACTCACAACATCCCTTAACAGGGGTATTATTATTCCGCTGAATCCAGACAGAAATTTAAATTGTAAAAGATATCTTAGATGACGAATTGGTTGTGCGTCTGCATACCAAAGCATGCGTGATATCTCGCACAATTGCACCTTTAATTTAATTTACCTATGTTTCATCACCCACACAACACGGAGAATAATCACTTTCCAGCAGATACAACATATCTAGCCCACTAGCATGACCATCAGCACTGCGTGATGCCTCAATTTTAAACCAGCATTCCTGGAAAATTGATAATTGCTTTGCATTTACGTGCAATTTGCGTATTTTTCCTCGGATAATTGAAATATTTCTCCTCGGCTTTCTCGCATTTCGTTCACATCAATTTTAAAATCGTTGTGATCATTTTGTCTGTAAATCTATATTGACGCAGTGATTTTAAGTTTTATTTTTTTATTCACAGAGGTATTACAAATGATACATATTATACGTACCGTTCTTGAAAGTACGTACGTACAATTATTATTATGAAAGACGTAAGTAAGATCATCAGTAAGTGCACAGCAGACAGAGGGTTAACATTAAGAAGATTACAAATTATATATACCAACCATTCAATGATTGTGTACAACAGTATGTTATTCCAAATACTCTGCAAAAGGGTAAGTATATAATATATGTTTCAAGCTGTTAATTAATATCTCCCTAATTGGGAATAACTCGTGTTTAGGGGGGAGTGTAGTCTTCAGTTTTATACATTAAATAATTTTAGAAATACTGCCATACATATAAACTTTAAAATTATGAACATATGTGTACAGAATAACGGAAGTCTATACGCTAATTATTTCAAAATAAAAAAATGGTAATAAAATAATTTTTCAGAAAATAAATAAAATTTTTGTGTGCATAATTCATATATTTTTAACACAGATTTTTTTTATTCAATATTATACCAAGTTTATTGTAAGGATTTTCATAACTACAAAGCGGGAAATCTATTTGCGTGATTCTAAAGCAGCGAATTCTTGTTGAGCTCTGATTTAATGAAATTTCAAAGTTTGGTAAAATTCCTGTATAAAGGTGGAAACACATTATTAAAACCCGACGCGACCCGATGAAACGCGATGCGTGTTGAGTCGAATCAAATGTATTGTTTTCTTATGACCAGAATCACACTATGAACATCCGACGCGACGCCATGCGCGCACACGCCACCCGATCCAGACGTGCCAGGTCGGTGTGTTGCCCATGGTGGGGTTAAACACGCCACCCGACGCGGCCTGCGAAGTATGTTTCTAGACAACACCCGACGCCACGCGTCAGTCGTTCGAGAACTGTCACAGAGCATATACGGAATTTATGCCAATTTAATATTATTTTTGCATTTATTTAGCGAAATGACCGACGAACAATTAATTGAGTTGGAAAAACGATATCCTGTTCTATATGACATGAGTTTAGCTATATACAGGGATCTTATGTTATCTTATCTTTCTTGTGTAGTGTATGTCACTTTGAATAAATTCGTGTATTTCTTCAAATTGTGTTTTAGTAACCCGAAAATACATATGAAATCTTTCATTATCTTGAAGTAAGTCTGGATACAGAGTATGATATTCACCACACATACTTCTCTTTTGATTTATTTCATAAACCCAGTAACGCCTAGTTATTCTCTTTTTCTTGAGTCGTTTAAGTATCATATATGTACCCATAATTTGCATCAAATCTTCTTCAAAGTCTTCATCTGACTCGTGATTTATTAAATCCATAGTACAAAACCATTCACTTCCACTGCTGTTAGCTAACTGTATTCAGAAATTGCTAGTAAGCCGTGGCGTCGCGTGTTGGTAATGTGCACGGTGCATATCGGGTGTCGAGACGTGGCGTCGCGTCGCGTTAATAATGTGTTTCCTCCTTTAATGGTACTATTATGGATTTTCATAACTACCAATCAGGAATTCTAGTGAATCTAAAGCAGTAAAATCTTGTTGAACGCTGGTGTTATGAAATTAAACACTTTAACTTTATGGATGAATGATTCTATTTTCAGCTCCCAAACGGCATGTGTATCAATTAAAATTTTCATTAAACTGTCAATAAAGAGACAGAAGCGACATTATTTGTTTTCAATTGTTATAAAAATAAACAATAAATTTGAGTGTCAAAATTTACTGAGTGAAAAAAAAAACATGGACAATCCGTGTAGAGTTTGTACTTGCAAGTTGCAAGTCATTGAAAGTGATTTCTACTCTTATTCAATGGTAACAATAAAATAAATGGACAGTTCATTTGGTAATTAAAATCGTTTCATATCAATTAAATCAATTTCGGTCAGCCTTTAATTAGTTCTTACACGAGTATTGAATTTAGCTTATGGAAACATTTTGTTTAGACAAACTTATTGATTTGGTTGCTGAAGCTATGAACATCAACACATATTTTTCTCCTCTGTAATTTCTTGCTGAATAATAATAATATTAAAAAATAAACATATCTAATAAGCAATATTTTTTTAATAAAATACTAGAATTTATAGAATTATTTGGCGGCTTAAAATAAGTCTACGTAGCATAGTGGCTTAGTGCTCCCGACCGGCTATCGGAAGACTGCGGGTTCGATTCCAGTCGGCGGTATTTTTTTTTTCAATTTATGTAGGTATTTTAGGCTAATAATTGAATAATTTTTAGCTCATTATTTTTCGACTAAAATTAAGTTTCACCTGATTCGGACCAATAGAGACGGGGAAAATAGAAAACCTAATCTAGCCCAAATTTGCATTCATTCAGTCCGTAAAGTAATTTTTTAAACGACTTTAGGTTTTAAAGATTTAATTCTTAGACTGCAATAAATATGTGAGTACATTAAAAGATCTTGCCACGATCCGTATTTAATACTCCGGTTCCAAGATAAATCAACACATCGACAATTCAACACACCTTTAAAAAGTGATATAAAGTCATTAGAAACGATGAAAAGAAAAAATTTAAAAATAACCTGACCTAACCTACTTAACCCAGTTAGTAAAGTTTTTGTTTCATCACTTTCCATGACTTTATATAACTTTTTAAAGATGTGATGAATTATCATTTTGATGATTTATTCGGTCACCTAATACGCCTACATCACTGCCTACTGTAATTTTTAATATTTCTCTCCCACATTTTCATGCAGATTTGAATAGAAATCAAAGTCGTCACTGACTTAGTACCTTTTAGTTCTAGCCATTTAGAAAGTGTTCTGTCTCTAATATAGAAAATTTCCTAATATCGTATATCACATTTACATCTAATTATTATTTTTTTGATAAATTAATGTTTTTAAAGACAAGATTTTATTTATGCATAGCACAAAGGATAACAATTTTTTTTATAAGCAATAATTGTTCGCCTGAAACACTCATCCACATTGAAAAAATCTCCTGATAAAAAATACATGACGCGAGTTATAATAAGTTAATACATTCGAGTCCCGTTGGCGTCATGTATTTTTTATCAGGAGATTTTTTCAATGTGGATGAGTGTTTCAGGCGAACAATTATTGCTTATAAAAATAACATTTACATCTCATTATAATTGAATCTGAATAATTTAACTATAATTAATTAAACAGTTTTTGATCACGTAACATGCCCACATCGTATTTCTTCTGTTATTCTTTATTATTTGTTAAAATCACTAAATATAATTACTTACAATTGATTACAACTTAAAGTAATTGATTTTACAACAAACAATATAATTAAAAAAATCGATTTATTTCGATTAAATGGAGTACTTTATTAATGAATACTTGAGAAGAAAATATCCTAGACAATTATAAATACATACTTTGAGCATCTTCTCAGGTTAAAGTATTTAGAAACCATCTATAAGTACAAAACAATCAGTTGCATTTAAAAACTGGATATTCGAATGCAGTAAAACTGCATGAAAACGCGACGAGCTTTCACTGGCCATATCTACAATGCCGCTATAAACAAAGTTCCATCTGACCTAAAAGGTCACTTGAATTTATAATAATGCATAGCGATTTATCTTCGTTCACCTTAACCATTGCAGCATATATTATGGGCATGGGTGTATGGCTGTCTCTGAACTTGCCTTAACCTATATCTTCAAAGGTTATGTGCAGCTTATTCATATTATTATTTTCTAAATTCCTCTAACGATCTATGCACTGCTCGTTCATAATGTTGTATGGTGAAAAGGAAACAACAGACAGGATATAATAAGTAACATGAATCCATATCTAAATGTTCATGATGAGATGAGCTAAACAGAAAAATCAAATGAATTAAGGCCCTTTTTTTTCACAGAAATTCACATGTGAGAAAGTCATCAAATGGCCACTCAGGGCCATTTTGTTAATTTGACAGTTGAAATTTTCCCGTTAAATGCGGATTCAGTGCGTTTCACCTTTTGAATAAATTGTGATCAGCAGAAATAATGTCGTAATGTTCAGTTTGTCAGCTTATTACAATTTGATAGGTAGCTGAAACGCACGCTTATTCAGAATCTTTTCAATAAATGGAGCTGAATAACATTGTTACATTTGATGGCATTGTTATATTTGATTATATTGTTACATTTGATGACATTGTTATATTTGATGTCATTGTTACATTTGATGACATTGTTACACTTGATGACATTGTTACATTTGATGACATTGTCACATTTTATGACATTGTTACATTTGATGACATTTTTACATTTTAACATCTGCGAAATAACTGGGCCTAAGGGTACTGAACCGTTTAATTTATTTGCATACTAAGGCCCCGTAATAAGCGTTCAGAGATGGTTTGAAACGGAGATATGTAAATACCAATATTAAAGGGAGCGCGCTTATATTAAAAAAATTAAAAAAATTATGCGAAAATGTCATAAATGCTTTAGTTGCATTTAAAGATACACTATGATTTTTTCAAGCCCATAGCATATTAAATAACACAGCAAAACGTGATTTTTTTTCTATCGAGGGAATTTCAAATAATTAACGTTTCTGCCTAACAAATTTATACATATTATCTTAAAAAAATAACATTATATTTTTTTAACTTACAGAGTTAAAGAGCAGCTTGTTATAAATCGGTAAAAACAGTTCTTTGTTTCAACACGTTTTATTTTATTATTATAATTATAAATTGAATGAATACAATGAAGTGGTGTGTTTAACTATTTGTTCTACATAGTGACATTGGTAGAGCAAATACGTGGTATTGATTTGTAAAATAAGTTACAAAACACAACGCATGCGAAACTACACTGAAAACATACTTTTTAAAATAAAAAAGATATGTTAGCAAATTAAATATACAACTAGTGTTATATAAAAAATAAATTTTAAAACCAAATATTTAAAACAATCATGAAAAATGGAGAAATATAGAAACAAACACATAGATTATTTCAACATTTGTTTGATTACTAATGCGAAATCTCTAAATATATATGCCGAAAACATTCCCAAATATATTATCAAAGTCAAGCAGTCGATTTATAGGTGTGTGTGCTGATGTTTGATTCCCAATTTAATTGACATTATCTATAGCAAGATGTTTTCCACTTTTTTTCAATTAAAGTTAACAAATACTCTTACGATCTTTTGTATTTTTCATTACACTGTAAGACTTGCCATTCTTGGAAGGGGTTGTTTTCTCCTCGATTTATGGATAAGTGAAAGTGAAAGATTCTTTGATCGTGACAAGTTGATACCATCAACATCTTGGCTCGAAAGTCAACAGCTAAACTGCACGTATGTACACGAAACTTCCATATATCCTGTCTCTGCGAACTTTACATTTATTGCCATCGTGTCATTCTTACCGACTTCGTGACATTGACCTAGAGACCTTTAGTCTAAGTAATAGACAATTTGTGGCAATATAAGGAAGATAGTGAAAAGTTAGCACGAAGTCAGCAAAGAAGATCGCTATGTGTATATTCTCACTTTCAAACAACACCCACCGAATGTTGTAAATAAACTCTTTAGAGAAGCATGAGTACGACTCCAGCCATTACGGTTAAATCGACACGTAAATGAACTCATTAATTTATTTTCTTACTAAATTCGATAGGTAGGTACCTAACATTGTGATTCAACAAAGAACAAGAGCTCATTTCACATTGAGTACTCTTGAATTTGAACAAATAATATAGAATGATAAATATTCAAACGTTTTCAAAAAAAGAACTGTGTTTCTGCTGCGGATTTTTCAAATTATGTAGGTACCTACTTATACATACACGATAATATAGACGATGATTCGAGACCGTATTTAAAGGTATTTCTAATATGTGTATAGTTTCTAGCTAGTTAAAATAGCATGGAAAGGTGTTTGTTTTTTGTTTTTGCTAAATGATTTAATCAAGGAAGCCATTTTTAGTTGTTAATTTTTTTTTTTTAATTTGTGATTTGAAACTGTTATAATCGAGAGTCAATCATAACCTCACATCTGATCCATAATTCCATAATTGTTGCCATTGTATTAAAAAAATAGATGAACATTAATAAATTTTAACAGTTAAATTATTAAATTATCATCGTTTGAATAATGATCTTCTAAGGTTTTCTCAGAGAAAGCTAAAGTAATCGATACTACCTTGAAGGCTGCGGGGATCAGCTTCGTGTGTCTCTGAGTGATACCATCTCATCAACGTGCACTTCTCGACGGCAATACCCTCCGCTAAATTAGTCCCTTGCATAGAGTAGTTTGTTTTACCATCTCAGACATTATGAATATTTCAGAACACTCTACCAATTGGACTACCAAACCCAGATTTTAAACTGTTGTTTTTATCAACCTCATATTAAAATTATACTTTTTACCATTTTTTTATTTAAAAAGAACGACGAACATTCTCAGGTAACAAAAAATATTTGAATTCTTCTTTCTACCATCGGAAAATGTTGTTTGCCAAAAGCAGTATTATCGTGATGTTTTTTGTGTATTATATCGTGTTGCGCTTACTAAATCTTTATCCAAGGCTTAATACAGGGTTAAAGTGTCATCTGCCCGGATGATGAATACTGCAAAGCTGTCCAAGACATTGGCAAAAGAAGTAAGAAGCGCAATTAATGAGAACAACAACGGTATAATAAAAATAAATTACGGTAATACTATTTTTGGTCGTGAAAATCTACATCATTGCATAAACAACATTTTCCGCCAATTGTGATGGTAGCATGAAGAATTCAAATATTGTAACCTGATGGCTAGATTTGGGGCAAATATCCCTACTCACCATCCGATTTGCAGGACTGCTTGCAGAACAGCATGCTGGGGTTCAGCAAATTGGATTGTACGAAGGCGAAACCTCCAGCCGTATTATTGTTATTCAATTGTTTTTTTTTTATTTTTGAAGGTTGTACCCATCAATGCAAAATATCATTTAAGAAGATAGTCTCCACGAAACATTATAAAGAACAAGACAAAGAAAATTTTTTTAAAAAGGTAACGATCTCCACTGGGAACCGAACCCATTATTTCCGTTTTACCGGGATAACGTCTTATACGTTAAAGTATATTTGTCGATCTCATATTTTATATTCAGAATTAAAAATATTATCATGCAACTAGTTTTTCCCATATTTTTGAATGATCACTTTTTTTTCTTTCCTTTATTCGTAAAATATATTTGTATACAATTTTTTACATGCTTTTCGACTACCACACTAGACTACTACCACATGTCCGTATTATGGTAGTCGAAATGTCGAAAATTGTTTTAAATAATTGGTTTGTGATCTAATTAGTGTCTCAGATGAACATTTTCGAATTTTATATAAATGGGATACCTATTTTCTTGTTTTTATAAAAGTCTAAATGAATATTCAATTTTTATTGAGACCGTTATCTTTTTTATTTCCTTGTCTTGTTCTTTTCATGTTTCATTTAGATTTGATAGTATTATCTTCTTCTTGAATGTATATTACAATTCCCTTTATCGGGCCGCCGGAATAATAATAATTCGGTTGGCGGTTCAACATGCTGTCCAGCAAGCAGTCCTGCAAATCGGATCGTGAGTAAGCGGTTTAAATCTAGTTCTAAAAGAACTGAGTTAGCAACGCTGCTACTGTTTGAGTCAAAGTTCGTTCGACTGTTCTATCTAAAAAGGCAAATTGTTTATGTCTGAAGAGTCACAAAAGCCTATGCAAAGAGCCGCGTTCTATAGACCCCTGTATTACGACAGTGTGGCAAGAGATTAATATTTTTTTATTATTTTTGAGCTCCTGAACAGTTTAAAACATTTTTTTATGTCTACCCTGACCCAATCTAAGCCGGTTGGCATACCTATTCGTTTTAAAAAAGTGCTGCACACAAAGTAACAGTGTTTTCAAAAATCTTAATCTCTCTGTAAGATAGAATTAATTGTTATTTCGACCGCTAGGTGGCTACTAATCGGGCCAATTAATGTGTATATTAATCGCAAGCTCTGTGAGCATCTAGGTTAAGTAATACAACTGAAGAAAATCAGATATCTTCTGTACAAGCAAAAATATACAAGAGACTGTGAGAGAGATACGCGCTCACGGGAGGCATTGAAAAAACAAACGGTTTTTTTAGTTGCTTTATCAAAAATGTTTCGTATTACGGCTTACATAAAGAAAGGTGATTTTGTTAAAAAAAAAAAACAAATATAAAAACTACTTGTAACGACAATTTTTTCCCTCTTTCAAATTTATATTTATAATTTATCAGAGTTTTTTTCTGACATTCGTTAAATAACTTTTCAGACTATATGCTATAGAGCAGTGTGAGAGTGACGATACTTCGAGAAACATACTAAAACAAAACATCTGGTCTGGTGGAGTATTTATGTTTAACGGGCCTCCATTAGCGACCAAAATCTTGTCTATATAAGTAATCCTATAGGTATGTATTTTTGTGAATATAAGTATATATAGAAGGACGATCTCGACCTCGCGCCTTGTACTACGGTGGGAGGGATGGATTTATACGTCTGTTACTCCTGGACACACTGACACCCACCCATCATACCTTTTCATTTTCCAGAACCTCCTCTCCTTCATTTTTTTAAAATACCCCCTACCCAACATCCCCAAAGATCACAATTCCCCGAGGGAAATTGTTAAATTGTTTTCCTAAAGGTCACAAAATATATTATGAGCTATAAAACGCATTTCTGATTTATATTCGCTAACTATCCCATGCTATACACGGTGTTTGGAAACTACTGGTATAAGCGGGAAACTGGTGATTCTATATGACATTTTGAGTAGAGTTTGTGGTATATATTTTTTTGTGTTTCGAGTAAATTGCGTTCGAAATTTAAAGTTTTTTTTTTTAACTTTTAAAATGACTTAAAGGCGCAGACGCGGCTACAATAGTTTTTTAACCCTTGTAAAAATAGTTTGATGACATCGTGTATATGTTTTTTTTAATGTAAAACCTACAAAAGTCCCAACTGCTCATTTTATCTGGAGCCAGTGAGGCTATGGTATCCCCAATCGGGGTATGTTGTGAGGCTGGAGAAGGGGAAGGAGATGAGGAAGAGGAAAATGGGGAAGTACCTAACTATTCAGACCTCGTCTGTTGGTAGTATTGTACTGATAGTATCTTCCATTATGGTGGAAACGTGTCGCAAATACTATACAGGGTATATCAGACAAACTTTTACCAGCTATTCCTTAGCATATTTGGAGTAAAAAATCTTATGTGCACTTTGCTGTCCGGTAACGTTTTTTTTAATAAAAAATTTACTATTCATATTTTCACCACTGTTTTATTCTTTGTCAAAGTTTGAAAACCCATCTGGCAATATTTTATTCGAATTCCGTTGAATAATGTACGTGTGTACCTATATTGGCGCACTTTTACAATCACAACGAAATGGCACGACACCATTCGTCTCATTTTTAACTATTATTATTTAGTGTGTGCGAAAGAGCGAAGAAGCTTTTCGACAAACTTGCTTATAACAGCTGTTGAACACGAAAAGCAATGCCAATGACAGTGATGGAGTGTGGAAATTTTTTTTTGTTTTGTTTTTAATTGAAAAAAAAATACTACCGAACAGCAAAGTGCCCATAATACTTTTTACTCCAAATGTGCTAAAGAATAGCTGGTTAAAGTTTGTCGGGTTAGTGCCGATACACCCTGTATATTATTTTTAACGAGTAAACTGTGAAATAGCAGAAAAAATTATTAAAAAAATTAATTGCGCACGCCGGTATTTGAACCCTAGTCGAGAGCCTTACCCCTCGACCACGGAGCCTTTGGCTACCTTGGAGAGCATGTGTAATAATAGAAATATATCAAACGAAACAAGATACAAACAAAATAATGAATTATAGTGCTTTTCGAATATTGACCTAAGATCACATTTTGCTGCTGGAATTGAACCCATAACCACCGGACTCAAATAACTCACAGAACATTGTGCTACGGAGACCGAAGACGTCTATTGTACAACCAAGTTAGCAACCAATCATAAGATGTATCTAATTACAAAGATAGGCTTGGGTCGTTCTCACGATGCATTGATTACGTAGAGAGATTATTTGAACCTACTTTGTAATGAAATACTCGTAATAAGGCTGTGAGAAAATCGAACCTCAACAATATGAGGATTCAACTGAAGAAAACCGGAATCGCACCTGGTTTAATCAAATATAGGACAATACCTCTCCGGTTAACTAACATAACAAATATTCCTGCAACGGTTGGTGAATAGGGTACTTTAACTGTTTTTTTTTTTGTTTTCGAAAATATTACAACAATAAAGGTTTTTTTATGTTGACGAATGCATTTTCTGTAATAATTTAAAAAGTGCTATTTTCGATTTGCCACCAAAACGACATGTTCGTTTTTATTCGTGAATTTGGCGGTGTTGACGTCACGACGAGTGACAGCATCACCAGCCATGTGGCGTTTTCTATGTCATAATGATGTTATAGCCAATTGGAACCGTTTCGGAATGTGCGGTTATCAAATTAATAATTATGAATGATTATATTATAATTACAAATTTTTATTACCTTCAATTATCAGATTCATAAAGAAAAACTTTTAATCTTTTACACATTATTAACTGTATTCATAATTTTTTTTAAATACCCCATTGTTGGTGTTTTAGAACTGGTAAAAATTGTAAGCAGTTTTTTTTTTTAAATGTTACGGGGAAGTTAATGAAATAAGATGTTAAGGATTCTCCAGGAAAATATTTACAGGATCAGGATAGTGAAAAATAGGTTATTTCAACAGACAGTACATCAACCTTGTGTTTATATAGCCATACAAGAATGTTAATGAAACAATCAGTACCACGTTGCATGACCTACCTTCATATGGTTTTACCTATGGAAAACGGCGTGTTGGTTATATGGATAGTGCGTATTAAGCTAAAAACAAAAAAAACTACAGTGTTTCGTTTTTGTCTACACCCAATATAAATAAAATAATTTCTACAAAATTGAAAGTTTTCAATACCAAATATTTTAAAATCATACTCACTGTTAACTTCATTCTACCAGCACTTACAAAAAAAATATAGCAACAGTTCATTCACAGCTTTTAGTTCTAAATCACTAATTAAAAAGTACTATAACTTCTATGAAGCTCACAAAAAACAATGGTTATTTAGTGTTAAGTCATCGTTTCGAATTCGTTATCAACACAAAACAAAAACAAAAAATCGTTGTTCACTCGTTAAAAACAATAGAACTCTGTTCTATAGTTTTAGTTTAAATAATTCGATTTTGTGGGTTTCGCGCGGTTTTTAGTAGCACCGTATTTCATCGCTGGCTCGCCTGATGAAGTGAGGGTCGGGTGATGGTGATGAATGAAGTTCAAGGTGATGATCGTCGGAGGTTTTATATTTTCTGGCGGCGGGATTCCCCCGGTGCGCGCTGCAGAAAGTGCCGCGTCACGCTGGACTGCTCAGGGAGGGAAGTTTCAACTGCGGTGCGTAACTGTATGACTAAATATTAAAATAGATATTCAAACAACTGAAAAAGTCGCCATTTTGCAAGTTCTTCTAATCCTAGGCCTCGGTCAAGTCAATGAAACAGAAGATTATATGATCAATTAAGAGTATCGTTTTTTAAACATGTTGGTGACCGGATAACTCATCATAGTGACAATTCAACATACCTATAAAAATTGTTTTAATGTTATGAAAAGTGATGAAACAAAAACTAGGTTAAATAGATTACATATGTAAATATTTATCCTAGTTTTTGTCACATTTAATTAATTTATATCACCTTTTGAAGGTGTGTTGAATTGTCATTTTGAGGAGTTATCGTGGAACCGTTTTTTTTATTGTGTATTTTTTAAAAATTCATTAAATTACTAATTTTGACGTTTCGAAATCTTTTCACTCTTCATGTCACTTTTTTCACATCATAACGAAATGATACAATATTTTTGTTCCAGAAAAAAATTACTTTTGCATTTATTTAACTAGAATAGTAACCTAAATAAAATATATTATTCAATTATTTTGTTCATCCAATTTCAGAAAAACCTACATTTTTTAGTTCACAAATGTATCTGAAAAAAATGTCTTTGAATGTCGTCTAGAAGGCAATCATGATATAAATTGCCCTCTTCGTAGCTAATGGATTGCTTTCTATATCGTGTAGGTATATCATGTTGTCGTGCAAAATGAGTAAAGATTACATGTGCCGTTGTAATGAATTCTGCGTTTGTTTATATTTTTTTATTTATGAATACCACATAAGAGTCACAACTGCTCCGAACCATCTGTAGGCATTGAGACTATGGCATCCCCAATTGGGGTATTTCGTGAGGCCAAATGTAGTGGGGAGAGGAAGAATATATAGGGGAAGGAGACGGAAGGAAAGGATCTGGTTATTCAGATCTGGTCCCTTAACACGGCTAAAGCCATTTCAAGCAACATTTTGATTCTGAATGGTTGTCTTATACCAGGGCGATACTGAGTGTAACTTTAAATCTGTGAGTTTATTATTTTATTAAATATATATGGAAACATATATTAATATATTTTAATTATTGTTAACAGTTTTGTTTCTTCGCATAATTATTTGGTGGATGTTGTAGATTAATATTAAAAGCCTTTTAATTTCCTTGTTTGGTTTTAGGTAAGTAAATATTCATTTATGTATGTTTCATATGTATTTCCCTTGATTTAAATTAAAAAGCTTAGTTCAGAAACATACTGGAAAGGACGGGTCCTTTCTAGTTCCGATGGCATAATCTTTTTTTTATTTACTGTTTAATTAATTCATTTTCAATTCGACCCACAGTTTGAGAACCTTCATCCGACTACCGATAGACAAGTATCACCCAGAAGAATGTAAGCAAGAAAAGTATAAACGTGGTCGTAGGGCTCGAGCGGTGAAAACACCGCATATGTACTTTTGTTTACACCTAACAACTTCCGGAAAACGCTGTAACAGCCATCACACAAACGTACATCATACATAACACTGTGCCAGACAGCTGCCGTCAGAGCAACAAAACAAAGCATGTTCTTTAGATTATCTACAAGAAGTGAATTCATCGCTGATTTATTTATTTTTTTGTTGCATCTGTTTTTTACTTCGATGTAATAATGGCATGCATTTATAATTATTGAGATTTTTTAATACTATTTTGTTTAATTTCCCAGTTCTCCCATCAAAATTTTACAAGATTAAGAAATTGATCTTTAAGATATTTTTAACTATAAACCATCATTCTATTAATGGTTGTTAAACCATCAGTTTTGCCTTGATAAAACACCGTAATTCGGTATCGAAACATCATACTTGCCAAAAAACGTATATATTCTCAGTGTGCCTTATTTCACAAGGAATATAGATAATAAGCTTCAAAAATTGCTTTGCAAACGGAGTCTAGAAACGATCGATTTTCGTGCAAATGGGGCATTTATTTGATATAATAAATAAATATTTACAGAATAGAAAAAAGTTAATCAAAGGATAAAAGCATAAATTTTTGGTTTCTTATGTGCGTTTATTGAAAAAATATTTTTTTTGTAGTTTACGCTTACATTTTTATAAAGTAATTGATAAATGAATTTAAATTTTAGTCAAGCAAAACAATAGGAAAAACTTCAATTTATCTAAAGCATCTTTAAGAAAGAACCCGCAGCCTTTGACTACCGGTCAGATTCTTTACTAATTGCGCTACGTCGGCTTATTCAAAACCCGCCATATTATTCAATGTGTACTGGTAATTTTCATTCTCTAGAAAACAATCAACTTTATTTTGGTAGAAAATGCATTGATATTTGCTAAATCTCATACTAGAGAGTCGAGATATGTTAAATCTTCATTTATTGGTGAAATATTTTTGACTTGTCAAATATAATTATTTTTAATGATATACTAATGTTTAAGAGACAATGTTTTCTATGCACAGAACAAAGGATACGAATTATTTTTAAGCAATAATTATTAGCCTAAAACACATATTCAATTCCGGTCGGCGGCATGTATTTCTTCTCTGAAGATTTTTTCAATTTATATATGTATTTAAAACTAATTATTATTGATTAAAAATAATACGTTTTCCTTTGTGCTGTGCATAAAAAACCTTGCCTCTTAAATATAAGTTTATTATTAAAAATAATGATTAAAATAATAATCAAGATTATTTAAGTTTCGTGTTAAACCGTGTTTTGTGACAAGATCTGAAGAGGCAAGTACTTATCAGTCTTCTTCTTTCTTATTTTTTCCCACTGATCCATTCCTCCTCAACCTCAAGATATTCCAATTGGGGAGACTTTTGTGAGGTAATCAAAACAAAATCAGTTATCTAATTCCCATGTAGAAAAATTAGTGAATTCAAACATTAGATACACTTTAAGATGATAGAATTTCAAAAGCGTTCCATATTGAAAAAATGTGCAAATGAGATGCATGCAGAAGCGTTGAATCGTATAATTTCTCCGATTTGGAAAGATCGTGTCAGTTTTACATCAAATATTAATTATTGACACGTAAATTCAGGTATCTACAAATAATTTCCTTTTTTTTCTGTAAAAATACAACATAAAAGTAATGAACTGCAAAAAAATACGGTATCTCTGATAAATTATTTTTAAGAAACTAAACCCAACCAACGTTCCCACTATTTTTTTCCTGAGAAAGAAGCTAGTTAACTTATAAAGAACGAAATAACACATTTTATGCGTAGATAAAATTAAGTTATCAAGTTAATTTACAAAGAAATAAAAATTTATTTACTAAAAATGTAGGTCATAAAAAACTATTTCCTTACCCGGTAATGTTCCTTCATATTGGAGTCTAGTAGGTAATACGTTGATACTTTATTAATCGGTGATACGTTGGTACTAGTTAATTATTATATAGCTAATATTTTATTTATTTATTTCATTATGAGTTCATAAACGTCTCCTGTTATGTATATTAACATAGGTTTTTTTTATTTTAGTTTTCGTTTCATCAACATTTGAAGCCATCGCATTTTTATACAATTTATCAAATTTTCATTTTTTAAATGATCATTTATGCCATAGGTACTTATACTATAACAAAATATAAATATAAATGTATTACATAGGTGAAGATGCTCTCAGCATTGCCATGTTGAAAGACCACCGTTCAGAATCGAAACGTGCGTTGCTTGAAATGGATATAGCCAAGCCAAGAAAAGGAGACGGCATAATATCCCAGTAAATAAAATCAAAATAACACTTTTGGTCGTGAAAATTTCAAATCATATCTGACTTTAGCCGTGTTTGGTGACCAGATCTGGTAAGCTTTCCCCACCTTTCTCTTCCCCAACTCCTTCCCTACTATCCACATCCTCAAAAGATTACATAGTCTCACTGGCTCCAGACGGTTGGGAGCAGTTGGAACTCTTGTGTGGTATTCACACAGTGACGTCGCGAGATTTATATATTTATTTACTATATGCCCATAAGAGCTTTTACAAACATTTGATAATATGAACATAATAATTCAGTGAAACAGTAATCAATATTAATATTTGCATTTAAAATTATACAGAACCCATACATAAGAATGGTATTATGCTAAACTCAATTGTTATCATTACTGAGGTATGTTATTATAGCCTTCTTGTAACTATATTCGGTGCAGTTGAACACATCTACAATTTCTGAGAAAACATTGCCAACTGCATGCAATCTAGGTACAAGCGAGTATCTAAATGACTCAGTCCTGATATTTTTATTGCAATTAAAAAGAGTTTTGGATCGATTAGTTCTTATAGGTTTATGGAAGGTAATTAGACTTAATAAATCAGGGCTGTCTATAATACCATTAAAAATTTTATAAATAAAAATCAAGTCTTCTATCTGAGAGTTTTAATAAGTTTAGTTATTTCATCAAGTGATTTTAGTTTATTGTTTCAGTTGTAGATTTGGTTAATCTTTAAAAAACTAGGGTTTTTTGTATATCCGCATTCCCAGTAGAAATATGTTTTCACATGATTATTTCCAAGCCAATTGGAAATGCTTGCAAAAGCTCATATGTGATACCTATCTGGACTAACTACCTACAGGTGACTGGTTTTAGTTCGTGACTCCTCTCCTCGGCAAGTCAAAAGAAAACATCAGTAACTCTAGTTGCCCTTTCAACATGTTAGAAGATATGTGAACTCTGTTATGTGAATTGAATTGTCTTATTAGAATCATTTAAAAACATACAATTGTCTTAAAAACTATATTTCTAAGCGCATATCTGAATGTACGTACTGTACCTTATTTTCAGAAAGCGGCATTACTCGGTGATCATATATATACTGTTGTAGATATTGCTTGAAATGGCTTCAGCCGTATTTGATGGCAAGATACACGTACCATAATATCCACATACTTCCCAATCTTCCTCTTTCCCTCCTATTTGTACTATTTTTTTTCCAAAGTGTGCGTAGGTACATTAAATGAAAATAAGAATTATCTGACTACTTTTATAAATTTCATCAGAGCTTTCATATAAAACACGATTCTAACATCTAAGCCTACAGAGCATAACTTGACATTATTTTCTAATTGGAATATTAATTGACTGATCGACTGATTACCAAATAATTGGCTATTTTCAACGGAAACACTTTCTATGTGAATCTTCGCTTGCATTTTCTTACCTTGCAAAAGCTCGAACGGTGAAACGTCAATGGGTGCACCCTCAAGGGTCACGACATCGTCTCTTCAGCCTTCTCATCACGTATTCTCAGCCACACTATGTATTCTAGGTTTATACAGCTACGGGAGATTAAAACAGGGAGGTGAATCTCAATGTGCACAGTTTACGGCGCGCACGGGCGGCCGAAAAGAGAGGCAGCTATTAAGAAAAAAAAAATGCGGCAACAGAGACCTAAATGCTCCCAACCATCTGTAGTCAGTCGGACTATGAGTTCCTAATGGACCCCGATGAGATCGTCTACAATTTTTTTTAGTAAAATTTATTTGTATAAGATGGTTAATAATGACAGTAAAATTAGTTGTTCGAAATAATAAGTGAACATGGTCAATACGTATGCATGGTGTCTCGTGACGTCACACGTGACAAGTTCAGTACAATTCGTAATTGCATTTCGGCCGGCCACAAATTATACTGAACTTGTCTCGTGACGTCACACGTGACAAGTTCAGTACAATTCGTAATTGCATTTCGGCCGGCCACAAATTATACTGAACTTGTCTCGTGACGTCACACGTGACAAGTTCAGTACAATTCGTAATTGCATTTCAGCCGGCCACAAATCGTACTGAACTTGTCTCGTGACGTCACACGTGACAAGTTCAGTACAATTCGTAATTGCATTTCGGCCGGCCACAAATTATACTGAACTTGTCTCGTGACGTCACACGTGACAAGTTCAGTACAATTCGTAATTGCATTTCAGCCGGCCACAAATCGTACTGAACTTGTCTCGTGACGTCACACGTGACAAGTTCAGTACAATTCGTAATTGCATTTCGGCCGGCCATAAATTGAATGTGAACATTTTGACGGCTTATGCCTTCAGTAATTTACGTTCTTTTATATATATATATCATTGTCATTATAATATATATCGATAGTGTCCCGTGATTACACACACACTTTACACGGCAACACGATAAAATACATTTAAACACCATATATACTCATTATGGCAAGCAATGACAACAATACTATTTGACAGTGCAAACGTCAACAATTCCTCTCCAGTCTAAATAATAAAAATAACGTTCTTACAGTAAATCTGAACACTAAAACAACACATAATATTAATAATAAGTGCTAACTTTATTAAAATAAAGTGTTAAAACTGCAGTTTTTTTAGTGTCCCAGTGCCAAAAGTTCAAAAACGGAAATTAAATACGCCTATACTAAATACATATCACTCTACCTTGCGTCAGTGTAGTTAAACCAGTGGTCCTGAAACGGAGTTCAATTATTTATATAATAAAAAATAATAATATACAATGGATGTCCAATCATATATCTCAAATGCAGAAAGGGCAGTCAACGCCATAAACAAAGTGCTTCTTGACCCTGGAAATAAGTTCAACAAGGACCAAATCGCTAAAATTACACCCATAGCATGCGAAATCTTAGCAGCAATTGGCAGCATGTCGGCAGCGGTAGCTGCCCAAACTGGTGCCTTGGAAGGAGAACTGCGGGCATACAAAGATATTCAAAAAATTATTCCATCTCAAAACAATATTAATATCTGTGAGGTAATCCACGAAATGAACGAAATTACGGAGAGGTCGAAAAATATAATTTTGTGCAATGTACCTGAAAGTGAAAAGGTAACAGCTACTGACAAAATCTTGGATGACCAAACTGCAGTAACGAAAATAATTTCCAATATAGATATACCTGCAAAAAATAAAATTATTAAAGTTTACCGATTTGGTAATAATAATAATAACAAGCCAAGACCAATTAAAATCCAGTTTGAAGACTCCCAGACAGCTAGAATACTACAAGGAAAAAAACATATCTTAAAGAATAATGTACGCATTTACTCTGACTCGACCCCAGCACAGCAAAAGCACCTAATGGACTTACGGACAGAACTTGAAAAACGTAAAGCCAATGGAGAAACGGACATAACTATAAAGTATATAAATTCGTCACCTAAAATAGTCAACATCCATCCAAAAAACCGAGTATAACTAAACTGAAAATATACTACCAAAACATCCGTGGACTACGAACAAAACTAGACGATCTACACGCAGCTCTTCCGTCCCATCATCATGACGTATATGCACTTACGGAAACCTGGCTTGACTCTGCAATAAAATCATCTGAACTTGGACTTGCTAACTACAAAATTTTTCGTTGTGACAGAAATGCCAGATCAAGTTCGAAGTCAAGAGGTGGAGGTGTTTTAATAGCAATTAAACGAAAGTACTCATCTAGGAAGTTACCGACGAAAAACAACAACATTGAACATTTATTTGTGCAAATCTCTACTGGAATGGAAAAAATTATTATTGGAACCACCTACCTACCACCACTCTCCGATATTCAAACATACAGAAACCATTGTGAAGACGTTGAACATCTCCTGTCAAAATATCCAAACTCAAAACTTGTTATTCTTGGAGACTACAACCTTCCAAATCTAAAATGGGAATCCAACGACAGCGGCTACATCACAAACGAAAGCGAAAATGACCGTGCACGAGAAATCTTGGACACAGCAAATTTTTTAAACCTGTACCAGCACAATTTCATCTATAATAATAACGATCTCTTACTAGACTTGGTACTATCAAACATCCCTAAAATATCTGTAGAACTGTCTAATGATCCGCTCCTACCTGCCGACAATCACCATCCTCCCCTATACACGAAATTAAACATACCCCGTGATAACGATGCCAAACCTGAACAAAAAACTCTGAACTTTAAACGAGCAAACTTTGACTCAATTAACTGCCATCTCTCAAATATAGACTGGTCTTTTTTGTGTGATGAAAATATTGATAAATCTTTAGACACACTTTATTTTACATTTTCTAACACTATTAAATCCTATGTACCTTTTTACACGCCGAAAAAGTATACTTACCCAGTTTGGTTCTCATCGGAGCTAACTGCCTCTCTTCAGCAAAAAAAAAGACAACACAAAAAATTCAAACAAAGCAAATCCATAGCTGATTATATAAACTTTAGGGAAACTAGGAAAAAATGTAAAGATCTTTCTAAACATTGCTACAAAATGTACATAACTACCATCGAGAATAATGTTTTTAAATCCAAAAATCTCTGGAAATTTCTAAAAAAAATAAACAATGAAAACACGGATTACCCACCAATAATGCAAATGAATGGAATCAGTGCAAACAATACACAAGACATTGTAAACCTTTTTTCAGATTTCTTCAAAAACGTATACGATGACGAAACCCCCGATGATAAAATACCCGAATACAAATTTAGTAATACTACACACTTAACAAATTGCCATATCACACAAAAATCTTGCGAACAGAAATTACTTTCCTTAGACACTGAAAAATCTGCTGGCCCAGACAACATTCCACCAATATTCCTTAAAAAATGCTCCAATGCATTATCTAAACCGCTTACAGTACTATTCAACCGCCTCTTGTTCCTTGGATATTTTCCAAGCCGCTGGAAATCGAGCTTCATTACACCTATCCTCAAAAAAGGAGACGACACTGACATAACCAATTATCGCCCCATTTGTATACAGTCAGTACTTTCTAAGCTTTTTGAATCAATGGTCCTTGATGAAATCTATCCCAAATTAATAAAACTAATCGACCAAAAACAACACGGTTTTATCAAAGGTAGATCAACCGCAACTAACGTAACAATATTTCAAAACTTTATATTAGAATCTTTTGCAAAAAATAAACAAGTCGACTGCATATATACAGACTTTTCAAAAGCATTCGACAAAGTATCCCATAAACTACTAACCCGAAAACTATTTGCCCTAGGAGTAAGAGACAACATGCTAAAATGGTTTACTAGCTATTCAACTAATCGTAAACTATTTGTTAAAATAAAATCTTTGCTATCGAAAGCTTTCTGTGCGACCAGTGGCCTACCGCAAGGTAGTCACCTTGGTCCCGTTTTGTTTCTCATTTTCATTAACGATATAACAAATTGCTTCGACGATGTCGAGGTATTGCTCTTTGCTGATGACATCAAGCTATACAAAAAAATAACTGATGTAAATCATTGCCAAATACTACAATCAAATATTAATAAGTTTAAAGATTGGTGCGTACAAAATAATCTGTTTTTAAATGTAGACAAATGCAAAACCCTGACTTTCTGCAGAAATAAAAATCCTGTTTTATTTGAATATTCCATTAACAATACAGCTTTAGAAAGAGTCACGGAAATGAGAGATCTCGGAATTATTTTGGATGAAAAACTAAGTTTCGCCAATCATATCCACCAAATTGTAAACAAAGGCATGAAAACACTAGGCTTCGTATTAAGAACAACTAAAAACTTTAACTCCATACAAGCCATTAAACTGTTATACATATCTCTAGTTAGAAGCATAATTGAATATAACTCAGTAGTTTGGTCTCCCTCTTACAAAATTCACATTAATAACATTGAGCGAATACAAAAAAAATTTCTGCGTTTTATAAATTTTAAATTAAATATCCCACTAGAAGACTTACAATATCATTTCTTATTAAACACTTTAAAAATACACACATTGGAAGACAGGCGTAAAATAAACGATTTAACTTTTTTATTCAAGATTCTAAACTCTAAATTCGACTGTTGCGAACTTCTGCAACTCATAAACTTACGAATACCTACAATAACAACACGACAAAATACACTATTCCACTGCAACACACATAAGCGAAATTACATTGCGAACTCCCCAATACAACGGTTTCACACTATGGGAAACCAATACTTAGGTGATGTCGATATATTTAACATTAACTTTGCGAATTTTGTGGATTATGTAAAAGACCTATTTCAATACTATTCCTAAATGGAAGTTATATTTTTGTAAACCAGTCAAATCGCTGTATTTTTTAATTTATGTTCTTGATATTTTTAATTTTGTTTCTCGCATATACTTATGTAATTTTATTTTTATTATTTCTTTCTTTTCTTTCTTATGTTTCAAAACTGTCATTAAATTTGTACCACCCACATGTAAAAGCCCTCTGGGCGTTAAATAAATAAATAAATAAATAAATAAATAAAATCCATTGGTTACGAGGGAAGCAACATATATAATTGCCTCCCAGACGAAATTAAAAATGAAAAAAGTATAGGTACATTTAAAAAAAATTGTTCAGTTTTATGCTCAATCAACAAAACAATGAAAGTGAATAATATCGGTGTGTAATATATTTATGTGTAATATATATGTTATTTCTAGTTAAATAAGTGAAAATGTAATTTTCTTTTTAACTAGAATAAAAAAAAAAATTAAAAAAAATTATGGCGTAAACAACGCATATTTCAGTGCGGGTTTGTTTAACTAATCTAAACGTTGAAATGTTGAACACTTTATCTTAAAAATGGGAGGATGGTGACTGTCTACACGAGGTAAAATTATATAATTAATTTACACTAAATGAGAATCAACCACCCGCATCCCACTTTCCTACCCCTTAACGCAGAATGTTGGTATGTGATGAAAGTTTGCACACTTTGACTTTCTAATTAAGTAGGAAAGATACCGTCTCAATAATTAAAAACTTAAGCCTGAGCAACGCCGGGAACTTCACCTAGTACATTTATGTATTGAATTGTCGCAGGGATTTGAAACCACGATATCTCGATTCTTATTCGAGAACCTCTGTGATATGACCCAATCTCCATCGCACATTAAAATTCAAAGTTAGTTGAAAATTAATAATCTTCATCTCGAAGCTTAAGTGGAACTATGTCTGGAACGTAGGCACAATGAATGTTGAACTAAATAAATTAATTAATACTGACTTTTTTTAAGGGTTATCGTTAATTTTCGTAGGAGAATCCTGGCGGCGGCACTGTTATAACTACTCGCAGATCTTCGTTGCACGCTCCCATAAGCGCGCCTTGACTGCAGACCGCTGCATGCTCAGTTCACGTACACTTTCCCTTAACATTTAGCATAAGTAACAGTGGCTGTTGAAGAACTATTCGTCTCATCTATCTCCCATCTCTGGGTGTGATGAATAACTACGATGGTGTGGGATTGCCGTTCTTGTACCTAGAAGGTTAGATCATTAACCCTGGATAGCTAAAGTTCGTCAAAATGACGAGCATCAAATGCAAATCTACCTACATCTTTTGAATGCTTCTACTGAGAGTACCACGTGTCAACTTAGTGGCCGCTTGATTTGTGCGTATGGCGGTTGTGTTTAGTCGGTAAGTACTTTTGTTGTTGAGATACCCACTGACATCTCGCCATTTTGTCAATTTGTTGGTTTTGGTGCTTCCAATTGTTTTGTCCAACTTGCTTGTTAACTTAGTTGCTTGGTTCTGGTGGTTATTGGTTCAACTTGGGCCAAAACAATATAAGTAATTCAATTCGTATGATTGATTTTTAAATATTTTCTCTTCGCGATATAATAAAAGAAATGCAAATTTCGCCAATTAGATTTCTGTATTTAGTATTGAAAGGTGAAGTTTTTTATGTTTCTGGCTTTTACCCTTCAATGGAATTTAAATTATGGAGAAAGAAGAGGTGTATTTATATATTAATTTTGGTGACCGGATAAATCATCACAATGATAATTCATCACATCTTTAAAAAGTTATATAAAGTCATGGAAAGTGATAAAACAAAAACTTTACTAACTGGGTTAAGTAGGTTAGGTTAGGTTAGGTTAACAGAAAAAAAATTTCATCTTTCTAATGACTTTACATCACTTTTTAAAAGTGTGTTGAATTGTCACTGTCATAATAATAATAATGATACAGATTTATTGTCTTCTTTTCTTAGTAACATATAGAGATAATGATATCCTCATTGGGATCTCCCGTGCTGAGGATTTTATTTACATATTATAATCTAATTATAAGAAATTAATATTACAACAAAGTAACATATGAATTTAATTATAAACATATACCATGTAGTATATTATTTTTTTTAATAATTTTAAAATAAGTAAGATAGTGTTTTTTTTTGTATAGTTCAGTTTAGTAGATTCGGTTTTAGTCTGTGTTTGATATTAGTATATTTTCTATTTCAGATCTCCATATATTAAGTATCCAGCTTTTTATTTGAGATTTAAATGTTATAATGTTGAGGTTTTTGAGTGAGAGTGGTATTTTGCTGTAGAGTTTAATACTGTGATATAAGAAGCTTTTTTGCCCAGAAGTTGTATTAGTAGTTATTTGTTGGATAAGTTTTTGACCATGAGATCTAGTTTTTCTATTGTACGTGTTTGTTGTTATTTCTTGGGCTTTGTATTTATGAATGTAAATGAGCATAGTTTTACAATATAGTTGTTTTATTGACATGATGTTAAGATTGGTGAAGATTTCGTCATTGCTAGTTCTTACAGGAACTTTCAGTATAATTTTCATTATGGCTTTTTGAGGTTTAATTAGTGGATTTAGTATATTTTTATTTGCACTGCCCCATCCGATAATACCGTATTCTAACAGTGATTGGCAGAGAGCCATGAAAATTTTTATTAAGTCTTTTTTCACAAGCAAGCACATTCCTGATAGTTTTCATGGAACACAATCATGGAACCATTAATTTTATTTCGATGCCCAAATTTCATAATAATATATAATTTTAATTAAGATAAAATTTGAAATTTATCTCAAAAAAATGTTTCCATTTTAGATATCTGATTTACTACTTAAAACTTGAATAAATGTGCGTTTTGTCTTTTTTTTTAAATTTAGAACAACATAATTTTTTATTCTACTACTTAAAATCTTATAAAAAAAGACTGTTCGTCAAACGGTCGAATCGTTAGCTTATTGAGGTACCATAACAACGTTAGCTATTTTGGGTTAAGCAAGTTTATTCCGAAGACAGCTTCGTTTCTTGGTAATAATAAACAAGGTTTTTCCATAACTAGTAGAAGAAATTTAAAAACGTTACGACTGAAACTTTGTCTTCTGATGTTATCAAACTTTTTTATTTTTTTATATATATATAGGGGCAACTGCTGTACCTGTGGACAAAATCCCGATTTTCCAATTAAACAATATTTTTATTTTTTTGGGTATAACATTTTAATCAGATTATTTTTTTATTTGGAAACTAAATAGTTAAGACACAATAATTACTAATAATAATTTATTTTAACCACTTAAGTGTCGAGTTATAAACATTTATAAAAAAACGGCATATTTGTCCATAGGTACAACTACTCAATGTACCTATGGACACACATCATTGTACCTGTGGACGCGTTTGTACTTGTGGACAGTAATAATGTAAACAAACAAAAAATAAAGAAATATAAGAAAGAAACCTTCTTAACTTAACAATTAATAATAATAACATTTTAATGGTGTGCAGTCCGTTAAATAGTCTTATTTATTAGCATCACATGCAGCTCTGTATAACTCTTCCGAATCAATACTATCCTGATCTCCATCAGTATCTTCAGATAGTATAAAGCATTTCTGGCATACGAAAGAATTCTCGTCATCTGAATCTGAATAATTCTCTTTGTGTGCTCTAGAAACACACCTAGAGTGATAATAACCTTGGCATAAGTTACATGTCAGGATGTTAATTTTGTTTTCATATTGTTTACAAACTATGCATATAACAAGCGTAACATCGCTTATTATTTTAATCTTGCTGGTGCTGGGCTTGTCTAAATCAATTAATGTTTTACCTTTGATGCTGGGACCTTTTGAATCCTCTTTAAACCTTGAAGCTTTATTTTTTCCTCCCCTTACATTAGCCTTTATTTTGTTGTGATTTTTTTTTATAGCTGCGTTCATTATCTCATTTTTTTCGGGGGTGTCTGTTAGTATTCTAGTTTTACCAGGTTTTCTTCCTCGTTTTTCTGTTTTCCTGGGTGGTGCTTTAGGGAATGGACATATGGCCTCAGGAGTTAATAGTTCCACTTTATTTATGTCTTTAGTAACCAAAGGTGTTGATTTCATTTGATATTCAAAGTCGAGGTCATTTTCATGGTTCGTAATAGATAAGTCGACAAAGTTTCCTGTAATTTTGCATTCGTCTATCTGGATAGAACCTTGCTCTGGACGGTCGGTTACATAAGATGATAGGAAATCTTCATCTGAAAATATATCTTCGTCTATAGGACATATTCCCGTGACTCTGAAGCCCTGAACGATATTTTTTGGTGTAAAAGAAAAGGGGTATGCATGTCCTATGATATCTGAAATATCATATATGGTGATAGGTTTCCCAGGATTGTTTAACATCCACTGGTCAGCAGCTTTGTTGTACATTTTTTTGAAGGGTCCGAACACTGTCCTATCTAACGGTTGCATGCGATGTGATGTGTGGGGGTGTAACGTTAAAATGACTATTCCATTTTCTCTGGCCTTATCAATGATCTCTATAGAAATGTGAGTTTCATGATTGTCCATTATGAGGAGGACGGGGTTGTCTATTGTTGGTTTAGCATGATGGATAAAATGGTCCAGATACTTTCTAAATAACGGCTCAGTCGACCATCCTGTAACATGTGCAGCACCAATAGTTCCCGGAGGAGCTCCTTTTATCATATGCTCTTTGAAAAATACCCTTGGAAATATTAGCATAGGAGGTATGGAATTTCCAATGGCATTAATACAGGATATCATAGTGTTATTAACTCCTCTCTCGCCAGATGTTAATTTTCCCAACTGTCTTATCGATTTGGGCGCTATAACTTTTATAGGCTTATGCACCGTTGATATACCGGTCTCATCTAAATTATAAATGTTCGCTGGTTCAAATTTATATGTGTTCATTACTTTTCTTAGATTACTAAAAAAAGATTGAATATTTAATTTATTAAAACTAGTTGCTCTAGCCAAACTCGTCGGTTCTGGCTTCCGTAAGGACAGTGTTGAGTGTCTTTTTCTAAATTCTTTAAGCCATCCAATACCAGCTATTTGATTTTTATTCCATTGATCCGGATATTTCTTTCCCTTGGAGACAGCAAATTGATATGCTAGTTTTCTCATCCGAGCAGTATCCAAGCCCATATGCAAATATGCTGCTTTTTTTAAATATTCACAAAGCAAAAACTCTTCTTCCTCAGTGAAAACCTTCTTGACATCATTGGCCAATATCTTAACTGTCGTACTGTCGAGAGAAAGATTTAAGTATAATTTTGAATATTTGAAAATGGTCGATTTTGGTACATTATACTTGTCTGATACTTTTCGGATTGAAAGACCACTTCTCACTTCTTTAATTGCTTCTGTAATTATATCTGGGCATATTTTTGACCTTTTCTTTCCTTCCTTACTGCGAGGCACTAGAAATAGAAACAAAATAAATTCATAAACTTTAAAAAATGTATTGAATGTACCTGTGGACAGTCCACAGGTACAATCATCGTGTTGTCCACAGGTACAATTTTGACATTATAACCTAAAATTGTTATAATGGCTAAGATAATCTAGTAAGAAGGTTTAAATATCGTCAATGGGTATATGATATGTTATTTCTCAAGTAAAACTAAAAACAAATCGAAATTTGTGATTCGGGTACTAGGAAAAACCGTTTAAATATGGTAATTAACTTACTTTTTATTAAAAAAATATTGTAGATTGCTGCGCGTTCCAAGTTGTGGCAGAAGAGAAATGGCCGTTAGTCAGTGTTGCCATATAACAAAATTACTACATGTTAATATATTTTTTTTAATTTTAGGTTGTTCAGTTTGTGAAATATGCATAGTGTCCATAGGTAAAACCGTCCACAGGTACAGCAGTTGCCCCTACATTAAATTAGCGAAAAAATGTTCTTCCATACTTTTACAATAATTCGGTTGCTATTTGAAAATCCGAACTGCTTATTGACAATAGATCATGATTAATATAATGCATAACTTTGTTCCACAAAATTTCACATAAGATTAAATTTGTTTCTTTATAATATAAAGTGTCATAAATAGACACACACACATTTATAAAGAATATTCACGAATTGCAAACATTTCAAAAAATTCGAGTGAATTTTCTCCGTTCTAAGAAAGTATTGTAACCTAATACAAAATTACTATACAAATCATTCAAATATTTTTATTAATACGTTATTAGATAATATTATGTAGATAGGTGTAAATATACATTTGTTGTGTTAGCTTCAGCTTCGTCCCGGAAAAAATGTAATATCTCAAGTTTTTTGTTTTTCTCTTCTAAGGGTATTTATTTTGCTATTTACGATAAATTATCATCAATCGGTTAGTTCCGCTACTTACTATGGTAAGAAGTTGTGTATTTACAATATTAACTTGTTTCCATTCCGTCAATAATGTAAACAAGAATATAGCGTTTTGTGGCTTTTTATATTTTCTGCTGCGGAATTTTATTTACTTCTAATAGTCTTAAAAACCATTTTAATTTATATTTTCAGAAACGATCTGTTATTTAATCGTATTTTATAAAATCATTATTTATAAGTTTATTATATATTATTATTATTTTTATAAAAAAGACAAACATTCGCGGGTTACGAATAACCTGACAATGTTGCTTGTGTTGTGATGGAGGACTTGAACAGCCAGCCGAGGAATTGAACACACTACGCCTGAGTGGGACCCAAGCGCGATGTCAACTCGGCCACCGACCGGTCTTTGTATCAGGCAATTTACCCTAAAAAGAGTACTTTGTGATTTGAAAAAAATGATTTGTGTTAAACACAAATGAAAATAATTAACGGGCTGTCGCAGAAAGTCAGCAGAATTGTTAAAAGAATTTCAATAATTTATTGATTCTAGTAAGCATTTATCAATGTACCTATTCAAACACGTAATGAATGGAAATTTCTCGAATCATCTGTGACAAGATGAAATTGAATGAATGTGGTTTTTATTGAAATGAGTAAATCGCCCACATTACGCCTTGAGTATGTAACGATGGATGTATTTGACGGGGTACTTTCGCTTTGCATAATAATGCAATTGGCAGACAACTTTTTAACGCTAATAAAATTACCCTCGCATGACGCGCACTTTAGTTCCTTATTAAATGTGGACATGTTGTGGCATGAAGATAAATGCATTTCAATCAAATTACGTAGGATGTTTTATTAAATTATAAATATCCGGATATTGGGGGTTTTTAGGAAACAGTTATTGTACCTACACGTGAAAAATTACCGGATTCATTTTTTACCGAAAGTAGAGATTGAAATTTTCTTCGGTATTTAAACATCTAGCACGTGGGTAATAATTGTAATTATATTCATAATTGCCATATTGATATCATGGGCAAAATTTCAACTGTACCATCACCAAAGGGAGCAAAGTAGATACACGAAGAAAAATAAATATTACTGATTTATTATAAATCTCTTCAGATTATTCGAAATCTGGTTCGAAACCGGATTGCAGCCCGTTTCCTGATAAACTTTTAGTAATTTCTTCGTATATCGGAACAGATGTTCATGCACCTGCATTTGCCTGGATTATACAGGGTTTTCCAATGAGAGGTGTTATTTTGATATTCAATCTTAAAAGATCAATGGTTTCATTGCTTGTGTAGCACGTAGCGCCGTTTTGTTGAAAGTAAACGTTGTCCAGATCAATACCATCCAATTCCGGCCATGAAAAAACATTAATCATCTCTCGATAGCGTAATCCATTCACCGTAACTGTTGCTCCAACCTCATTTTCGAAAAAGTAAGGTCCAATGACTCCGCCGGACCATAAACCACACCAAACAGTCACACGTTGAGAATAGAGAGGCTTTTCAACAATAACTCTTGGGTTTTCTGAGCCCCAGATGCGACAATTTTGCTTGTTGACGAAGCCACCGAGGTGGAAGTGGGCCTCATCACTCAAGATGATTTGCATTTAATTCACTCAAATCAATTTTAATAATTTCAATGCGTTGTTGAAGCGTGTATCGTTCCATTTTACAACTCCCACCGAAATACTGGGCTATTCAAAATAACACCTCTTATTGGAAAACCATTTATATAATGACGCAATGCGAACATATTATGATTTTTATGAACACGTGTCGTTAAGGACCTGCAAAACCGTTTTTAACCAGATTACAAATAATTTGAACAGATTTTTAATAAATTTCCAATACTCACTTTTTCCAGTGTAGGTACTGATTAGACAACAAGTGAAAAATTACCGAAAAATATTTTTTAGCTGAAAGTAGGGATTCAATTTTTTTGTGGCAATAATGAATACAGGGAAATTTAAGATGTATTGTTATGTAATTTGTTTAATTACTGTATTCATAATTATTATTGTTGATATCACTGTCAAGATTTTAACATTCTACGCCATTGCCAAAGGGGTTAAGAGGTACTGATTAAAAAAAGTTTATTTCCAGAACAATTCGTTTAAAATGATTAGCGGATTGTTAGTGACGCATTACAGCTGTATTCAAAGGAAAAGAAATTTAGACAGATAAAATAATAATACAATAACCAGGTGAATCATAGGAAGTGAAACGTGAAATGGTTTAAAAAGGTTCCTGACTCAGTGTGCAATAAACCACTGAACAAGAGTAATCCCTAGAGGTGATAACTGAAAAAAATCATCGACCGACATAGCTTACACGTTTGCGAAAGATTTGTGATTGAATGAGAACACACTCCACATCAAAACCGATATAGGATGGTTCACAGCTTGTGCCACACACACCATCTTGAATTATGACGTACTGACTGCATTCATCCGACACTTCAAATATCGATTTATCGCTGAAACACCAAAAAAAACAAAGGATGGGTTGTTTCGCAGAATTTGAACAATTCATCAAATTTCAACGTTCATTTGCGGGTTCTGTGAAAGTCTTATTCAAGTTCTAATTTTATATCATTCGAGTCTAGTTAGTTGAAAAAACTCAAAGAATAACAGAACTTGAAAAATCTTTCTCACAACTTTAAAATTAACTTTGAAATTTGAAGAATTATTCAAATTTAACCTGTCCTAAGCATAGCTAAATTAGGTGAATAATTTTTAAAACAGGTTTAGATATTACCTCCTAAGATGAAAAACATGCGAATATGTGTTTTAGTCTAATATCTGCACACGTCTGTAATTTAATATTTCTAAAAATTCATTAATGTGTCATTTACTGTCAATATCTCCTGTATAATACATATTCTCTTATGTACACTGCATCATGTATCACTTCTATGTAAAAGCCTTTTTGGGCGTATATATATATAAATAAATAAATAAATTTGAAATGACTTCAAAAACTCAAATATCCGTAGGGAGGCCTGCATGTACCTACGTATGACTTAGCTATGCCTCAAAGTTTATTTATCTACGTATATTATGTATCCAATGACGTAGGGTTATGTGCTGTTGGCTAACGGTGTATTACCTTCTATAACTTTCTTTAACTCCACAGTCAAAACAATTATTCACTAAGTCGCATGCCATTTTTTGTAAACAAATCTTGGTATTCTAAAATGACTGAAAGGCAATCTCTAACGAAGGGCAATTTGTAAACCACAATATCTTGCGGATCAATTAGCTTGGTCTGTTGTATTACAACAACTTCATTTGACTTCTACTTAACTTCTTCCCATTCAAGTGAAACGATGCCTTTTTCGTTTTATTGCGCTTTACTTTCAATAATATCATTAAGTTGTAAATTTGTTTAGACAAGTAGTTTTTTATTAACAATTCAGTAGAGATTGCGGTTACAGAAATTTGCAAATTTCTGTAAGTAGGTACGAACTTTTGTTTTCTGATTAGATCTCGATTCAGTAAAAAAATATTTATGATGACTGTAAACGGGATTTTAACAGGAGTTGCTAAGATGAGATTTTTTTTTTTTTTTTTTTAAAGTCGGAGGCGGTTTACTTACGTTCCCCGCGAGCACTTAGGCCATAGGCCCATTGTACTATCTCCCATTTTACCTCATTCCCTTGCCAGTAACCCGGTCCCTTTTATGAAGTTCACCAGGGCTGTCATTGGATATGTGGCGATGTCTTCTGGTTCCACACTGTGTCTTCCCAGGTATCTGAGCCTTATTCCCAGCAGAGCGGGACATTGGCACCATAGGTGAATTGGTGTCTCTTCCTCCTCTTCACATTTCCTACAGGTGTTGGTGTTTTCCACTCCCAACAGTTGCATGTGTCTCCTGAGATGGCAGTGTCCCGTTAATAGTCCTACCAGTTCCCTCAGTGAGTTTCTGTCCATATCGAGTAGTTGCCTGGTTCGGTTAGGGTCCGGTCCGTTTATGAGTACTTTAGATTGCCTCATTCCGGGTGCCTTCTTCCATTCCTTCCAGTGTTGGGATTTGACCCACCTCTTGATATGTAGTTTGGTGTGGCATGCTGCTACTCCTACGGCCGGCTCGGATCCCTTTCGCCCCTTTCCTTGCTAGTTCGTCAGCCCGCTCGTTGCCCTCAATACCTTTATGTCCTGGTACCCAGAGCAGGGTTACTTTATTGATGGTCGCCAGTTCTATTAGGATAGTCCTGCATTCCATCACCAGTCCGGAGTCGCATCGGTTACTTTCCAGTGCCATTAAGGCCGCCTGGCTATCCGAACATATGTTTATGTTCTTATTTCTGTACCCGATACTCATATTCTCCTGTGCGCAGGCTAAGATGGCTGTCATCTCAGTTTGAAACACAGTGCAGTGCATTCCTAGAGGTATACTGAGTTCCCTCTTAGATTCCTGTAGACAGACCCCGGCCCCTGTTCCTTCCTCCATCTTGGACCCGTCTGTGAACCAGATTAGTTCCTGTTTGGAGTTTGGACCTGGGACCGAGTCCCATTCCTCCCTTGTGGGGTACGTCACTTTAAACAGCTGTCCGAAGAAGTATTCGGCTTGCTTGCCGTCCTGCTTCATCCCAGCCGTCGGACTAATTGCCCTCAGTCTTATTCCTATTTCCGTGTGACTGTTTCTGGGCAACTCTCCTCTCCATTGGCCATTGCAATGTAACCTGTAGGCTGCCGCCATCGCCGCCCCCTCTATTTCTATGTTTAGTGGGGGTAGGTTCAGCAGCACTCCCATGGCTAGTATTGGAGTGGTTCTCATGGCTCCTGTGATGCTTCTGCATGCAAGTCCCTGTATGTGATTGAGTGTGACCATCACTGTTTTCAGTGTTGTTCTCCTCCACCAGACCAGGGCTGCGTGCATGATCCTTGGTTTTACAACGGCTGTGTAAAGCCATTGCATCATTTTAGGTTTGAGACCCCACGTTCTGCCGCAGATTCGCCTAGTTGCCCACATCAGAGCACAGGCCTTTCTGCCTACAGTTTCCACCTGGTTTTTCCAGCTCAGTTTGGCATCTATGAAGACTCCGAGGTACTTAACCGTGTCAGAGGGTTCTAATTCCTTTCCATAGAAGGTTGGATTGCTCCATCCTTCTAGTTTCCTTTTACACGTAAAGATTACTAGTTCTGTCTTGTCTGGGTTGACTGACAGTCCTGTTTCTTCACACCATTCTTCCACTGTTGCCAGTGTTGACTGTATAAGGCCTCGGGTTGTGTCTGCATCCCAACACCTTATTATGGTTGCAATGTCATCCGCATACCCTTGCGTATATAGGCCCCTGTTGTTGAGTTTCCGGATGAGGTTGTCCACCACCAGGCTCCACAGCAAGGGTGATAAGACCCCTCCCTGTGGACACCCTCGTGTCACCAGCACTTTGATGCTTACCTCACCCCTTGTCACCGTAAGTATCCGGCCTGAGAGCATGTTCCTCAGCCACCTTCTGGTGGTTTTGTCGAGTCCATGTCTTTCTGCCGCTTCATCAATGGATTTAATAATGGTGCAGTTAAATGCTCCCTCTATATCCAGGAATAGCCCTACCGCCAGTTCCCCAGTCGCTTGTGCCTGCTCCAGTTTGTACACCAACCTGTGCAGTGCCGCGTCGACTGACTTACCTGCTTGGTAAGCAAACTGTAACTCGTGGAGGGGCTTCTCTTTCAGCGCCCCGTCCCTTATGTGCCTGTCCATCAGCCTCTCCATTGTCTTCAAAAGAAATGAGGTGAGGCTAATTGGGCGGAATGCACCTGGTTGGTCGTAGTCAGCTCTCCCCGGTTTGGGTATGAACACTACCCTTGTCTTCCGCCATGGTATGGGGATGTATCCGAGGGCACAGCATGCCCTCAGGATCTTCGTCACCGGAAGTAGGATTGTATCTAGGCCCCTCTGTAGAAGTGCCGGAAAGATTCCATCCTCTCCTGCGCTTTTAAAAGGGTCAAACCCTCTGATTGCCCATCTAACTCTGGAGGGAGTAACTATTTTAGCCGCAGTGTCCCAGTCCTTACCTTCCCGTGTAACTCGGGCTGGTGGTGGACCGGTATCATCTGCTTCTAACTTTTTGTAGCCGGGAAAATGTTTCCCCAGCAGTACCTCCAACTCCTCCTCCCAACTGTTGGTATATCCTCCATCAGCTTTTTTGAATGGGCCTTTTGCTGCCCCTGGGTCTTTTGCAAGAATTTTTTGGATTCTTGCAGTCTGTGGGATGGTTTCCACCTCCCCACAGTATTTCTCCCAAGAGCATGTTTTGGCTTTCTGGATTGCCACCTTGTACTCTTTCTGGTATTGCTTGTGGGCATCCCAGTTTCCTGACTTTTTGGCCTTGTTGAAAGCTTGCCTTACTATTTTCCGTAGCTCCTGCAGTCTTCTGCTCCACTACGGTGTTTTGTCCCTGGTACTTGTCTTCAGAGGGCAGCTATTTTCGTATGCCCTTATCATTGAGTCCCTCAGTACTTCTACTGCGTCCTCAATTTCTTCGGGGCAGCCGTATTTAGCTGGGAATCTTGTCATTCCTATATTTATTTCCTCCGAGTATCTAGTCCAGTCAGTTGCTTTTGGGTTCCTATATGTATCGGTCCCCGTTTTGCTTGTTTCTCCCTCTAGTTTAAATTCTATGTGTCGGTGGTCCGACAGGGATGGTTCGTCCGATACTCTCCATCCTGAGACTCTCAATGTTCCTAGGGTAAGGTCTATCATCTCCTGTCTGTTACTTATAACGAAGGTGGGTTCCCTACCTTTATTAAGAATCTCAAGGTTCACTGTCATCAGGTATTCCAGGAGGTCCTGTCCTCGTTTGTTGATGTCCGTACTCCCCCACACAGTGTGGTGCGAGTTAGCATCTGCTCCGAGTATCAGTTCCCTACCCTTCTCCCTGCAGTCCTGGACGAGTCTCGTTATTTCCCTTGAGGGTGGTGGTTCCACAGAGTCATAGGGCATGTATGCTGATGCCACAACTACTTCCCTGCTTCTTTGGTCCAGCGTGAGCTGTAGCTTCACAGCCACTAAGTCCCTACTGCAGTGTTCGGGTAGCAGTGTGCCAGGTATCCCTCTGATGAGAATACAGGCCCTGGGTCTGTCCCCCGACTCGTTATAATAGAGTAGACCTTGGTTCATGTTTAGTCCTCTGACCTTCCCCCTATAAGTCCAGGGTTCTTGGATCAGCGTAAGTTTTTAGCCATTACTGCCTAATCCTTAGGTCATTCCTCCTGTTTACGCTCCTCGGTATTAGGAGGGCGCACCGTGAAAGTGGCCTTCCTTATCCCGACATGCGCTATTTTCCAGGTCCCCTGATGGTCCCTGCATTTCCACGTCTGGATCCCCTGGGGGATCCCGCCGCGTTGCGTCCGTCGGAGGTCCTTCTTTACGGTTCCCAGAGGGCCCCTCAAGGGAAGAGTCCACCAGGGTGGTCCCATCTCTCCTCTCCACTTCCTCTTGGTTCCTCAAAGGCCCCAAGAGGGATGAGTCCACCGAGGCGGCCTCAACTCCTCCTTCCACTCCCCCTAGGTTCCTTAAAGGTCCCTCGTCAGTGTTGTCTTTGTTTTTGCAGTCCATATTTGGTCCCACGAGTATCTAGGGAAATAAAAGGTCCACCCCAGCAGAGCCCCAAATGCCGGGGTAAGGTCTGTATACTCCGAGATGCGACCTTGTGTCTCAGAGGAACCGTTCGTGACACTGTTCCCCAGTGTCATTCAGCCCTGGGCACGGTATCCCACACCTTAGCTTGGGATGGCTATTGCAGGTCGTGTTTCCACTCCCTGAGCGATGGGTTCGCCACACTCCCTACGACTTCTACTTAACTTCTTCCCATTCAAGTGAAACGATGCCTTTTTCGTTTTATTGCGCTTTACTTTCAATAATATCATTAAGTTGTAAATTTGTTTAGACAAGTAGTTTTTTATTAACAATTCAGTAGAGATTGCGGTTACAGAAATTTGCAAATTTCTGTAAGTAGGTACGAACTTTTGTTTTCTGATTAGATCTCGATTCAGTAAAAAAATATTTATGATGACTGTAAACGGGATTTTAACAGGAGTTGCTAAGATTAGATTAGAAAAGTAACGCAATAATATATCTTTGGTTTGTAATAAGTATAAAAAGTTTCGATTTATGGAGTATATTTTCAATTAAAATCGAATTGGCAATATGTACTAGAATTTAGTTGGTATCGTAGAAATCCGTTAATGCAAATGCATTTATTTAAAAACATATTTTTTCTAATTAATTAAACCATAAAAAATCCAGCGAGCAGCTCACCCATGACCGGCATTTTGTATGTGAGTACCGTACAAGAGTCCCAACTACTCCCAACCTTCTGGAACCAGTGAGACTATGGCATCCCCAATTTGGGTACGTTGTGAGGATGAAGGTAGTGGGGTAGGAAAGAAGATTTTTTTTTTTTTTTTAAAAAGAAAGACAAACATTCCCGGGTTACGAATAACCAAACAATGTTTGAAAATCTCCTACTACCACCACAGAAAGCCGAAAATGTTGCTTGTGTTGTGATGGAGGACTTAGCCAGCCGAGGAATCGAACACGCGACGCTCGGGTGAGACCCAAGCGCTATGCCCACTCAACCACTGACCGGTCCAGATGGTTGTGAAGTACCTGGCTAAAGATCTGGTGGCTAAAATAATTCTATGGTCTTTCATCACGACAATACTGATCTACGTTATATATACTACTCTGGAATCACACCAGGATTTTGAACCTGCGATCTCCGGATTCACACCAAGGATCATAACTACTAAGCCAAGGAGACCGTCATTGCAAGGTACGCGCACCTAACTAATCAGATGTACCAAATTAGCGTCCATACGAGAGTAAAGACGATTTCATTTCATTGTAATACTTACCTGAGTCCATATAAATGGGTTTTAGTCACGAAATCATTACACTGGGCACTAAAGAAATCTCATCAATTCACATTGCCACTTTTTTACACACTATTCGTGTGAAGCAATACGTACAGAATGTTTAATTGGTAATTGGTACACATGTCATTGAGAAGTTGTCACAAGGTGTCAAGTACTCGCAATAGCGTAATACAATCTGACAGTTACTGTAGACATGATGGGAAAATTAATTTATGGAAATACAATACTACATACAACCCAAATAATTTTTTTAAATTTTTTTTTAAAGAACCTTCTTATAACACTTATAGGATTCCATAAAGTAGAAATCTAATGCATGAGATAGATAAAATCTGGAACGGAAACATTGTTCCCTTGAAACAGGTACAAAAATCTAATGTGTAAACTTATATTACCCACGCACAGGCTGCGCCTTAGTAGGTTCCCTTTCCTATTATTATTAAACTGTAATGTCAAATATATAAATTGGGAAAAAATAAAGGAAATAAAAAAAATAAAATAAAAAAAAACTGGGTTAATTATTTTCAGCTAGCAACGTCATTTCTTTCAATATCAAGAATTATGGAGTTTCATATTTATGTAGTCAAAAAACAAACCGTCTATGGTTTGTTATTTAAGTTTATTTATTTTTATTTTTTTACTAAATACTTTTGACATTTAAAATGGTATGGTAATCTGTAAATATACAAACAGAAATTTTCTTATTTCTCCTCACTAGGAGATTCTGTTCTGAGGCGAAATAGATTTTGGACAGCAACGACTTGTGTGGTTCAACTTCAAAGGTTTGGGCAAGGTATTTTCAGTAAGTTTTATGACGAAATTTTTTAAATTACTACTTATTCTGATAATTCTTTAAGCCAAGATTTGTGGGACTTGTCTAAATTATTAATCGATTTAAAGTTTCTGATACTAGATGGGAGTTTGTTGCACAATTTTTCAATTTGAAATAAGTAAAAAAAAAAAAGTGAGTGTGTCAAGCCTACGCAAGACAGAAGTGAAACTTCTTTTGTTAAACCGTATGAACCACAATCAATTACGTATTTCACTCGTATTACACTCACGACGCAGTATACTAACCAAGCAGCTGATGCTTGGCGTGGCGCAGTTCGCTGGTGTCTGAGAGAGAGGAAAGAAGAGAAGAGAGAGAACGTTCGTGAGCGGCTCCCCCACCTCAACAAGCGCATATGGTGAGAGAGGGACAGTGAACGGTGAGCGGTGGTGCGGGTACCCGCATTTTCGTGTCGATCCTGACTCGGTTTTACTCCGTCCCCGAATTACGCGCCTAAAGAAGTTTCACTTCAAAAAAATAGCTGAACTCTCAACTCTCGAGCAGATATTATCGATTTTCTGAGAAATAACAGTGGTCCGAGAACCGTGCCTTGAGGGATTCCAAAATTTATTAGAGCTAGGTCAGTGTAATTTCAATTATTCATAGGCATTTTACCTTCAATTGGCAAAAAGTGCCTTCCCATATTGTAGGTTAACTAACATCAGGGCAATTCACCCTGCATGCTGCAGCTAGGAACAATTGCACTCGTACCAGTTGCGTACATTCTACACTTTCCATCCAATATTCCCGCGGATTATAAATTTCATAATTTTCTATCTTTTGTTCCTCGAAGAGTCATACCTCCTCTTTTTACTCTGACAATTGGAATTTCTTGGCGAATTTGGCTTTTCTTAAACCTCTATAGTCGACTAATTAGGTGAATCGTTTGATTTTCCTAACGAAATTCAAATTGTTTTATCGAACATCAATCACAGCGTAATATTATATCAAAACACTTAAAATCAGAAAGAGGAACACATTCGTTAATTCAATTTCGCTTTTATGAATTAAGATTCATTTTAATACCAAATTACTACTCACTACAGTTATTAGAAAATATTCATAAATTGAGAGAACCTTTCTGTGGTCTTTACAGCGTAACAAATGCGTGGGCATCTCGTGCTTTACTTTAATGTATTAAATTCTCTGATGGTCAGACCGTTATTTTTTTATGTTTAACGGAAGGGAATAATAACGAAGAAATGTAGAACTTTTTGCGTGTGAAATACTGGACAAAATCTAAAATATATCAACTATTCTTAATAAGGTTTTCTTACTCTTCAATGCCTTGAAGTTTCCTTTGAATTTTCGCCAAATTCAACTGCTGATCGAATAACTTCAGATACTTTACTGTAATGAAATCAAATACCCATGAAATTCAATGTTATTATCGGAATTTTCCATATCCAATTTATCAGTGATAGTACAAAAATATATGAGAAAGCATGCCTAGAAGTGTCGATAAACGATTTTTTCTGTTAGAATTGTAGTAATTTGAACAATGACTGTGACGAATCTCTGAACACCGATGTTTTAAATATTATTTTCTCTATTTTTTGTTTCCAGAGTGGTAAATTCTTTCAGTTTCGCCCCAGTGTGAAGGACCACCATTTATAATAATTCAGAAATGATTTTAACCCTATTCGGTGAATAGCTACACTCCCTACTGGCTCCAGAAGGTAGGAAGCAATTGGGACTCTTGAGCGGTATTCACATTTTTTTAAACAAATGAATGTGTCTTATCGACATTCAGCAAAAAATATTAAAAATTGTTTGTTGTCCAGAGATACAAGTACCGTCCAGCGTAACATTATCAGTATCAATTGGAAGGGTGTATTGTTTCTTTAGACGAAAAAGATTGTTTCGAGTTCGTAGATTTCTTAAACGGCAAAATAATATTTATATATCTAATAAAAATCAGAATGTAAAAGATCATTTTTCGGCGTTCCAAACAATATAAACAGACATTCAAGAATGTTTGCAGTATATTTTTAACTAAAAATAATTATTGTCACAGCTGTGAAGTGTCCAGAGAAACATAACCTGCCGCTAATATGTTTTTCTCCAACATTCCATAGTTTTAACCTTCCAAGGTTCTAACGACCTAATTCTAATGTGCCCAAGATTTAACTTTCCTTATTTGTTCTATCTTTACAAAGATCTATCAACTCAAAGATCTAACGTTTCAATGTTACAAAGTTCCAACGTTTGAAATTTTTTTCACTGTTCCAAGGTTTTAAATTCCAAAGAGTAATGTTTTAAATCTTAAGTACTAACATTTCAAAACCATTCCAAAGTTCTACTGAAAAATCTAAAATTTCAAAGTGCTAACATTCCAAATATCTAACATTCCTATCGTTTCAAAATTCTAGCATTCTACAGATTTAACATTCCATGTCTCTAACATTCTAATGTTCTACCGTTCCAAAGTTCCAACGTTTCAAAATCGTTTTACTGTTCCAAGATTTTTAGTTCCAAAGAGCTAACGTTCAAATAACTAACATTTCAAAGATCTAGATCTAAAGTACTAACATTCCAAAGTTCTACCATCCCAAAAATCTAACATTTCACAGATCGAACATTCCAAGTATCTAACATTCCTGCCGTTTCAAAATTCTAGCATTCCTCACATTTAACATTCCAAATGCCTAACATTCAAATGTTCTACCGTTCCAAAGTTCGAACGTTCTAAGGTGCCGATGTTTAACGTTTAAATAGTGGTAATTAGGCATATACTTTGTTGTAATTATGATAAACACATGGTATAAATCTAATACGATCGGCCTCTCAACCCTGCTATGCGAACACGACACAGCCGAGCGCAGCGTGCAGAGAAAGGAACACATGCAACGTATCAATTATCTCCGTTACTCTTCGTAGGTCTGCTAAACTATCTTCGATTTCTACACCATCATGTACCACAAGTAAATAATAAGAAGACTTATTATTATTTATTACTCTTCTTCTCAATCATTCAGAAATTTCAGTTTTGAGAAGTTTGTCGGAAAACCATCGATAATTAATAAATATTATATATATATTTTTTAAACATTCTTTTTAATAATTGAAAACGTAAACATATCAATAGCTTCATAAATAGGTTCTTAAACTATTCTCAATTTTCGACCTGGTCGCGCCATTTCTTGGGCCGGCTGGCAGCCAATTTTAAAGATGTATTTTTTTTTTGTTTTAGCTGAGAATTGAACCTTCCTCCCTAAGCCAAATCCTAATTGGATAAATATAATGCCAACCAATTTAAGAAAACGAAGATGTGTGCGGGCGTGTGTGTGTACGAGGGCAACCAACAGTTGATAGCCCTTCAGGTCGATCAGATGTCGGGAAGTGTGTTAATTTCCACTTCCAATTAATTTGTTAACCAATTCATTTAATCGAGAAAACAAAATTGAGATTCAAATAGAAGTGTTTAAAATAAGTGTGCTACTTATATAGCTACAAATATTTAATAACAAAACTAAACATAAGTAGGTAAGAAAATAAATATTATTAAGGAATACCTTGTTGAAGATATAGCATTACCAATGTCGGCGAAGGTTAGTACCAGTGATAACTCAGGTAACGGACCCGTTGTGCTATATCCGTAGAGTAAAGAATAAGAAGCCCGTTGTGGGTATATTTCATAACTGTGTTTGGGAAATTCAAATGGGATATAGACCTGCAATGTCAGGCGAATGTAAGTAAGACGGAGCGCTGGGCTATAGGGCTAAATAGAACATTTGTTTCCATTCAAATTTGTTTGGAAAGCACTTCTAGTGTTATTATTTATTCTATGTCCATCTCCCAATTGATCACAATTCTCTGAGTTTCTTTGCGGGTCCCGTGAGGGTCCCTGTTTTCCCATTAGAAGTTCCACTTTCTTTAGATTTCATGAAGGCCTCAAGAGGGAAGATTCCACCGAGTTGGTCTTAACAAATCTCTCTTCTCTACTCCCCATAAGTTCCCCAAAGCAAAGGCCCCCAGTTATTTTGTTCGAATGGTTCTTGGTCCTACGAGTATTTAGGGAAATAGAAAGTTCACGACGGCAGATCCCCGAGTGCTGAGATAGGGTATAAATCAGAGGTAACGCCTGCAAATTGCATACCTGAAGATGACGCTAGTACTTATTCCCTGAATACTACTTATTCCGTAATTAATTATATCGCAATGCAAAATATAGCTGTGTTTGAACTGGTTTTTTCCGGAAACAGGATGGCAAGACGAACAGGTGCTGGAAAAATAGCGACTTTTCACTTTCTTAGCGGTCACTGCCGCGGGTCACCTGCCCATCTTGGCTCGTGGGTTCCTTCACCGGAGGCCGTATAAAAATATAAACAGTAGACAAAATGGGGGGCGCTGCGATCATTTTAATAGTTTTAAATGTCAACACCGAGACGCTTTAAAGCTAAAATAATGTAACTTAACAAAAAACACATCAATATACTGTGTCCAGAAATTAGTAGATATGGTCTAAATTCTCAAAAAATCAGTTCCACTATTGAAAATAACACTTAAATTCAAAGCAAATTCGAGTTTATTGAACCAGAGTTACACAGACAGACATACAACCGTAATTAGTATGTTTGTATTTAGTATTCTATATCATATAATATATTGCTTCCATGATAACTCAACGCAGTGACAATTCAACACACTTTTAAAAAGTGATATAAAGTCATTAAACGTGAAAAAAAATTTAAACCTAACCTAACCTAATCTAACCTACTTAACCCAGTTAATAAAGTTTTCAGGTCATACTCCAAAAAAGCATGAAAACGATATACATAGAATGGTTCCATGATAACTCAACACAATGATTATTCAACACACATTTAAAAAGTGATATAAAGTCATTAAAAACGATGAAAAAAAATCTTTTTGTAACCTAACCTAACCCTAACCTACTTAACCCAGTTAATAAAGTTTTTGTTTCATCACTTTCCATGACTTTATATAACTTTTTAAAGATGTGATGATTGATCATTTTGATGAGTTTTTCGGTCACCAATATATTAAAGGTTAATTTAACTTTCTAACTTATTGTTATTTTTTAAAACCAAGCTAGACAATAATTGCACGCAAAAATTTTTTGTACTTTTTATTTACTTTATATATTACGCTTGTCAAGTGCTCGGCCCAGACAATCGCTTCGTTACTCGTCCGAGCAAATTATTGGAGAATAGAGGTGATCACATGTAGAAAATGTAAACAGTGGTATAGTCAGTCCATTGAGATTAGTTTAAGTTAGTTAAGAAAATAAAAAGATTTTTCTTGAAGAAAACAACAAACGTCAAACAATCATACAAGTCATGCATTTGCGCCCGTAAAAATGATCAATTTTTCACAAATGCCTTAATACCAAATTTTTTATACTGATTTCACTTCAGAAAATAATTTCTAGTACGAATCCGAAATTTCAGTCCGATCGGCACCATAGATCCCGAGAAAACGGCTTTCAAAGTTCGAACCCAAGTCTCGCATTTGCGCCCGTAAAACTGATGATTTTTTCACAAGTGCCTCAATACCGAAAAATACTAAATATTTAAATTTTAAATCTTTTCACTTTCAATGACTGACTCGGCTGATTGCACTTACCGAGTGGAGATCGAGATGATTATGCAGGTGGAGGGAGTACTTACTCGACCTAGTCATTCGGCCTTGCTTCTATACACTGTCTCGCCTGAATCACTCACCCGCTACTAGGCCGAGTACTGACTGCACCGATCACATCAGCCGAGCACTTGGCCGAATAAATTTCCTAAGCCGAGCACTGTGTGGCCGATTTGACGTAAAGCCAGCATAGTTATTATCAGTATTTTTATTAAAATCGGGTTATGTAATCTTTCTTGTCGTTTCAAGCACATTCAATCTCAAATTTTACACAATTTTCTTTTTAAGTTTATAAAAACGGTGTTTATTATAACATAAGTTATTGTTTTACTTTAAAATATAAATAAAAACTTATATTCTCAAATAAATTTTGCCATAATAAGGTTCTTATTTAAAGCGAGTTTAATACATTATCGCTGCACGCATATATCCTTCACACTGCACCATAGTAATGAAAGTTTTAATTTCCATTTTATTAAATTTCTAGATTTTGTTGACAGTCTGTACACGTACACTGCGATGTGTGCACCGTGCAGTGTGCAGTGTGTGCAGGTTAGGTACGCTGTCTTATTTGCAACGTGCAGATGCGCAGTCAGGAAGTAACCTCTCCATATTATATTATTTCCTATGTCAAGATGTGGTAAGCATCGGATGCGAGCCGCCATCATGGTCAGATGACGTAGTAAAAATATTAAGAAAGTTCTGACTGTTGTAAGAGTCGTTTTTAGGTAAGAGATTTGTTTTTTTATGTAATATTTATTTCGCCCCTTTTAAAGGAATGTCGTGAGGTTAAAAAAAATGAGGAGGTGAAGTTGATGTACAAAATGATTGGAAAGCACTAAACTATTTAATATCAACTAAAAAGAAAAACCAATGTTCCTGGGTTACGAATAACCTCGCAGTGTTCGAATTGCTCCTACTTCCATTATTATAAGCGGAAAATTTTGCAATGAGGACTTAGATGGCAAAGGATTAAAGGAGTGGGAACCTGACGTTTCTATCTAGTCAGCTACACCTAAGTATTTGTGCATAAAAGTTATACCAATTCTTATAAATTAATAACATGTAAAAATGAGAAAATACTGCAGCTACCTACGTTTAAATTGTTAACAAGAACGGATAACATAGGCATGAAATACATAGTTTAATATCTACTTGCGTAGATTACAGTGCTTTAAAATAGTACCATTTGAAAAAGCCACCCAAATGCCATGACACTAGTCGACAATTAGTCAAAAAAAAAAAAATTCCAATGTACATTTGTTACTTAAATTTTGTTTAGTTTTCTACCGGTTTCGACACAACCGTGTCATTAACTAGCAATCTTAAAACTATATAAGTTCATGATATAATTGGCTAGTTTTAATGACACGGTTTTGTCGAAACCAGTAGCAAAGTAAACAAAATTTAAGTAACAAATATACATTGGAAAATAAAACAAAAATGTTACATTTACCAAGAAATACAAAAAACCATATTATTTACGACATTGGACATGTGTTTTTAAACGAAAATTATAATGGGTTGGCGTTGCGATTTTTAATTGGTTATGGATGTAATTTTTTTTAAAATTATTACTTTAATTTTCTTTACATTGTTCTTCTTATATTGAAACTACACGCAGTTATGAATATGTTACAACGTTTATCTAAACTCAAGAAATATGCAAATAAATACAGTTGTTCTCAGAGTTCAACCCTTCACCTGCAACGTTACGACGTAGTAAGTTATTTACACGTAGTTGGTTAGAAGTGTAACCGACAATAAATATTGGATTTATAATTTGTTAAGGCTGTACCATTGCACATTTTCTTAAGTAAAGATTCATCGTATAACAAAACACGTTCATAATACTTTTAGCTAACTACCTATGGTTTATTTTTCTTTTCCATGATAATGAGGTGTACAGGAATAGGAAATATTTGATGCGATAATTTCTAAGGTCAATGTCATTCACAGATTGTACCGTAACGCTGAATTTGTGTTTTTTTTTTAATTGAGACCACTAAGACCTTTCTTCGCTCTTTATATGTTTATTTAAACACTAGATAAACATTAAACGTCAAAGTATTTTAGTATACTAGGGTGAGTCCGTGGGTCTTGTGTAAGATCAATTTTATCCTACTTTCTTCTCTGTTCTTTAACAGTTGATCAAATTCAAAGAACATGGCGACATCAGTTTTCATTAACACAGTGTAGATTGCACATGAAATTATTTATGTTTTGTTATTCCCACTGTAAATATGTAATGTACCATTTTTTTCCTTTTAATTTTATTAATATTTATTTTCTTTCATATTTTGTTAAAATTTTTGACGCATGACGTGCTAATATGGATGACATTGCATTGCACAATTCCTGCAGGTTTTTGGAGTAAAATTATTGTTTAATTTAAATAAATGTGTATTTTTTTTCGACTTTATGTCCGGGTTAAATCTTCCCCACAGGAAAAACTAAACCCTTCCACACACTTTTCCACAAATGATCATCTAGTCAATCCACATTATGCAAGTGCATTATATAAGCATAATAAATACAAAACAATACAAAAACAACACGTCAAGAAATCAAATGGGAAAATAATTCGCCGACTCCAGATATTTTCATATCACAGGGTTCGGCTCGGTAGAACTCCTTACTGGACCTATAAATCCTACTCATCCCTCAATATAAATATTTTAAAAAATCTTTCGTAAACCTACATGTATTTGAAATGACTGTCTTTTGCATTTTTATAGTAAATTAGTAAATATTATTGTATAATTATCATCAGAATAATTATTAATTATTACAATTATTATTTTTTTTTATATTTATAAATTGAGAAGATTGGCAAAAGCCGGTATTCAGTAATTATAAACGCGAGATCGGCGACACCTATCGACAAGTCGGACTAAAACAAGGCGCAGCTCAAAGCTTAGAACCAATAACAGATGTAGCTTGGTCAGGCCTTACTCCAGCAGGGAACAAACGACAACTCTGATGGTGATTGATGATGAAGGATAACCCCACATTTACGGCTTCATCAACTTCGATACCCTAAAAAAGTATAGTTTCCAGATCTGCTTAATAACCTTCAATACATTGCAAGGAATGGCGCCAGTCCATACATCGGAAGTATATATCCGACAAGACTTTAGCGATCGACAATTTAGCAGATCTAGTATTGCTAATCATAATTAAACTTTCTTGGTCAAATAAAGCCGTCTACTAAGATGAATAAACTTCCCTTAGCTCTTACTAATATCTGAAACTATTTAAGCGGGCCATAAAACCTAAATTGTTTCAAAAATCCTTTTGTATCCTGCTATTTTTTTAATACTTTCAGCTTCACAAATCCTAAAATCATAATATTCCGTGACTTTCTCGGGTCTGCGCTAGTAATACAATGAAACATAATAGTACCTATGTATGCAATATGCATCACCTCATCATTTTCATCATTATCTTAAGCCTTTGCATACCCAATTTCTAACTGTTTTAAAACAAGTTTCTCGTTAACTATTTCAGTTTTTACGTTCGAAAAAAATATATATTATTTTTGAAGACAATATCTATACATTTGTTATACCGAAACGTTAATTATATGGAATTCCCTCGAAAGAAAAAAATCGCTCCGAAAATTATTAAAAAGACATTTCTTCTGTTATTAAATATGTTATAGGAATGAAAAAATGACAGTATTTAAATTTAAATTTATTTTTAAATTTAAATACAACTAAAGCATCTGTGAAGAGATGTTTGCTCTATTTCAAACGAGTCAGTTTTATGATATATTTTTACCATTTTCGTATAATTATCATCATTTTTTGATATTAGCGTGCTCCCTCTAACATTCGTATTTAGATATCTCCCTTTCATACGAACCTTGAACGCTTACTACGGGGTCTTAAGCGTAGAATTATTGTATTTTTTTCTCGCCCTCGACTCTTGACATGACTTTTACTATCTATTATTTTTTCTCACCCTCGACTTTTGACATAACTTTAAGTATCTATTATTTTTTCTCACCCTCGACTCTTGACATGACTTTAACAATCTATTATTTTTGCTCACTTTCGACTCATGACATGACTTTTACAGTCTATTATTTTTTTTCACCCTCGACTTTGACACGACTTTTATTATCTATTATTTTTTCTCAACCTCGACTTTTGACATGACTTTTAAGGTCTATTATTTTTTTTCACTCAATTATATCTACGAATTCTCCCAACCATTTGGACATCACATACACTCCACGCTAAAGAAATTTAACTTTCATCAATGAGGTATTTTTTCCCTCTCCGTAAAATCCAGTCTTCCCATTATTTATAGCGTTGTAAACGATCGTGGATGTTTTCTTATTATTATTCTGTGACATGTATCACACAACTTGTGAGGCACTCTCCACCTCTCGTGGCTTCTGCTGAATAACTCGGAGGCTGTCATCCGTGATTTGATTATGACAGCATCTTCGGTTCGCACGCAATACTTTTTCTTATTCGCCGTGAACCTAAAAACGCGCAATTTTCTTTATTAACCACTTTTTTCGCAAGTTGTATAAATTTTTTGGTCTCTAGCGATTATCACACTAGGCTGAATGATAGTCGCAGTAATTTTGACATGTTTTTGCTGCGATGACCGCTTGAATTCTGTAAGTGTAAGTCGTTGATTTTTCAAACATTAAACAGCAGCATTTAGATTCTAGATAGGAAATCCACCGTTTGAGGTAGATATGTTGTGAGGCTGAACATAGTGGACAGGTGGTATAGAGAAGTAGCTGTCTGTTCAGATCTTGGAAATTACTAAACATCTCTAAATCCATTTATCATTTCGATTCTCAATTAAAACACATAATATTCTTTATATGAAAGTTTAAAAAATATTCTTTGTATCTCTAATTTAACCAACACCTCTGACAAAGGTCACTCCAAGTGGTTTGTATTTTTGGTGACAGCAGGGGTGGCCGGGTCATCGGGTGGAAGTTTGTCCGGCTCCGAACTGCTCTCCAATTGCGTGGCTAGCATGAACAAGAGAGACATTTAAGGGAGACTTATGACCTCTCCAGCAGGACTTTAAGGACATCGCCTTGCGCCGCAGTTGGAGGGATGGATTCATACATCCGTCACTCCTGGACCCCTTCCCCTTCCTTTCGTAAAAAGACCATCCACATCCCCAAAGACGTAGGCATAGGCGCTGAGGGGTATGTTAGAATCTATAATAACAATAATAATGCACGGAATCATCAAAATTGCCTGTAATCTTTTATTCTTTTGAGTTGATATTTAAGGTTAAACGCAACGCTCGTTGTATTCTACGTGTTCACAGATGGCGTTAATTAATTAATTTCGTTTAAATACGCTTTTGCAAGGTATTGCTTTACACTCTTTACAGTACTAAGACAAATTGTTTGTTTGCGCCCTCATATACACAATATGTATATGAATAAATAGTTTTGTCCATATAAAAACTCAATTCTATCGAGAAAGGCATACAAATACAATATTGGATTGAATCATCGGTAAAATATTGTATTTGTGTGCCTTTCTCGAAAGAATTAAGTCTTTAAACGAACAAAACTATTGATTCATATTCATATTGCGTATATACGGGCGCAAACAAATGATTTGTCTTAATATTGTAAAGATTTTAAGATGAATATTGTAAAGATGATTTATAAATCTTTTTTTTTTCAGTTGTTCTACTTTTGTTTCATTGTTTATAATGATCTACCTTTTTTCGGGGATGACCTGTATGTAATGCGACAGTATAAATCTATTTCGCAATTTTCTTGCAATTTTCTTCTTTTATTGTGTTTTGTATTATTGTTTTTACAGAGTTAAGTGCTTGCTGGTAGCGGTACTGAACTAATTTCTTTCTGTCCGGTGTACCCCGACTCTGGGGTGGCATAAGACCTAGTCCGTGCATACCCATCTTGGACGACCATTTCACGATAAGGGATTAGTACCGTCACCTGTCTTCAGCGCCTCCCCTGAGGTAAGGAACGGGACTGAGGATGGGCTGATCGTGAATTGGTCACCTTCCGCCCTGCCTCCAGGTACTCCGACACTTTCTCCTCACGGTCTTCGGGATCTTCCCAACCCCAACTTACATCTTTCGTCGAGGCACAACTGGTTTCCTGGCTTAGGGGCGTTAAACCTATCCAATGCTCTGCTTTCTCCCCCTAGGACTGCCTGGGAGCGGGTGACGACATCCCCCCACCACAATGAGCTGCACATTTCACCATTTTCTTTTGTCTCATGATTTTTCATTTTCGCAGGTGGCTGTAAATTATTATTTTTACCTGTTATTGTTGATACCTTGTACATATGACCTGTTAAACCAGGGGTTCCCAACCTTTTTTTACTCTAGAGCACATTCTAAAATATCGGTAGGGTGGCGGGCACCACCTATTTTTAATCGACAAACTCGGGGCAGCAATCGCAATCAAAATGATGACAAAGCGGTTCTAGGCGGGGAATGCTATTTGCACATCACTCCTTGTACACGCCGAAAACCCATGATGTGCAAATAGAACTCTCCGTTCCAGGCTAGCGTGAAGAGTGCAGTATGGCTCGCTGCTAGACAGGTTGCGACAAGTACTGTCAGCAAAGAAACCACTCATACATACAATATCGCAAACATACGAACGTATTTAATAAACCTAGGCACTCAAAAAAATTATAACTAACAAATAAATAAAAATAATTCACATTTTTAATTAATGTTTATGAAAAAATTATTTCACTGTCGAATAGTGGCGGGCACATATGAATCGGGGACCATAGCGCCCGCGGGCACGGGTTTGGGAACCCCTGTGTTAAACTAACCAAATATAATAGATCTTACTAACAAGTTACTAATACGCAGCACTTGCATACTGTGAATAACATTGTATGCATGGACATTTTGGATGTCTTGTTTTGAAACTTTAAATGTAGACTCGTTGTATCAAAAAAATTTGCGTCCTTGCGAGAACTCTGAAGGGGTACTATCAGTACCTAAAACAGGGCGGGGCCTTATTCAGAATGTACTATCCATAAAAAACCTTGACTTATAAACATTAGTTTATTATTAGAAAACTATTTTTTTACATTGTATCTTGTTTGGTTATTTTACATACCTGCTTATTGTTTTATTCTTACATATTATTTTGCACCGTTATTGGAGGTTAATATTTATTCCTTGTTTTTTCTTTGTAATTTTTTAATGCTAACTCTCTGTTTATTTCTTATAAATATATATATATATATATATATATATATATATATATATTTATATAAAAAAGAGAGGCTGGTTTGGGTTGTTTTTTATGAAAATCTACAGTTTATTGAGAGTTTGATGAAATATTGCAAACTTGACCTCCAAAAAATCATCCATCACCTTTTCCCATCCCTTAAATAAGGGTTTTGATTATTCTCGGTTAAATTTCACATTAGATATGACGTTTGGAAAAAGAGCAAATTATCTTAATTTGAAAAACTCTAAACAAAAGCCCAATCATAATAGTTTTCCATTCTTCTACCCCTCTCTGTTCTTTCTTCATCACAATTTAAACAAAATAGGATTGTCTTACCGGCTTCGGACGGTTTAAAATATTGTGTCATTTCAATTTGGTTTCATAAAATTCATACTTTTACCCCTAATTAATTTAATAACTAACTTGCAAAGATGACCTCTATTTTTTACTTTGCTACAAACGGACATTTTTACCATTAAAAATGAAGCTAGAGCAACAGTTACGGTGAATGGATTGCGCTATCGAGAGATGATTAATGATTTTTATGGCCGGAATTGGATGGTATTGATCTGGACAACGTTTACTTTCAATATGACGGCGCTACGTGCCACACAAGCAACGAAACCATTGATCTTTTACGATTGAATATCAAAATAACACCTCTTATTGTATTTTTCTTCCCAGAACATCCTCTTCCTTAAAAAGACCCTCAATAAATCATTTCCAGAGATGGCGTTTTCCTCAGGGCGTCCTGTGTGGAGTCAATGTAATAAATAGTGTTTTATGAAATTTTTATAAATATGCATTAAAATATATAGTAAATATTTAGTTAGTAAATTTCTCCTTTAAAATTTAAGTAAAACCCACAACATAAACGTGTCTCAGCGAGAGCGCGTACAGATGTCATCGACGTTCGTCTTCTTCCTTCTCACGCGTCTTGTTCGAAAACGAAACACACAGAAGATACTAGATCGATGACGTCATGTACGATCTCTCGCTGGGACTAATTCATCTTTAAAATTTAAAACGTTCCTGATAATAAAAAGCTATCTGCTAATACTTATCTACTATAAGCACCCATTATAATAAAAATTATTAAATCGAGTTATTTTTAAAACATTTTATTACGTTTTTTAAGTAAATAAGTAAAAAATAAAACATTAAAAATTTTAGGTTTGAAATATTGCACATCGATAAGTTCACGGGAATGAACAGTGTTTTTTTTACAAAATATACTATAATAACATAAACATAGTATTACAATATTTTACATTATTTGGTAATTTATTAGGTATTACGCATTTTTATTGTTCAGTAGCTGGTAAAGGATATTATTTAATAAAAAAATATGTTTTATGAGGAATACCTTAAACACGTTAGCTTACGAAATACTTAAAAATAATATTTACAATGGATTTTTTTAATATGTGATAATAGTAGCACGCTTCTTGATTGCTTTTGAAGTAATGGCTTATAGCCATATTTTATTTTCCATATCTTAATTTCTTGACCATCTCCATATAAATAAATTGTAAATAAGTTCAGAAAAGTTACAACAATTTTTAAATGCATGCGTTGACCTTACCATGTTAAAAACAAAGTTTAAATATTAGTGTCTTCTCCTGATCTCATTCTTCGACTACGACTAGCTACCTTCCTCGTGGCCAGTACTACCTTCCTGTCTCCATAATTTTGTCTACTTCTGCTGGTTGGAATGACGTCCTTTCTTGGCTTGTCGGACACTTTGATTTGTCTTTTAGGATAAGGGTGTGCGTGGTAATTGTAAAGGTTTTGAGGAGCTACCTTGGTTTGCTCTGGGGCATCATATTTGGCTTCAGCCTCTTCAACGGCAGCTGGAGTTTGTGGTGCGTGGGCATGAGCTTGAGCTTGAACCTGTGCTTGAGCTTGGGCATGAGCTTGAGCTTGAACGTGTGCTTGAGCTTGGGACTGAGCTTGCGCTTGGGCCTGAGCGTGTTGTTCTTGCTGAGCACGAGCTTCTTCGGAATATGAAGGTTCTTCATGGATTATCTGAACGGATTGTTGGGGCTGGGTAAAGTACCCATAAGGATTTTTTCTAACAAGAAGTTGGGACTGAGAAAGGGCTGCTGAGACGGGGGTGGCAGTTGCGTAATCGCTTTCACCTTGTCCACTCTTGATCGAATTTTGTTCTTGCTGCGCGATCTGTTGTTCGTGTTGATAACGAGGATTTACAATCACTCGAGTGTGAGCTGAATCCGGGTAATTTTCTGAGATCGCTAAGTTCTGAGAGCCATCGGAGGTGTCATAGCCATGTTCTTGTTGACCTTGAGAAATTCCACGGTATGCTTGGGAGAAGGTCATCTGCGAAGAAGGAACTCCGCCCCCGGTTTGAACGTATTGATAGGATTGTCCAGATTGATCATCGCTGAACTGCTGTTGTTCATAAGTGGAATGCCCTTGTTGGACATACTGCTCTTCAGGTGATTGGCTTACTGAGTATTGGGGTGCCGGTGTCACAGAGAATTGTAGACCCGCGTAACTTGATTCCTCAGGGGGAGCTTGTGTAACGGAATATTGCAGTCTTGAATCTTGTGGGGCTTGAGTGACATATTGAATCCGCCCTAAATTTGCGGGCTCCGGGGCCTGAGTAGAGTGAGAATATTGCAACCTTGCTAAATCAGCTTGAGAGTACTGCAGTCTACCTAAATCTGGATGTACTGAAGATTGTTGTGAAATATAATATTGCTGTCTTGCCAAGTACTGTTGCCTGGCTAAATCTGCTGCAGAATACTGAGGCCTCCTTGGTTGAACGTACGAAACGGTATGTTGAGGAGCCAAGTACTGCTGTTGAGTCTGAGGTGGTACGTACTGCTGCTGTTGATGTGGAGATGTCACATACTGTTGTTGGAAGTTGGCAAGGTACTGACTCACGAGAGATTGGAGGTTCATGTGATTCAAATTATTGGCGTAAGGGTTGCTATGCGGTAACTTGGGATATAATTCCGCTACAGGATTTTGGATTTGAGAACTTGGTATTCTCAAAATAATAACTGGAATAACCCTTCTTGGAGAGAATCGTTCCTCTTCTTGGTTTTGCTGTACACCAAATGACTGGTATTGCGGATGGTTCAAAAACTTTGATGGACTAACGTAGTAGTTTGGCATGACGCTGGGGAAGTTTCCACTGAACCCAGATAACTGTCCACCATTGTATGTGGAGTAGAGAACTTTCGGAGATTCAGATTGGGTTTGTTGGTAAAGGTCTTCGTTGGCATACTGCGGCGGTGGTGGTGTTTCAACAGATTGCACGTGTTCGTATTGAGATCGAATGTTAGAAACGACATCACTTGGAGAATAGCTACTCTGCGTTTCCTCCTGTTGTTCATTATCAATGGGAACCAACTGGTAGGCTTTCGATGGCTGTATTTCAACAAATGTTTTTTCTCCTTTTAGTTTATTGGTGTACACTCCCTTGGTGTGATAATTGACCCTATCAGCTGGCACGCCACCCGGTGCTGGTGGAATATCCTGCTGGGAATATGGGTAAATCATGAATTTTCCTGTATTGGCATTATTCTTCTTTCCGAACTGACTGTAGAAATAACCATTATTGGTTCTATATCCATACCCTAAATTAGCGTCGATTGTTCGTTTTTCTTTTCCATCGATCAGGGTATCGTTTACTATTTCGATTGCGATTACAGCCGGGAATGGAACTTCCACAATACTGTCGGAGGCATCTTTTTCAGTTTTCTCGTCACTCGCGGAAGTAATGTTGTACTTCTCTTCAATTGCCTTGATGAATTCTTTTTCTTCTTTGGTGATTGTAGTGCTGTTACTCTCCAGTTCCTGGACATCTTCTTTAACTTCCTTCGAAGAAAGGGCTGGTACACTCAACACGTTAACCGCTATGAGAAGTACCACCGAAGCAATCTGGAAAAAGAAAAAAAGGTTCTTTTAAAAATCGATCAACCAAGAAAAATAATTTTCATCCTTATCATCTCGGGGCGCGTAGTGGCGTATTCGCCGCGAATCATCATCAATAGCAGTAGAATTGCTTTGTATCACATTACAAGTTACATGTTTATTTATCTCCTTCTCTCTTACATTCTAACATATGATATAAGAAAGATAAAATACCAAACTTTCTCTTTGCATTTAAAAATTTGGCAGATTTTGTAACTAACATAATATTATATTATCTAGATACGAGGAGTTAAGAGATAAGCATTCTTTTGCAGTTTTATTTGATGTTTATTCTTAGAAAGAAGCCTCTTTATGAAATTTTACTACGCAATAACTCGTTGGACAAAATAAGGTCTAATAAATTTAAATATCTGTAGCCGTGATTTATTTCATAATAATCAAATATTAACAACTATAATGCATATTTCTAACTTTTGGAAACGTGTGAAACAATAAAATATTTAGTTTTATTTTTTTGGAATGCTAATAATTTATTGTAAACTCTAAAACTGAATGATTTGTATCATTAAAAATGTGAAAAACAGCTCAACTTGGGGAAATTTGATGAATCTTTGGTATATTTTTTAAAAACTAACAACGTATTTTTCATCATAAGTTATGGAGCTGCATAATATACAATTGTTAATCTTGAGATAAAAAAAATGTTCGATAAGTATGATGAGGAAATTTAAAATTGAATACTGTCGGAAAAATGTATGTTAGGGTAGCATATTATATGTACATCTTAGATCTACACTACACTTTACAAAAAAAATCTGTCTAGTTTGCATATAATATGCATACTTTTTTTAGTTCATTTCAAATTAACACCATCTATCGGACGCAGTGAAAACTATTATCATGGCTTTTGGAGCACTCTATTATTGAGATCGATAATGTTTTCACCTTTCACTCTGAGACGTTTTGTGATTATTTACTATTTAGTACCGCGCCAAGAGACAGATGTCGTTAGTAACAACAAAACGAGTTTAAAACATTAAGCAACATGAAACTCATTTTATCTGCCCATTTAAATCAATTTGCCTTGTGCAATCACAGAGAATTACAATATTTCCAACAATTTTATGTGCCGTAAGTGCCTATATAACGTGATTTTAATTTCTCGCGTTTTCATGGTGATCCACAACGTATAATAAAAGGTTAACAGGTCGAGGAGTGAGATCATATTGGATCGAAGATTTTATCATATATAATATAACAGGTTAAGTAAACCCACATTGATGATTACTAATTACATTGATAAATAATCCACAACAACTTTACCATGCTTTTACGATGTCAAATTAAATATTATATTTGCACCTTATCTCAGGTTAAGGCGAAGCTTAATGCCAAATCACAATTTTGATTAATCTTTATAACGAATTGGTGTACATTATGAATACCACAAAATATGCTTTAGATAAATTGAAGGTTTTCCTATCGTTTCGCTTGAGTAGAATACAAATAAAAAAATAAATTCGGCAATAAAAAATATAAACGCAAACTACTAAAAAAATATGTTTTCAATAGAAATGTATGAACGCATAAAGGAAACAACTTTTTTAAAATACAGTTTTATGGCTAAGATTATCTGTGACAGCTTCACTTGATCAACTTTTTTGATTTCTTTTAAAATTATTTACAAAATAAATAAAAACCAGTTTTTTGCTTGAAATCGAACGTTTCTAGACTCCGTTTGTCAAGCGATTTTGATGCATATTACATACGATATAAGGTATACCAAAAATGTTACATTTTTGGCCTGTAGCTTCCTCTAAAGCAATGTTTTTTTTTTACATAGCCCCACACAGAGGTTCTGAGTAAAATAATTTCCCCCTCAGGGCCTATGTGATCTTTGGGGATGTTATATGAACGGTTTTTTAAGAAAAGGGAGGAGAGGAAGATCTAGGAAATAAGAAGGTATGAAAGGTGGGTAAGAATCTGTGGCCAGGACGTTTGAATTCGTCCCTCCCACTGCGATACAAGGCGATGGGCCGAGAGAGTTCTGCTGGAGAGGTAAAAAGATCTCCCTCAACCAGTCTCTCCAAATCCGCCCCGCCATGAAGTAGGTGGGCTGTCACATCCGCCGACAAGACCTAGACAAATCTCACCCCATAAACTCGGGCACCCCTGCTAATTTACCAACCGTAGCAGACCACTTGGAGTGACCCATGGCAGAGGTGTTTTTTGATTCAATATTAATTAAAGCGGTGCTTAGATAGGTGACCATTTCGATTGAAATTTTTCTGAATCTGACTATTCAGGTTGTGAACCTGCATGGTGATCTCTCACCTGCTTTACATAATATTCTAGATTTGTATTCAATTGGTAGGTAATATTTTTGTGCATTACTATGGCAAAATTCACTTGGAATGTGTTCTTCACATTCGAGTTTGGCAGTAAACAAGGGAAACAACATAACTCGTTTTATCACATTTAAATTAATCCTTCTAAAAAAACAGCTCAATATTTTTTACAACAATATGTTTGAATTTAACTAGAAATCAACGAATTTGACAGTTATTTTCGAAGTGTCATTGATTTTATGCACGTTGCCCAAAAAAAACATTTTAAAAAAGCGAAATATTGGTATTGGCGAGTGGTAACGAGAACTTCGACGAACAAAGTCGTCCCCACCATTCAAAAGTCGCCCCATATTACGATAGTGTTTATCTTTTCCGGGTTATAACCATCGACTAAGTATTAACTATATATAGATGGGTATAACACTATCTTTATAATTACATGCCGTGCTGTAGAAAATGGACTGACACTTAGAAGAGACCTGTTTTCGAACTTTTGCACTAGGTTCAGCAGGGTACAGTACTAATCCCTGCTACCAACATATACTAACTATGCTACTATATGTACTAACACAGTGCAAATGTCGTAAAACAGTTGTCTTTATGGGCCGGAATTCCGATATTCTACCGATTTATATCATATTTCCCTTGAACACTTTAAGTTTCTAAGTTCTTAAAAAAATATATGCTATTTTTCAAGATATTATCTGAATATGTGTAGGGCCGAAACGTTAATTACATAAAATTCCCTCGATAGAAAAAAATTGCAAAGTATGCTCCAAAAATTATTATTTACACATTTGTTTCTGTTATATTACAAGTTACAGGTATGAAAAAATTCAAATTGCTTCTTTAAATGCTACTTAAGATATTTTTAAAGAAATTTTTGCTGTATTGTTAATAAGTCATGTTTAATTAAATATTTTCACAACTGTCGCTTACGCTTATTGCTTTTAAATCACATTTATTATAGCGCGCTCGCTCCGACATGAAGATTAACCTATCTTTCATTGCAAAATTTCATTCGCCAACTCGAGGGCTTTGGGGACAGATGTGTCGTTCAACGTTTTATGATATACAGACGTGCGATTACGTGCAAATATTTGAACCTATAAAGATAATTTAAAGCGTATATCAGTTCATAAATATTGTTTTTTCAAAGATGGGAAATAAGCGAAAGACATCTCGTATTCCAAAGAAAACAATATATCTCCAAAGGGTTCAACGCATGATAGGTGAGAAGAAAAAAGTACAATATTTGATTTACAAGCTTATATTTATTATAAACGATAATTTATTATAAACATTTGTAATTCATATTTTTATTTATGTATTGTGTAGTAAAAAGTTATAAAAATTATTATTTTATTTTTTTCAGAATACGATAAACGATAATTTGAGTCGTATAATTTCTATACCCGCTATATCAACTTTCATTGATTTGGAGAAAACCGCAAAAAACTGTCACATCTCTAGCGTACATAAGTAAATGCATTAAAAATTTTTATATAATTAATTGGAGTAATAAAATTTCGAAAAGCATTTATTTTTCTATATATGTCTAGCAATAATTAAGTAATTTCGATAAATAAAATGGATATAGCGGATTTTGATACTCACTTCGTGATTTTGAAAGTCAACTGAGGCGACATGGCGGGTTTAGAAACTCACGCGTAGATCATTTTGACACACAAGCGTGGCGTCAGAGCGGCGGCCATATTGTATTTTGGCAAAATAACTGCTTGTGATTCGTTGAATCCGATATAGCGGGTTTTGATAGTGACTTTCTGTATGATATAGCGGATTTGGTTTCTCACTCGCAGTTTTAACATGGTTTTTGGTCATGATAAGGAGGGTTTTGAAACTCAATTTTAGGCTCCTCTTGTTGCTCGCAAAAATGTGAACAAGATGTCATACTCAGATCATTTTGTCAAAAAATCGGATATAGCGGGTATAGAAATTATAGGATTCATTTATTATAAAAATTAATTATTATTTTTATTTATGTATTGTGTAGTAAAAAGTTATAAAAAATATTATTTTATTTTTTTCAGAATACGTACTTTGGGAAATAAAACTAATTCCAAAACATTAGAAATTACGGGGCAAGTTCTTATTAATTTAGTTTGCTTGTTGAGGATACTATATGATCGTGATTTATTTGTGAATTAACTTTCTACGTACACAAATACACACGTCACTTTACATCTGCTCCTTAGAGTAATATTACTCTAAGATCTGCTCTAATGATTCACAATGCAACGATGTCCGAAATATAATATAATATGTAATAATAATTTATGGGCCATCTGTTTCAAATAACAATACTCGAACGTGGAATCCAGAAAAATAATGAAGTGCGAGCGAAAAAAGCTATTGAAAGTTCTGAAACTGTGGGGAATATAATTTAATAAAATAAAATACTTTTTTGTTTTAAAACCACGATATTTATTAATTTAAGAACCGACCGGTTTCGCTTTACTTAAGCATCATCAGGGTACAAATTAATACTAAACAAGAAGTACATAATGTAGAAATAAACGTAGTATAACAAAATATAGAGGGAGACAACATGATACAAATATAAGCAACACAAAGACGGTCATAAAATACATTAACATAAGTGCACAAGTAATGGAAAAACCGCTAGATAATTATGTAGACTATGGGTTATACGAATAAATCGGGAGAAACAAAACATCAACTGGCAAGGTGGTAAGGAGGTAAGGAGAACTGGGAATTTTTTATGGGTTTATTGGAAACAGACTTAATATTGGACTACTTGATATGTCTAATTGATTATTAAGTATCTGACTTTTGGTTTTTACAGCTTTTTTTAATTTCTAGTGCCTCTAAATTGTTTAGTCTGTTACCATGCCCGTTTTTATGTAAGATGTTAGCACCGGTGCTATGACAGAATGTATGATCTTTATCGATCAAATGATTTGCGAATTCGGAAAAACCGTTATTATTGAGGTTTTATTGATGTTTTGTTCAGTGATGTTATTTTTTATGTCGGAAGGAGGCCTTGAAGAAAATAATTTCTCTCAGAGCCTGTGTCATCTTTGAGAATGCTGTATAGAGGGTCTTTTTTGAGGAGGAGGGAGTGAACCTGTCCTGAATGTCAACTGTACAATTTCTACCCAGAATTAACTTTATTGTACGTTTTTTGATTAACCGTACCTTGGTGTTCTATTTTCAATAAACTCTTTAATTATGTTTCAGATGTGAAATCTATACTCCGCTACAGAATGTTTTGCCCAAGTCTTGTAAAGATGCAAAGGCACGGAGGTAATAATAAAATCATTTGAGCCCTTTACTGTTATTTAAAAGGTCACTTGAAGTGCAGTTATAATCAATGATTTTATTTTTTTCTAGCTTCCACGAATAATCTGAAAAGGCATTATCTAAGGATTATACTCTTAACGAGAATATAGAAAATGTAGAAAGGTGAAACGGATTTAAGATTTTCGATGAAATTATTGTGTTGTGAAATATTTATTTTGTTATTTATTACTTTATTTTTTTACAGTTTTACCGTACGCGGTCTTGTTGTAGAGTGGTATATCTAACTGTCATGGAAAGTTTTTTTCTGAGCTTTAAGAGAAAGGTTTCTTAAAGATACTGGAGTTATTCTAGGGCTATGTTAGATTTTTAACATCGATCACCGTAATGCTTGCCTTCCTGAATAAATCTAATTTTATTTAATCATTTACGGCCAAGATATTTTTGACAATGGTGTGTTTTTATCTTTCTGTATTCCAATCATTTAGCTTTGCTTCTAGGGTTGTGCCCCAGTATTGCTTTTTGGAGACTGTAAACGGATCTCTCGGCATTTAATGAAACTGCAGCAGAACAAAGGCTGTTGCTATATTGACGTTCATGGTATGTTTTGCTCAGATTGACGATAAGATTTCCAGATCCGCATTTCGCTCGAAGCATGTTTAGGGTAATAAGTTTATAGTTTAGGGTTCTTTCACCGTATTTATGGGAACATTTCGGAACCACCAATCCTTCATTTTGAGTGAATCTTGTGTTTGTGATTAAATTATATTTGACAATTTAAACAAATAATATTTAGAGAAGTTAAAAATAAAATTGAAAGTTCACTGAAAGCTTAAACTATTAAAAGTAGTAATTTCATAAAAATGTAAATAAATAGAGCCCCTTTCACATTTTAGAATGTAATTTTATGTTGCTTACATGTTTTATTACTCTTTATTGAATTGTTTAAATGAATAAATAAATAATTACAAAAAAGTCTTCTGATTTGTAAGTCCTCAGGAAGCACTAAGGATCTTTCTATCTATCTTTATAATATAATAAATTTGATGAGCATAAAAATGTAAACGTGTATATAATTTATATAAATGTACAAAAGTAGATATTACACGTGTATAAATATTATATTGCGCATATTATACAAGATGTCGGGGGTAAAGTGCACAAACTTCGGGAGGTGATTATAATTGATAGTACAAGTAAAAAAGAAAAAAAACTTTTTTTGGAATTCCAACGTTTTAAGATAGTTTTCGAGTAAAAAAGTTTAATTTTTTGAATACAAAAAAAAAACAATTTCTTCTACGGAAAATAAATTTTTGTGGAAAAAATTTGGAAATTCGAATAATTTCCATTTCTTTTTTACTTCTTCTAGCATTTAGAATAACCTCCTGAAGTTTGAGCACTTTACCCCCGGACACCCTATAAAGATAACCATATAAGAAAAACCTTATTGATGTAAAAATATATTTATTGATTTTATAAAAGTTATAAATTACTTTTATAAAAGTGATAATAGTATTTTAGTAAAGTAAAGTAATTTGTATACCTATACAAATAACTTTCGTAAATGTTTTTTGTAAAATTAAAAAAAAAATTAATTAATTAAATCCGTAATAAAACCCATATTTTGAGAACCATCTTCATTTCGACTTCGTTGTAATTTGCTCGGTGCTAACTAAAAATGGGTCTGTTTTTCTAAAATTGCAATAGATGTCGGTAATTTAATTTCGTTATTTAAATTATTAAATAATCCCCAAAATTATTCCTAATACGAATTCAGACACCTCTGTCGGATTCTTTTAACACTAAATATTGTTTATTTTGTGGGTGTTGCCCAAATCTAAATTCTTTACGCGGAAAGCTGGCCCTTGCGGTGTTATAACAGAACGTCTAAAGAAGAATGTGAAGACGAATTGACCAAAATTACACGGCTGTTTTTTTTGTTGTTGATCTCTCGTCGATGGTATTTCGAGGCATATAAAACTGGACAGTATTGGAAATTTCCTTTAGAAAGTATATATTGATTCATCCATCCGATGATGAATCGTTTTCGACGTAATCAAAAGTTAAAAATATAATCTATCATATTATGCAATGACAGGGTGTAATTATTCCGGTTTTGCGGACAATCATCTTGTCGTACATGGTCAAGGAAAGCGTAGTGTGCAGTAAAAGTCGTGCGTCAGAGATCAGATAAAAATAAACAAATAACTAATGAAAAATTAATAAAATACTTCGTTTTAACCACTTTTATTGTTTATTACCAACATGTTTCATGAGCAACGCTCACTTCTTCAGGGTTTTTGATAAAACTAATTATAAATAATTATTTATAATTAGTTTTATCAAAAACCCTGAAGAAGTGAGCGTTGCTCATGAAACATGTTGGTAATAAACAATAAAAGTGGTTAAAACGAAGTATTTTATTAATTTTTAATTAAAATGGTGCCACAAAATAAGTTTGCTGAGTTAGAAGAAGAAATAACTAATGATTTAAAAAATATTTTTTATTAAAATTATTTACTGAGAGAAGCATGTTTTCACTCGTCCAACTTAAGCGTTTTGCGTTTCGTCTTTCTGTAAACATATTTGTTACCATCCAGTTCCGGTTAAAGATGGTGGCCGTTTGGATGATTCAAAGCATATTCCTTATTCAAAAGATCGTCGAATCGTCGTATTGATGAATTAAATGGGACGGTATTTAAGTAGTTAACTACAAATCATATGATTTTAGAGGAAATTTTAGTTTTGACTGTCTACTATTCTCGGAATTACTATTTGTACGACAGATTGATCATAAATTTACGGTACAATATTTCGTATATAAAAAAATTTTAAACTTGGATTACACAAAAGTTAAAATTATTCAAAGAGTGATCTACTGTTTTTAAAATAACATTCAATATAACCATTCCTCTTGTAATGCTATGTTGTTCTAAAAAATCTGTTCCGCCGTGTGGTATCTTCAACAAGTCTTGGCGACAACTACGGATGAAATTTTCAGGCACGTATAAGCCATAAAATTCCAAGATGCAATCAATAAAGTTTACACTATATTAAAACTAAGCATTGCAATATTTTCATAACGTCTGGTTTATTATCTAATTCTTTAAGTTCCCTTAAGTAAGTTCATATGGTGCTTGACCCTCAGATAAGTTCCATTCGTCGGCATGTTTATATTACACCTATCTGGGGATTTATTTTTCTTGATTTGTTTAAGCATATTATTTTATTTTTGGACATGATTTTTTTCTTTGTCAAAGTTTATTAAATGCTCCCGTGAGAAACGTATATGATTCTCAAGCTAAAACAAGAATTAGCAAATAAAGACAATTCAATTAAGTAGTATGCCTGTTCTCGCAAAAAATAATAATCTAATAATTCGCATCCAGAAACAAAAACGAATATTTTGTTACTGAAAAAGGTTCCTAAATATTCTGAAAATCTGTAGGTGGCATAGCTAACACTATAGAGACGCTTTCATCTTCGTAAAATTACCACAATAATCTGGAGATAAATTTGGAAATAGAAATAGCCAGGAAATCAAGCATTGAAGCAAATGACCCAATTTTACAACAACTCGAGATTTTGTAGTAACTACCTAATAAAGATAAACAAACGACAACTTATTATTGAAGACGAAGATAATACTAATAAATTCTAAACGAAACATTAAAAAGAACAAGACACAGAAAAAAGGTAACTGTCACAACTAGGAATCGAAACCAGGCTCTCTGTTCTTTCCGGGACAGGCGTCTTAACCACTCGAGCATTGAGACCTATTTATTAAACGTCATTTTAATTATCACTGTCATCAGAATTAACAATATCATTTTGCAAATAATTTTTCCCATGTTTTTAGCATCTACCACTTAAAATTATTATTATTATTATTATTAGATTGAGACAAATAATTGAGGTTTCTCATAACCTGTCGCACTAGGCTAGCGGCTAGCCCGTGTTGAGGCAGTCATTTTAGGTTATTTAAATACATACGTTTATACCTACATTATTATAATATAATTGCTCAATATTTTTGTTGGATCTTTGGGTGAGGGCACCCAATTGTCCCGGTAAGACAATAAATCCTGGGTTCGATTCCGAGTTGTTAACGTTATCTTTTTTTCTTTTCTTTTTCTGTGTCTTGTTCTTTTTCATGTTTCGTTTAGATGTATTAGTTTTGTCTCCTTATTATTAGTATTATATTACATTAATGGGTATAACCATCAAATAAGTAAAAGAAAAAATTTGTGCTGGTTGTTTTTTCCCAGGTTCAAAGAAAGGCAAAGATCACTATCAATACTTATGAGAAATTTAGTTTCACTTCAAGTTTTCTGATTAATACTATTGATTTAATTAATATATTATTATGACTGATGTTACGCAATTCTCCACCTGTGTCCATCCCGACAGTGAAAACAAAATCGTTAAAAAGACGTAACTAAAAGAAAATTTCACTCGCCATTGAATGACAACATATTTACCGTCATTAAATATAATATGGATGAAAGTTACATTATGTTTTTCTGCTAGTTGGATACAAACAAAAATTAAGAGGTGAATTTAATTAACTCTTGTTTACGGTGGTGATTTCTCTCAAAAAAGCAAACGATATATGTACATATTGTTCTAATATAATCCTAATTAATATTTTATTTAAAAATAATAATAATATAAATCATAAAATCTCAGTGTGTTGCGACTTTTAGTCAATAAAAATAAAATGTTACCAGATTATACATTAAAGGTGTTAGTATTAAACTGTAACTTCTCCTTTATCACGTTCATAAAACAAAAAAAAAGAAAGAATTTTTAAATTTAACTCGATTTTTACGATAGCGATGCGAAATAAAAATTATTCATTTTGGCTACTTTTATGATATTATTAATGGCATCCAATATAAATATTTGAGACAATCTGGAAGAATTATTATTTTTTCTTTCTAACGTCAAATAAATTATTTTTTTGCATGATAGAAAAAATAATACAAATACTTTTATAAAATATGGACCCCCGGTCATATATGACCCTAGACGCTGGAGGGGTTAAATAAAAAAAGTCGTGTGTTTTTTTCTGAAGGAGGGTCTTATTTCATTTCGTTTCATCGTTTGATATGTTGTGTTTGTGCTGCAGGTTTTCAACTTTTCTTAAACATCAATTGATGTATGGCAATTAATTATTTTGTAGATTAAAAGTAAAGTGTTGAAGTAATTTTTTTTTAAATTACAAGTTATTTAGGTTCTTCAACATTTCCTTGTTTTTTATATCTATTTTTCTTCAGTAAAATTTCTTAGCTCTATTATGTAGTGTTGTCATTTGTTTCATTGTTCAATCTCCAATCCATCGTTGGCTAAGAATATAATGCTGCTACAATAATGAACGTGTGGTACAATGATTGCGTTGTAAAAATTATTGTTATCTTTGGAGATGTTGTTTGGAGGGACTTGACAAACGAAGTGTACTAAAATTTTAACCGTCTACAAAAGTTGGGCAAGTGAGGGCAACTCAAAAACCTTAAGGGGAACATAACACAAAAATATTTACTTCAAAGATGATTAACGCATTTTTTTAATCTGACGCTTGAATATCTACGATGGCATTTTTTTTAAATTTAAAAAGTTCTGTGAGGGTTCTATTATTATATCATTGTTGGCCAGTTGTTTCACAAAAGTGAAATAATAGCGGAACGTAGATAGTACCTACACAGAACGTGAAAATCAACTTTGAAGTTTGATGAATTGTTCAAATTCTGTGGAACAACCCGTCCTAAGTATTTTGATGGTAGTGTTTGCCTTAGTTTATTTTTTTTAGAAGTAATACAAATATTATTAATACTAAAAGATATTATTAAATAAATCGGAAAATTTACTATGATTTTCTCTGAACCAATCAGGTCGAGATAACATATTTTTTAGGAAGAAAAATGCACGATGCTGCTTTGACAAAATAAAATCTCTAGTAGCAAGTCTGTCGTCATCTAAAATTTGTGTCATATATACTTGCGCATTATTTATTAATACTTATTGTGATTCCTGGCGCGTGGCGTACCTACTTAGAAAAATAATACACAACACAAAAATATACTGCCAGCTGAAATCGTCCATTGTTGAAATTCGTGGTAGGTACATAAATATTATTATGTGAAATGCAAAAAAAGTGGGATGAATGTAAAATGTGCAACTAGTTTCTATGTGAGAGAGATCTCTGGGTCCGATTAGGTACTAAAATACATTACGTACTATAAAATAATAATTATTCATGGTTATAAATACTATGAGATAGGCCAAAGGCACTTGATTATTATATTTTTGCGTCGTTTATTAACACACTATGAGATATATAGGCCAAAGGCACTAGATTATTATATTTTTGCGTCGTTTATTAACACACTATGAGATATATAGGCCAAAGGCACTAGATCATTATATTTTTGCGTCGCTTAGTAACTTACAATGAAATAGGCAAAGGAACTAGATTATTATATTTTTGCGTCATTTATTAACATACTATGAGATATATAGGCCAAAGGCACTAGATTATTATATTTTTGCGTCGTTTATTAACATACTATGAGATATATAGGCCAAGGCACTAATTATTATATTTTTGCGTCGCTTAGTAACTTACAATGAAATAGGCAAAGGTACTAGATTATTATATTTTTGCGTGGCTTGGTAACTTACAATGAAATAGGCAAGGGCACTAGATTATTATATTTTTGCGTCGCTTAGTAACTTACAATGAAATAGGCAAAGGCACTAGATTATTATATCTTTGCGTCGTTTAGTAACATACTATGAGATAGGCCAAAGTCACTAGATTATTATTTTTTGCATCGTTTAGTAACATACTGTGAAATATTCCAAAGCCACTAGTTTATTTAATTTTTGCGTCGGTTAGTAACTAGATGATTATTATTTCTTAACGTTAAAATACCGCAAAATACCGAGTCCCGGGTACTGTCTGGAGCCAGTGAGACTATGACAAATTTTATGTAGATTTTTCTAATACCTAATTGTCTGGTGTAGTCTCTTCAGGTTCCGCTCCTCACTGTCTTACATGCCTTACCAGCTCTCCATTGAAGACTGCTAGCTTTTTACTTATTACCAAGTCTGTGTAGCCTTATACCGCTACAATAAAATCTTACATACATCCGTGTAATCTACACAACATGTTGTGTGTGATTTGTATACAAGTACCATTTGTATACAAGTGTAATAAGAATATGCAGTTCTTTAATGAAAGCGGAAGAAAGTGGTCAGATTTTCCCATATCTCATAATTCCTACTTTGTTGCAGTTTGTTAGCGCGTACAAAGCATAATCATTAAATAACAAGCCATTCTGTTCTTCATTGTGTCGTAATTAAGTGATGGTCTGTCTTATTTGATTTGATTTTAATTATTTAAGAAATCCCAGTAATATTAGAAACCTGGGAAGTGATTAATGAATTTGCAGATGTGTCTGAGACTTGATTAAATTCTGCAACTAATGAAACATTATAGTGAATCGCTATTTTTTATAAATTTAACTTTCTCGAATCTTTTCATTTAATTAATTAAAGACTGAATGCGGCAGTCAATAATAAATCGTCATAGGAAGCGAGACTTACTATCCATAACCACCGAATCGTACCAAATAAGTTTTTTTTTTAATAATATTAAATAATTATTTTTATATTTAAAATATTATTTTTAAAAAATACTGTTTAATTGGTATAAAATAAACTAAAATTATCTTCGTAAGTACTATTTTATGTGAATACTGCACAAGTGCATCAACTGCTTCCAACCGTCTGGAGCCAGTGAGACTATGTCATCCCTAATTGTTGTGAGGCAGAAGTTAGTGGAGACGGGAAGGAGATGGGGAAGAGGTAGGTGATCTTGTCATCAAACACAGCAAAAAGATCTGGTCATCAAGCAACGTTTCAATTCCGATTTGTGGTCTTACACTAGGGCGATACTGAGAGTATCTTGAACTCTGGAACGTTCCACAAGAATACTATATACCTATTGTGTTAAGTGAATAAATTGTGAAATAACACAAATTTATCAAATTAAAATTAATTGATTTGATAGCGCAACCTCCGAATTATCGACATATTCGTATCATAGTATTTGTCACATATGTAGCACATATCCCATATTAAGGCTTTAAGATTAGTATAAAGTTTTTGTCGTTTATTTAACACGCGGTTTTGTTTGCAGTTTTGGGAAGCCTCAAATCTCTACAACTCTTCGTAGAATAATTGTGAACATTTTAATTGAACATAAAATTAGTTTGCAGATATTTAAGGATTGTGTGGGGGTCTTTATTCCCTGAGTGAGCTCAATTTTAAAATTATTGTAATATTAGAGGGTGTATTACATAATGTAGGTGTTAATTGAAACTAGGAGTGTATACCATAACAGCATAGTCGTCACCTCTCATACCTAACATGACCGAAGATTCGTTTTGGCTGGATCATGGCGTGTTCGGGGAACCTGTTCCGTTGTCCCGAAGAAAAACGTCGTGAAGCAAAAATTTATTTTCGGAAGGTCAGAAAGTGGGCAACCTGTGACGTGTCAAATTGAGACCAAAATATTGTCAAAACTTTTAAATATCGTGAAAGAAAAATTAATTGTCTTATAAATAGTGATGAATACCAATTTGAAAGATAACTGATGTCGCCAATAAGATAAACCGTAAGACGTATGTATTGCCTGTATTTCGATATTTGTAAATGTTGGAACAATTATTCCCTTGGAATTAATATACAAATAATGTAGAATTTTAGAACGAATCAGATACTAAGTACTACTAAGATACTACAGTTGAATCAATTAACAGATAAACCCTAGCAGAGTGATCTACGCTGCTAGGGTTTATCTGTTAAAATGATTGTCCCAAGATAACAAAAAACCATTACTCCTAGGCTTCAGGCACGCGAACGAAAATTGATTGCTTGCTCAAAGAACAATATCGATATTTGATCAATTTCATCAGAAGTATGGTATAATTGAGCTTACTTTTGGCACACACCCACAAAAGACTTCACCTATTCAATAAGTTGCAGTAAAAAGATTCCAGCATTCTGAATTACCGGATTGTTAAATTACCGGAAACCGAACATGCAAACTTCGAGTCCAGAGTCGAGCAAAACCACGGGGACTGTTAAATTGTTACACTAATTTCGAAATAAATCTTTACTTACTTCCTGAGAACTGCAACACCTTATCGTTTATCAAACATCCGATTGTACAAAATCGAGTCTAAAAACGTTTATAAATGCAACATAACAATTGAAAGCCACTTCTGTGAGAAAATAGACCACGGATGTAGGCTTAAATCCGTGTGGAAGTTCCGTAAAAACTTTTCCCATGGACGTTAAATATACCATGGTAATAGTCAGGCAGTCCTTATTTACGGGCCATAAGTAAGGAGGCTTGCGGCACTTTTCCTTTGTTGCGGTTCGTTGGGTTCAATACACTTTTAAATATCTACTTATATAGATTTGTTCATTTGGATCATTGTACGTAACATTGGACAATGAACTAGATGTAAGAAAAACCATTTTTAACTGCTTTCATGATTCAGTATTTATTTATTTAACGCCCAGAGGGCTTTTACATGGTTGATAGTATAATTTTAATTTGACAGATACTTTGAAGCATTGCAACAATAACATTTGGCTGTCATCAGTTGTTTTGTTTTGCTCTATCTAAAATTAATTTTTTACCATTCTTTTTTGTTTTCTGGCAAAAAAAAAGTGTAGTGTGTTGTGCCTTGAGGTTTCTTCTCCCTCCTGATCTTCCAGGAGTCACTTTTCGCTGCTGATTTCCAGATATTTATAAACTTTTTTACTTCTGTCATTTTTCATACTATTATTGTAGTTGTTTACTGTTGTGAATAATGGAGGAAGATTTCCCTCCTGGACCCCCTACAAAGCCCCCAGATCCCTCTCCAGACCCCCCAGACGGGGAAAATGTAGAAATTTCTGACAGTGATTCTGTCATCTTGACTTCTACCAAAAAAAGGAAATTTACTCCTTCTTCCCCAATAAAACTTGACTCGCCTTCGACTTCACTGTCCCCACCAGCACTTTCTCAACTTCCTCCAACAAACTTTTATTCTCCTCATTCCCGTGGCCCATTCATAGCATACGCCCAAAAAACTGAGCAAGGAAAAACCATCCACCCTCTTGAATTTGGCAAATTCCTATCAAATAGCAAGAATCTTTCAATCAAACCTGGAGGTGTAAAAGCCGAGGGTCGCTTCCGAATCTCCGTCGAATTCCTCTCAGGGCCAGCTGCCAACAGTTTCATCAAAAATATCTTCATTTCATCTAATTCAAAGTTCAAGGCATATATCCCTACTTTCAATGTCACTCGCATGGGCCTGGTCAGAGGTATCTCGACCGATCTGTCCATCGAAGAAATTCTGTCTTCACTTTCAACCCCCCAACACATTGGCAATCCCATAAAAGCCAGGAGGCTAAATTACAAGGACTCCTCTGAGGGTATAATTACCTGGAAGCCCTCCCAATCTGTTGTTATCACCTTTGAAGGTCAATCTCTTCCCTCCCATATATATTTATTCTTCAACTCATTACCAGTTGAAATGTATACATATCCCACCACTCAATGTTTCAATTGCTGCCGTTTTGGTCATACCAAAGCTGCATGCAGATCTCAACCCAGATGTTTTAAATGTGGAGAAAACCACGCAGCTGACCAATGTCTTTCTTCCTCCTCACCTAAATGTTTTAACTGCTCAGGCTCACATACAGCTATCAACACATCTTGCCCAGAACAATCTCGCCAAAAAAATATTAAAATTTCTATGGCCTCTCAGAACTTGTCTTTTCTGCAGGCTTCTAAATTATTCCCGCCTGTCAAAAAATCATTTGCTGAGGCTTTATCCAGCAACTCCTCATCCAACCCTCTTCCCTCCACTACAACAACTTCTTCTCGTTCAACTAAATTCACATACAAAAACGCTATCTCTAAACCGGCTCCTGGATACGATCAGCAACAACACAACTCACTGCTCTTAAATCCCAATGGTTCACCTCTTTCAAATGCCACAAATGGGTGTGCAAATAATTATAATCCGTCCTCAATGAACTCTCTTAAACTTTCTGAAAACTCTCCCAAGACAATTCTTCATTTATCCAAACTCTTTTTATTCTTCTAATTGACCTTATTTCTTCTCAAACTAATCTACCGTCCAACGCTGCTACTATTATTTCCACATTAAAATCATTTATTCAAAATGGCTCTTCAGGATGTCAGAATACTTCAGTGGAATAGCCGAAGTGCTATTTCTAACAAATCTGATCTCCTTAACCTATTAAATTCCAACTTTATTTCTTTGGCTGCTATCTCGGAGACTTGGTTTACTCCATCCACCCACTTTAATGTGGGAGGGTATTCCTGTCTCCGCGACGATCGCCCGGAAGGTTCGGGCGGCGGTGCTGCCCTTTTTATTAAAAAATCCATATCATTTTCCCCAATAAATAATATCAAACCCCCCAATGCTGACTTCCAAATGGTTGCAGCTAAAATAAAGGACACATCCTTTATTTCAGTCTATCTTCCCCCAACAGCCCACTTCAATAAACAAACTTGGTTGCAAATTGTAAGTCAACTAAGCCCTCCTTTCTTTATATTAGGCGATTTTAATGCCCATTCCCCCGTCTGGGGTTCTGCTTTCTCCGACCGAGATGGTTGAAGTGTGATGGATTTCCTAGATCAATCCAACCTTTTCCTTTTGAATGACGGATCTCCTACTAGGATCTCACGCCCCTGCACAAACCCCAGTGCAGTGGATCTCTCGATATGTTCTACTAGTCTGGCTTCTCTCTCCTCGTGGGTGGTGTCCCCCGACCCTTGCTCCAGTGATCATTTCCCGATCATCATTACTTATCAAACTTCTTTCCAATCGGACAAGTCTCATATTTCGACAAAGATTAAAACGAAACACACCAAATGGGATGAATTTAACTCTCATATGGACAAGTTCCTACTAAATTCACCCGCCACCGATATATTTTCCGTCAAAGATGATTATAATAACTTCAAATCAATGCTCATAACTGCAATAAATAAATCAAATCCTCCCCCTAAAACTAAATCTCTCAAAAAACTCCCTCCAACTCCCTGGTGGGATGAGGAATGTTCCAAAGTAGTAAGAATTCGGAAAGCTAAATCTCTTTCCTATCGTTACAATATGACTATGGAGAACTATCTTATATACAAAAACGCTGAATCCAACGCCAAAAGGGTATTGAGGTCAAAAAAAAGATCCGGGTGGTACAACTTTTGCAGTTCAGTATCTCCGAACACTCCAATTTCGGAAGTTTGGTCTATGATCCGAAGATTTCGATCCTCCTTCAGTTCACCATCTCCTCGAGCGTCCCATTCTAAATGGATAGATGAATTCTTGGACAAAATTGCCCCCCCTTCTGTTCCTAACTTAGATGAAATAACGCCCATCTATAATACTCCCATGTCTAATCATTGGCTAGACTCTCCATTCACCTTAATTGAGCTAAAAAATGGTTTATCAACCGTCAAGGACTCATCTCCAGGCAGAGATGGTATACCTTACAGCATAATCAAAAATAGTAATGATAATGTTCTAAACCACTTCTTAAGCATCTTAAATAAAATCTTCCAGACTGGTATAATGCCTGATGACTGGAGTTCTCAAATAATCATCCCTATTTTAAAAACAAACAAATCTCCAAATTTTGGATCCAACTACAGGCCAATCGCTCTTTCATCCACCCTCAGTAAACTTTATGAAAATTTTTTTTTTTTTTTTTTACAGTAATACCGCACAAGAGTCCCAACTGCTCCCGTCTGGAGCCAGTGAGACTATGGCATCCCCAATTGGGGTATGTTGTGAGGCTGAGGGTATTGGGGAGGGGAGGGAGATGGGGAAGAGGAAGGTGGGGAAGTACCTGGCTATTCAGATCTGGTCACCAAACACGGCTAAAGCCATTTCAAGCAACGTTTCAATTCTGAATGGTGGTCTTACACCAGGGCGATACTGAGAGTATCTTCCACTCTGGAACGTGCCGCAAATATACTATATATTATTTTAAATTAATTAATTGTGAAATAACACAAATTAATCAAATAAAATTTATTTGCGCACGCCGGGTTCGAACCCGCGACCTTCGGATCTGTAGTCAAAAGCGTATACCACTAGACCACGCCGGCCGTCATTAAAAACCGATTAGAATTTTTTGTCGAGAGTAAACAGCTTCTCTCTCCATCTCAATTTGGATTTAGGAAAAAAAAATCCACTCAGGATAACCTTGCCATCATCAGCACTGATATTAATTTATCAATTTCTAAACAGGAAGTTTGTCTTGCCGTCTTTATAGATATAGATGGCGCCTTTGACAATGTTTCCATCCCAATCCTGAAAAAAAACTTCTAGGCCTTGGCCTTCCCCCCATGTTTGTCCAATCAATTATTAATCTATTTCTAGATAGAAAAATTTTCATTGAACTTCCAGATATTTCTCCTCAAAGTAGGTCTATTTGGAAGGGTTTACCACAAGGCGATGTATTGTCCCCCTTACTGTATAATATATACACATATGATATGCATGTCACTATTCCCCCACAAATAAAAATTATCGAGTTCGCAGATGACATAGCTTTCTTCTTATCATCCAAAATCATCCCTCTTGCCGTCAAATATCTTAACGAAGCCATGAATGCCCTTTGCACATGGCTCACGTTACATGGTCTTGAACTTTCAATCCAAAAGACTCAGTGTGTCACCTTCTCAAACCGCCATAAAAACCCCCCCGTTCAAATTTTATTTAAAAATTCTCCAATCTCCAACGCTTCTGAAGTAAAATTTTTGGGAGTAACATTTGATAGGAAACTTAAATGGTCTTCCCATATTAATAATTTAGTTACTAAATGCGAAAAAAATTTAAATATCATCAGATCATTATCTGGCGTTTGGTGGGGAGCTCACCCTACTTGCATTAAGTTGCTTTACAATGCACTTATTCGAAGCCATCTCGACTATGCCTGCCCACTTTTTAGTACTGCCTCAAAAAATGTACTTAATAAATTAGACAAAATTCAATCTAAATCTTTGCGAATAATAACTGGAGCGATGCAATCGTCACCCATCAATTCCCTTCAAGTAGAATGTTCTGATCCTCCTCTTTATTTAAGGCGTCAACTATTTGCTGACAAATTTGTTCTTAAATGTTTAAATTCTAAATGTCATCAGGTTATCCCCAGCGTCTCATTGTTCATTGACTCAACCCATTCATCTACAATCAGAGCTTCAACTAAACCTCTTCCTGACATCTGTAAAAATTTTAAGTCTCTTTCAGAGCTCCACATCATCCAAAATGATCTACTTCCCTTATACAAACTAAAATATAGTCACGTCACCCTATCCCCAACAATATTAGAAGGGATCGGAATCTTTAAAAGTCATTCCAATCTCCCGGCCCGAACTGTCAATAATATGTTCAATGACATTATTTTATCTAAATGGCCCAACTTTTCTCTTTTATTTACTGATGGATCCAAATCTACCGACTCTCCTAACTGTGGTATAGGTATTAACGTTTACCACAATAATTCTAATGATAGAATATTTCATTCAATTTCAAATCAATTTTCAATATTTTCAGCTGAGTGCATTGCAATAATAGAATCTCTCAAATATATAATCAAAAATAATTTTGAACATTCCCTCGTTCTCTCTGACTCTCTCAGTTCCCTCCAAAAACTTAAATCCAGTCCTCTTCTTCATCCTGATGATCATTTTGTATGCCTTATTCGAGTGATGATAGCATCCATTCAAAGCTCTGGTAAATCTGTAACTCTGATTTGGATTCCTGGACATGTTGGTATCATGGGTAATGATATTGCGGATGCCTTGGCAAAACAAGGAGCGTCCAACCCTGTTGTTACCCTCGTAAACCACATTCCCTTATCTGACATTTTTTCCATCATCAAAGAAAGATCCCGCAATGTTTGGTCAGAGTATTGGCACATTGCTAGTCAATCCAAGGGAGCCTGCTATGCCTCAATACAAAGGACTATTCCATCAAAACCGTGGTTTCAGCAATTCCCTCATTTTTCCAAAAAAGAAAATTCTTCACTCATTCGAATGAGGATCGGTCATTGTTCCGTTCCTTCCCATCTTTTTAAAATTCACGTCCTTGACTCCCCAGATTGTACATTCTGTGGTCTAGAAGTGGGAACTTTAGATCACATATTTTTTGGTTGTCCCTCTCTAAACAAATATCCTCTCTTCTATCAAGCCTTAACTAAAATTGCCTCCCCTCCATTCAACATTTCATCTCTTTTAAGTCTGAACTCGACTCCAATTTTCATTATAATTTTAAAAAAAAAGATACTTTGAAACATAAAAAATAAGAATAAAATTACATTTGATAAAAGCTATGCAACAAGTCATACAAACACAAGAAACAAAAACAGAAAATTACAGCTATTTGTAGGTTTACATGATGTGTTTAGGAGTATTGTTGAAATAAATGTTTTAAATGATCCACAAAACTTGCCAAGTTGGTATTGAATATGTCAACATCACCCAAGTAATGATTTCCCATGGTGTGAAGTCGTTGTATCGGAGAGTGGGCAATGTAGTTACGCTTATGTGTGCTGCTGTAGAATATTGTATTTTGTCGTGTTGTTACTGTGGGTGTATGTATGTTTATAAGTTGCAGGAGTTCACAACAGTCGAATTTAGAGTTAAGTATTTTGAATAAGAACGTTAAATCGTTTATTTTACGTCTATCTTCTAATGTATGTATTTTTAGAGTATTTAATAAGAAATTGTATTTTAAGTCTTCGACAGGGATATTTAATTTAAAATTTATTAAACGTAGAAATTTTTTTTGTATATTTTTAAATAAGTTAAGGTTAATATCAATTTTATAAATTTTGTTTTTTTTTATTTAATACAAAAAAAAAGATTGTATTTAAATTCTTTTGTTTAAATCAGTTTTAAACTCCCTGCCTAAATTTATAATGTGCAATTTTATTGCATGGTTGAAACGTTGATCATAGTATGTGTAATTAATTCACATCTAATACCGTGTGTGGATTGGGCCATGATTGTTTAAAAACATTTAATCAAATGGACTAAATCATTTTAAATATTTTTTTCCGGGTTTATTAAGAAAAGCGTGCGTACTAACAAATGTTGATTTGAGAAAAACGTTTTTCCTTGGAAATGCTGACAAAGAGCAGAAAATCTCAGATATCATAGATCAACTTAATTGGTTTTCATATTTTCGTTCTTTGAACTTTGAAATAACAAATGAAGACAATATTTAGCTTTTTCAATAGTGTTCTGCAGCTCTGGCAGAAGAGTAAAACCAGAATTTAAAACAGTAAATTCATCAAATTAACTTTTTAAACTACTTTCTTTAAAGAAACCGCTCGAAAACCACTTTCGCCTGTATGTAATAATTATGTCACTTGTAAGGATATGTTTTACAACCTTCTTACTGATACTTAAAGGTTCTTGTTTCTTAATGACGTTGATTTAGCTCTACGTCTTCAAGATACATACGGTAATGCTCTGGAACATACTTAAATGACGGAGGAAATTATTATGGAACGGACGCTATGAGTTGACTGACTGAGCAAACACAGTGAATTACCATATTTTATGAGAGTAACATTTTTTATGGTAAGATTGTAAGTTCTAAGTTATATTATGTGAAACATATCCTGTATTTTTTCCGTCACAAACCTAAAAGTTTGCTTACCAATAATGGGGTATTTTCGTAAACTAGGAATACCGTTAAAAATGTGTGAAAGATTTCAAGTGTTTTTTTCTGACTCTGATCGTTGTACTAAATATATGTTATAGTTATTGATTTTAAAAATCTGCAATTCCGAAACTGTTCCAACTGGCTAAACCGTCATTATGACATAGACATCGTCACTGGCTGGTAAGACGGCCGTTACCAACGTCGCTCGGCGTGACGTCAACGCCGCCGAATTCACGAATAAAAACAAACATGTTGTTTTGGCGGCAAATCGAAAATTACATATTTTAAAGCGTCATAGAAAATTTATTCGTTGAAAAATATTTTCGAGAGTAAAAAAAACTATGAAAAGGGTATTTTGACAAAATTCAGGCGTTCAGTTGTATTATAAACACCTAAATTGTTTTATCACATACTCGTTTGCTTTTAAATCTTCAAACTAATTAAAGGTAGAAATCCCTTAAAATTTGTCTTTAATCGTTTCGACACGAATGTGTACTTTTTAAGAATTAAAAAAAAATGTATGGTTTAATAATAAGGTTCTTCTTTTGGCCGCCTGCAAAGTTGAATCTATCATCGGCATTATACATGTATTCATCGGCATTTTCTTCAATTTTCTATGAAATACACGTATTTTTCTAGTAACAATGTGAAAATTTGTAATTTTCCATGCAACCAGGTTACAAATCATTATATTATTATGTCTGTGACTAATTATATCTTTTAAATTTGGTTAAAAATAGTTTTACTGACGATTCACCCTTCCTAACTTTCCTACTGGAGTCAACAACTATACCAACCTCGTCAAATACCGAAATAGTGCTGACATTAATTTCGAAAATTAACTGCTGTAATATCGTCCGATTTCAGAGAAATGCGTATATCTTTGAGTGTGTGTGATTACTACAAAATTCTCGTTATTGATGAACTGCATTTTTCTTATTTTTATTATTGTTCTTAAACGTTCTTCCCGTTAAACCACAATTAAGCAGTTTGTCAGCGGGATGTACACGTTCAATTACACTGAAAATGTGTACATAATATTATTACTAATTATAAATATACATAATGTTGTTACTACTTATTAGATATTTAGATTATTATTATTGGCACACGGTCAATTGTCATCAATAACGAGTCTATCTCGAGTTTCAGCATGATCGGATGACGGGAAGTGTGTTAATTTAAACTTCATTCCGAAAACAAAAGTGAAATTTAAATTGATGAATGTGTTTCGCGTTTTACCCATCGTTAGATATTTCACGCAAGAATATATGTAGTTTAGCTGTGATTATTTGCTTTTGCGACATCAGGTAAGCTAATGTCATAACATGTTCAGTTTTAGCATTTATGTTGCGACGCAATTTTCTCTGCCTGAGGTAAATACCTGCACTTCATATGAGGAAACTTTGACGCGGTAATGTAAGTATATTTAAAGGTAACTCCACGCAAACATTAACGAGATGAGTACACCTCTATGACCTTAACAGTTCAACGTCCGATCAAACTACTTACCCGTGTGGAAATGAGCTAGAAAATGTTCAACAATATTTTTTTAAACTTTTAAACATCACGCATTTAGACACGGAATATATAATACACACTGGAAATGCCTTACACGAAAATTTGAATGGAAACTAATGTCGTCACCCTTTGGTTCTAGCCCGTGTAAAATGCGAAATGAAAATTTCATAATATCACTTTTAGAAACACGCCCACATCGAATTTCCTATGTTCTTCTTTATTCTATGCACAGATAGGATAGAATGCAACTCTATAGTTAATAACTATACAACAATTGATTTATTCTCGTTTATACTCCGTTTCATTAACACTTTTCTGTAATTCCGTCTCTTGACATGACTCGAGTCCCTATTTGTATCGTATTCGGCTTACATGTTTGTGCCCAGGGCCGACGCTGAACAAAACGGCGGCAGGCGCTAGTAAAATCCCCAAAGGCGCTGTGTTAGGTACTATCAACGCTTTGACCTATTGGCTACTTGGCACCTTGACAAGTCGGCACCCATAGCGGACTGCACCAAATACACAGGGGTTGCCCTGATGTACTTCCCGAGGCAAAGCGAATTCGATGAAATGCAACTGTTGTATTTCGTATATTTATTATTATTATTTTGAAGGAATATTTACACAATTTGTTTGCATTATATTATTTACCCATCAAAGATCGTCTTCAATAATCGTTGAATATTTATATAAATGTAGAGGAATTTGCAATTATATAAGAATTGTAAAGATGTATATAGAACTCATTAAATCTGATATGTGTTATTGCTTTGGTAGATAACATTATTACCGGATTATCGTTTTAATTAGTTACGAGTAAAAGTGCAGACGGTATTTTGAAATAAATATGATAATAAAATATTTTTCTCGTGGGAAACATTACGAAAAGAGAAAGAATGTCAAGTTGTTATAATTACGAATGGAAACAGAAAGGTCAAGCGTAAAAACACAAAGTCAACGGACGAAAAACAATGGAAGAAAAGCTCCCAATCAAAGAGAAAGTAGACTGTAACTTTGTTATTATTTATATAACTACAGTAAAATTTCAATAATGTCATGTCTTCAAAATCGGGGCACATTTTATAAAAGCACGTACTAGGAAAACGTCATTTTAAACTTCAACTTTCAATTTAGAGCTCTTTTAAACATTTACCGCAAAACAAAAATTCTAATCATCATGAAGCTTTAACAACCTTTATATCTGCAATTTCTAAGTTATCGCAACTACTTTCTGCTTTCAAAATCACTTCTATTTTAAGCTAAGCAGCTTTGAAATAATTTAAAAACTGTTAAAGTTCAATATGAAAAAATTGGCTCACAAAAAATTAGACAAATTATAAAAATTAAACATTAATGACGTCTTCTTCAGGGCGATGTCGGTTGTCAAATGTATTTGTATATAAAAGCATAACCAGAATATTAAAACTATTGCTCTCCTTTATAGTCATATAAAGCAGCTCATATGATATGTTTTGTCGGTCCAGAAATACGTTTCGCACATAGAAATTCTTTTCAGAAGCTGCGAGTTGTTTTAACTGATACTCTTTAATATTATACAATGCAAATTTATATCTAGTGAAATCTTGGTCAATCTATCTAATCTATAACCTTGGTCAAAGCTTTGGTAATCAAATATATGCCTGATATCAGTAGTCAACATGAAATAAAAACAAATTTATGTACAACACACGTTATATAACATTATCATAATTTTTTGAATATGTTTGTATATAAAAAAAAAAAACAAGTTTATGTAATTTGATTGATAACATTTAACATGGTGTGAAGCACAAAAACGTGGTAAGCTATATTTTGTGAAATATCTCACCACGAGCTCATATTTATCTGGGGTAAAGTTGAATGTAACTAAATCAATAACACGTTATTAAGTTGTTCCTAAAGAGATTCCTAAATATGTTTATTAGTAATTAGTATTCAACGCTTCGTTCGAGCTTGCTCAACAATCACGCAAAGTTTATCCACATGTTGTGTCATGCGTAGCTTGCATTTCCTGTTGCCAGAATCAATTGACAAAATTTCTCAAACATAATGCAAAATCAAAAGTAAATGACCTTTTCACACCGAAAAAACGGAGAAAAATTAAAAAAAAAACCTCGCATATTCCAATCAAACCTGCGTAATACGAAAAAATTATTTATAATTTTTATTATTTTTGAGATTTTTTGCTACGCACATTTTAAACAATCAAACAATCAATCAATGGATTATCATTAAAAATAAACGTCTAAAAAGAAAACTTTAAAATGAGAAAAGAATTTATGAAATATCTTAATTAAAACATTATTTTATTTTATTTTATTTTTTATATTATTTTCATTCATAAAATGATTTTCTAAAATATTGTTGGTAAATGATTCCAGCAAATTTTTAACACAAAACCGAAAATAAACTGAACAAAGAAAAATTAATGTATATATGAAGATTAGATCAATATGCAAAATTTAATAAGCGCTTAGACCTGCATCTGTTATCAATTACGATGATCAGTAATCTAAGCGTAGTGTATTTTAATAGCTCAAAACCCATCATTTGATTAATCTGTGAATACTAATTTGAATCTATTAATAAAACTTAACAATTTAAATACGTACCATAATTAATCGCGTCATTTTTCAGCCGAATCTCGTCCACTGCACCACTTATATCAGATGAGGTTACTCCTCGTAATGCAGATCACAGAGCACTACTGGGTTATAACCACGCAAGTTCACAAGAGTCGTTAACCATACGTACACCTTTCACTTATGGGGATTGACTCGATTCTACAACGCCATGTCACATCCGGCTACAATGAGAACGCTTCCGATATCCCGAAAGCAAATAAATAATCGAACCTATTTTACATTTAGTTTAAGTCCCGATTGGAACGATCGAACGCTATTTAAATATTGTTTAAGTCCTGAAAGAATTGTTCGAACGATTTTTAAATTTGGTCGTAGTCCCGAATAAAACGTTCGATTTTTATTTAAATTTGGTGATAGTCCCGATCGACACGATCGAACGTTATTTAAAATTGAATATAGTCCTAGACGAAGCGATCGAACTGTATTAAGAATTTAATTTTTATTGTTGTTTGCGATTTACGCGGGCGTTCATAGGTCTGTTTTAGGCGCCGTATGCGCTCCGTAGCGTTGTTAGCAAAACGTGTTAGAGATGATACTGTGAGATTTGGATGAGGAAGAGAGTGTATTTATAGCGGTACAGAGATGTGAGATACTGGGGGGCGTCAGACAGCGGGATGAGCCTGACATTATAACTGAGCGGGTGCTTTCTTGCGCGTTTCTTCTTGGCCGTCGTGGGAAGTTCAGATGAAGAAGTATTTATTTTATGCTATACGTACAATGCGTGGAAGTTACGTTTGATTTTCTGAAAGATTGTGATTTGATATAATTTATTGGTCATTAATGTAGACTCCTACTTATAATTGCTATATTACTATTATTTTCCAGAATAAATAACAATCATCTCTAGAATTGTTTTGCTTATTAAGGAAAATTAATTGTATTTTTTTTCATTGTAAGTATATTCTTTATCTTACAGAAAATATTAAAATTTATTTGATTTTTGAAAAAAGTTTTTTTCTTTCGTATGAAGCAATTACTTTGTGGTTAGATATTATACAGGGTGTATCGGCACTAACCCGACAAACTTTAACCAGCTATTCCTTAGCACATTTGGAGTAAAAAATGTTATGGGCACTTTGCTGTCCGGTAGCATTTTTTTTTCAATTAAAAACAACAAAAAAATAAAATTTCCACAACTACATCACTGTCATTGGCATTGCGTTTCGTGTTCAACAGCTGTTATAAGAAAGTATGTCAAAAAGCGTCTTCGCTCTTTCGTACACACTAAATAATAATAGTTAAAAATAAGACGAATGGTGTCGTACCATTTCGTTGTGATTGTAAAAGTTCGCCAATATAGGTACACACGTGCATTATACAACGGAATTCGAATAAAATATTTTCCAGATGGGTTTTCAAACTTTGACAAAGGATAAAACAGTGGTGACATGTGGTGAAAATATGAATAGTAAATTTTTTATTAAAAAAAACGTTACCGGACAGCAAAGTGCACATAAGATTTTTTACTCCAAATATGCTAAGGAATAGCTGGTTAAAGTTTGTCGGGTACGTGCCGATATACCCTGTATTTATAATTATTCTAACAATTTGTTTTTAACCACGAGTTTTTATTTTATTATTATAATAACTAGTATTTATATCCCGATGAAGCTTTATCTAAGCGAAGCCGGTCGATGTAAAAAATAATAAAAATTCGTGATTAAAAATAATGTGTTTGATTTAATTACAAAAAAAAGTTATAACTTATTTTTAAATTTATTTTTTGTAAGAGTTCCAACTGCACATACTTGTAGTTGGAGAGGATGCACACGTAAGGTCATTAGATAGCAAATGGGAAGCAGAAAGTTGTAAACTACCTTTCTATTCAGATCTGGTCAATATAGGTCTTAATTTAGCGATAATCATTTATTCTTCTGAATGATGATCTTTTAAGGTTTTTTTGCAGCTGAGACAATAAAAAAACTAAAATATCATGATAATAGACCTAAAAAACTCTTAATTTTGCTGTAGTTACAAACCCTATTCAGAATCGTGTTTCGCGCTTAATATATCAATAAATGTGTCTTCCATAAGCCCACTGGCTTCAGGTTGTTAAAACACATTGTTTTTTTTTCATATTGAATATAAACTACATTTCAATGTGTTAAAAAAAACTAGCTCGACTAGAAAAGATTCAATTTTATTGCCCTGAACGCAATACCAGATCGAGTACCTTATTTTACATACAAAAATTTAAATCAAAATACGCCCAAAACTCTTTACTCGGACGTATCTGCAAAACTAAGAATTCCCTAAGAGATATTGATATTTTCCACCATACCCTTAATTTTTTTAAATAAAATTTACCTAACAGTGTACTTAAACCAAAACAATAATTTTTTATTGTTCGTCTATTCTTTTGATATTTTTTTTACTTATAACTTAAAATATCTACTTTCTTCCTAACCTGTAACCATAAAAAAGATTGTAAATGATACTTAACTGGTTTATTTTATAATCAACATCTTAAATGCAAAATTAATTCACATTTACAACCGTATGTTTTCTAACTATACTCAAATAAACAAACAAATAACAAAAGCTAAACTCTATAAAATAAAATAAAATTATTTTCATTCAGTCAAAAAATAAAACAAAATGTGGATTTGAACCACCTTTCTTAAAATTAAAAACGAGTTTTTTATGGTTATAAATATTTTAAAAAAACGAACCTTTCAACGGAATATTCCTCTAGCGAGCACGGTTTTTCGTCATACAAATCCAACAAATCCAAAAATAATCGACTATAATTTTTTCCGTTCATATTTTTTGGTGCAACGAATTTACCCATATGAGTTTCTCCGCCATTACGATAATGACTACTGCAAAATAAAAGAAGATCATCTTGATTGATTAGACTTTACTCAAATAATTATAAATCACCCATTTTAATTACAAAAAAATTTCAACAAATCTGCATTCAGATGCGAAACGGTGCGATCTATTGGAGTAAAGAATAAGTAATTAAGATTAAATTGTATTGTTTTTTTTATTTTTTATTAATTCACAAGTGCTTTTCTCTAATTTATTTTATACTAATGAAGAAGATGATAACAACAACTCTTAATAGACAAATACGTACACAATATAAGGTAACAGTCACAACTGGGGTTCCTTACCGGGACGCGTCTTTATAAAGCCTATAACTATTCAGTCCATAGAATTTACTTTATTTGAAATTGAAAGACACATTATGTTACCAAAGTCTGGTCTAATGCAGTCTACAGGTTAAGTTAGGTGAGGTTTTTTTAGGTTCAAAAGTTTTTGGCTAATGAAGTAAAATATGCATGTTGCATCCTAACATTACAAGCAATAAGATTTGAATCATATTAATAAATTAAGATTTGATTATAATTTATGAGTTTGCCTAACTATCCATTAGAAATCTGTTGCTAATTAGCTGTCAATGGAATGATGATTGTAAATTAAAATTTTCTATATTACAATACATCGCATCAGAAATTTTATAAAAACGGCTAATGTTTCACTCTCGCGTTCTCTAGTTTAATAATGATTATGGTTAATTCAAATACGTCTAAAATATTAATAATAATTAAAAGAATTTAATAATTATTTTTAATTTTTTTTATTGGAACAACTTTTCTTCTATAGCTATTAAAGGTTATACCCATCAATGTAATTTATCATTGAAGAAGAAGATAATATTAAAAAATCGAAAATAAAGTTGAAACAGAACAACACAAAGAATAAAAAAAAGATAACGGTCAATACTGTGAATCGAACCAAGGGTCTTACCGGGGGATTGGGACCTAATTGCTATACGTCATTCTTGTCGATCTCATATATAATAATAATTATTATTATTATTATATCTGCACTCTCCAATCCCTGAAATCCAGGCGAACGGTAGCTGACATGACATTTCTCCATAAAATAATACACAACGAAATAGACTGCTCAGAACTTCTATCTCAAATAAATTTTAACACCCCATCTAAAAGAACTCGACACACCAACCTTTTTTACACAACTAGTAATAATACAAACGCTGCAGCCAATTCCCCTATTTCTCGTATCCTTCAAACATTCAACTCAATTCAAACAAGCACAAGTACCGATATATTTTTTGATTCTCTCCCTCTATTTAAGAAAAACTTTTTTAGCACACTAAATTCGCCAATATAACACATACAACCACACACAGACACACACGCACACGTACACACACACAAACACTCACACACACCTCTCTCCTTCCCCAGCACACTAATTAACTTAACTTGAAAATGTAACTTAACCGTAAATGTATAATATACCTCCTATGTATATATGTCAGCGACATGTCATTGGTACCAATTATTATACTAACTTTTATAACTTTGTAACTATTGTCATCTATGTAATTATGTACTGTTTGTTTCTGCAATAAACAAAAATAAAATAAATAAAATAAAATAAGGTCTCAATGGTCGAGTGGTTAAAAACGTTGTCCCGGTAAGACAGAAATCCTGGGTTCCATTCCCAGTTGAGACTATAATCTTTTATATTTTTCGGTGTCTTGATCTGTTTTATGTTTCGTTTATTTTATATTTTATTATCTGCTTCTTCAATAATTATGTATTTATTCCGGAATGTGGGGAGGTTAGTGCGATACCGCACATCCTATAATACATACGTACACGTACAAGTAAGAAAGTACAAGCAAAAAGTATATAATATTATATATAAAGGAAAACTAAGATGTTAATGATTATTTGAGATTGATGAATCCGTTAACTTTCTTCAGAGTGCTTCAATGCTGCAATCTGGACTCTTGCGGGATTCCAAAATGAGCACATTTCCTATCTGGGTTCTTATGATGGCTGCAAAACTGGGAACTTACACTTGGAGTATCTGGAAACGCCGAATATTATACGGTTGGTGTTATTATTTTACTGCATGCAACGCTCTCACCTAAATGCATATGAAGGTTAATTTTGACTTACGATATTTAGGTATATTGGCTTGATAAATAATTTCTACTTTAATACATATTTTAGGTAATGTGCCAAGTATTTGGCATACGATTCCGTGCCAGTGTATCATTGAAAATTAGATGTATTAATGCTTTGCTCATTATGATCATTTAATTATATGAATTGGCATACTTCCGTAGATACGATCATAGATTAGCCGTATCTATCTACATTATTGCAGATTTTACTGCAATTATCGTCATTGGCTATGCCCCCAACTGCACACGTGAAATTTTAAGCCTAATGATGCAATGTCCATAAGTGCAAATTCTAAATGAAATTGTTTTACGTACCCTAGTTTAGGTTTGACTGTAGGTACACGAACATTTTTCCACTTTTCTATGACTAGAGCTTTATAGTTGGAGTAAAGCGCAGATGAATACATTTGATTTTATGTTACAAGGGGACAAACATTTTATTGGAGAGAAGACGTCCAGTGGGCCACCACAGGCAATGTTGGGAGAAACAACTACGGAGACCGTGCGAAGACACCTGGGCCTCGATTATCGACGAAGTCATTCCACTCGAACAACGAGTGGTTCGACACACTCGTTTTTCGGGTAGGATGACTTTAGACGTTTGGCGTATGTAAGTATGTTCCTTTGATGAGACTCAAGAATAATAACTTCGACCAATGTATGTACTTTTTACGGCAATTGCGAGCGCCCTATATTGGAGAATCAATACCCTAGAGGCACCTTGTCGAGGCGATGGGTCCTCCACCTGATTTGGATAAGGGGAACAAGATAAGTTGAGATGAGACCTTTTATTCACCCTGACAATACGTATAATAGTAAGCTCTTTCTACTAGATTCGTGATGACATTTAGACACTCGTCTGAACCGAAAATAGATTTAGCGAAAAAATGCCAAGATACGAAAAAACGCGCTTCAACAAAGTTGATAGCTGTTTTAACTACCTCCGTTGACATTTCCATATTCTGAGAGCATGTGTCATTGTCCATGAGAGAAAACCACATTGATTAGTCAGAAGAGCAACTATCTATTTCCTTACTAAAAAGCTTGTTTCAAATACTATTGGCTATGTGTTTGTTATAAATGCAGAAAAACTTAACGAGTATTTTTTTAAAAGACACATAGATTGGTTGAAGCATTACGTCGGGGATTTTTTAATAATTTTTCAAATCTGGTCAATTTACATCTGATATTTCTTCAATCCATAGAATAATAGATCCAAAAGTCTGACCATTATTTGCTTAAATTTCATACGTATGATTTTGTTTCATTATTAAAGAGAAAATCTACTTAGAAGGACTGAAATTATCTTTTGGGGAACTTAAAGAATTGGCCAGTAGTATGTCGTTGTTAGACATCGCTAGTAATTCGGTAAAGTCGTAGATTAACATCGTTAATAAAGATTCCAATTAGCCAGCTTCTAGTTAGGTCGACTCTCGAGTCACCATTATTATTCACAGAGTAATAATAAATCCCTGATTAATCTAAAAGAACCAATTATTTATAAACTCCTTCCACGACGAGTTGGAGACCTGTTTGTACGAACACAACAATTATCATTATGAAATTTTCATTTCGATCATCTACTATTCTGCTTTACGATGTCGGACATGCTAAATGGACTAGAACTAAAACTATTAAGTCAGTGGTGACATTAGTTTCTATTCAGATAAACGTGCACGGATTGTATCTGTAGTGTATATTATCTAATCAGTGTTTCAATATTAGTTGTCACAAAAAAATTTCACCGAAAAAGCTAGATGTCCATAATGGAGTTAAAATAAGGTAAATGAAGTATCAGATGCACTGAGAAGAAGACTTAGATCATTTGCAAGAGAAACTCACCAATATGGATTATTCGATTATTTAATTACGCATTATTCGTGCAAGCAGAATGAACCTGATTTCCGTACATTTCAAATGTCACCGGAAATCGATGGATTTGTGGTCAACATTCACACCAAGATAGAAAAGCACAAACAGCATTTTAAAGTTGATTTTGAAACACTGGGTATGGAGTTCTTTCTAATTCTACTAGAAAATCGTTGAACCACTTCACGACGTTGTTATTTTTTGGTTTGAATTGACCATCAGGTAAGTTCAGCTGACCTAACCGCCGGAATCCTGATATTGGAGGATTTAGGACGGAAAAAATATGGGATAGGTATAGGAGAAGAACAATTAGATAGATGCACCCAGAATAGTCATACAAAGAAGATTATCAGTGAATGAAATATGTGAAAATCGAAACTCGAGTAGGTACACATTATTGTTGTCTTTCATTCCAGAGTTTAAATTTAAATTTTACGCAGCTAATAAACAACCATTTACTAAACATTGATTGTTACTGACAGTTGTGTAAAATTAACTTACTTCGTGACAAAATACACATTGAAAATGTTTAGTAGTAGTTTTCCCGTTTAAAGACACAATTTTTTTTAAATTTTAGTTAACTGTTATCTTTGTGAACTTTCACGAAGACACTACAATAAATGGTATACATTATTTTAGTTAACTTTGTGAATTTTCACAAGACACTACAATAAATGGAATGCATTATTTTAGTTAACTGTTTGTTATATTTGTGAACTTTCACAAAGACACTACAATAAATGGAATGCATTATTTTATTTAACTGTTATCTTTGTGAACTTTCACGAAGACACTACAATAAATGGTATACATTATTTTAGTTAACTTTGTGAATTTTCACAAGACACTACAATAAATGGAATGCATTATTTTAGTTAACTGTTTGTTATATTTATGAACTTTCACAAAGACACTACAATAAATGGAATGCATTATTTTATTTAACTGTTATCTTTGTGAACTTTCACGAAGACACTACAATAAATGGTATGCATTATTTTAGTGAACTTTGTGAATTTTCACAAGACACTACAATAAATGGAATGCATTATTTTAGTTAACTGTTATATTTGTGAACTTTCACAAAGACACTACAATAAATGGAATGCATTATTTTATTTAACTGTTATCTTTGTGAACTTTCACGAAGACACTACAATAAATGGTATGCATTATTTTAGTGAACTTTGTGAATTTTCACAAGACACTACAATAAATGGAATGCATTATTTTAGTTAACTGTTATATTTGTGAACTTTCACAAAGACACTACAATAAATGGAATGCATTATTTTATTTAACTGTTATCTTTGTGAACTTTCACGAAGACACTACAATAAATGGTATACATTATTTTAGTTAACTTTGTGAACTTTCACAAAGACACTACAATAAATGGAATGCATTATTTTAGTTAACTGTTATATTTGTGAACTTTCACAAAGACACTACAATAAATGGAATGCATTATTTTATTTAACTGCTATCTTTGTGAACTATCACAAGACACTACAATAAATGGAATGCATTATTTTAGTTAACTGTTATATTTGTGAACTTTCACAAAGACACTACAATAAATGGTATGCATTATTTTAGTTAACTGTTATCTTTGTGAACTTTCACAAAGGCTCTACAATAAATGCTATGCATAATTTTAGTTAACTGTTTTCTTTGTGAACTTTCACAAAGGCTCTACAATAAATGCTATGCATAATTTTAGTTGATGCTTATCTTTGTGAACTTTCACAAAGACACTACAATGAATGGTATGCATTATTTTAGTTAACTGTTATCTTTGTGAACTTTCACAAAGACACTACAATAAATGGCATGCATTATTTAAGATAAATGTTATATTTTTGAACTTTCACAAAGGCACTTCAATAAATGCTATGCATTATTTTAAGCCCAAATCTATTATTGCACTGCCATGGAACTCGTCGATAGCATAAAAGATATTTCCTAAAAAATTTTTCAAATGCGTATTTGTATAATTAATTTTATAACAATCTTTTACTACGCATCGCAATATCTATTTGAATAGCTCCCATACCGCGTGGGTCCCGTACGCTCGCTCCAAGAATCGAATCTGACCCAACCGGTCCGCGAAGATGAAACGCGAGAAGAAAGTGAAATAATGTAGTACTATTACGTGAGGCCGCCACAATCATTACTATTACTACATTAACGTATTTGCCATTAAATGCCACAGAGTTATAATGTAGTTCAAATTACGAAATCATTGATTGGAATTATTATTTTAGGTATTACTGAATTAGCCCTGAGAAAACGACGAAGATGACTGTGTTTATTGGAAGGTTTAACGCTAAGATATTATGAAAGTGTAGAGATTGGAAAGACGTATCGGGGGTATATTATATGACGTGGAAGTGGCTACCGGTGAAGAAATCGGTGACGACACAGGAAGATGAAGCACAATCAAACGAATGAAGACAAATGATAAAATATTAGTCATTAGATTAGAATATGTCGAGAACACGTGTTATTTTCCAAATAGATTTCATGACGGCGTGCTACAATATAAGTATGTCAGTATCAATAACAGTATTTGTATGAATACGTTTTCCGCTGTCTGCATAAAACATCTGCTTTTGACTGATACGTTGTTACTAACTCTTTCAATATATTCCTTATAGGCCCGCAGTCCTATTTTTAACAGGAAAACGAATAATTTGACTACATTTTTAATAAATTAACTGTATTTCTTATCAGTTTCCCCGTGTGAAAGATCCGATCTGTGTCGTGGGTCATCCTGTCATGAGTCGATACAGACGACAATAGTGCTATTCCTGTCATGAGTCAATACGTACGACAATACTGCTATTCCTGTCATGAGTCAATACATACGACAATACTGCTATTCCTGTCATGAGTCAATACATACGACAATACTGCTATTTTTTTCATGAGTCGATACAGACGACAATAGTGCTATTCCTGTCATGAGTCAATACAGACGACAATAGTGCTATTCCTGTCATGAGTCAATACATACGACAATAGTGCTATTCCTGTCATGAGTGGATACAGACGACAATAGTGCTATTCCTGTCATGAGTCAATACAGACGACAATAGTGCTATTCCTGTCATGAGTCAATACAGACGACAATAGTGCTATTCCTGTCATGAGTCAGTACAGACGACAGCAGTGTTATTTTTGTCATGAGTGAATACAGACAACAATAGTGCTTTGTGGCGGTACAATGTCTCTTCACACTCCTCCGATAGAAATGCGATGATGATTCGTTGGTAGGTTAGACAAGCCATTATTCTTCAAAACTTGAATGCTTACGCATGATTGTATCTGGAAACAAACGTTTTTGTGTAAAAGTTCATGCGTAAGCATGATTGTATCTGGAAACAAAAGTTTTTGGTCAATGCTGACAGGCTTCGCAGTACTTCGCACCTTTGGATGTGATCAAATTTAGGTTAATGCAGGTGGTCCAATAACTGACTATATCGTGGAATGAAATGATTCATCAACTGCGTCAGTAGAATCTATCTGGAAAGATATTGGTGGTGTAGGAAGAAAACATAAGTAAACGACATAATCGAGTACTCCAAAACGACCACAAAGATCAATACACCATCATTTGTTGGAGGACTGCCAAATCATGTTATTCAGCCAAGAGAACTCAAAGCCGCTTTAAACCCGCTGTATCGACTAGGTGAACAAGTTACGTGGATTCACAATATTATTACACAGTGCATCGCAATGTATAGAAACGAGACGAGATAAAGTGGACAAGTAAACTTACATATCAATGGATATACAATATTGCTGATGATAACTATTCTACTTGACAAGATACTTCCCCACCTTCCTTTGCCCATTTCCTTCCTCTTCCTACTTCCTTCAACCTCACAACATAACCCAATTAGGGTTGCCATAATCTCACTGGCTCCTGAAGATTAGGAGCAGTTGAGACTCAAATTATAAAAAAAATAATACACCATAATAAGTATTGTAGCAGAATTGTTTAGAATGGTGTCTTTAAAATGGAAAAAGAACTCAATTCAAAATTATAATATCTTGTATTTTATGAGGTTTTTTCTATTTTTAAAATATTATTACAGTTTCAGAACATGGATAAAATAAAAAAACATACTACAAAAACGTACTAATAATCGAAGCGCTTGTCCTTTATACTTGTTAAAATGTGAATTCATGATTAAAATATTTCTTATTAATTTCCACAATAGATCAATATTTTTTAATGTAATTACTAGCACTCACTGACCGAGTTCGACACAACCATAATATGCTAACTGAGAAACTGGGGAGTAAATGAAAAGGATTTCAACACAAACTTTGCTTGGTAAAGGGGTGTCTCCTGATATCGCAAAGATTTTTTTATGATTGCAATAATGATATATCATTATTTTCTCTTATTAGCGGCCTTCCACATTAACGAACAAATTCTTGTAAAAATTTTACGAAATTACTTACCAAAATTTCTAGCAAAATTACATAATGTTACAATATAATAAAATATACTGGTACTGCTTGTTTGCATCATGTTCATGATCGTGTATTTATTACTTTTATATGTAAACATATTTACTATGTGTTAATTTCCCGCCTAAGAACGGACTTCGTCTAATGAGACGGGCAAAGAAAATCTTGTAAGTAATAGTTTTAAAAATGTAAAAAAAAAATAAACGCCCGGGTTAAAAATAAACACAAGAGAGAATAATATGTTTTTAGACGCTGATATTTTCCATTTGTCCTTTGTTCAGTTTGCTAAATGCATAGTGGAGAAAATTTAACAAACTGTTAATTACGTACTCTCTCCCCCTGCTGTGTGTAAGATATATAAGATATTTCAGTTATTTTCATTATGGTGTGTAAGATATCTAAGAATTCTCAGTTATTTTCAATTAGGTATGTAAGATATCTCAGTTATTTTGATTAGTTTGTTTTAATGTTTTATCGGTATGTAACATGAATTGTATATGGAAAATTAACTGGTTAATGCAAAACTTGTAAAATGTAATTATTTATATAAAATTTTAAAGCTGTTTATTTCCCGAATAAACTAAAATAAATGATATTGAGCGTATTTTAATAAGGTGAGAAAGTACCATTTTCCCACCATTATTAACTCTCTTGTGATGTTGTATAATCGTAATAATAAATGATTAACGTCTTCTTTGTAATCGGTTTAACGGATGTCGTTAAATCTGAAATATATGTTTACCCTTTTAAACGTATAAATATTCCATTCAACAAGTTAACCATTATTTATATTACAAAACTAGCATCCATTGCGTTTTACCTTTTACGATACTTAAAAGAGTAATAATTTCTGCAATATCTCGACTAGCACCTATTGTTGAGTACGTAAATAAAGAGAAATTCAATTCGAATTAGATCATCTCCGACATTACGACAAAGAGCACATAAACTAAAAGCTGCGTTAGAAAAACGTACATGAAGTTTTGCTTACTGACAAGGCTCATTATTTGAGGTATTAGCACTTTATCTGCAGTGGCAAGAAATACGGAATATCATGTGGTTTCACCACCGAACGAGAAATCCCTAGAAGTGATACCTATATCAATTTGAAAAAAAATTTAAGTCATCTATTTAGTAGTTGAATATGAACATGAACAATGAAATCGCGTAATGACTGAGCTTAGCTTAGTTTTAACTCGACCGCTTGGCATTTTGTCTATCTGTAAATTTGTTTGCTGAAAATCTGCTGCGTCCACTTTTTATTCAAGTCTTCGATTAGAGGGCGAACTTTCATTATGGTTCAGTAAAGATTCATTTTTACAAATGTAAAATTGTCGTGTTTATTTAGACTTTCTTATTCGCATTTTTTCAATATCTGTACTTACCCGCCTGAAGAAAGTTTGAAAATTAAATGTCATCGAGATAGTTACGTTTCTTTTGACAAATTATTGTATAAATCCTTATTCAAAAAAGAAAAATGAAAGTTGCATAAAATATATGTTTTATAATTTAGTTGGTAGGTATTTAAGTACCTACTTACAAATCTTGTGATTTCAGACTTTCAGTCTTTTCTCTACTTTCTATAAATATAATATGAATGTATTATGTATTGGCACTACAGGGCAGCAAAATGGGACGGCATGCGGTCTTTCTTTGGCGCCTTTCCTTGGAGTACTGTATGCTTTAGCTCCGAGGACCCATCAATTTGTGCACGCGAGGTAGAAGAAGTAATCACATCAGCAATGGATTGCTACATTCCCTTCTCCGTCAAATCCTCTGGAGCGGGCACAAAACCGTGGTTTGACCATCGCTGTGCTGAAGCTGTCAGACTCAAAAATACGGCTTTTAATGCACTCCGGAAGATTAGCTCCATGAATAACCTTTCGGAATACCGAAAACGGGCAAGGGATTGTAAGAGAGTTCTAAATAGAGCTAAGAGCGATCACGACCAGAGAATTGCGAAAAAGCTGTCTGACTGCCCCACTGGTAGCCGTGCTTTCTGGTCACTCGCTAGCTCAATCGGAAGAAATTTCTGCAGAACCACTTTCCCACCTCTGACCAAGCCTGATGGTCGGCTGGCTAACTCGGCCCGCGAGAAAGCTGAATTATTAGGCAAAATTTTCGCGGAAAACTCAACTCTTCAAGATAACGGAGAGACTCCCCCTTCCATTCCGCACTGCGGTTTTCAAATGGAGGAACCGAAGATCCGAAACAGAGAGGTTCTCCGAGTCTTGAACGAGCTGAAAGTCGACAAAGCCAGTGGGCCGGACGGAATACCTGCCTTGGTCCTCAAGAGGTGTTCTGCAGAAATGACTCCAGTGCTCGCGAAATTATTTAGGCTCTCTCTCAAAGGTGGAAAGGTGCCAGATCTTTGGAAAAAGGCAATCGTCCACCCAATCCCAAAAAAGGGGGACCGTTCCGACCCTTCTAACTACCGCCCCATAGCCATCACTTCCATACTCTCGAAGGTATTAGAAAGGGTGGTTAACAACAAATTGCTCACATATCTCGAGAATAACAATATCCTAAGCGATCGGCAATATGGATTTCGTCGAAACCGATCGTGTGGCGATCTACTCGGATATGTAACGCATATTTGGGGGCGGTACATGGAACGTTTTGGTGAAACCCAAACCGTTGGGTTGGATATCTCCAAAGCCTTTGACAGAGTCTGGCACCGGGCGCTTATCGGGAAATTACCATCGTATGGGATCCACCCAACCCTGCATAGTTGGATTGCGGACTTTCTGAGGGGAAGAACAATTCAAACCGTGGTTGACGGCTCTTCTTCCTCACCGCACCAAATCAATGCGGGGGTGCCACAAGGATCTGTGCTGTCTCCGACGCTGTTTTTATTGCACATCAACGATCTCGTTGAATGTGCACCAATTCACTGCTACGCTGATGACAGCACCGTTCACGAGGGTTATCTTTTTGACAGGCCCCCTTCCACCTATGATGTCCGAACAGCTCGGGAAGTTTTGAAGCGAAAAATTGACCACCACCTAGAGATGGTTCGTGCCTGGGGTAAGGCCAACTTGGTCAGTTTCAACGTCTCAAAAACCCAAGCGTGTCTGATTTCGGCAAAGAGGGAGATCAATGACTGTCTGGTGCAATTTGATGGGAGCACTCTCCCCAATAAAGACTCCATTGAAATGCTTGGAGTTACTATATCAGACCAGCTCAAGTATCGGGGATCCATAGAAGCCCGAGTAAATCAGGCCTCCAAAAAGTTGGGCGTCTTGTACAGGGCTAGGAGATTCTTCAACAGTGACCAGCTGCTGACCCTGTACAAGTCTCAAGTCCGCCCAACTATTGAATTTGGGAGCCACCTTTGGGCTGGTGCCCCAAAATACTTGATAAACCTGCTTGAGTATGTGCAAAGGAGAGCGATCCGTCTGATTGACAATCCGTTGTTAACAGACCGATTGCCTTCTCTGATGCATAGACGCAATGTAGGCATGCTGTGTCTGTTCTACAGGTATTTCAATGGAGCCTGCTCCAAGGAACTAGCAGCATTGATTCCTGATGCACCGGTGCACGTGCGCGAAACTCGACGGACACGAACTGAACACCCGTTCACGGTTGACGTTGGCTTCATGAGAACGGGCCGTTTTTACGACTCGTTTTTGTGTAAGTCGGCTCGTATGTGGAACGAGCTACCGGCATCTGTTTTTCCTCCCTCCTATAATCCGAGCCTCTTCAAGGCCCGCATTAACAAATCCCTTCCTACAGCCCCTACCTTACTCCGCCTCACAACGCCACCCAACCGGGTGGTGACATAGTTCCCCTGTCTGTGCAGTGCACAGGCAGGGACACTCTTGTGAGGTGTCACATAAAAAAAAAATAAAAAAAAAAAATTATATATACGAACCGTATGGAAGCAATTCTCTAACTATATGATAGTGAAAACCCTACCAAAATCTGTTGGGTAGTTTAGAAGAACTAAGCGCGCAAACAGACAATTTGTTTTATACTTTTAAATATACAATTAAAATTTAAAAAGAAAATTAGAAATCTACTTTTGGACGCGAGGTCTACTGTTCACGAAACTACTACTCTGTTCAAAAAAGTGTTTTAATTTTTGAAAAAGTTGCATTTATTTCACTTGAAGTAAGTTGTAATTGATCTTACTTCGGGCACACTGACACGCACACAACACACTCCTATCGGTTAATCTGTTCAGTTGGACTCACGATGTTAGCTCGATGTGTTTGCATGTAGCATTTATAGTTCCAAGTCAGGTATCAACTGATTATCTGCTCAATCTTCCGACAAGTTGGTTTGTGTTTTTAGAAATCTCATACATTGCAACGTCATCAGTTAAGAAGAATCAGTAGTAAAAGTTCACCGTGGCTACTCAGAACTAAAGTATTTTTAAACCTTAAATAAGTCTTAATGCAATTAATGTAACGTCAAAAAGATTTCCAGTGAAATATAAAAAAAAATACTTAGGTATAAATATCCACAAGAATTAGCATTATTATATTAATCTATTCAAATAAATTATAAATAATGGATAATAAATCTTTTTTTTTATTTTTTTTTATTTTTTTTTTATTTTAGCGACTATATAAAATAATTGTTACATACAAAATATAATGGTGAAATTAAGTATAAAATATTGTATTTCTTAGTCCTCCTCACTAGGGGGTCCTGTGCCGAGGCGGACTAAAGTTACTTAAATATGGTTTATTTGTCTTCTATGTCGTTTTTAGTGTCTTCTATGTCTTTTTTAGTGTCTTCTATATCGTTTTTAGTGTTTTCATTAGGGTTTTTTCATTGACCTCTTTCAGCCATGTTTTTATTAATGATTTGTATTCATTAGGATTTTTTATTAGTTTTATGTCTTGGGGAAGGATGTTATGGAGTTTTGTTGCAAAGTATGTATAGTTTCTTTGTCCGAATGTGGTTTTATAACTTGGAATATTTTTTATATCATTTTTGTTCGATCTAGTGTTATGCATACACAGTCTAGTAGAGGATTTGTTATTTTTGAAGAGCTTCAATAATATATTTTTGGCATATATTTGCTGTACATTTGGTACGTCAAAGGAATTGAATATTTCAATTGAAGGCGTTCTAATTGGTACTTTCAATATGGTCTTTATGATTCCTTTTTGAATCGTATTCAGGTTGTGTAGGTACGTATGTGTAGCAGATCCCCATCCTATGATTCCATATTCAATTCGAGAATGACATAATGCGTAGTAGACCTTTTTCATATCCTTTTTATTTAATACGTTTCTTAGATTTTTAAAGAAATATATAAGGCTTGTGAGTTTTTCCGTAATACCTTTGATGTGTAGGTCCCATCTAAGATTTTCGTCGATTATTACTCCGAGATATTTTATGTTTTGTGTTTTTTCGATGACGGGGCAGTAACATTGTATATTATTTCCATGGCATTCGTGTAGTTTTAGTTCTAGTGATTTTATTGGTTGGCTCCTTGCGTTTATTGAAAATGTTATATATTTTGTTTTGCTTAAGCCAATTTTGAAGTGCACTAAGCCCCTTTTCAGCCTCATTAAATGTATCCGTCCAATTTTCTTCTTGAAATAATAAAACAGTACCATCAGCAAAACTGATTATGTTTCCTTTAATGGTAAGGTTAGTTAAATCGTTTATATAGATAATGAATAGGATCGGTCCCAGTACACTTCCTTGAGGGACGCCATAGTTTAAAGATAGTAGTTTGCTCTTTTGTTTGCCAATTTGTACTTGTTGTTCTCGCCCTGTTATATATGACTCTAATAAGTTCATTGTTGTTTCGGCCATTCCTATTTTTTTAGCTTAGTTAGTAATATTTTATGGTCTATTGTGTCAAAAGCTTTTTGAAGATCTATGAATAAAGCCAAACACTTTTTCCCTTCATCTATGTTTTTTATGGCTATGCTTGTTAGATTTTCTATGGCATCATTGGTGCTTAGATTTTCCCTAAAGCCATATTGGGATGGTGATAATAATTTGTTTTGTTCAAGAAAAAGAACAATTTGCTTCTTCATTACAGTTTCCAAGATTTTTGAAAAGGAGCTTAAGAGACTTATGGGTTAGATCACCCCCAAGAGAATTGCTACTTTTGGTGTCTTAGCAGGTGTGCCCGGGTTCATTTTCCATTTGTCTTTAGGACAATTTACTAAATTTTCACTGTAAAAATTAAATCCAATTGTTACTTACGAACCCTCTACCCCTGTCGTGTGTAAGATCTTTAAGTTTTTTTTCTCATTTGCATTGTGTTGTTGTTCTTTCTTTATTTCGTTTATTTATTAAACATTGTTATATAATTTCAATCTGTGTTTTTTTTTAAATTTTCTTTTTCTAGCAACTCTACTTTTCTTGAATTATTTATATTTTTCTGTACACAGAAATAACTTTTAATAATTACATTGATAACGATGATAACTTTTTTCGAAATTCCTATGTTGGTTTTCCCATACAAAAAAAATATTCAAACAATTTTACTTTTTAACCAAAAACTACCATAAAACATTGAAATTTCGAAAAAAAATATTTATCTTTTTTACTTCTAAAATCATGAAGAACCAACCCCCAAAAATAGCACGCTTCACCCTCGGACACCCTGTATAATATGATTTTTTGCGGAAGCTTCACTGGTTCATGCAACCATGTAATTACTTCAATAAAATGTTGATATTTTCACTAACAAAGTAAAATTAAAAAATATATGTTTAGCATCCAAAAATCGATTTTCTGGAAGAAAAAATAATTACTTTTTTTTTTAATATACTATTTTTTGTTTGGTTTTACGCCCAGTCGGGCTTGTACACTAATTTAAAGAACAGAATATACCTAGTGAGCTATTTAATACTATAGAGAAAGTTTTTTAAGCATTTACTATCTTACATGAGCTCCACACAGAAGACAAATAATAAATGTATTTAATATTTGTGGATACTGTATTGTTGAGCTTTAAGGAATGTAAAATAGAGGAATTTCTAGGAAGAAAAAAGGTATGAGGGGTGAGAAATTCTGGGGATCAGGATGTGCAGGAGTGACTGACGAATGAATTAATCCTCCCCATTGCGGTGCAAGTCAAAGTGCATTAAGTAAAGATTTAAATCATTTTATTAAAACAAGAATTTATCCCATTAAAAAAAAACATCTACAAAAATAACTATGATTAACCGTAGCACCTTTTCTGATGCATCTATAATAGCTATGTAAAAAATAAATGCGCAACACCTTAAATATAACATCGAAATTCCAAGAGAAGCCACTGATCGTAAATAATAATGATCCCATTAATTTAAGAATTACATAACTTAAACAAAATAAAAGTCGTTACTTATCATAATAGTTCATTGCATAATGAAAACACTTTCTTATTCATAATATTCAGTCCACTTCTCATATAGAGAGTGATAACGAACAACGCCTCACGTTTTTTTTAATGTTATAATAATATTTATTAAGAGCGGTTTATTAAACGTTCTTATCGAATAGTTAGAGCACGAAACAGAGAGCATTATTAATAGGAGGCTGATATTTAATTACACGAGGCCGAGCATCGCAAGCGAAATTAATGTGTTTTGTTCGATTGTCGCTTCGAGCAGCCGATCGAACATACGAGAGTTTACTGAAAGTATGAAGATGAATGTACGTGGTACATAATATGAATAATGGTCTGTTTTTTTTTTTAAATTACAACATGCAATACTTTACAGTATTTTAACTGGTATCGCTGAAAAATAGTGCACTTTTATCGTTGATACGAGTATATTTATGATTAAATTTCATCAAATAATTTAGATATACAATTTTTATGGATAATTTTTTTTAATAATTACCATTATGTAACATAAAATTGTAAAAGTTGCATCTTAAATTGTGAAAAAATACAATACAACATATCTCTAAACAGTATAAAATAAAGTCATTTTCCGACTCTGTCTGTTTGTGCGCTTAGTTCTTCTAAACCATGCAATGAATTTCGATAGATTTTTAACCATCATTTAGAGAATTTCTTCCAGAAGGTTTATGTAATCTATTGTATGTATGTTTATCTATTAAAAAAAATAATTCTTCAGTTTGGTCAAGTATTTTGGCCTATAATCCAAATTAAAGTTCTGTTTGAAAAAGACAGCGCAGCCGTTCCTCTTAAGTAATGATAAAAATGACGTTGCAGGCTAAGAATAGATGCATTAACTTAGATATTTTTCAAAGAAAAAACACTGAAAATTTCATCGCGCCTGAGATTACCGTTTGATAGTTTTTGCCGGATGAGAATCCTGCTTTTTGGTTTAAGCCCCCGCATACCCAATTTCTACCGATTTTTAACAAGTTTCTCGTTAACCCTTTAAGTGTTTATGTTCAAAAAAAATATTTGTTATTTTTTAAGATAATCTATATATTTGCTACGCCGAAAAGTTAATTATTTGAAATCCCCTCCATAAAAAAAATTCTAATGAAAATGATCAAAAACACATTTTGTTCTGTTATTTAATATGTTATAGGCACAGACATAGGAATTAATAGACGAGAAGATAATGGCGAGGGGTAAAATCAACTGTTGAAGAACGAAGGGAGTAAGGCTGATTGTGATTCGTCAATAAATCAATCTGACAGTAAATAGGCATCTCGCATTATAATATCACCATTTACTTCTTAAAAGTAAAATCTGCTTTTGAATGAATAGACATTTTTACATGGGAGCGCAAACTACTCGCCACGTTATGAACAAATTTGCGAAGTCCAAATTCGGCAAAAAAATTCGGTTTTATTTTCAGAGTCGAATATTTCGTTTAAGTATTTAGTTAAGACACTTTTATAAATGTTCATAATTTACTTCCCAGCAACCAACCAGCTTTGTGTTTCGCGTCCAGACGTTTCTCGATGTGATAGTATATGTTTCTAAAACTGATCTATATTATACGATGTGAATATGCTTAAAATAAAGTAAAATAATGCTTATATATGGAATGTAATACGACAATTGGGTTTATTCTCTTTTTCACATCTATTTTTACAAGTTTTCATAGTACAAGTCAACATTTTGCCGTGTTATTTCGTAAAATGAACCGATGATGCCTCGACCATAGTTCGCACAAGAATGATGACGTCACGTTTTCAAATTTCACTTGAGGCCATACGCGAGCACAGCCGGCTCCAATGGAATCGGTATGGGGAGTGGGGATAATACACTTTTAATCACTTAGGGCAGGTCTACTAATATTCATATGTCTATGGTTATAGGAATGAAAAATTCACAGTGTATCTTTAAATACAACTAAAGTATTTGTGTAGAGATTTTGCTCTGTTTCAAACGAGTAAGCGCGCTCTCTTTAGCATTCGTATTTATACATCACCCTTTCAAATCATCTTTCAAAGCTTACTATAGGGCCTTAATAAAAGTCACCTATTAAGATTTTTACCATCTTAGTTGAGATAATATTTCAAGTTCTAGAATCAGTACTTGGTCACGTAAAACTTGCCTACATAAGAGAAGAAAAATATCGTTCATGCCTACAATAAATATTCGTCATATTTCTATAAAGCTTTTATAAAGTAGGTTTATTATATCATTATTATATGTGTGTTGGCACAATAATACCATTATTGTTAAGTTTTATTATAATGGCTGTAACCAAATTATTGTGTATCTATTGACTCATTTAAAAAAACGATTAACAATAAATAATAATGTCATTATGAAACATTTTGATGTAATAAGTGTGGAAATAATATATTATATTGTGTGTCCCTCATTGATGTTTTATTAATCGTATATAAAGTAAATGAAGTTGACATTTAGTGAGGTAGAATACAATTCACGCGAAATAATGCTAAATCATGTGTTTTTCGTTTGAAAATTTGACCGCCTGGAAATATTGCTTACAATCGCTTACAGATGCTTCGCTTAAATTTTGCGAGTAAAACACACCTTGACCTTTGATAAGTCTTTTTATAAGACTAGAATAAAATAAAGCTTCGTGCATATAAAAAATTTTTTGAAGGGTAAAATCTCCTTTTTACAAACCGTTTACGGTTGTGGTTTATTGTACATTGTGGCAAGTTAAGTTTTTTAGATCATGATAGTCTTTCGATATTTGTGGATAAACTTTGCAAAATAAAATAAAACATCCAATTTGGTGATTTTTTTCATTATAAATCAATACAGACGACTGGTGTTAAGTGGTAATTTCAAACTTAATTATTTATTTCACTCTTTGTCATTAGGGCGCTGTGTCGGGTGTAAGGTATTGTCAGCGCCTTGGCAAGTCGGCACCCGGAGCGGACTGTTCCAACTGTTGACTGGCTTCTGCAGGAGACTGGCCCTGATAGTACGACCAGCTTCTGTATTACATCGTCATAACTCTTTTGCTAACTACTGCAGTACGGCAGTTATGACGTTGTTATCGGTGTCGATGTGCTGATCTCCAATGTGCTTTTAGGTACACTGGGTGTTAGGTCAGGGCTATACCAGGGGTGATTAAGCTGTTCCCAGCCATATTCAAAGATCTTGGATTCGATGAACTATGTGTGGACCTTCTGCACCAGGCATCGACCAATAAATTAGGCATAATTATGGCCCACGATTATCATCGGTGCCCAGTTGGTCTTGGTCATCTTGAACATTTACACGGCCATTTTTAAATGATTTAAACCCTTATATTTTCAATTTTCATTATCTTATTTCTTGCTATATTGCAATCCCGATTAGTTATCAAACTCATTTTAAGACTGGAGGAATTTACAAAACATGTTGTAAAGAGTTTTGTATATTTAAATATTAAGTTTCTGAAAAAAAAAATTATCGGTTATCTCTTATTGTAAAAAAATATAATTACAATCAAACTGAACAATAATTTATTGAAAATAATTTTTTCAAATTAAAAAAAGAAAAATAATTTTAAAACTTACATGCACTGGTAGTACAAAAATTAAAAAGAGAAGTAACGAATTTAACCAAGAATTACAAACTTAAGTAGCAATACTAGTAGAACAAAAGGTTACCATTAGTAGCCGATTAAAAAAACCTAAATGTTTACAGACGTGTTGGTGAAAATGCATTTACATAAGCAGTTCTACTAATTAGGCTGACCGCATACATACGTTTTTCGTATTCGATTTCCGAATTCGTTTTCCGTATTTGGACATCCGAATGCACGGAATCAGTAGAAAATACATTAACTGCCGCACACGTTCGTTTTAGTTCCGAACGGAACAAATTCCTTACGCACGTTCCGAATGCGAGCCGGCGCGTTCGGAGAAAACGAATGGAAAAAACCTAATGACGTCATGTGGAACGCAGCTATTGCATACAGTTTGTTTGTGCCGACGCAAACGTACGGAACTTTCCGTTCGTAATACAGTGTTGCCAACGGATCTTGACCTAATATCGCCGTTTCTCATACATAAGGTAGCGTAAAGTAGCTGAATTTGCTGTTAGGTGGGACATGTTTAAAATTGATGTTTTTACGTGAAAATAAAAATTTCGTGGGGGGGGGGGGCTAGAGAATTTCAAAAAAATAAAATTTGTCCCCAGAAAAATAAATTTCATGGGAGGGGGGGGGGGTGGCTAGAGAATTTCGGGACATGTTTAAAATTGATGTTTTTGAAGTAGCTTAATTGGCGACCAGTCGCCTTTTAGATTTTTTCGGCGCCGATTCTCGCTCTGAGTAGCCTAAATGGCGATATATCGCCCTTGTTGGCAACACTTGTACTGACGTTTATACATTCCGAATGAAGAAAAACGAACGTTTGCGCTAGTCTCACGGAATTCCGAATACGGAAAACGAATTCGAAAATCGAATACGGAAAACGTATGTATGCGGCCAGCCTTATACTTAAAGAGAAAGACAAGAAGAGAAAAAACAACAAATAATAAATGATGAAATAGTAAACTAGTAGGTGAAAAGGTTATTATGTTGTAAAATAGGCGAGAATCAGCAAAACTAAGCTTTCTACTCAAGCTTAACCTTTGGTGTACCTTTTCTTTTTCTTTTTACACATCATACATCATACTGTACACAAAAAAAATTATTAAATTGAAAAATAAAAATTTCTCCAAAACTTACAAAATAACATTGGAGATTAAACAAAAAAATTACATTTCAAAATTAAAACCTGACTACTTCTTGAACGAGAAGCTAAAACCCATTTTTAAAAAAAGCCGCCAATTTTTATTCGGCAGAGATGAAAGAATTCTAAAGTCTATGTATTTTCAAACATACATAGACTTTAGTCAGTACGTTTGAAAATACATAGACTTTAGAAAGAATCCTAAAGTCTATGTATTTTCAAACATACGTACGTGAGTACAAAAGGGTTTATTCACCTCTTCTAAAATGTGCCCACAACACAGGTTAGCTAGCTTAGAGGGCGTTGCGCCTATAAATATGCATAGTTGAAATAAATATACATACATGTGGGAAGTAAATTAATAAATCAAACTAGAGTAGAATCGTAAAAAAATCACGGGGCAATATGAAATCTTGACAAATCAGTTCCAGTTTTCAAAATGACACTTGAATTGAAAGCAAATTCGAGTTCAATGAACCAGAGTTACACAGACAGACGCAAAACTAAAATCAGCATTTTTTATGTGAAGACTTTAAGAACGGTGCATTAATCGGACAGGAATAAAATATAATTAGGCAAATTGAATGCGATTTCTCATCGCAGACTTGCGCACGATCACGGATTAATGTCTGACAAAGTTGATAATTCAACAGTAGTTTTTCTGAGGTGATGTATTGATTACTGGTTTGTTGGTTCTAGTTTTTTTCCTGATTAACTTCTTTATAGATCATCTGATACGTAAGAGAAACTTGGTTTTAGTGTTGAGCGGGGCATCAGACACGAGTCACTTACGATTTCTATCTCTAGTAACATACTTATTCGTAAAATGTTACAGTATTATTTATTTAAATATGCATAAGCAAGATTTTTCCTTCCTTGTCAGAATTATTTTGACACTTGGATAGTTCTCTCTAGTATTTGTCGTAAACCGACGATTTGACGGCCTCGGGTAAGGTTCTCGACTAGCAAGCTGAATGTGGCGGGTTTAAATCCCGGCGTGCGCAAGTAAATTTTATTTCATTGATTTGTGTTCTTTCACAAATGAATCATCTAAAATAATGTAAAGTATATTTGTTGTACTTGCCAGAGTAGAACATATTCTCAGTATCGCCCTAGTGTGTGACCAAATTTCAGAATTGAAACGTTACATAAAATGGCATTGCCCGTTTTAAGTGACCAGATCTGAATAGCCAGGCACATCTACACATTCCTCTTCCCCATATCTTTCTCCTCCCCACTACTTTCAGCCTCACAAGATACCCCAATTGGGGATGCCATAGTCTTACTAGACGGTTGAGAGCAGTTGGGACTCTTGTGCGGTTTCACTTTTTTTTAACTACTTGTACCATGGTTTTTGGTCAAATTAACATCACCATCTTCCTCATCTCCACTTCATGAACTTATTGATTTTTATTTTTATAAGATACAATAACTTATTTTTTTTAAACATTATTTGTCAATTTGGTCCTCACTGGGTGCTTTACCTGTACTAAGGCTCCCCTTTTACCAATTAAAAATATTCAATAAAAAGATAATATGAAATAATAAATTGAAATTAAATTAAATACAAACATAAAGTCTGAATTTAAAAAAAAACGTTGAAATGCTGTTGCGTATTTATCTATTCATTTTCGGGAAATCGACAGTTTACATTTAATCAGTTTGTACACAAGTATATAGTAAAATAAAACCAATTATGGATTTCCTCCTTGTGACTTTACCTCTACTGAGACAGCATAACAAGGAATACGTTATTTTAATTTGTGAGAAAGGAATATGAATTAAAAAATTTATACAAAACAAAAGATTATATAAAACGAAAAATTTACAAAACAATACATTTATAGCCATAGAGAGATTGTATAAACATTATTCACAAACCATCAGAGAAATATTATTTTATGGATCTCTTGTATTTGGTAAGTTCGCAACTGAATATATCAACTTTGGATAATATGCTGTTGTAATTATTGCATAGTCTCTTCAGGCAAGAATTCTGTTTAGAGTTCGTTTTGCTTTGATCAACCCTGAACAGGACACAAGAGCGTGTTGAAGGCGCAGGTACATTGAACGGAATCTTGTTTATATGTTATACTATTTTTGTAATATAGCCTATTTTGTTCTTTAATTCATCTTTTCATTTTGTATCGGAAAAGTTTTATATTTTCCTCACATTTTATATCGAGTGAAAGATTATTGAATGTTATTATTGCTTGCAAGTGTTTTTGTCCAACGCTTTTGTTTACCGTTGGTGTTTTTTTGTAAACGGATGTAAATTGTCTCACCTAACATCAAACACCAAATCGGGGAAGCATTAGTCTCACTGGCTTCGGGCAGTAGAGATTCTTGTTAATTGAACACATAAATTAAAAAAAGGCATCCATAACACGGCCGTACACCTCAACGATCATCAAAATTATTTTATTTTCGAATGAAACAGTAGATTTTTATGTCTTCATTTAGAATCAAATTTAATCTGTAGATTTGCATTTAATCTACATCACTCAAAATAAATTTGCTTTCAATCTCATTGCATAACAGCCAGGAGCAATTTCTTTTCGTGAAATTGTTTTATTCAAAAGTGTGAGAAATGATTTAATCTTACCATTACGAAAAAGTGAATTGATGCGCAAAAGTGTCTGGAAACGTTACAAGTTACAACGCTGTTATAATGCTGTTACCACGGAGTTAAGAGAAACGTGAATACCGCTAATAAAAAACATAATATCTGCTAAAATTCAAATCCGTTAGTCAAAAAGTTCAGTTTTCTCGTTTTTTTGAAAACACAACGGTACTTTTCTAAAATAACTAAAAGAATTCTTCAAGAAAAGTGTTGATTCCTTTTCTGATTTTATTTTATAAGAGATATTAAATACGAATCAAAAAATAATACTGTGTTTGAACGACTATATTTTTAATATCAAAGCCGACTGGTTTCAGAACAACCGCTCCATTCTCTGGGAAAAAATATATTTTAAAACAATGGGTGAACATATCTGAGCTATTCACAAAGAACAAACTTTTACCGATGTTTCATTTATGCATTATGCAAAATCTAAAACATTATAATTATTTATTTTTTTATATTACGACACAAAAAAGTCCTTCGTTTTCCTAAGTCCTGTAATTAAAACGGCTACTTTGCATAAAGCCATTTTTATTCTATCGACCTTTAAAATTTCACGTAAATCTTGTTATTTCAAATTATGTTAAAAAAGTGATTTCATTTTTATTAACTTCTAATAAATGCTTGAAGATTAATTTGAAATAATCATCTGATAGTTTATGTTAAACCATTTTATACATAATTCACATGTCCTCTAGAAAACGGATCGAAATACAGAATATTAGTATCAAGGATTTACGCGTAATAGTTATATTTTGGCACTAAACTTGCCAATCTTTTCATAAATAAACGAATCTGTTTTTTTGTTTGTTTCACATAGTATCCTCTGAAACACTGAATGATTAGTGAAAATAATGGTTTTGTTTTTGGCAAATTTCGATCACTCGGTCTGCAATTAATAGGCCATATAGTCCAATGTATATTTCTTTAATTCATGGCCATATGTTTTTTAATAAATAAAGCCACTATATTTAAACGTCATTGGTTCCGTTAGTGGTTCATAGTTGAGAGCGGCACATCGCATTGTGCGGGCTTTGTATGGATTTTTTTTAAATTTACTAAGGTTTTAAGTTTTTCTTTTGTAGGTTCAAAAATGTTATTATTTAATTAACAAAAAAATGCAGTATTATATTGCCTTCAAAAGGCGAAATAGCTGTCACATGTAATAATAGTTACATTGCAAAACTTGTTTATAAATAAACTGTTTTTTTTTTATAAATGAAATAATAATGTTTAAAATTTATTCTTTTTAATTAAATCATACACTTTGTTTTTAACGACGAGTTTTTATTATTTTTCACATGAAGCTTCTTCAGAATATAAACAATAACTAAATACTAAACAGAGTAAGCGCTTATCTTAATATTTAGTTATTATTTATATCCTGACAAAGCTTGATCAAAACGAAACCGGTCGATGTGAAAAATAATAAAAACTCGTGATTAAAATCTACCGTAAAATATATTCAACACATAAAATAAAAACTTAAAATGATAACTGTAACAATAAATAATAGAAGGTATTCAAAATATTTTTAAAAATTGTCGTTTTTTTAAATTCTGAACTGTGGTATCTACAATATTTACAATGGAATTGTCACCGACTGCAAAATTAACCATGTCAAGCAGTGCCAAAAAATTGTAGCTCGATATCAATTATTACAACACCTTATAATTGATCGATGATCGATTGAATAGATGTGAATGTAACGTTTTTATTAGACAGTTACATTCACATGATAACAAAAAGTGAGTGATGCCATAAAATATATGAAGTACTTTCTAACTTGTCGAACGTATTTAAAAACGTATTATAAACAATGGTAACTTTTCAACATTAATTTACTGACAGGTGAATGCGCGTATTTATTATGATTACATTACATTACCCATGCACATAGTATTATAATGATATTTTAATGTATGATCTAATTTATTTTTCAAATTTTGACCATAGATGATATAAAAGTAGTATCATTATTTATAAAATTATAAAAACCGCATTACAGTACGAAATTGATTTATATAATTTGAGGTTTGCATAGTAACCAATATAAAATTGATTCCATTAGGAAGGTGGATGCTTTATTAGAAATTACATCATAATTAAATGTTAACCACAAATCTCTTTCAAGATTTTATACAAATATAACTGTTTATATTTTATTTTATTCTTTACACATTTGTTCATAATTTTAATTTTTTTATGTATGCTAGTATTTCTAAAATTATTTTATGTATAAAACTCGAGACGACACTCCCTCCCTAAAAACGAGTAATTTTCAATTAGGAAGGTATTAATTAACAGCTTGGAGTATATATTATATACTTACCCTTATGCAGATCATTTTACATAACATACTATTGTACACCATCATTGGACGGTTGGTATATATACTATATACTCTGTCATTACTTTGTAATTTTCTTAATTTTAACCCTCTGCATGATGTATACTTACTGATGTTCTTACTTACTTCTACCAATATGTATTATCTGTTATCATTGTGTTAACAGATAAATAAAAAAAAACTTTTTTTAGAAAATTGCGAAAGTAGATATATTTTTATTCATAATACACCAAATCAATCGTCGTTCATTTAAAATGGCAGAAATGCTTTAATTTTAACACAACATAAAGATCTCAGTGTGGTCTTTCATCCCAAACTAACTTACTAATGTTCTCGGGTCTCATATCACGACTTACTTCGACTTGAGTCAATCTCCTGAGGTTTATTTTCAGAATAGGTTCATCATTAATCATAAAAGGTGTAATGACCCAGCTGTAATGATAGCCATGTTTGATGGAATTATAAGTAAGCTGGAGTGTGTAGCCTCCGCACAAAACAATAAATATTCTGGAACAAATTCACAAAAAATCCTCAGGTATGTCTGCCTATATGCGGACCCTTGGAACTTATCCGAGGTTCATGCAGCATAATATGGAGTTACTCGAAGCAACGAACGGATTTAGCCCTAAATATTGCAAAACTTAGTTTTTCATATAGTGCATAACTCTTTTGAACCCAATTCTCTTGGAATGCCATGGCTCCTATTATACGTTCCTGAAAACTTCTGCCATAGTTGTGGCCACGACTTTTTCAAGATACTACACGGCAGAACAGATGTTCTAACACAGTATAGCATGACAAGATGGTGCTATGGAATGAATTTCTAAAACATTGGATGTATTTAATATCTTTTAAAATATTTTTACGACTTCCCAAATGTCAAGAATATTAAAATTAAAATCTTGTAAAGTAACTGGATAAAAGTTCTGAGTTACCATAAACAAAATGAAAATTTTAAAAACTCAAATCAATCCATAGTTTTTTTAATTGTATGCTTTTAAATTAGTATTACGGTTTATCGCAGGTGATCACTTCTTTCGTTGCTTTTTTAATTGTGGCACAAAGAAGATCTGAAAATGAGCCACTAAATTACCACATCATCTTTAATGTTGAAATAAATAATTAAAATAATATTGCAGTGATAAAAATGTACAATTAAATTATTATTTCAGAATCGGTAGGTATACAGTAAGCTTGCCTGCTTGATTATTTTAGAACCAACATTTGTAATAGTTCAGCTTTTACAGGTACTTTTATTGTCATAAGTTGTTGATTAGGTAATCATAAATACATTTTTATAGTATGACACATAAGTCATTAAATTTGTTAATTCGCTATGAAAAAATAATACACTAATAATTAAACTAAGGTGTTTTCTTCTTGTTTATAACAGCTCGTCAATGTATAATGTAATACTATCACTAATTAGGAAAAGTACTTGGGTTCGGTCAAAAATCGTGACAATTTTTTTGATTTGATCGTTGCACATAATATTTCAAGAATTTAAAATGTAATGCAATAAATATTCATTTTATAAACGATCTAAAACGGCACATCCGTAATGATGTGACGGTTTGGATTTGACTGACAGAATGAATGTATAAACTTACAAAATTCTTATATTTAAATTTATATTATTCTTACCATAAATATATTGTTATTAATGGCCGCTAGTAATAACTGGTGAATATGGGTGACGGGCGTGACGCCACAGCCGTTTTTATAACAAAAAAATAAAATAAACACAACGTAAGTAATTTACAAAAATTTTAACAAGAACTAATTTGTACCCTTGTACGTGAATAAAACAAATTTTATGTGAAGTTCCATAAAAAAGATTGTAATTTAATTATTTTTTTAATGGTAAACTAATGTTTATAAGGCAAGGTTTTTTAGCATAGCAAAAAGATTAACAAATTATTTTAAGCAATAGTTAGTCGCCTGAAATATCCATACAAATTGAAAATGTCTCCCAAGTAAAAATAAATGCCGCCGACGGGAATCGAACCCTCACCTTCTGATGTCCGGTCAGGTGCTCTGTACCACTTTTTTCCAACACGCCAAATAATTCAATATGTAATAGTACCTTAATCAACAATTACTGCATATTATATTTTTTCCCCTGTAAACAATCAACTTTATTTTGTAGGAAAGGTTTTGTTAGTGCTAAATTTCCCACTAGATGTCGTCGAGATATATTATATCAACATTTGTTGGTGAAATATTTTGACTTGTCAAATATTATTATTTTTTTAATGATAAACTCAGGTTATACTCGGGAGATACTTTCAATTTGTATGGATATTACAGGCGACTAATTATTGCTTATAATAATTTGTTAATCACCATTTGCAACAAATAAATATGATTACCATTAACTAGACGTCCGTCGTTAAACCCACGTTAATTTTATCTTCATTCTTCGTGTGACACACGACATTTACACCTGACGATAAATATCACAATACCTTTAGCAGAATATACGTTGCCAAATCATTTGCACAACAGAGGTCATCTTGCCTGATACAAATCAATGGTTACTGACCACTTAAACCGTTGAAATAGAAATAAAAAGCTATGGCTATCAGCGATCTAAAAATTGAAAGTGATCGTTTTCGGCATTGTTTTTTTTATTTAAATCTTTACGTAACTAACATTACGCGTTATTCAATCAGCGGTTATATTTTGCACAAAACTTCGTAAGATAATCTGAATAACTTGTTTTATATTTACTGCTAGTGGTTTGATCCCAGAAGCAAAGTTAAGTGTAAAATCAAATCAACTTTTTGCGAGAACATATCATTACGTCTGATATTTTGTGAATTAAAAATTAATCAATCATCGCAACTTCAACTGATATTATATATGCTTCACGATAATTGATAAATATCACATTTAAAAAAAAACTGCAATTCCATTTTTCTGTAGATATGCGCAAATAAGTACGTATCTTAAAGACTGTTTGAAAGGCAGATATGTATATACGAATGTTAGAGGCAGTGCGCTAGTATTGAAAACCGATAATAAGACAAATGCTTTAGTTGCATTTAAAGATACACCTTGCATTTTGTCATGCCTATAACATATTAAATGACAGAATAAAACGTATTTTTTTAATTTTCGGAAGATACTTTGCGATTTTTTTCTATCGAGGGAATTTCATATAATTAACGTTTCGGCATAACAATTGTATGGATATTATCTTCAAAATAACATATTTTTTTAAACTTAAAAACTAAAAGAGTTAACGAGAAACTTGTTATAGATCGGTAGAAATTGGGTAGGCGACTTAAGCGATTTTTCAAATTTCTTGGTGAGCTTGGTGACTCCCTAAAACGTACAAAAAAGACTGGTTTTAGTAGATAGATGTTGCGTTGTATTGAAAAAAAGTGCGTTGTTTCAGAAAGAATTGTTGCGATCAGGTAAATGGCGCTTAAACGTTAAAAATGTTGTGGTCAGATGTTACATTTTTGGAATAATTGTTTATTTCTAATATTTTCTAATATATTTATTTCCTTTTGACAATATAATCATCTAAATGTATGTGTACAAACTATATGCAAACATGTAAAAAATTATTGTCAAATAAACGTTTTTATTATTATTATTTATTATTAAGAAATAAACACATCATTTTTGATGTGTTAAAATTTTGAATGAAAACATGAAAAAATCCAAAAAATTACTCACTTTTTGTTTTTTCGTCTAAATACTAAATTAAAATAATTGAAAAATAAAAAATAACATAATTTACTTATCAATTTAAAAGGTAAGAAAATAGTAATACCGGGCATTTCAATTAAAAGAGGGATTTTTCAAGGAGACTCATTGAGTCCTCTTTGGTTTTGCTTAGCATTGAATCCTCTATCTAAAATGTTAATTAAAAGCAAGTTTGGAATAAAAGTTAAGGGTTATACAAGGGAGAGTAGTACAATTTCGCATTTATTATTTATGGATGATATAAAATTATTTTCGAATTCTGAACAAAATTTAGAGAAAATGATCGAGGTAGTTAAAAACTTTTCAGATGATATCAAAATGACATTTGGTTTAGATAAATGTAGAACGAGCCATATAGAGAAAGGCAAAATTGTAGATGGGGACGAGAGTATATTTAGAAATTTCCAAATTACTAGTATGAAAAGGGATGAGGTTTATAAGTATTTAGGATACCCACAATCAAATAGATTAGACCATAGTAGTATAAAAAATGATATTAGGATTAAATTTCAAACTAGGATAAGGAAAATTTTAAAATGCAATCTATCTGCTAAAAATTTAGTAAAAGCAATAAATACTTGGGCAATACCTCTATTAACGTACTCATTTGGCATAATTAAATGGTCTAATACAGATTTAGATAACTTAGAAAGATTAATTAGAACTACGCTAACAAAGTTTAATTGCCATCATCCAAATTCAGCTATAGAACGAGTTAATTTACCTAGAAATTTAGGAGGTAGAGGTATAGTCAAAATAACTTCTTTGAAACATAATCAGGTAGAAATGCTAAGAACTTTTTTCCATAGGAAAGCTCATAGCTCAGAAATGCACAAAATAATTTGCAAGGCAGATAGAAATATTACACCTTTAAATTTATACGATGAGAATGCCAACATTTTTATAAATCCTAACCAGGAATTATTAGATTCCTGGTCAAATAAAATTTTACACGCAAAACACTTCAATTATCTCAACCAAACGTATGTTGACAAAATTAAGTCAAACAAATGGTTGAGTATTGGAGAGTTGAGCGCAGAAATAGAAGGATTTATGCTTGCAATTCAGGATAGAGTCATTAATACTAAAAATTATAGAAAGCATATAATCAAAGATACAAATCAAATTGATGATTTGTGTAGAAAATGTTTGGCTTTTCCGGAAACTATAGAACATATTATATCGGGATGTTCTATATTAGCACCGTCCGAGTATACATTTAGGCACAATCAAGTTTTAAAAATAATTCACCAAAATTTGGTAATTAAACATAACTTGATTGACTGCCGTAATGTAGTACCATATTATGAATACGAACCAAATTCATTTTTAGAAAACGAATTTTATAAAATATATTATGATAAAACTATACTAACAGACCGAGCGATTAGTCATAATAGACCCGATATAGTTTTACATGACAAAATTAAAAAAATAACTTATATCATTGATGTTGCTATTCCAAATTCCTGTAATATTCAAAAATCTGTTAGTGAAAAAATAAGAAAATACACAGATTTAGGAAATGAAATAAAAAGAATTTGGCATTCTCAGACTATAAAAATATTACCATTCGTTATTTCGGCTACTGGCATTATACCTAGCTCTCTAATTAAAAATTTAGGCGTATTAGATCTATCAAAAAATTTATATATAAAGATGCAAAAGTCGGTTATTTTGAATACATGTAGGATAACAAAAGATTTTTTAAATATTTATGTTGAGGGATCAATAGGATTTATAGGCCCTGTTAGAAGTTCTACCGAGCCGAACCCTCTGATATGAAAATATCTGGAGACGGTGAATTTTTTTTCCCATTTGATATCTGGTGATTTGACGTGTTGTTGTTCTTGTATTGTTTTGTATTTATTTTACTTATATAATGCACTTACATAGTGTTGATTGACTAGCTGATCATTTGTGGAAAAGTGAGTGGAAGGGTTAAGTTTTTCCTTTGGGGAAGACTTAACCCGGACAACTAAATCGGAAGTTAAAAAAAAAAAAAAAAATTTATAAAATAGACAAATTATAAAAATATTTTAAATCACTTTTTGTCATTTTATCTAAAAAATTTACGAAATTTCATCATTTTTTCTCAAATTGCGGTCGGAACCTTTGGTTTCAGAGGTACACATATTTATTTATTCTTCAGTTAACTTCTAGATTTGAATATAAAGCGTATTATTTTATCATTCTAACACCGTTCGCATCATATTTCTCACCATGACATTCGGTGAGTTACAACAATTTGTGTGAACCGTTCCCAAAAGCAAACAAATTAGCCTGTGGGTTTAACACGTGTTCCGCCGTCCTCATAAAACATTCATTTTCGACTGATACTTTGTTAGGAACTCTTGCGATTCATTCGTTGCCTGCCGTCCCATTTTTAACAGGAAAACGAATAATTTTACGAAATTATGAATAAATTAAGAGTATTTCATATTAGTAAGTTTTCTCCATGTGGTTGTGTACAAGATGCTTTACGTGTCTACTGTAGTTTTGAAGATGTGCGTAATATAGTAAATCCGAAAAATATGTGCATCATTGAAAATCTCCAAATTGCGATAGTTAAAATAAAACGGAAAAAAAACCCCTACCATAAAGAGACTGACTGATAATATGTTAATAAAACTTTTAACAATTAACTTATGTAATATTTAGGTAATATAACTCAAACCATCTGTACTGAATTAAGGTAAGGAAAAGACAGGAAATGATCCCGTGACCCCAGTTAAGAAAGCAAGAACCAAGTCAATCGAGCGCCTAGAGATAGGTGATTAAGATTGGAAAAAATGCATTTCGATTTCGCATTCTCTTAAGTAAAAGTAAAATGGACTCGATTCATGAAATGGCTCCGTAAAAGTTGTTCACTTTTCAATAGGGGTACTGTAAAAAAAAAATTAACGGATCAGCGAATTCTATGATTTTTATAAAATATTAAAGCCGTCAAAATAGAAAATGCACCACTGTAAGGATCTCAACTAGCAATCAGGAGGTCGTGGGTTCAAACTCTGGCGTGCGCAAGTTAATTTTTATCTGATTATTTTATTTTATTGTTTCTTTACATTGTATCTTTTATTATGTTAGAATGTTTAACCGCACTAGGACAAGCCTGTGTTGAGGTTAATAATTTTACAAAATGGTAAAAATAACGCAAAGATTATATTTTAAGAGAACAATATTTTTACATTAACGTTTCTACGAATTGAATACCTGCATGGTACCAATTAATCTGATTCCAGCCAATTCATCACAGTATGATGTAGTAAACATGTAGGGTGACCATGATATACATTGATATTTTTGATTGCAAAAAAAAATATAATAAACTTTTAAATAAGAAAAAAAATAATAATTATAAAAGGAAAAGGATCAAAAAAAATATATATGCATCATATTATGCCGTAATTTAAAAGGACAAAGATGAAAAAAAATTGGAAATCAAATAATTTAACATTCTTTATAAAAGTTTTATTTAACAATTGACATTTTACATTTTAAGTTAAGGTATCAAAAGAGTTTAATTTTTTTAGAAGACTAAGAAATAAATTAAGTAAAAACAACTGCTCCACGATATTATATTTTGCCAAAGAAGGGAATCTGAACAAGCTGATAGTTATTCAAAATAAAGCAAATATGTAAAGTTTAATCAAATGATAGAAGAGCTGAATTCGATTCCAATAAAAAAGAGACAACTGTATAGTGTGTTAATTTTTATATATAAAATTATGAATAATCAAATGCCTAAATAATTTAAATATGAAATAGGATTTTGTAAAAATATTCATAAATATGAACAAAAATTTATTAATATAATTAGATTGCCGCGTATAAGAAAACAGAATTACAGAATCGCTTGATGTATAGAATTAAGGATGTATGATGAAATGCCTAAATTTCTGAACAATAGATGTATTTAAAAAAAAAGTTATATTTACTGCAAAAATTTAAGTTTATCTACCTAGCGTAAGACAACAATTCAGAATTGAAACGTAGCTTGAAATGGCTTTAACCATTTTTGGTGACTATAGATGTGTATATCCAGGTAATTCTCCATCTTTCTTTTTCCCATCTCCTAACCCACACAATCTAACCCGGTTTGGGATGACAGTTAGTCTCACTGGCTCGTGACAGTTGGGAGCAGTTGGGACTCTACATATTTAAAAAAACACTGATTACATTTGACTGGTTTTGAATCCGTGACCTCCGGGTCCTGAGCCAAATAACTTGCCGCTCAACAACGAAGGTCGGCAAATTCATAACTTACAAAAATTTTGCAATATCTGGCCATTTGATGAAGACAAACACATGAATTCAAATGCGTAAAAATACTTGCTTAAATAATCGCCCACAACTACTGTATTGCTTTTCGTGATTGCGCAACATAACGTTTCAATCCACACATTCTTGCAGTACGCCGCAGGTTGGCCATTTCCCCGATACGTGAGTAATTACTTTAATCATTGTTAGATTAGAAAACCTCTCACGAATAATGAGAGATGAGAGGAAGGAACATCACTCAGCTATCTCTTAATTTTTTCGCGTCTCTCAAATAAAATACTTCTTATAACACGATGGGTATTAGTACAATAAATGTGTCCATCACTAAAGAAGGTATTATGGCTAACTCGTATCAAGTCTTGGTGTAATTTATTGTATCGGATACAATAAGAGTATTATGAGTGAAGGCCTGAATCGTTAATAGAATACGATTAAAGAGGATTATCGGTGAATAGATCAGCCAAAAGTATTATTAAGATGATTTATTGTAATAATTATGTATATCAAACATACTCTTTTGTTAAATATGATTTAAGATTTTCACGGCCAAAAGTATTTTTGCTATTTGTTTTTGGGGTGTTATGCCGTGTTTCGCTAACTCCTTCTTTAGCCAACGTTTCGGACAGCATTGCAGTGTCCATCATCAGGGCAGATGTGTTATTTTTTAAAAATAACGCAAAAATATATTATTTTTTTTTTTTTTTTTTATATTTACTCCTAACAGGAGGCCCTGAAGAAAATAATTTCCATCAGGGCCTATGTCATCTTTGGGGATGCTGTGTGGAGGGTCTTTTTGTGGAGAGGAAGGAGTGAACATGGGTCTTGAAGAGTCCCATATTGTAGGAGGGAGGAAACACAGAGGCCGGCAGTTCGTTCCACAGCCGAGCTGTTGAACTTAAGAACGAATCGTAGAAGCGACCCGTTCTCATGTGACAAGTTTCAACTGTGTACAAATGTTGGGCGCGCGTTTGGCGTGTATCCCGACTACGCACCGGTGCCGAAGGGATCAATGACGCTAGTTCCTCAGAGCATCTTCCATTGTAATACCGACAGAACAAGGACAGCATACCTACCTGACGCCTGTGCTCTAACTCTAAAGATTGCAGTCCGTCTGTTAAGATTGGGGAATCTATCAAACGGACCGCCCGTTTCTGCACAGAGTTAAGGGTTTTTTTCAGATATTTAGGGGCTCCGGACCAGAGATGGCTGCCAAATTCGACAGTAGGGCGCACTTGCGATTTGTACAGGGTCAGCAGTTATGTATTATTAAAGTATCTGCGGGCCCTGTACAGTACGCCCAGCTTCTGAGAGGCCAACTTTACTCTGGCTTCGATGGAGCCCCCGTACCTGAGCTGGTCACTTACAGTTATACCAAGCATATCAATGGAAGGCCTGTTCGGAAGATTGCTTCCGTTGAAGGAGACTAGATTATCATTTGGATCCCTTTTAGACGTAATCAGACAGGATTGGGTCTTTGAAACATTAAATTCGACGAGATTATTTTTACCCCAGGAGGAAATACTCTCGAGATAACCGTCCATTCTCTGCTTCAAAGCCCTCCGAGCCGTTGGAGTTTGTGTGCCCTTTGGGGGCTTGTCAAACAAAAAGCTATCAAGAACTGTACTGTCATCCGCGTAACAATGAATCGGTGCACATGTCAAAAGGTCATTGATGTGCAACAAAAACAAAATCGGAGACAGAACCGATCCCTGTGGGACGCCAGCATTTATGAGTGCGAGGAAGAGGTGAAACCGTCAGCAACCGCCTGAATCGACCTATCCCTTAAAAAGTCAGTAATCCATGTACACAGGGATGCGGGAAGTCCGTAAGAATGCAATTTGTTGACAAGTCCTCGGTGCCAGACCCGGTCAAAGGCCTTGGATATGTCTAGTGCGACCGTTTGGGTCTCACCGTGACGTTCCAGGCACCGCCCCCAAACATGCGTCAAATATGCGAGAAGATCACCGCACGAGCGGTTCCGCCGGAATCCGTATTGACGGTCGTTGATAATTTTGTTCTTCTCGAGGTATGTGAGTAGTTTGTCATTGATCACACGTTCCATCACTTTGGACAGAACTAATGTGATCGCTATGGGGCGGTAGTTGGCAGGGTTGGAGCGGTCACCTTTCTTGGGAATAGGGTGAATTACCGCTTTTTTCCAACCAGAGGGCACAGTGCCACACTTCAGGGACATTTTGAAGAGCTTTGTCAAATCTGGAACTATTTCCGCAGCACACCTCTGCAATACCAGGGCAGGTATTCCATCAGGTCCACTAGCTTTATTAACATCGAGCCCCCGTATGACGTGGAGTACATCCCGATGCCGGATCCTCAGCTTTTTCATATAGAAGCCGCAGTGAGGAACCGACGGCGGAAGAGCACCTCCGTCGTCGAGGGTCGAGTTTTCCGCAAACATTTTCCCTAATAGGTTAGCCTTTTCGGTGGCGGTGTTTGCTAGTGAGCCGTCAGGTCTGGTAAGAGGTGGCAAACTGGGTTTGCAAAAATTTCGACCTATTGAGCCCGCAAGCGACCAGAATGCTCTGCTGCCATGCGGGCAGGCAGCCAGCTTTTTGCTGATCTGCAGGTCGTGTTCGAATTTTGACCTATTAATGATTCTCTTGCATTCCTTTGCCGATTTGTTGTATGCTGATCTGCTTTCGGGCGTTCGAGATGTGTTGTAGGCTCGGTAAGCCGCGTTTTTTCGTCGAACTGCTTCGGAGCATTGTCGACTGAACCACGGCTTTGAGCCCACACCAGTTTCTTTAGTAGTCGATTTTATGAAGCCATCCATCGCCGATTTGATGACTTCACCAATCTCCTGGGCACATCTTGAAGGGTCCGAAGTCCGAAAACAAACAGCTGACCACGGAAAAGCGTTGAAATGGGCCCGCATACCGAACCAAACTGCTGACCTATAGTGCCACACTTTTCTCCTTAGCCTCTCATTGGTTGGTCTGAGGCTAACGGGGATTGATGTCGTCACTAGGCAGTGGTCAGATGATCCCAGAGGCGCTGTGACGTCAATCTTATAACCGCGTGGCACAGTAGTTAAGAATAGGTCTAACAGATTGGAGCGGTGAGTCTGGACATCAGGAACCCTTGTAGGCTCCTGAACCAATTGCTCTAATCCGTAGCAAATGGCAAAGGATTCCGCCTGTCGGCCAGCCGAGTCCGTTGGGCCTGAGAACTTCAACCATGGTTCGTTATGAATATTGAAGTCCCCCAGAACAACAAACTCGGCCGAAGGGTAGCGGGGCAAGAGATCATCAATAGTATCGCTCAAATGTTTGAAGAGTTCGGAAGTGTCTGATTCGCTATGGTTCGGTGAGCGGTATAGACATGCGTAGAATTTTGCCGTACTGGCAAGATTGACGCGCACCCACATTACGTCGAATCTGGAGTTTTCCAGACTCAATAGTCGTACACAGTTGACGTCAGCTCGACTATAGAGGCAGACTCCTCCTTTGAGTCGGAATTTGCTTGCGAGGGTAAAGCCCGGGCAGTCCAGATAGGAGGAGTCTGGCGGCTCGGCTATCTGAGTTTCGGACAGGAAAAGAAGGTTGGGACGTTGGGACAAAAGATGGTGATGGACGGAATTTAAATTTGTGTGCAGCCCACCCTTAGTCGTGAGCCTGAGGGTCGGGCCCCTGTACTATCGAGCGGCCCGGACAGCGGTAACCGGTTGTAAAGGGTCTCCCTCAACCAGCATCTCCCAACCGGCCCGCCACGCAGAAGGTGGGCCGACGCACCCGCCACCAAGACCTGGGCAAACCTTAACCCATGAACCCGGGCACCCCTGCTAAGTCACCAAACGTAGCGAACCACTTGGGGTGACCTGTGGCAGAGGTGTTGGTCATCCAATAAATGGTTCCCAGGGCGGCGGTACCCATTCCCGCCTACCAAATTGCATAATAACACAATAAAACAATATTTTTATAAAAATAACACATCTGCCCTGATGATGGACACTGCAATGCTGTCCAAAACGTTGGCTAAAGAAGGAGTTAGCGAAACACGGCATAACACCCCAAAAACAAATAACAAAAATACTCTTCTGTTATTCTGACTTCTTGAAATGGCTCGACTCAAGTAACTGGTTCACTTGATCACGCCGTGTATTCCTCTGGCATCCCAGACTTCTTGTACCATTCATATTCGCGTCATAATATATCTCCTTACACTCCTTTATTCGTCCATTCGCTCTAAATGCACAAACTCTTTAAGCATATTTTTCTTCATTTTACAAATCACGCTTGCATCATTCTTGCATTCTTTGCAAATCTAAACATCAAACGATCATACATGCATTGATTTATTAAGAAACTCTTCAAATTATTGGTAATCCGGTGAAAAACGGGATTGCAGACAGTTTCCCGAATTTTTTTTAGTAAATTTCTTATATATATCTGAATATGTGTTCATGCACCTGCGTTTGTCTTGATAATATCTAATGACGAAATGCGAAAATTTTAGGATTTTTATCTTTTTTGTTTCGACATCGTGATAATACATTGGTATTTTGCTAAAAGTTCGTCAGTAAACCTATCAATTCATTCGCTAAGAGCTAAGAGAGCTAAGAGCTAAGAGCTAAGAGATTCCTGTTTTTAACCGGATTACGATTTGAAGAGATTCTTAATAAATAAGCAATACTCATTTTTTCTCCGTTTTGTTTTACCACGTAAACGCCTCAGGGATCTCATTTCCCCGGCATTCAGTTTATGGTGTGTTGCGCTTATACTTATACCTTATGCCTTATACCGTATGCATTAGGTAATCAACATTTCTTGGTTACCTCGGAGAGCAAACTCGATAAAGCTAATGCAGAGGGCTGTTAAAAGATTTGCCCTGGAACTCGAGGTTATTCTGATACGCCACTGCATAAGACGTTGGTTATGAATAAATTATAAAAATTTTGTACGTGCGTATAAAATCATCACCTACTTAAATACGTAAAATAACCATTCTTTTCTCAACAGGTTTTGTAAGACAATACAATTATATCATGAAGATAATTATTTTTAGGAACATCATTATTTGAGATTAGTCTAAACGAAGCGAAAGTAATTGCAAAATTCGTTAATTGAACTATCATTTTTGTAAATGTGAATACCGCACAAAAGTACCGACTGCTCACAATATTCTGGAGCCATTGAGACTATGGCATCCCCATTTAAGGTATGTTATGAGGCTGAAGGGTATCGGGAAGGGGAAGGAGATGGGGAGAGGAAGCTAAGGGAGTACCTGGCTATTCAGGTCTGGTCACCAAACACGGTTAAAGCCATTTCAAGCAACGTTTCATTTCCGAATGGTGGTCTTGATAAAATACACAAATTTATAAAATAAAATATACTTGCGCACGCCGGGATTTGAACCCTGCGACCATCGGCTTGCTAGTCGAGAACTTTACCCCTCCATCATGTGAGCCATCCGTATGCATGTAAAGCAGCATTATTTTATTGAGTAATTTTGTAATTTGAATCATAAAATTTCACATATTTTTCACAATAAATTGGAACATAACACTTCAATAGGCGCGCAAAACACATTGAATTATTGATGTTAAACACAAATGGATACGAACATATACGTCGGAAAAGTTAAGATTTAAATGTGATCTCGGCAATAATCTTTAACTCACTCTGGACCAATAATAGAAAGGAAAAGTTTGACCTTTTCATCGATGGATTTTTCGATTTAGGCAATCGTATTATTTAGTACCCTCGATAGTAAGCGGTACTTTTTCAAAGAAATTGATTCGTTTTAGAAGCGCATATTTGTGATGTAATGTATGAAATTAGATGAAAAAGGGAGTGTATGCCAAGACAGAAGTGTGTTACGTTTTAGATGCGTGTGTATGTGATACAATGTATGAATGTATATGCAGAAAGGAGTGTATGCCAAGACAATAGTGTGTTACGTTTTAGATGCGTATATATGTGATGTAATGTATGAATGTAGATGAAGAAAGGAGTGTATGCCAAGACAATAGTGTGTTACGTTTTAGATGCGTATATATGTGATGTAATGTATGAATGTAGATGAAGAAAGGAGTGTATGCCAAGACAAAAGTGTGTTACGTTTTAGATGCGTATGTATGTGATACAATGTATGAATGTATATGAAGAAAGGAGTGTATGCCAAGACAATAGTGTGTTACGTTTTAGATGCGTATATATGTGATGTAATGTATGAATGTAGATGAAGAAAGGAGTGTATGCCAAGACAGAAGTGTGTTACGTTTTAGATGCGTATGTATGTGATACAATGTATATGAAGAAAGGAGTGTATGCCAAGACAATAGTGTGTTACGTTTTAGATGCGTATATATGTGATGTAATGTATGAATGTAGAAGAAGAAAGGAGTGTATACCAAGACAAAAGTGTGTTAAGTTTCATCCTCTGAGCTAACCCCACCAAAAATTTCTATTTCAAAATGATGAATCAAAGTTTTTATATAAATACGTGAGATGTCCTTAGTAAATGTGTACGTAAGAGTCAATTTCATTTAATAGTTTTTAATGTAAATAGTATTTATTATTACAATTGTGTATTGATACAGACTAAAACTTCAGAAAAATGAAGCCTCGTTAAAAATTAGTCATTTTATGTGAATACCGCGCAAGAGTCCCAACCGGCTTGATCCAGTAAGATTATGGCATCCCGAATTAGGGAGTGTTGTCAGGCTGATGGTAGTAGGGAGGGGAAGAAGATCGAGAAGTGGAAGTTAGGTATGTAACTGGCTATTCAGATCTGGTCACTAAACAAGGTTAAATCCATTTCAAGCAATGTTTGTCTTGCACCAGGGCAATACCGAAAGTATCTTCCACTCAGTGCCGTAAATATATAATGTATTTTTTTAATTAATTAATTGTGAAATAACACAAACTATTTTTTTTAAATCGCACTCCGAGATTGAACCCACGACATCCGGCTTGCTAGTCGAGAGCTCTATCCCTCGACCACTTTTTATATATATATCACCGACTATTTTTTTTAGGAAAATTCAGCTCATTTAATCTGAAAATAACCTTTTAATAACTAGTTTTTATTTCTTATTTCTTACTAAATTCTTACCAAAAAATATTTAAATTCATGTTGCCTCTAGAATTGCATTTAAAAGTCAACGTGTTTTTTATTCGATTGAATTGAGAACAAATGGAGGTGAGGTGTAAGTCAAGTGGGTTAAATATCAAACTAACCAGTGGTGTCAACAGTTTAACTTTAACACCACCCCGTCTTTGAGAGACCCGGATTAGAGATTTAAAAAAAGACAAAACATGAACAAAAACGGCCAATGATTTATAGGAGCAAAAACATCGATCCACGCAAACGGATGAGGCAGCAAAATCCTATAAATAGGTTTGATTAATACCAAAGACAACTCAAAGGTGGCAAATAATGTACTACATACTAAACTTATCCTAATTTATATTCCACTTTTACAAAAAAGGACTCTTCGGTTACGATTTGTGATTTTCACGGCCAAAAGTATTATAGTACTTTATTTTTGGGGTATTACGCCGTTTTGCGCTACATCCTTCTTTCACAACATTATTTTTATTTATTTATTTAATTTTTTTATTTGAGACACAAACAGGACATTTAAAGTACATTGTTGTTTAGTATAAAATAAATTTATATTAAAATATAAATATCCCTAGACTAATGTGTCTGCAGCAATCACATTTGCACATTCACTATCAGAACAATATCATTATTTTTTTATACAAAGCTTAAAAATTATAGAAATTACGAAACATAATAATTTTGAAAATGTGTTTAAATAAGGTATATTATAAAAAATATCAAACCATCAAAAATCAACAAACAATATTTGTTTTATCATCAAACTTCTTCACATCTTCCCTGATGATGGATACTGTAATGCTGTCCGACACTTTATTACTTTGCCTTCTAACCTAACCTAACCTAACCATTACCATTATTTTTATTATTCAAATAAGATAAAGACAAACAAATTTTGCAATTTCAATTTAAAATTGGTTTAAAATGTATGAAGCGCATGTGAATTTACTCGGAATGAATAATTGCAATTTGGGAGGCGGAATGGATACCGCCGCCCTGTGAATCTTTTATTGCAAAACCAACAAGCACAATCTATAATGGAATACGGCATTATTGCCTGGGGCTATGCCAGTAAAAAATACATAGACACACTATATAAAGCTCAGAAAACCTTAATAAAAGTAATACTTAAAGTACCAATACTAACACCCACTTCAACCATATTTAAACTATTCCCAGTGTTGAAGATTCAAAAACTATATTCAAAACAAATACTTACTTTCCTTTACAAGAACCTAAACACATTTAAAACTTCACAAACTTCTCGCAATACCAGAACAAGACATGCACACCAACTACTAATACCAAAAACCAACACATCCTTTGGACAAAAACACTACAGATTCCAGGCTATAAAACTATTCAATTCACTTCCAACACAATATAAAACATCTAATCTTACAGAATACAAAAAAACACATATAGAACTGGCTACAATCCTGTTAATATTTAATTTTTTATATTTCACTTTTTTTGGAATAACTATGGAAAAACTACTGTTATAACTATGGAAAAATCGATTTTATATTTTAATTTTTAATGTTTCTCTGTGTAACCAACTCCACTGTAATGTTTTAGAATTATATAACTTTACAATTGAAAAAGTCCTCCACAACACAGGTGAACTCCTAGCGTGGAGGACAATATACTATACCATTGTTTAACAAATATATTAAAGAATAAATAAAAAAACATCTCTGTCATAGGTCACCCCAAGTGTTTCACTACGTTTGGTGACTTAGCAGGGGTGCCCGGTTTCATGACGTGATGTTTTTCTGGGTGTTTCAATTGCGCGGCGGCACTGTGTCGGGAGAGACGGATTCCTACTCACCCCTCAGACATTTTTCCTTTCCAGATCATCATCTTCTTCCTTTACTTAATAACCTACACACCAAAGATGACATAGGCCGCGAGGGAAATTATTTTTCTCAGGGCCCCCTGTGTTAAAATAAATATATTTACTTATTTCCAACGTAAGTTTGAAACGAAAATGTTACAATTCCATTAATCTGAAAGACATTATAGTCCAATGTTTCAATAATTCGTGACAACAAATAACTTCAAATAGATCATCAATATTACAAAATAGAATATATTAATATCCAGCGTAGCGATAATGACTTTGAAATGAGAAAACATTAGTTTTACCATGAATCTATGAAAGAAAGAAAAAAATATTTCTCAATCATCGCTTCTGAAATATCAGAACCATAAAACTAACACCATTTTACGAGTTTAACCTAATTTAAATTCCATTTCAGTTACCTAATTATTACTAATTACAAAAAACCTATTTGTAACTTATTGACTCTAACGTAGGTATTTTTTTACGCAAAATAAATTTTATTGAAATCGTCCGGTCATATTTCGAAATGGGCACGTCTTTGAAAATGTGCAATATTTACAAGAGATATTAATAAATAACTCACGGCTGTCAAAAAATTGCGTCACTTAGTGAAGACAAAAAGTAGTTATTGATATTAGCAACTCTACGATAAATTACTTTTAAATATTGATATTTTGCAGCAAATTCATCAATTTCATTAGAATGCCAAGTAGCTATTGGTATAAATTTGATATTTATTAATTTACCCATACAAAATCGCTTACTTCAAAGTGAATATTTAAGGTTTTTATTTTTATATATTTCAGTCTTTTTTATTTATATTAATGAACGCGTTATAAAAAGACAGATGCACACAGTAGTAGATCTGTAAAACCTTATTGACAACAGACATGTAATGTTTGAATAGGGTGTCAAGTCGTTAAGAGTGCGTAAGTAAGTTGATAGTACACATCTGCTGAACTTGTACAATTTGCAAGGGCAACCTACTGTTAAATTTGGCAGCCACCTCTAGTCTGAAGCTCCTAAAAACTCTCGACTCTATGATGAAACGGGTGGTCCGTTTGTTGGATTCCACTGTCTTAACAAACGGATTACACTCTTTAAGGCATAGAAGTTAGGCCTAGGAACTAGGTCCTACGATCCCTACAGCCCTTCGAAACCCACTTTGACTCCTTTCTCTCATCTGTGGAGTCAATGATCAATGAAAAAAAAAGTTAATGTTTAATTCGAAATATCTGAAAAATGACAGTCTTAATATTTCGATATAGAAGTTTTTGAGATTCTCTCAATACCATCCCTATCCCCAAAGACGAAATAGACCCGATTAGAAACCTTAGGGCAGCCTATATAATATGTGTGCTTTAACCCTAATGCCTATAACCCAACCAACTGTATTTTTGGACCCCGATGAAACATATCTTTTATTTTCTTTCAATATTTTCTATATTCATCTAAATGTGAAAATATCCCCTTTATAAGTAATAATAACACATTATTTTCCAAAAGCTTATTACGAATTTGTGAAAACATGTTTTTTTAATATATTAGTCTTTATTTTTTCTGAAGGTTACGCTTAATTAATAGTGGGCTTAATTAATGGCTTAATGTTAGCCAGACACAAGATAAATACATTACTTAGCGAATGATGAAATCTTCTTTGTTTATCTCAAGTTTTCAAACATTGCCTTGAAAATCATAGCACTCTTCCCAAAGTCTCTAAAGTAGTTTAAAAATAAATTTCATAAAAAAAGCAATATATATATACATATATTTTGCAATGGCGGTCCGTGTCTTTTCAGTTGGCAAGAGTTGTAAGATGGACAAATACGACATTAATGATATAAATAAATGTCGTAGCTGTAAATAAATATTGTTTTTTTTTACTATTTTTTTTTGTGTGTGATCGGCGTCTGCGCTTCCTAAAAATCTTCGTACATAAAAATTAAATTTTGAAACCAAATGCTGTTTTCAGCTACAAACACATCAATAATGTATTTTTTGATCTTACCACTCTAGCTCATAGCTCACTGAAGTCGATATGTAGGTTTATATACCAATGTTTTTTTAACATAATAATCATCTTCATATTTTGATGTTTTTGGTATATATATGTATATATATATATCATGAATCTATATGTATATAAATATGTATGTGTGTATGTAGGTATAATATTATACAATTACATTCTAATTAGTATAAATGTAAGTGTAAAACGACCAATGAATAACATCTGTATATAAATATACATAAAAAATAATGCAGTTAATATAATATACCTAAATATCAAATAAATTCTTCTTTTTTCTTATGGAGTGGGGGACATCTAGGTCTGCGAGCCAATCTAGGGCCTCAGGCGTCGCCATGTGAACCTCATCAATCCCGCCAGGGAATGAATGGAGCGGGAATTAGTTGACCACATGTTCGGTGGTCTGCACCGCGCCATATTCACACATCGCTGACTCTTTAAGGCCATATCTATGCATCATGTGGGCACAGCGGCTATGGGAGCACCTTAATCTATTGATGGCGGACCAGATTTTGCGAGGCAATGAGAACCCAGGTTATCTCTTGGTGGAGTCCTGTATGAGGTGGGCATTTCCCACGTTGGCCGTTTGTATATATTGTAATAAATTATTTAATTAATCTTAAAAGATTAAGCTTAAATGATGCCTAAATAATTGCAGGTAAAAGTTGTTTCCTTGTCGCGTATTCACGGTATTTTTTCAAAGCGAAAACTTGTTTTATATGCCAAAAAAACACTGTGACTTCTCTTTTACCAACAGTCGAAATGAATTCATGTTTTTAATATTGAATTTCATTTAACTCTTATTTTATTGTAATATATTAAAAGTAAGCATATCCTAGAAGAATACCCTTAAAAGAGAAAGAGGCACTCTTGAGAGTCCCGCTGTCGTCGAATGGCTGGATTTCAGCATCTTCTCCTACCTTCCTTTATTAATTTTATGCGCCCTCTGGGCTTTAACATTAAACAAGTGTTAATAAATTACACTACACACTGCATAAATATCAACATAATAATAAAAGAAATACTAATAGATACACGTAAGTGCAACAGATTACAGAGAAGACAAAAAAAGTTGAACCGTCTTTTTGTCGAACATAAGATATTAATGGGAAACGATCAGAAGCTCGATTTCTATATGCAAAATGTAGTCACTTTTATATTTATATATACTACTTCAATCTCTAGACACTTTTATATTTCTATATACTAGTGCAATCTCAAGACACTTTTATATTTATATATACTACTTCAATCTCTAGACACTTTTATATTTCTATATACTAGTGCAATCTCAAGACACTTTTATATTTATATATACTACTTCAATCTCTAGACACTTTTATATTTCTATATACTAGTGCAATCTCAAGACACTTTTATATTTCTGTATACTACTTCAATCTCTAGGCACTTTTATATTTCTATATACTAGTGCAATCTCAAGACACTTTTATATTTCTGTATACTACTGCAATCTATAAACACTCTTAGATTTCTTAGTTAGCAATAGTTTTTTTCTGCACGTTTTAATACGGATATAATATTCATCCAATATAGCGTAGAGTCAGAGTGTGGTTTTTACGAATTTTGCAAAAATAAAGCATAAAAATACAAAACACAATGATTTTGAATGAAATGAAAAAAATTTAAAACCCTTAAGAATGCCGGTGAACAGTATTTACTTTTCAAATCCAGTAATTACATGTTAGTGGAAAACGAATCCAAGTGTGACTGTGAAAACTTCTCTCACATCTGAGTATATGGTTAAAAATGTGTATTTTTGATTTAATTCAATATTTTGAATTTATATAACATTGTATTTACGTTCATAACTTATTAATACATATAATTAAATACTTAAAGCTATGAAAGGTGTTATCCAAGTATGGAGTGAATGCGAATCTGACTCAGGCAATTGCGCCTCTATATGAGGGAAGCGTTGCATGTGTTAGGGTGAACGGTGGTTTTACGGGGTGGTTTGATATCACAAAAGGTGTTAAACAAGGCTGCGTAATGTCACCGTGGTTATTCAATCTATACATGGATAATTGTATGCAAGAATTGAAAGATGTGGGATTGGGCGCGAATTTGAGTAATCTGAAAGTATGTTGCCTGTTGTATGCTGACGATGCGGTGCTGATTGCTAATAGTATGGATGATCTGCAGTCTCTCGTGTCTAGGATGAACGAAGTATGCGTGAAGAATGAGTTAATGATGAATGTAAGTAAGTCTAAAGTAATGGTGTTTGAAAGAGAAAGTACGGAAACAGTGTGCAATATAGCTGTGAATGAGGAATACTTGGAGCAGGTGGATGAATTTGTGTATTTAGGACGCATGTTTACGAGAGATGGGAAGGCTGACAGAGATATTGAAAGAAGAGTAAATGCAGGTAACTCCATTAATGGAGGACTGAACGCAGTTGGCGCTAACAAAAAATTGTCCAAAGAAGCAAAGTTAGCAGTCCACAATGGAGTGCTGGTACCTACCCTGATGTATGGAAGTGAGGCATGGAACTGGCAAAGAAAGGATGAAAGTAGATTGAATTCTGTTGAAATGAGATCCCTGAGGCGTATGTGTGGTAAAACCATGTATGATCGTGTGAGGAATGTGGATATCCGCAAAGAGTGCAAGGCTGATGTAAGCGTAATGAGTAAGATCAAGAAAGGGACGCTTAGATGGTTTGGGCATGTAGAGCGAATGAGCGAAGAAAGGAGTGTAAGGAGAATATACGATGCAAATGTGAATGGTATCAGAAGTCGGGGACGCCCGAGGAAGACATGGCGCGACCAAGTGAATCAGATACTTGAGTCGGGCCATGTCAAGAGTCAGAACAATAGAAGAGTATGTATGAGACGATGTATGAATGTGAATGAGGCAAGGAGTGTGTGCCAAGACCGAGTTGTTTGGCGGTCCGTCGACTCTGCCTACCCCTGCGGGGAAACGGCGTGATGGTTAGTTAGTTAGTTAGTTAGTTAGTTACTTTATTTACGGGTTAAATACGCAAATGTTACCAAAAGCTATCAAATTTCAGAGTAGAATTTTTTTTTATTTTTGTTATTTTTTTTAAATTAAAATAAATTATTCATTTTTATAAGATGAATAAAAATGTCTTATATAGTATTGATCTTGTTTGAAAATAAATATCTTTGATTATATAACATTGGTATATTATCCAACTTATTAATGTATGATGGAAAACAGATCTATATGATAATCCCACATAGATCCCTTTTGCACATTTTCAGTTTTTATATGCACTGTTTTTAATGAAATTATTTTCAAATTAGGAAATGATCTCATGTTGTCAAACTAAAAAAAACTAGCACAGTAAGTACTGTGCTAGTTTATACTAGTTTCATTAGTTTTATTCATTTTTCTCAATAATATGTTTTTAGAGTTAGGCCCCTATTCGAGGCGATTCAATAACGGTTATTGATAGTTTCCTGGTAGATTAAATAGAATGTAAAAAAATTTAAGTTATAGTAAGATAGAAATTTCTGATTTAAATTTTGGTAGTGAAAAATTTAAAATATCAACCGAAAAAAAATTATTTTTAACCCTATGTAGCATTTGGACTGGTAATTAATGAAATAATTTGTTTTAGACGAATAAACAAAGAACAACTCGGGACGTCTCGTGTTACTATTTAGTAATTATGAAAGAAAGTAAAATTCTCAAGTGGTGTAGATTTTCGTGAGATTTTTTTTTACAGTTTTTAAAATTTTATAATTTCAACAACCTTCAGCTCCCTGTGAAGAGCTGTTTCTAGTGACAAAAAAATTTGGAAAGATGGTCTACCTACAACATAATGCGAGAAAGTGAGCGAAGAAGGATAACAGATTGGTCAATACGAGATCAAATTTGGTGTCAAATTGTGCATTATACTTATTCGACATAATATGTTACATATCAATGCCAAAATATTTAACAAATAAAATATCACCAAATCATAACAGATCTAGTATGTCTTTATCATAAAATGGGGCGCTTGCACTTAATTTAAAATGGTTTGAAAAAATTTATTATTACAGAGAATTAAAAAAATTGCATGAAAAACTGAAATATTTATTTCTACTGTTTTTTTATAATTTATTTATAAAAGTCAAGTTATTATACAACTAGGCACATAAAATTATTCAGTCAAATGATACATAATATCTATGTTAAATTACAAGATAATATAAAAGCTCACTCAAATGACAAACGATACAAAGAGAGACAAGAGATAAGAAAGACACAAGTAGGGCAGACCCTATGTGGGCCCAATTGGAGCAGTCCGCTCCGGGCGACGGGTCAAGGTCAATTGTCAAGGCGCCTTTATCTAACCTCAACCTTACCTAACCTAACACCAAAGAGTCATATAATATGCTAATACTCATCGCCCTTGAGAATATTTTTCACAAAAATGTCGCTACACATTAAATTTTTAAATTTTTAAAAGAAAGACAAACATTCCCGGGTTACGAATAACCCAACAATGTTTGAAAATCTCCTACTACCACCACAGAAAGCCGAAAATGTTGCTTGTGTTGTGGTGGAGGACTTAGCCAGCCGAGGAATCGAACACGCGACGCTCGGGTGAGACCCAAGCGCTATGCCCACTCAACCACTGACCGGTCAAAAACATACATATACATATCATCCGAATACTACTAGTAACAGCGATCACCTACCTAGTACATAGGCGTCTACTGGTATTGACAAGGGGCGTCAAAATTTTACTCTACGTCAGGGCCAGCCCTTGACGCAAGCGATCATAATATCATAAATGACCTCTTTGATAAGCAAAATAAAAACGGCTGTATATTGACGATTGATATTTTAAAATTACAATGTATTTGACAATTCATCTAGCGCAAGTTGTTTTAAGAAAACTGTTAATTAATCTTTAATTTATTAGATTCTTACACGACCATATCATTACGTACGATAAGTAATTGAATAAATTCATTTTTAATAACAGTTTTTATATACAGTTAAAGTGATGTATGACCGTCAAAATGTCATTTAAATACTTATCAGTGTTAAAAAAAACGCTTGGATTTCGGAGTTATTTAAATCGTTGCATTTATCAACAAAAAATTGCTACAGCTTTGAAAAAAAAAATTGAAAACCTGAACCGAAAAAAACGTATTCAATCACCATGCATGATGCTCATTCTCTAGTCTAGGTCAGTTAAAAAAATATATCACATATTATGTTATGTATTTCGTCACGCTCATATTATTACGATATGAACATGTTTCATAGATAAACACAATGTGTGATACATGGAAAATGATTATTGCATTTTAAGTAACATTCGTGCGTTATGTATTATAAACAAAATGTTACGAAATTATAATAGTAATGTTAACATCAATACGACGTTATTTCCTAGACAAGCGTCACACGTTTCTTTCATCTAATATTATGATATGTTTTAAGATTTCTGAACTTTGACCTACATTCAAATTTTTATATTGTGTGAAATTTCTAATGGAAATGCGTAATTTACTACTATTATCGATTTATTATATATAAATTGAGGGGCTCAATATAACGGTATTACAATATACTCAGAATTTGTCATTTATAGTGCTGGAATTCCATTTTTATTGTAATATATAATGAAACAATTTAAATTTCATCTGCTTTTTTTCATTTATCAGTTTTAGCCAATTACGATATATTCAGACTGGTACAATTTTTTCTTAAAGAAGGGTATATATTATCCAAAATTTTATCAGTATTTATGGGTAAAGCAACGTTTCAAATCTGAATGGTGATATTATACCAGGGTGATACTGAGAGTATCTTCCACTACCTGACAATATTTAGATTATCTTGGTAAAACATAAACACTGTAATGAGAGTTATTACTTTAAGGGTTTATTTCACCATCCACTTGACTGCGTATCCATAGGATAACGTACATAAAATGTACGTTATCCTATGGAATGTAAATAAACAAATAAATTATTACTTTCGAAAGTAGCCATAACTTTTGTGGGTTATCTATTATATTTAAATTAAACAACATTACTTTGTTAGAACCACTAATATATTCCTTCCTCAGGTTGTTCCTAAACCGGTCGGCGTTAGTAAAATATATTAGTGGTTCTAACAAAGTAATATTGTTTCATTAAAATAAATTATTTTTAAGCAATAATTATTAGCCTGAAACACTTAAAATACATCCCGCCGACGGGGATTGAACCCGCACCCTTATCTTTCGTTTTTTTGCAAAATAAACCTTGTATTTAAACATTAGTTTATAATTAAAAATAATAAACAAATAAATACATTAGGTATATAACTTATCCAATATGTAGCCACTATTCACAGGTTCGAGTACCGAACAGTAAACTCGAGCTTAACAAATAAATAAATCTTAACCTTTGGATAAGCTATCGAGAGGATGATGAAATAGCAAAGCTTAATGCTAAATCACTATTTTCAATTAATCTTAATAAAAAATTGGTTTATATTTTGAATACCAAAAAATATGCTTTAGATAAATTTAAGCTTTTCCTATCGTTTCCTTTAAGTAGAATACAAATAATTTTTGTAATTACATAAATTACAAAAATTTTATTTTTTCAATAGAAATTTGTGAAAACATAAAAGAAACAACTTTGAAAAAATACAAAATTATAGCTAAGATTATCTGTGACAGTTTCCTTAGATTAACTTTTCAGCTCTCTTATAAAATTGTTTTCTACATAAATAAAAAAAAAACACTTTCGTGCTTTAATTGAGCGTTTCTAGACTTCGTTTGCCAAGCAATTTTAATGACTATTACCAATATTTGTGACGATATAAGGTATACCAAGAATATACACATGTTTGGCTTGTAGTTATAGTACGTGCACTTGGGTTGATATATATAACTTACTTTATGAACAATTCGACAGTGCAGTTGCAATTTTTTTTCTTTCTTATTCGTTAAGTCACCGATAATGATTATTCATTGTGAAGTGTAGACACTAAGCAGACCAATGACCCACATTTTCAAATTTAATGACAAAGTGCAAAGTCCACATCCACACTCCAATAGGTCACTAACGTTTTGTATCGATTCAATTAGCAAACCTGATTCAATTCAACAAATAACTAGACCGAGGTTATGGGAATGAGCCCTTTGACAAAAAAACATCGACCGATGGTCTTAAGCGTCCAAATTCTTGTAAAAATATTACAAAATCTGAAATTATATCATTTAAAATTATAAAAAAATGACTCCAAATCCAAAAAAAGAGGAGGCTGCGTAATATAATAAAAGTAAAAAAAAATAATTATTGGATTTACTTGGTTAAGAGGAAGACTTTTTCAACTGTATTATCGCAAGAAAACAATTTATATATTTGCAGCTTCATTAAAAATACTTAATTTTGCCATTCAATTATGATAATGCGTCGTCAAAGTGCGTATAACTGTTAACGGATATATGTGTAATATTTGATGGATCATAAAAAATACATCCGGTAGTGAAACTTTCATTTAGTAAGAAAACTTAATTATATTGTGGTACGTTTTATTTTCATCAGCCAGATGATAATATAATATTTTTAATGGTGTGGTTACTTTAACGGTATTTTTATTGACTACCATTTTTAATCAGAAGTGACTGATGTCACGAAATTGGGACTCTGTATAAGCACTGTATAAGTTGGTGTTAGAAGGTGCTGCTGGGATAAGCCCTATGCAACACACTCGAAACTGAGACTTCACTGTATAAGTTGATGTTTATAAGGTGCTGCCAGGATAAGCCCTATGCAACACACTCGAAGGACTAGTCCCAAAACTCAGTCAACTGCAATTATTTAATATTGGATAATTAATTTCTACACATCCGCTAAACTCGGTGGTCAGTATTCCTCAATATTTTAAATCAATGCTTCTATCTGGAGCATAAGATACGAACAGATTGAATTATAGGAGAAAAGAGGATTCACCCATTGCAGTAAGGGCCACAAAGTATGCCAGCTTCAAGATGCTTCACTAAAAATATGATTATTAAATTCACAAAATTTTATTTCGCGGTCTCTTTTATATTTCACATCAATTCTTTCTGACTGAGGGGTATTAATTTACACCGAGCATACTGTGAGTTAGAAAGGTGGGTTTTGACATCTTCTTATGGTATTTTAAATGGGTACATTGGGTAGGTAGGAAAATTGCAAGATTTGAAACTGAGGTTTTCCATTCATCTATCTTTGTGAATAGATACCTACTTACTCCCATATGTATTGCGCAAACAGTATATTTTTTACAAGTGTACATATTACACAGTGCGATCAGATTCGGATAGACGATAAAACCATTTTCAACATAAAAAGCTAATCGCGTTAGAAGATTGCCTTGCACTTTCATTTTGTTTAAGAAAGAAAAAATGTATTAGAATCAATAATTTAATTAATAAATCTTCATTGCGAAACTACAAAGAAACAGGTTGTCGATTAAAATATCTGAAAAAACTTCTTTTTTTAAGTAGAAAATTTCCAATTGGCACCTGTCATGGTTTACTTTGGTGTTTCAACCAAAAAAATATTATTTTTAAAATTGTATTTCTAATATTTGATGAGAACAATGTAATTTTTCGTAAGTTCGACTTTTCGAAACGAATAAGTAGGTGACCATAAATAACCAAATCTCGAAGACTAGTTCAAAACAATTTCAACCCTATGTCACATTAACTATTAGATGTTCACCTCTGTCAATCTCATAATGCGACTGGTTAATGTCTCTAAAGACATCCACAACAGGCAATCAGCTGTCTGCATCTGAAGATACTTTTGATGAATTTCTCACAAAGGGCCCCTGGAGAAACTCACGGTCACTGGTAAAGTTTTTAGCAGGAGAAGCAGAGAAAGGTCACCAATGCGTTGGAGTGATCACGTTTCATAGGTGTCTGGTACGTCGGTGTCCTCTCCACGCAGCGCAGAACCGTGATAAGTGGAGGACTATTGGCCACCAGGGATATTGAAGTGGGTGACCCGATCCTTAGCAATAAGAAAACGTATAAACAAAAAAAAAATTCTAGCGTACCTTATTGTCCATGATCAAATTTGTTCCCTGTTTTGTGATTTTAATGTACAGGGTTTTCCAATAAGATGTGTTATTTTGATATTTAATCTTAAAAGATGGTTTCGTTGCTTGTGTGGCATGTAGCGCCGTCTTGTTGAAAGTAAATGTTGTCCAGATCAATAGCATCCAATTCCGGCCATAAAAAATCATTAATCATCTCTCTATAGCGATCCATTCACCGTAACTGTTGCTTCAGCCTCGAAAAAGTAAAGTCCAATGACTACGCCGGACCATAAACCGCACCAAGCAGTCACACGTTGAAGATATAGAGGCTTTTCAACAATAACTCTTGAGTTTTCCGAGCCCCAGATGCGACAATTTTGCTTTTTGACGAAGCCACTGAGATGGAAATTTGCCCCATCACTCAAGATGATTTGCATTTGATTCACTCAAGTGAATTTTAATAATTTCAATGCGTTGTTGAAGCGTGTATCGTTCCATTTTTATTAATGGCGTAGTTTTTACTTGTCAAATGTAAAAAAAAACAACTTCATAAGTTACGTCTACCGAAATAGCGGGCTATTAAAAATAACACCTCTTATTGGAAAACCCTGTATTTGCCGATAAGCCTTGGGAACTTTTTTTTAAATCCAAAAAGAGCAGCAAAAACTGACATTTTTACTTATAAGAACAACCTTTATTATTGAAATAATGTGAATAAAAATTTTTTTAAAATACTTTTTTAATAATACATGTTTTATTGTTTTGTTTTGCACCGTTTTTGTGTAGTGAGTTTTCAAAAGATTAAAATAACAGTTTAAATTTTATCAGTTAATTTAGAATATTAAAAAAATAAATCTACTTGAAACTGTACCTCATAAAATTTAAAAAAAAATTATTTGTCCGGTCAGTAGCTGAGTTGGCATCGCATTTGGGCAGCAACATTTTCTGCTTACTGTGGTGGCAGTAGGATATTTTCAAATTTTGTCAGGTTATTCGTAACCCAAGAAAGGCTTTATTTTATTAAAAATATAAATATATGTCCTGATCAAAGAATCTACTAAATAGATTTCAACAGGCATATAAGTGGAAAAATGAAACCATTTTGACATATTATAAGACTTTAAGATAATAATGAACTCTGTAATAACAATGATTGCATATGGCGTTATTTTATGATGCTATGAAAATAATGTGCAACTCTTGCAGTTTAAAAAAGCAGTTCTAAATTCCAACAACAGGTTATATAAATATATTTTCACTATTTTTAAAGGGGACCAATAATAGTTAAATGAAAAAAACTCAACTAACTACTTTTTCCTCACCAAAGTTTGCAAAGCATATCAATGAAGAGTCAAGAACGCAACCCGATATTAATAAATCTACACCAACCAGGCGCACACTCTGTGTAGAAATAAACAAACTTTTTCACCACAAAGAGGGAGAAAGATTCATTGTAAACTTCTTGCATAAAGGTAAGATCTTTTAGCCTGTCTATCTTTCTATAACAGCAAAGCTTTGATGCTGTTTCAAGTTTTCTCCGACAGATGGCGACAAACGTTGTGTATTTAATTGGCACTACATAAAAATAAATACATTTTTATAATATAGCGGTATTATCTGTATATGTTCTTGACTATTTTTAATCACTCCCAAGAGATGTCACCTGTAATTGAATATATTTTACAACCGGCAACGTCACGGGAAAACAAATTATTCTATTTTTATTGGAACAACTTTTCTTTAACTTTTGAGGTTATACCCATCGGCCATCAATATAATAGACTTATTCAAGAAGAAGATAATATTCTGGGTTCGATTCCCTGTTGAGACTGTTATCTTTTTATTCTCTGCGTCTTGTTTTGTTTCATGTTTGGTAAAATGTTAAATTATTTTATTATTAAAACCAAACCAAAACCCAAACTTGCAAAAACTAAAGTTTTCCGTCGAAACCTTTCAATGCTAGTTTGAGAATTTACAGAACTGGTATTGTTTAAAATATTTAAGCTTTTTTTAATTTTGTTACTGTAGCCATTGATTTTTTTATAATTTAAATTAGTTAATGTTTCTCTGTGTAAATAAATATTTGTACGTTTTGTATTTCACTAGAATGTTATTTATTATTGAAAAACGAACGTCTGATCATCATCATCATGAAACTTGGGTACTAATTTTTAAGTGTAACTCTGTTTAAATGAACTCGATTTTTTTTAAATTATAGTGACATTAGTAAGTATCTACCTATATTATATGATTATAACAGAAAATTTTTTCCATTATTATTTTCGAATTGGAGCCGATGTGTCTAAAATTATTCAGACGAGCGATAAGGTACCAAATTATGTATATATTTTTTACTAGGATTTACTTTTAATTTCAATTAAATATTTAAGAAGTGTTTTAACTTTATTTAAATCTCTTAGGGTTAATCTTGACAAGTTCGATTTCGTGATCATTCAAGGGTCAGTGCTTTTTAGCTACCTAACATACAATTATCAATCCACCAGCATTATGTATATGGATATAATGTAACGCATACTTTGAGACACATTATATACACTTTTTTATGTATGATTTTATCACCAAACGGTTAAAAATTATGCTATAAAAAGTTGATCATTATATTTAATATATAATATTGATCATTATATATAATGATCAACTTTTTATAGCATAATTTTTAACAGTTGATCATTATATATATTACGTAAAAATTTTATAGCATAATATTTAACCGTTTGGTATGCTATAAAAAGTTGATCATTATATATAAATATATACATATAAATAAACGAGTATATATGATAAAATCGGTGACCGGATAAATCATCAAGATGATAATTCATCATATCTTTAAAAAGTTATATAAAGTCATGGAAAGTGATGAAACAAAAACATTATTAACTTTATTAACTAAGTTAGGTTAGATTAGGTTTCATTTTTTTTTTCATCGTCTCTAATGATTTTATATCACTTTTTAAAGGTGTGTTGAATTGTCACTGTGTTGAGTTATCATGGAACCGATAAAATAATTTATTTCACCTTTTACCTTCTTTTGCTATTTACGTGTTTACTGCTCAATTACTCCCCTTCAGTAAAATCATTCTTAAAAAAACGCAAAGATATTTATTTCCATCTTTCTGTACAATCGGAAAACTGTAATCCTATAATGTTAAAAACGATAAAAAGGTAATCTACTACACTAGAAATTCCTTCTATGTAGATTGTATTAGAAATCAATGTCGCAATTTTAAATGGGCCCATCTAGCATGCGCTTTACACTGATCTGACATCGTTTATTGATATCCCATTTGAATTTCATAACGATGATGAAACAAAGTTATGTATTGGCGATTCAAAATCGATGGTCTGATTTTTGAACACGTGAAAACACATCGCATTTCTTATATTATTCTTTATTTTTACCATGCTAACACTGATCCTTGAAAATCTCACCCCCAACTTACACTTTCCGTCGAGGCACAACCGAATTCCTGGCTAAGGGGCGCGGAACCTGCTCCTCGTGAAGTCTATCCAACGCCCAGTTTTCTCTCCACAGGTCTGCCCTCTAATGGATGCCGACTACCCCGTCATCAAGAATGTGATGAGTTTCTATAATTTTTCTTTTGCAGGTGGCTGTATATAATTTCATGTTTTTGTTTTCTTTCCCTGTTAGATCTTTACATAAAATTTTCTGTAAAATAGAGAGTAGAACTAGTAGCACTTGCATACTGCGACTAACATCGTATGCATGGACACTTTGGAGGTCTTGTTTTGTTATCTTAAATGTAGATGCATTTATTCAAAAAAATCTGCGTCCTTGCGAGAGCTCTGAAAGGGTACAATCAGTACCTAAAACAGGGAGGGGAAGTGGTGGGCCTCCTCCAGAATGATAATGAAAAATCACGGAATATTATAATAACCAAATATTGAAGACAATATTAGTGATTTTTAAACGCAAATCTGAAACAGAAAAATCAGAAAAGGAAACGGTCACATCCCAGATGTGACCGTTTTCTTTTCTGATTTTTCTGTTTCAGATTTGCGTTTAAAAATCACTAATATTGTCTTCAATATTTAAATATTATAATTTGAGGTTTTACTCAATAAGTTATTCCGAAAAATAATAATTATGATAACCTTTTTTTTAAATGACCAAAAATTAATATATTTTTTTTAAATAGGATATAATAGGTAGGTATCTACTTGTCTAAATTTTTCACATTAGCAGTACCAATATTAAAAATGACACTCAAATTCAAAGCAAATTTGAGTACCTACATTGAACACAACACAGACAAGTATATTTGATTACATCTACATTATTTTAGTTTGACTACGATCTTTAAATTAAACCTTTTAAAGAACAATCGAATTGCAATGTTTTACGTTCAACGACATCAAATATATGAATCACGTGGATTCAACAAAAAAAGAACAATTTCATTGTTTTCACAAAGGTACCTACCTACATATTTTATTGTACCTTCCTCGTTAATCTAATTGCATATTTTCAGGGTTAAAATAATTATTGCAAATATTTTTTCTACATTAAATTGAAAGCAAAAACACTTCATTTGTGTACATGGCCAAGGTAGAATAAATTTACTGAAAGTCATAATAATGAATATTATGATAACTAACTTATCAATTATCATACCGCTGAGCTCTTCAAAATGTGATTTAATTAAGTTTACCAAATACATACATAAATATAAATAAGGAGTGTCTGTGGCGGGTGGGCATTTAATTTTTATTCAAATCTACAGTTTCATTCTGAGATTGATGAAGTTTTGCACACTTGGAAAGGACTCTACGTCAAGCCCGGATAATTCCGGGACTTAAGCTAGTACCTAGATTCATAATTAAAATATAGAACTTAAGTCACCGGCGTTGCCCGAGATTTAAGCAAAGTTTTTCGAAAGCAAATGTAGACTGTAATTTTCCTCTTATTTTGAACATTAGGTTAGGTTAGGTTCGCAAAATTTCTTCAATAGTCATCAAAACTCGGCTTTAAGGGTTGGAAAGGGGGTTTACGGGAACAATAATATTCCTTTTGTTTTGAAGGTCAAGTGTGTAAAATTTGGTTAATCTCGGAATAAATCTCAGAATTTGAATCCCACAGACATTTTAAAGTATAATAATATAATATAATAGGTTAAATATTTAAATAATTGTTCGTTACACAGGATAATTTTGTCCACATTTTCTTTAGAATCATGTGGGTACTTTATTGATATGAAGTTGTACTGGTAAAGGGGAAGTTTTTTAAAATCTCTAAAATACTTAAATTTAATGTAAACTCAAAAAAAGTTTAAAATAAACCAATGTAGCACAGTAGTTCGGTGCACCTGACCGGCAATCAGAAGGTTAGAATTCAATTCCCGTCGGCGGCATCTATTTTTTTTTCATAAGATTTTCTTCAATTTTTAATTTGTGTTTCAGGCTAATAATTTTTTATTATCGAAAGAAGCAAACACTTTGTGGCTTGACATTATTACACAAATGAAAGAATATCTTTATTTTAAACCACTTTATTAAATTTATATACGTCGACCGGTTTCGGTTGAACTCAACCTTCATCAGGACAGTACAAATATAAACTTTTAGTTTATATTTTTAGTTTATATTTGTTTTTTTATTTTTAGTTTTAGTTATTTTTTAGTTTATATTTGTACTGTCCTGATGAAGGTTGAGTTCAACCGAAACCGGTCGACGTATATAAATTTAATAAAGTGGTTTAAAACAAAGATATTGTTTCATTTGTGTAATAATTTTTCTTATAATATTTGTTATCCTTTATGCTTTGCATTAAAACATTCTCTTGTAAGGACATAATTTTAACTTGAATAAAAAATTACTTAAAGCTCACTTTTGAAAATTTAGGTTTGTGCAAAAAGTTTTTTTACACATACCTCAATATATTTCTTTCATCGCATTAATTTAGAAAAAAAAAAAACATGTAATATTTTTGAAAAAAATCTTGTATTGACTAAAAAAAGGAATATTGGATATAAGAAATTATTATAATGCAATAATTTATGAATATATAATAATGCCTGAAACACAAATATAATTTGTAAAAATCTTCCAAGAAAAAATAAATGCCGCCGACGGGAATTGAACCCGCTCATGGGAAAAAATCAAAAATAATAATATTATCTTTATTTTTTTTATTCACTTTATTTTAAACATATTTTATTACAAAAAATACATCGCGTAAATGCAGTAGAAGTATTACATTTAAACACATAAGTTAGTACATATTTACATTAAATCATTAATATTTCAATGTAAGAAACTGTTGGTTCATTTTGGAAAACCATTGTATTTTTTTTCACCAGTTTACAATTTATCAGTTAAAATGGAATATTCAAAAAAATAAAACTATTTGTGACTGTACTTCTAACAAGAAAAGATTTAAAATAAATGACATTCTTTTTTATCTTTACAATTCAAATTAATACTAAAGTTCATTACATATTTTATTGTCATCATTATTTTTATTTATTTTTTGTTTTACGTCATATCAATACACTTTTACATCTTAATTTGTTCATAATATGATGTTCTTATAATGACAATCTAATTAAATGCTAGAATGCCATAAATTTTATTTTACTTTCAATCTATAGGACTAGAAATTAAATACATATTCATATTTACAAAATGCCAACACTCGGTTTAACATTAATTTATTACAACTACCCAGCCATGACGTACTTTTAAATATTATATTGCTTAAATTAATATAGAGAAAATATACCTCCAAACGAATAATGCATTCATAAAAGCGCTAGAAATTAAGCATAAAATTACATAATACGTATTAAAAAATAACAAGATTATGACAATTTTGCATGTCTTTTGTAGTTTCTAAACTCTATTCCACCGTTTGGTGTGGCGTACATCTGATTCGGGAGAAAACCTTTTTCATATTGGTATCCTTGAGACGCAATTAATTCGTACGTCTTAAGCGGCTCCTTGCTATATCCTTTATTTAAGTAGGCAATCTGCAACGAAGATGGAATGTAAGAATCCAGCAATGAAGACGGCTTACTTTCGTAAGGGTAGCTATTGTGGATTGGCCTGAATTCTTCTTCAATGCCATTACCAGGTTGTGCAACGTGGAAGTGTTCTTGAACCTGACTGTTTGGACTATAGCGTGACTTGTAGTGGTCTTGCACTAAGTTTCCAGATATGTGCGAGTAGATTGGACGTGAGATTTCGTGGGCATATTGAGACAAGACCTTTGGAGTCTCGTCGGGTTTGCCGTAGGTCGCGGCGGGTCGGGCCAAGTGTGACGGTCGTCCTACACCGTAACCAACCGCGTGTTGTGGTCGACCATTGTGATTTTCCGAACTAGGCAAATACTTGTAATTAACTTGAGTGTACAGTTGCTTTCGAGGCACATGACTAAATATGGCATATTGCTGTGGCTGGCTGGTGAATTGGTATCTGGGAGGATGTCCTTGAGGTTCGGCATATTGCACGAGTTGCTGCTGGTATTCTGGTTGAGCGGCATACTGTTGTTGTTCTTGATATTGGGGAGCTGCGACGTACTGTGCATGTTGTACCTGAATTTCATGAGAGTTGGCTTCATCTTGAACCGGTGATGGCAAGTACTGGGTTTGTGGAGCTTGTTCATCAGAGTGCTGTCCTTCTTCGGTGGTTTCAACATTGATTGCATTCTGCTGATGAGCGTAAGGGGATGTTTCTTGGTATACTTGCTGATAAGCTATGGCTGGAAGTTTCTGTTGATACTGTTGTTGTTGGTGTTGATTGTTAGCATACAAAACAACGCTATTAGATGAAGATGTGTCTATTTGTGGGACCAGTACAAGCGTCATGGGTGTTCGTTGAAGAAGTCCAGGATGCTGCGGTGGAGGTGGAACAGCGTACTGAGGAGCAGGCTGATGATTCCCGTTGTATACTATTTGCTGTCCTTGGTGTTGAACTCTGTTGAGTTCCACATACTTAGCTCCATTGACATGAGCAGGGTAATCAACCTCAGGTTGATCGGATGCATTTGGTTCTTCGACTGCATACTGGATAGTGTTCTGCACATCAGACTGTTGTGTTCCATAGTGAGCACTCTGTTCAGCCCTCAAACCTGGTTGCGCCGAGTAATCTGTTTCAGATTTGCTATCCTCGCTCGCTTGTTCACTTTTCAAGTTGTCTTGTTCAATGTCGTCTAGATTGATTTTCTTTTCACGTGCCGCAGCCAAGCAGGATAATACCAGGACGAGGCTAGCTGTTACAACTGCCACCTGAAAAGAAAAGATAAAGTATGTTTTTAAAAAGAGTGTAGCTAGGTTAGTTCAAATGTCGAATATAAAATGAAGTAATAGTATTCGTGACTTAACAACAATCCTAACCATTTTAAACGATCGGGCTAATCAAAAAAAATTATAAAGATTTCGTTACAGATGATATTTATGTTTGAATACGAAATCGACACATTTTGACAAGACGTCGTGAATCAGAAGCCCACATTTGATTAAAATATTGATCCTATCGATAAATATTATTTATTTCATCACGAAACAAACCAAACAAAAAAACTCTAATTCATCTACTAAGCCACGAACACCAGCAAACAGCTTAATAACTATAATATTTTTTATTGCTGACTTTGTAGGTTTAGAAGTCACGTTTTCATTTCTAAATGCTCTTGGAAAACGATCTAGCTAAGATTACAATGTCAAAGAATGTGAATCAAAACCTTAATGAGGTAGCTATTATGGTCGTGAATAAAAATAAATCTTTCTCTCTGGGAAAAGTGATCTCGAATCAATGAAAGTGTTATCCGGATTCTGAAACTGGATCGATACATATTCAATCAGTAAAATGGAAAACGAAACAAGCCGAGAAAAGCCATGTACATAAAAAGCAAAACGTCTCTAGAATAGCAACGAACTTGATTAAAACTAGTTGATTAAAGAGTTGACGATACGAATAACCCGATTGAAGTAGATAACATATATTATTGTTAGAAAAGAAAGCGTTTTACTGAAATAACTGTGTTTGGTATTGATTACGCATTTCAGCGATTTATTCAGTTCGCTGCCCATTGATATTATTATTATACTTGCCCTGCGTTATTTCAGAAAGCCTATGTATGTAATTTTATGAGTGAAATTTATAGGGAAACGTGCTTAGTTCGAACAAGGAAGTATCTAAAAAGTACGTAAGGAATGTAAGGATGTTTGAAAGTGTGTAAGAACAAGTAACAAGATAAGATAAACAGAAAGTAAAAATAAAGTATAAATGAGAGTTGTTCTAAAATAAGTAATAAAAATTATTTAAAAAAGTAATGTAGTGTTAATAAAAATATATAATTGATACAAAGTAATAATTTATGTGTAGAAACAATAACATTTCATTCTCAAATTATAATACATTTGTAATTATTTATCACATTTTACGTGATTTAATTATATATTATTAAAGAATATTCTTAGGTATTTTTAGTTCTGTTGACTTACAAGATTTTTTACAAATCTGATTGGTGACATGTTTTTTGCCTGAAATATTTTGTGTTTCTGAATGGTCCAATTTTAATAGATTTTTTGCAATTTTTTTTTTTAAATTGGAGATAGCTTATCATTGCGATTGATGGACCCTTCACGTATTTCATATTTTGCATAAAATCTCAATAAGATTTGAATGAATTTCAGGAACTAATTATTCATGATTGAATGTTTTATTTGTGAACACGTACATCTGACGATCATCTGAAAGTGAAACTGTGTACATAAGAAGGTGGGAACTTAATCCTTCATGGCAGTCGAACACGCTAGTGTTATCAAAATCCGAAATCTGCCCACTTGTAATTATTGTTAAAAAAAAAGTTATTAATGTTTCGACTGTTCAGATTTCCTAGACATCAACGCATGGGTACATTAACATCAATTTTTACAAGACAGACTACTTAATTTCATAATTAATTAACAACGCATAAGTTGCCGTATGTTTTGTAATAAAAAACGATTCAATTAGACCTTTCCCGCTATTAACAAGCCATCTAAAATCTAATGCCATTAATCGTCGATATAATGTGTAGGAAAATCGACAAACTCGAAACGATATATTGACCCAGAGTTCAAGCTCGGTAATAAACAATCCGTAGAGTAGCCGAGTATTTAATTCTCACATCTACGTAATACTCTAGTATGGAAGTTACAAAACTATGTAACAAATCTGAATTCATATTACATTTGACTCAGTCATTATTTTTACAAGAGGGAAAGTGCTTTCTGTTTCAAAAATGATGTGATTTTATTCACTTATGTCTTCAAACGAACAAGTGAAAGATTAGCTCATAGAGAAATAACTGTGCTAGCCGGTGCGCGGTGATTGCGCTTCTAATAATACCGCAGTTAATAAAACCAAGCTACATTCGACAGTGGGATGAAAAAAAAAGTTTATCCAACTTGTTTATGATAGCTGGGGAGTATAAGAAATTCAAACTTAACAATCGTCCCTCCACAATAGCGTCTAAAATTCTTATAAAAGCAATATTTTTTACAGAACCTTTTTTATAACACAATATTTTTTACACCAACCTTTTTTACACAACTAGTAATAATACAAACGCTGCTGCCAATTCCCCTATTTCTCGCATCCTTCAAACATTCAATTCAATTCAAACAAGCACAAATACCGATATATTTTTTGATTCTCTCCCTCTATTTAAGAAAAACTTTTTTAGCACACTGAATTCGCCCACATAACATATACAACCACACACAGACACACATGCACACGTACACACACACAAACACTCACACACACACCTCTCTCCTTCCCCAGCACACTAATTAACTTAACTTAAAAATGTAACTTAACCGTAAAATGTATAATATACCTCATATGTATATATTTCAGCGACATGTCATTGGTACCAATTATTGTACTAACTTTTATAACTTTGTAACTATTGTCATCTATGTAATTATGTACTGTTTGTTTCTGCAATAAACAAAAATAAATAAATAAATATTAAAACTCTATGTTTTAAAAAACACATTTTTATGTTGATTTCCGAGTTTTCATTTCTATTTCATATTCTTTTGATACCTAGTAGCCCAGTGAAGTAGCCCAGAATGTTAAGATTTGTAGATGTTACCGGGAACACTGATAAAGAAAACAATAGTAGACAATAAAAAAGAACTTATCTGTCATTTAGCTAATGCCTTGCCCTAAGATTTAAGTTCTTTTCGTGACCAAAACAAGGTAATCATGAAGATAAACGCGTTATTTCAAATCCGCCGTTGGCTAACTTGCGATTAGAGAGGGATTAAGTACTTTAAACCGCTTGTTGTAAGTCGGAATGGTAGTAATTTGTCGTAAGGAGGAATGTTAGATAGAATGGTAGTCATTTCACTAACGCCCGTGTAGAACATAAATCAAATGATCTGATAAACGGAAGATTTAATTTATTCGTTCAATAAATGGCTGCATAAAAATAATTATCAATTCAATCGATATATTGTAATATTATTTTATCGGATATCAGCCGATCTTATTGCATTCTTACGTTATTTCAAGTGGGATATATTCATTAGACATATTCAATGATGTTATTATTAAATAAATTAATTTTACAATGTTTAAAGTGACTCTCGAAAATCGACAATGCTTGCAGGTATATGTCATTTTTTTAATCAGCCATCACGGAACGCCTGGCAGATGTGAAATATCGACATTGATTTGTATTGAAGGAAGTGAAAATGAAAGTAAATAGGTCTTTATATTTTTGATGATAAAACAAATATTTTATTATTCTTAAAATGTACACAAATAGTACTAATTAAAAATTTGTCATGATTTACAATAGATTCATTGCCAATTTTAGTGAGAATTTTTTTATTTTTTTTATATTAACCCCACACAGGAGGCCCTGAAGAAAATAATTTCCCTCAGGGCCTATATCATCTTTGGGGATGCTGTGTGGAGGGTCTTTTTGTGGAGAGGAAGGAGTGAACATGGGTCTTGAAGAGTCCCATGTTGTAGGAGGGAGGAAACACAGAGGCCGGCAGTTCGTTCCACAGCCGAGCTGTTGAACTCAAGAACGAATCGTAGAAGCGACCCGTTCTCATGTGACAAATGTCAACCGTGTACAAATGTTGGGCGCGCGTTTGGCGTGTATCCCGACTACGCACCGGTGCGGAAGGGATCAATGACGCTAGTTCCTCAGAGCATCTTCCATTGTAATACCGATAGAATAAAGACAGCATACCTACCCGACGCATGTGCTCTAAAGATTGCAGTCCGTTTGTTAAGATTGGGGAATCTATCAAACGGACCGCCCGTTTTTGCACAGAGTCAAGGGTTTTTTTCAGGTATTTAGGGGCTCCGGACCAGAGAGCCAAATTCGACAGTAGGGCGCACTTGTGATTTGTACAGGGTCAGCAGTTGTGTACTATTAAAGTATCTGCGGGCCCTGTACAGTACGCCCAGCTTCTGAGAGGCCAGCTTTACTCTGGCTTCGATGGAACCCCCATACCTGAGCTGGTCACTTATAGTTACACCAAGCATATCAATGGAAGGCCTGTTCGGAAGATTGCTTCCGTTGGAGGAGACTAGATTATCATTTAGATCCCTTTTAGACGTAATCAGACAGGATTGGGTCTTTGAAACATTAAATTCGACGAGATTATTTTTACCCCAGGAGGAAATACTCTCGAGATAACCGTCCATTCTCTGCTTCAAAGCCCTCCGAGCCGTTGGAGTTTGTAGAAGAATATAAGCTAATATACCGCACAGAGTTTTGGCAGCCAAGCGGCCTACGACTCACGAGGCCGGCCGAGTAAAGCATCAAAGTTCCGTGCAAGTGCGTCGTCCAGTTTCTTTGCAAGAGCGTCGTCCCGTCTTGCCACGGTGGCTATGCGAAAATTTCTTTTATACCCCAAGGTGCACCAAAAAATGTTTCACATCTAAAAGAAGTTGCAATTTTTTTACATAATGTTTTATTTAAATGGGTTCCTACTGCCACATTTATTGTAACGTGTGTCGAAATATAAAAATAAAAATAAAACATTACTTTTACCTGGGAAACAAATATACTTTAAATGATTTCTGTTAACAGTTTTACTTAGATAATGAAGTCTTAATGATAAAAGCACTGTTTCAAAACAGTGAGAGAGACTGTAAGTCATTTGGAAACATATTAGCGCTTGCGTACTTCATCAACTAACAAAACGAAACAGAACAAAAGTCGTCTTGTTCTAAAAACCATTTTTTTACACAATTGGGTTAATGCATATTTACTTACAAATACCAAAGTTTATTATCTGGCAAGAATCGATTCTCTACGATTTGTAAACAGTGATAGAATTACTGTAATTTAAAATAATTCTTTTACAATAACTAGTTGCGTTGTTTGCTTACATATCGTGAAAATCATATCGATGGTTAATATAATGTTACTGGTCTTACATATCATTACAGTTCTTATTTGTAGGTGTCTAAAGTAAGAACTTCATAGTACAGGGTTTTCCAATAAGAGGTGTTATTTTAAATAGCTTGCTATTTCGGTAGATGTTACTTTCGAAGCAGTAATTTTTTGATATTTGACAAGTAGAAACTACGTCATTAATAAAAATGGAACGATACACGCTTCAACAACGCATTTAATTATTAAAATTCACTTGAGAGAATCAAATGCAAATCATCTTGAGTGATGAGGCCCATTTCCACCTCGGTGGCTTCGTCAACAAGCAAAATTGTCGCATCTGGGGCTCGGAAAACGTGTGACTGTTTGGCGCGATTTATGGTCCGGTGGAGTCATTGGACCTTACTTTTTCGAAAATGAGGCTGGAGCAACAGTAACGGTGAATCGATTGCGCTATCGAGAGATGATTAACGTTTTTTTATGGCCGGAATTGGATGGTATTGATCTGGACAATGTTTACTTTCAACAAGACTGCGCTACGTGCCACACAAGCAACGAAACCATTGATCTTTTACGATTGAATGTCAAAATAACTCCTCTTATTGGAAAACACTGTATTATTACCTGCAGAAATTACAGTAATTGGCAAGCTTATAATTGATACTAGAACATCCCCCAATTGGGGATGCCATAGTCTCACTGGCTCCAGACGGGAGCAGTTGGGACTCTTGTGAGGCATTCACTGTAAAAAAAAAAAAAAAAAAAGAACACTTGCGTGGGGGTCTGTTGATTATTGTAATTAAATTGATTTTTTTTATTCTGGCTATGTTATAAGTTTTATTGAATTTGATGGATGACTATGCAACTTAAGGTCAATTTACAATGGAAATAGATATGATAGGATAGGATAGATAGGAAATAAATAGAAACGATAATTTAAACTTGCACGCTAATTTAATGACAACTGTGTAGATATAAAAGCAGACGTAACTATCCTTAAGCTTAAGCCTTCTGGCATTTAGAACTCTCTCAATTATTAGCGGTTCTTACCCATCGTCTGTTGAACCATTTAGTGAAGTTTAACTTTCAAAACACTTCATACAAACAAGAGTTTTTTAAAAAATACAATTACATACACATACATACATTAATATGTGTACATATATGAAAAATAAGCATCGCTAATTTATTAAGAATCCCTTAAAATTATTTGAAATCCGATTAAATACGGGATAGCAGCTGGTTTCCAGATAAACTTTTAGTAAATTCTTAATAATATCGGGACACGTGTTCATACTGTTCATGGACCTGCGTTTACCTAGATAATAGTATAATGACGAAATGCGAAAATTTTGGGATTTTATGAACACATCTTCCGACATCGTAATAATACATTGGCATTTTACTAAAAGTTTATCAGGAAATTTATGAATTCATTCGTTAAGGAACTGCAATCCCATTTTTAACCGGACTACGAATAATTTGACCATATTTTTAATATATTAGCAATAATAAGTTAACAATATTTGATTCAGAAATTAATTTTGAATTTCTGATTTAAAAAAAATATTTTCGCATACTTGTATTAAAAGCTTCCGGTGCTGTCCGGTACTTGTCTGACATACAAAACACTTTTAAATCTCGTAACTCATTATTTTTACAATTTTTCAGGTGTTATTTTCTCATAATATTGAGTAAATTCAGTTGTATTATCGATAAGCGGATGTGCCAGAAGCTAATAAAAATATCAAATTGCAAAATAAATTATTTATTGATGACTTAACACATAAAATGTAAGAAGTAATATATTTTTGTGCTGAATTCATTTTAACTGTTTCTATATAATGTATAACTGTGCATATCTGCGGCGGATGTTACATTCGTATGAAATAATGAAGGTTGTATCTTCAGAATAAAAAAGCTCTTACATCATTACGGCGTGTCTATATCTCGAAGGCAATGATTTAAGATCAAAAGAGAATGTGTTACAGTGATTGAACTACTTCACCAAGCTGTTTTTCATTACCCACAATAGTGACCGATTTCACGTTATAGAAACCTATTATTAAATCTGAGATTCAATCGAAGATTTAAAATTAAATAAAATATTTTTTCCATAGATTTTTTTCGTGTGTAACTTATATACGATAAATATTTTTTATGAACATCATGGTATTTCGCTGCTACCTCGAGCGACTGACAGAGCGTACAAATTATTATTAAGAGGAAGCTACAAGCCAAAAATGTGTATATTCTTGGTATACCTTATATAGCAGATAATAGGCATTACAATCTCTTGACAAACGCAGTCTAGAAATGTTCGATTTCAAGCAAAAAACGGGTTTTTACTTATTTTATAAATAATTTTATAAGAAAGCAAAAAATTTAATCAAGTGAAGCTGTCACAGATAATATTGGCTATAAAACTGTATTTTTTAAAAGTTGTTTCCTTTATGCGTTCATACATTTCTATTGAAAAAATATATTTTTTATTGAGTAATTTTTTATTTATTAGTATTCTAATCAAGCAAAGCGATAGGAAAACCTTTAATTTAACTTAAGCATATTATTTTATTTTCATAATGTACACCAATTCGTTATAAAGATTAATCAAAATCTAGTGATTTGGCATTAAGCTTCGCCATTTAAGCTTTGGCATTAGTTTTCTAAACAGTAGAGCTTGCGTCCAAAAAAATGTGTTTCTTATTTTCTCTAATTTAATAAATCAAAACCTAAGTTTTCTCTTAAATCATAAAATTTGTAAGTAGGTACTTATATACCTACCACTTAATCAAGAGATGATTCGACGATCGATAACATTTAAAAAGAATATATTATATTTAAATGATTCTATTTTCGTAGTAATTTCCTTGTTTGCAAAATTATGCCTTTTTAAATTGTACAGTCTTATAAATTAATATAATTTTTGTAAAAGTTGTTGGTATATAATCTACCATTAGTACTTTCCCCAGAAAAGCTGCTTATAATAATTGTATGTAATTACTTACTGTTTGTTTCTGCAATAAAATAAAAATATAAATATGCAGAGAAATTATATTGTGGTAGTGCCTATCGGCTACTTGTACTACGGCGTACGACAGGTTAAGCTGGCCACCATCTTTAACCGGAACCGGAACGTAACAAACAATTTTACAGAATGCAAAACGCTTGAGTAGTCCGAGTTGAAGCTGGACTACCCTACGCTCAGTCAATTGGATATTAAAATATGAACATTTATGTAAAATATAGATATTTACGTGAGGATAGAAAAGCCACACTTTTTTTCGATTCATAGCTAGCATCTTCGATTGTATCTCAGATTTCACAAAACTTTTGAAAGATTTTGGTAATTTGTTCAAGCGGCCATTTAAATTCTTGATGTTGAAAGATTTGGTATTGGGTTTAAAACACCTAAAGGATTTCATTTAGTAAATCGTTTCAAACGGTTATTTTAAGATTGCCACTGTGGTTAAGCGCTTTCATTATATTCTAAAGAGAATCGCGTACATAAACAAAAGAAATGTTTGAAAAATTATGGTTACTTCATTAGCCCAGTTTGAAGACTGAATTACCAATGAGGAGGACCGAGAGGATTGAAAAGCCGATGTAAGCGTAATGAATTAATTTAAGAAACATACTCTATGGTAGTTTGACCACGTAATGTGGAGTGGCTGGAGAAATAACATGGTGTAAGTAATTCTCAATAAGATATAGAGTGTGTACTAAGTGGTGAATTGGCAGGGGTGCCCAGGTTTATGGGGTGAGGTTTGACCAAGGGTGGCGGATGCATCTGCAATTGGGATTCGAACCGATAGAGACTGGTTGATGTAGACCTTTTTATCTCTCTAGCTGGACTCTCACGACCCATTACCTCGTACCACAGTGAGAGGGACGGATTCATACGTCACTCCTGGATACGCCAACCCCCCATGTTCCTATCCACCGTTCACATATTTTTACTTCCCAGAACTTCCTCTATTTCCTTTACTTAGAAAAAAAACTAAATACCCTCCAAACAGCATCTCTAAAGATGTCAGAGGTCTTAGAGCCTCTTCCTACACAGATTGAATGAATAAAGTACCTATCAACTCAAGAACCAAAGAAAAAAAGTTTTAAAAGGAACATACATATATTTTTTTGTAATTGCCTCACAAGAGTATAACTTCCTGGAAGCAGTAGGACTATGGCATCTTCAACTGGAGTATTTTGTGAGGCCAAATGTTGTGAGGAGGGTAAGGAGATGAAATAAAGAAATGTTGAAAAGTTCTCGTGTCTTTAGATCTGGTCACCAATAAGGCTAAGGACATTTAAAATACGATTCTGAATGGTAAAATGGTATTCAACCGGACGGTACTGAGAGTATCTGCCTATCAAGAGTAAAAATAAAATACATGAAAGTCGTGTCAGCAAGGCATGACATCATAATTAAATTTATTTACTTTTAATACTGACGATGAAACATATTTCAAGAGCCATCGGTCGGAACAAGAAGAGAAAGATGAATGATGAGGTGATAATTACGAAGAATCAAATCTTCAATCATAATTACTTATTAAAAACGATCTAATGCCCAAATTATGAAACGATTCTAACTGCCTACAACATCACTATGACGTAGAACACGTTATTAGCTGGTAAGACGGCTGTCACCGAAGTTGTCCAATATGACGTCAACAACGCCATATTCACGAAAATGGCACATTTTAAATCGTTATCCAAATTTTTTGGACAACATAAGAACAAAAATGGCTTCATTATCGTAATTTGTTTCAAATACCTTATCACATTACTAGCTAAGATTTTTTTGAATGGGATCTTACAGTTTCAGATTTATTTACGTCATCTCAACACTACGCAGCATCCCAAAGATTTAATGAATCTCATGTAGGTAAGTTTTTTTGCAACATTAAAGTGAGAGTTGGTTTTCCAGAAGCCCACGAGATTTAAGACATTCACGAGCAATGAGATGACAGCATCTTTCTCCGCGCAAATGATAATAATATATCTTTACAGCCATTGTGTACTATTATTACGAGATTCTTTTATCTGCATAATATTAGTGCACTTGTATCGAATTCAAAGGAAAACTACGCCCCTTTGTGGCCGTAGTTATGTAATTTTATTACACCAACTATAAACAACGCGAAGATAAAGATTTTTGTACACAAAAAACGATATTACATAGAAAATACTGAGTGTGACTCAAGAGGGAAGACATCCAGTAGGCCGGCCCAGGCAAAGTTGGGAGAAGCAACTACGAAGGCTGTGCGAGGGTGGGCCTATTATGGACGGAGGCCACCGATGTAGCGCAGGAAAGGGACACCTCGAGACACCTTGGCGAAAATTGAATAAAGCGCAGAAGATGAAATTAGTATATTTAATACTGATCACTCAATATTTACTTTATTATTTAATATCAGGCGTGATTTGAAATTATACTCCTGTGTAATGCGCAAAATATATTCAACTTTAAAGAACTTGAAACTGATAAGTATAAATCAAATCAGACAAGCGGCAAAGTATGTAACAAAATTATTTTTTACTTAATAAATAATACATTATTTTGATCTGTACTGGTTGTGTTAAATTTTTTGACAGATTTGCCTGGCAGTTCAATCCAGATAAACTCACTTTTATTAGAAAATTTAGCCTTGGAGAAGTTACGACACTATAATCAAAACAGTGTATGAGTTTGCATGAGTTACAGTTGCTATTTTATCCTCCATTACTATTGCTATTATTACATGTTATAGACCTCTCTTATTTGTTCACAAAAAAAATTTTATTATTATAAAGACAATTGATAATATTTGTTTTTGAAATATATCCTACAAATATAATATCTCATATTTTTTACGGGTCTGCGCTAGTGATATATAAAATGTAGTCCATGAAATGTTGGTTCGAAAACTTTTATTTTTAGCTGGGTAAGAAAGAACTTCTCAAAGTGTTTGCATTAGTTACAACGTTAAGTGGTAGGGGATTCAATTTTTGATATTTATTTGAATGCTTCACAGGAGTCTCCCCACAAGAGTCTCCCCACATGAGCCTCCCCACAAGAGTCTCCCTACAAGAGTCTCCCCACAAGAGTCTCTCTACAAGAGTCTCCCCACAAGAGTCTCCCCACAAGAGTCTCCCCACAAGAGTCTCCCCAACGAACGAATGGTGGTCTCTCTCTCTCTCTCTCTCTCTCTCTCTCTATGACGATTCTTTATCTCCCGCTCTGGAACATATTCAAATTTTTGTTCGATAATTCTAAAACTTTGTTCGTAGGATATTATAAGTAGGTTCCTTCAATTAATAAAACACCTCATAGTATTTAATATTTACAGTGGAAAGTGTTTTTTTATTTAAATGGCTGTGGAAAGTCAACTAAAAAAGAAATATTATTCTACAGTAAGAAAGTGAAAATATTTTAAAAATTCAATTTGATGTATTTTTTTCCACGAGTCATTAAAGCAATATTACTTAGACCCTGAACTCCAACCTTTAACTGAACAGATGAGAGTACCTCCTGCTGTCATTGAATGATTACCTGTGATGATTGATTGGAGATTACAGGTGTCGTGTTATTAAATTAACAAATTTAATTTAATTGAATAAACTTTTTAAGTGTATAGTATTCATAAGAAAAAAATGGAATATGATAGCATTTTTTTATAGTCTTTAATTATCGTAGTTATCTGACAGTAGAGCCTACTGGGCCGATCTCGTTAGGATAAAAAATATTACTTGAACTCATCCAAGACTAGGCAGAATATCAGTGTTAAAATACTCTTAGTATCGCCCTGATGAAAAACCGGAAATTCATAATGAAAAAATTTCTTCTTGATTTTTATTTAATTGGTATTTTTATATTTTCAGTGGTTATCTACATGTAATGAATTTGTGCCGCCATTTTTGACCGTTTGAGTGCAAAAAAAATTCATACAGTTGCTTGTAAAATGCCACCAAAAAAACATTATTTTTTTATGAAACTATATATTTTTTTTAAAACCCCATAAATTCTTTGAATTTTCAAGGATTTCGATGATTTTTTCGGTGTTTTATTTAAGAATATTGGTTTAGAATCACGCGGAGGAGGATCCCGAAGTCCAAGCGTTTCGAAAAAATGAGAATTTTACGTACAGATGTACGCGCGAATCAGAACACGACTGACGCAATCGACGGAAATCGACGATCGGCAATCTTCGTTAAAATACGAATCGACGGAAATCGACGATTGGCACCCAAACGGTTAAAATAGTTGGCGGTGTAATTGTCAGCATAATTGCCTTCCAAACAGTTGATTCGTGTTTCAATTTTTTTTTAATTTTCCACACTATACAATAAAATTATAACTGAAAACGGGTTCGTAAGTAGGAGATTTTGAAATTTAAAGCAGTTTTCATAGGCCTTATACATTATTTTTTTCTGGGCTTATAAAAGACTTATCTAAAAAATACTCGATTATTTCAAAGGTCAAGATGTATTCTACTCGCAGTATTTAATTAAAGCATCTGAAACATTTCTAGGCGACCAAATTTTCAAACCAAAAACACAAGATTTTGTATTACTACGTAGTGCATCGCCTTAATAAATCAAAATAAAATTCAAAGCGCGCAGTTTATTCATTATTATTATAATTTACTTATAAAAATAGTTGTAACTTGAAGAGAGTGAGAAAACAACGCTGTTTTCACACTCTCTTCAAGTTATAAATACATTTTTTTCTCACTCTAATCAAGTTACAACTAGAATTTTTTCTCTCACTCTCTTCAAGTTATAACTATTTTTCTGGAGTGAGAAAACAATACTGAATTACCAATCTATAAAATGAACGTGATATTGCGTAAATAAATATATAGGTGCTATTGCAAGTGAGGTCAGACGGGCAAAAGGTAAGTGAAAGGAAGAAGTATGTACGTACAAAGTAGATAAGTAGGGACCTACCCATTATAATAATATATACTGCAATAATTCAATTAAGGGATTTGATTACATTCGAATGTATTCAGATATTATTACCACACCTCTCCACAATCACCCAAATGTCAAACACTTTTTACGATGGCAGATAAATTAATTTTGTCATTGAATGTCACAAATTGCTCATTACATGTATCACACCTACTATGTATATGTACACATGTAATAATTATATGCAAGTAGTTTACTTTGTATGCATGCAAGTCAAAAGGATTCATTTTCAGATATCAATTTGAGAACTAGTTGTTACAAAAATTGGCAATGTACAATATTTAATTGAATAAAATGCCGTTGGTCATTCTTGATTCTTAGGTGAAGTAACGAGTGAAATACCATTTTATTATTCAAAAGTTTTGGCAGTCATCAAACATATTTATTTTGGCTGTCAGTGCTGTGCAATGAAAAGTAATTCACAATTTTTTTTTAATTTAAGTGCCACTTAATTGAAGAATTCAGACAAGCGATAAAGTACCTACCCAAAACATGGTATTTTATTATTTCAAAAATTTGGAACTGATTTGTGAACAATCAAGAATTCAAGCTATCCCGTAATTTTTCATGGGTGTGTTCCAGTATGATATGAATTATAAATAGAGATCAAAAATACTTATGTATACCTTAAAAATATTAGCTTTGTAGTTAGTATTGTCGCTAGCCTAGATGTTAAAAATACGATTTTTTCTAAATATTGAGTTCATTCATTGATTAGTTGCTTTTTGATCACCCACCCAAAAAGTTATCCTTATCAAGCTCCTAAAAAGGGGTTGATTTTAGAGCACTTACAACTACCTAATAAACAAATTAAAAGTGCCTACCTTATTGAAGATCATTTTGATGAATGTGACCCGCCGCACAAGAAATGAATAGAAAATATAATATAGTTCAAATGCAACACACACGTTTATTTTACAAAAAAGCACAAAACTTCTTTAAGCGAAAAATGCATTCTTTAAAACGTCCAAATCCGAACAAATAATAAGATTTTAAAACGTTCGATTTGACGGATAGAAAAAAATGACTAAGAATTTTAAATAATTCTATTTGAAATTAGTTTATTGCCATAGATAATATGTTTGCTAACGTTTCGTTTAGGCGGGAAAATGTAGAACTGTCAGATAGAATTGCGCGCGGTTTTCTGCGCGTTTCGGCCAACGGTCAACGGCAGAGTGGTCACTATGAAGTAAAGGTAGTATCGTTAAATACGATTACGTGCGGCCTAACGCGATTGTCTTAGGGAAGGCACGAGGCGTAACTTGCTCTTCTTTTCGTTATTATCTAAGCTCTTGTGGTAATAAAGTAATAATTAATGCGTGGAATTATCTAGATAAATTTCTGCTACATACGTAACATCAATATCAGGTTGTAAGTAACCTGTCAGAAAATAAGTGAAACAAGTCGATCTGCAAATGAAGATTCTTTTTAATTGAAAAGGTAATTAATATACCCATCCCAGTTTCAACTAAACGATTTGCCGAAAACTCTACTTTCTGATTTTTTGTTTATATTTTTATTATAGTAGTAAAAACGGCAATTAAAATACCTATTTAAATATGTTTTAAAATAGTTCAACTCTGATCTTGGACATTAATCACTTGTAATTTGATTTTTTTATGATTTTTAAGCTCATTTTCTACTTGTCTTAAATTTATCGCAACTTACGAAATCAATGCATTTAAAAAAGATCTTTTATGTAGTGATTTTTAAATACGCTTTTTTATTTTTTCTAAATACGAATCAGTGTTTCGGGAACCTTTTAAAGGTAAAAAAAAAACAAAATGGCGCTGAATGGCCATTTAATGACAATGTTACATTTGCATTTCGGTGTAACAAGCCCTCCTAAATATACCGATATGAATTTTCTGCAATTTTGCTGACATTTGATGACTTTGTATTGTATACCTACATCGCGCACAGCCACTAAAAAATGAACCATCCCATGACAGGAACAAAATATTTATGTAGGTATTAATGCTATTTAAAATCAAGGTCTGATCTCATTGCCAAATTTCTTGTTCCCTACGCTAATGTTTGTTTTTACACAACTGTATTTTAAATCCCATGTTCCCTAAAGAAAAAATAACATTAACTGTAAAACAGAAGATTAGTTATCACGCCTGAGTCGTTAAAATAACACACCTAGTTATTTTCGGCTCGACCTTGTAAGCCGTAATAATGACTATTTGATCCCGTTCAGCGAACGAACAGTGTACAATGTAACACTTTTCTCCCACACCCCATTATAAGACGATTTATCAAAGCGAACAATGACAAAGTCAACACGCAAGTCGAAACGTTTTTTTCTTGTTGATTTGTTGTCCTAGTTGTAAGCAACTGCATCGACAACCTCGAAATGTCTGATGACCGCATTTCCTTTACAGGCATATGCAAATAACTTTCGTTCTTTAACGACATACCTTGTTCGGACTTTAACGACCACATATCTTTTCAGATAAACATATAGGGCTGTAATCGTTTTAAATGGCGAGACAATTCATATATAAAGGATATAAATTAAACACTAGTTAATTACGTAGAATGTTGAATCCCAAGTGCTGTAAGTCGGTGTATAGCATCGCTAGTTGGAATATGTAGTGCGCCTGAAGTTAGATTTGAATAATATTTAATACATTTTTGACACGTTTCAGAGCGGGATATACTCTCAGAATCACCATGAAATAAAAACTACCATTTTATTTATTTTTCGGAATAACTTTATTGAGTAAAACCTCAAATTTTTACTGTTTTTTTCTGTTTCAGATTTTCGTTTAGAAATCGCTAATATTGTCTTCAATAACTACCATTTTTCTTCAAAATTTCGCGCGTTTAGTTGAAATGGCATTTATCGTGTTTAGTTGCAGAACTGAATAGCCAGATACTCCCAAACCTTATTCTTGCGTCACCTTCCATTCCCCAATTCATTTAGCCTTCCGAGAAGGTATTCCAGATAAAAATTTATTATTTTAAGTGAAGTAGCAGTTTAAGTGCTGTCAGAACCCGCCGACCAATCACAGGACGTTTGAGGGTCTCACTGGGCTTAATCGTGTTTTAAGTGACGATTTATTCATTCTACATGTAATTATGTTATAAAAGTTACAGTTAGAATTAACGTTTGTTGCTTTATATGAATATTTTGAATGTTGCCATAATATTTTTACTAAAATTCCTTACTAGTTCAAATTGGGGGTGTTTTAACACCGCTGAATTCGAGCAGTTGGGACTCCTGTGCGATAATCATATATTATATATGGTAGGGTGGTTTTTTTTACTAAACATCACTTAATAAAAGTTTTATGTCATCTTTCGGGATGTTGTGTAGAGGGTTTTTTAAAGAAGGAAGGAGAGGAAGTTCTGGTTAAAAAATGCATGAAGGGTGTGTAGGAATCTAAGTGTCACTGTATCCAGAAGTAACGGACGTATGAATCCATCCCTCCAACTGCGGTGAAAGGTGATGTTCCGAGAGCGTCCAGTTGGAGATACCAAAAGGTCTCCATGAAATAGTCGCGATCTGGCCTAGCGTGCAGTTGGTGGGCAGACGCATCCGCAGATTCCAGACAAACTTCACCACATGAATCAAAACCTCCTAGATCACAAGGCCGGTAAACTCATCCAAAGCAGCCTCCTAACTTGTATGAGATTCTGCAAAAAATTGGTTTTAATTTTTTTTTCAATTTATTCTTATTTATTCAAACTTTTTAAAAAGTTTTATTTCATTTAAAAAAATGTAAAAAATATTTTTTATTGGAGGTTCCCATACAAGTTAGTAGGCTGATTAAATTCAGCGTCCCGGCTTTGTGATCTAGGAGCTTTTGCATGAATCCGGGCACCCTTACTAAGTGACCAAACGTAGCGAACCACATTTTCGAGTTAAAAGAACCTTTGTATAAAACGATGTTTGCCATCGTTACTTATTCGTCGCGCTTTATTAAGCGAATCCATTTTCCTGATTCCTTCAATAAATAATAGGGCCAAATGTGCAAAAAATATAACTGATACCAACTGTTACCAGACGATTGACTTATTGTTTCCGGCAAATTGATAAGTTAAACATCTGTTATGACTAGAATAGCCTCCAAATTAATTAGTACAACAACAAAAAATTGATATTCCGTTGTCCAAAAATTTTCATATCGAATGAAACATTTTGGAAACATGTGGTTTTGGATATCATAAACTTTGAGAACCAATTATTCCAGTATCTGGACTAGCTACTCCCAGTCAAATAATAAACAAGTAATTTTTTAATTAACTCTACGTAGGAGGCTCTGAGGAAAATGAATTTTCCTCAGGGCCTATGTCATCTTAGGGAATGCTGTGTGGAGTGTATTTTTGAGGAGAAGAATGAGTATGGTAACAATATGTCCTCGAAGAGACCCATTTAAAGTAGGAGGGAGGAATCACAGTGGCCGGAAAATCGATCCACATCCGAGGTGTTAAACTCAAGAACGAGTCGTAGATGCGATCCGTTCATGAGAATGTTCATGTCACATTAGTAAGAAAGGTTAACCCTGTGCATATTTTGGGCGCGTTTTCACCGATGCCGAACGGATCAATGACACTAGTTCCACGGAGCATCTTCCATTTTAAAACCAGTAGAACAAGGACAACATACCTACCTGACGCCTGTGCTCTAAAGATTCCAATATGTTGCTTTGGGGCTCCAGACCTGAGGTGGCTGCCGAATTCTTTAGTGGGGCGCACTTGCGATTTGAGTTGTGTACTATTTGCGGGCCCTGTGTCTGAGTTGGTCACTTGGAGCAAGTTACCAAGCATATCAATGGAAGGCATGTTACACAATTATACCTACCAGTTATATTTCTTAATTTTTTTCACAACCTACTAAACTTCTCAGGCCATGAAAAACCTCATAACTATTAAAAACCTCGGGTAAACTTCGGTTTATGGGCGAAATTCCTAAAAAATAAAACTAGTTATATTTCTATTTTTGAGACCGATAATTCGTGGTGGAATTCCATTATAATATATTATAATAAAACAAATAAAAAACTTTATTCCACTTAATTTTATTTTGACCGTAACCGGTTTCAGCTCGTCAAAGCCATCTTCAGACTGGTACACAAAATTCTTAGTCTACGGTTTATATACACAACATATGGGGGAGGGGGGAGAGGGGTAGTTTATAGGGTTTTAATCAATTTTATTTGTTACTAAGTCGTTTAAGATTGTCGAATTTCTAAATATTTGGTAAATCCAGTAAGCTAATTACCTTGGGTTTGTAACTCATTTCAATATTTATTAGGGAAAAAACCTCACAGGTAATATGCATTATTAATGACCTAATTTTAATGTCAAATCATTATTTATGATGGGATTATATTTGCTTTTTGAAAATATACATGTTTACATTTGAGAAATTATTATAGGAATTAAGAAAGTAGGGACTTAGCAACTAATACTAATAGCTTATTAATTACAAAGTTACTTATTGAAGGGGTACATGTTTACATTGAAGTAGGGATGGTCTAACCTAACTACATATTTTAACATCGAAATTATTATGAAAATTACAATGGATACAAGAGCGGAGACTTGGCAAATGATTCTAATTGTTTATTCATTACAAAGTTAGGGTCTATTTTATTGATTAAGCGAGTAATTTCTAAAGATTCTAATCTATCAAGCTTATGGCCTTTATTGCAAGTATGGAGGACTTTAACATCTCTGTCTTTATCAAACGAGTGTTTGTTTTCTAATAAATGTGATGCTACATTTGACAATTCGCCTTTATTATTTACCCAATTTGTAAAATGTTCTTTAATACGGGTTTTGAAAGATCTCCCTGTTTGACCAACGTAATATGCTGGGCAGTTAGCGCAGTTCACTTGGTAAACGCCCGAGTTCTCGAGTTTTTCTCTCTTATCTTTGTTGTTAATTAAAATTCTACCTAGAGAGTTTACATTATAAAAAGCTGTTTTGCATTTATCATTATTGGTTAATCTAGATATTTTTGTTGATATTTCACCAATATACGGGATTTTAACCCATTGTTTATTACTATCTTTTTCATTTTTATTTTCAAGGCCTTGTGAAATGATTGTTAATGTAAGTTTTTTATCCTTTTTCTCTATTAGCCTATCAATAGTTTCGCTTTTGTATCCGTTGTTATTGGCGATAGTTTTAATAATATTTAATTCATTATTATAATTTATATAATTCAAAGGCACGTGTAAAAGTCTGTGAATGAGTGAATAAAATACTGATAATTTATGTGAAATGTGGTGTCTAGATGTATTGTGTATGATATTATCACTATATGTAGGTTTTCTATAAATTGAAAATTCTAATTTATTGTTAATGATTTCTATACCTATGTCGAGAAAGTTAATCTTATTACCCCCCATTTCCATTGTGAACTGGATTGATTTGTTAATTTTATTGATTTCTTTTAGAAAAATATCTAATTGTCTGTTTGTTCCTGTCCAGATAATCAGAATGTCATCTACATATCTACGGTAGAAGGCCACTTTATTAAACGATTTTAGTTTTTCGATGGATTCTTCGATATAATCCATGAAAAATTCAGCCAAGACCGGTGAAATCGGGCTCCCCATAGCTAACCCACTAGATTGGATGTAATAGTTATTATTAAATCTAAAGAAATTTTGTTCTATGCATGTATTTAGTAATCTTGTTATTTCGTTACGTTTTATTAAATTAATGTTTATTTTTTCCATGTAATTATTAATTATTATTTTTAATTCGTTTGTTGGTATGTTTGAGAACAAACTAACAACATCAAATGAAACTAAGGTAGCATTATTGGGTACTTTGATGTCTTTAATGAGGTCTATTAGTTGTAGGGAATTTATTATTCCGTATTTTGGTTTAAAATTAAGAGTATTTTTTATAATATTATTTCCAAATTTTGCTAATTTATAGGCAGGGGCTGAATTATATGACACTACTGGTCTTACTGGCATATTATTTTTGTGTACTTTTGGCTGTCCATATAGACGTGGGCATTGGGGGTTCATAACAGAAAGGCTATTTTTATGGTATTTATTTTTAATCAAGGTTTGGCATGAATTTAGAATTGTGTTTACGTCTGCTGCAAATTTAGGAGTGGGGTCCTTTTTCAATAAGGTTACATTACTGGTGTCCAGCACATCTTGGACTTTTTCTAAATAATCTGATTTATTTAAGATAACTGTACTGTTGCCTTTATCTGCTTTTGAGATAATCAGATTATTTTGTTTGATTTTATTTTTTATTGATTTTACGATACGTGCTTCGCTAGAAAATTTCCCCTCAGTCGTCGCGTTTTTTATTATTTTAGTACATAGATATAAATAGATATACATAGGTACAATAATAAAAAACGCGACGACTGAGGGGAAATTTTCTAGCGAAGCACGTATCGTAAAATCAATAAAAAATAAAATCAAACAAAATAATCTGATTATCTCAAAAGCAGATAAAGGCAACAGTACAGTTATCTTAAATAAATCAGATTATTTAGAAAAAGTCCAAGATGTGCTGGACACCAGTAATGTAACCTTATTGAAAAAGGACCCCACTCCTAAATTTGCAGCAGACGTAAACACAATTCTAAATTCATGCCAAACCTTGATTAAAAATAAATACCATAAAAATAGCCTTTCTGTTATGAACCCCCAATGCCCACGTCTATATGGACAGCCAAAAGTACACAAAAATAATATGCCAGTAAGACCAGTAGTGTCATATAATTCAGCCCCTGCCTATAAATTAGCAAAATTTGGAAATAATATTATAAAAAATACTCTTAATTTTAAACCAAAATACGGAATAATAAATTCCCTACAACTAATAGACCTCATTAAAGACATCAAAGTACCCAATAATGCTACCTTAGTTTCATTTGATGTTGTTAGTTTGTTCTCAAACATACCAACAAACGAATTAAAAATAATAATTAATAATTACATGGAAAAAATAAACATTAATTTAATAAAACGTAACGAAATAACAAGATTACTAAATACATGCATAGAACAAAATTTCTTTAGATTTAATAATAACTATTACATCCAATCTAGTGGGTTAGCTATGGGGAGCCCGATTTCACCGGTCTTGGCTGAATTTTTCATGGATTATATCGAAGAATCCATCGAAAAACTAAAATCGTTTAATAAAGTGGCCTTCTACCGTAGATATGTAGATGACATTCTGATTATCTGGACAGGAACAAACAGACAATTAGATATTTTTCTAAAAGAAATCAATAAAATTAACAAATCAATCCAGTTCACAATGGAAATGGGGGGTAATAAGATTAACTTTCTCGACATAGGTATAGAAATCATTAACAATAAATTAGAATTTTCAATTTATAGAAAACCTACATAATATAGTGATAATATCATACACAATACATCTAGACACCACATTTCACATAAATTATCAGTATTTTATTCACTCATTCACAGACTTTTACACGTGCCTTTGAATTATATAAATTATAATAATGAATTAAATATTATTAAAACTATCGCCAATAACAACGGATACAAAAGCGAAACTATTGATAGGCTAATAGAGAAAAAGGATAAAAAACTTACATTAACAATCATTTCACAAGGCCTTGAAAATAAAAATGAAAAAGATAGTAATAAACAATGGGTTAAAATCCCGTATATTGGTGAAATATCAACAAAAATATCTAGATTAACCAATAATGATAAATGCAAAACAGCTTTTTATAATGTAAACTCTCTAGGTAGAATTTTAATTAACAACAAAGATAAGAGAGAAAAACTCGAGAACTCGGGCGTTTACCAAGTGAACTGCGCTAACTGCCCAGCATATTACGTTGGTCAAACAGGGAGATCTTTCAAAACCCGTATTAAAGAACATTTTACAAATTGGGTAAATAATAAAGGCGAATTGTCAAATGTAGCATCACATTTATTAGAAAACAAACACTCGTTTGATAAAGACAGAGATGTTAAAGTCCTCCATACTTGCAATAAAGGCCATAAGCTTGATAGATTAGAATCTTTAGAAATTACTCGCTTAATCAATAAAATAGACCCTAACTTTGTAATGAATAAACAATTAGAATCATTTGCCAAGTCTCCGCTCTTGTATCCATTGTAATTTTCATAATAATTTCGATGTTAAAATATGTAGTTAGGTTAGACCATCCCTACTTCAATGTAAACATGTACCCCTTCAATAAGTAACTTTGTAATTAATAAGCTATTAGTATTAGTTGCTAAGTCCCTACTTTCTTAATTCCTATAATAATTTCTCAAATGTAAACATGTATATTTTCAAATAGCAAATATAATCCCATCATAAATAATGATTTGACATTAAAATTAGGTCATTAATAATGCATATTACCTGTGAGGTTTTTTCCCTAATAAATATTGAAATGAGTTACAAACCCAAGGTAATTAGCTTACTGGATTTACCAAATATTTAGAAATTCGACAATCTTAAACGACTTAGTAACAAATAAAATTGATTAAAACCCTATAAACTACCCCTCTCCCCCCTCCCCCATATGTTGTGTATATAAACCGTAGACTAAGAATTTTGTGTACCAGTCTGAAGATGGCTTTGACGAGCTGAAACCGGTTACGGTCAAAATAAAATTAAGTGGAATAAAGTTTTTTATTTGTTTTATTATAATATATTAAAACTAGTTATTTTTATACTAACTTTGGGCCGGGGAATCCGAATCTTTTTTATTTTTTTATGGTTATTTTTCTATGGATTTTATTGTCAACAACGTGTCGAAAATGGGGTATTGTATTTTGTTCTGCATCGAAAATTTTTAAGTCGTGTATTTCAGTTTATATTGCTTGCCCCAACCTAATTCTTTTTGATTCGGATTCCCCGGTCCAAAGTTAGTATAAAGATGTATAAAGATAACTAGTTTTATTGTCAGAAAGCGTTCAAAATGGCCAGTTAAATTGTTTGTGCGTCGAAATTTTAAAGTCGTGTAATTCAGTTAATATTGCTTGCCGCAACCTAATTCTTCCAGATTCGGATTTCCCGGCCCAAAGTTAGTATAAAAATAACTAGTTTTATTTTTTAGGAATTTCGCCCATAAACCGAATTTTTTCCAAAAACCTCCAACTAGGTAGGTGTAGGTACCATCACTATAAGCAGAAAAAGTTTTTTAAACAACATTTAAACGGTGGAGAACTAGACTAGCCGAGGATTTATAGGCCCTCCACACGATCCGACTTGCAGAACCCAACTTGTCGGATTTCTGCAAATAGGATCTTGTATAGGCAAAACCGCCGACCGAATTTTTATTATGCCGGCCGTCTGAAAAAAAAAATCGGTTGTCGGTGGATGCTCCCTGCGTTCGTCTCCGGGACTTCTGCTATCGTTTGTAAGGCGAGCTGCTATTCTTGAAGTCTTTCGTTTCTTTGTGCAGGGATCGCACACAGAGAGATGGATGAATTTGAGGTTGTTGTTATTAAAAACACTTGTGTTTTAATGGATTGATTTATTGCGTTTTAATTCAGATGAATTTCAATGATATTTATTCACTTAAGTTCTTAGCTCAGAGGCTCTAAGGTGTCGAATGAAAGCGAATTTTGTGAATCGTAAGAAGACAATAATATGACAGCGAGTTGCAAATTCAAACCAATCCCGTTGTTTTGACATAAAACCAATAGACAAAACGTAGCATTAACTGACAATAAAATAGAAAAAGGTGACACGCAGACGTAAATTTAATGTAAAGGATTCTGCACATCGAGATTATAAAAAATTAAGTTAATTTTGAAATGATAAATTAGAAAAGATGAAGTGAAATATTAAATCAGACAACACAACACTCAACAGAGGCTCAACATATTTTTTTCTGCAAGTCGGATCTTGTGTGTGATTCCTTGGTGGGAACTTTTCGACTGCTCAACCAACTTACAATGTAATGTAGGTATAATATTGTAATGTAGGTATTTAATTTTTATATTTATGCTGATTGGGCGCATAATAATGAAATAAAGTGTGTGTTTTTTGCTTTCGTAATAATACCTATATATTTTATAAATAAACCTTAAGTTTAAACGTTAATAAAATAACTGTCATTCCAATCATCTATCAACGCTACCAACTGCAAAATTATCCGTGTCAAGCTGTAGTTTTTTTTTTCTATTAAGTTTATACTTAAATTACTTGTAATATTGATTCCAAAGCAAAAAATCCGTGTTATGAGTTTTCCATCAATGTATGATTTTTTGTATTAATTAAAACGGATTAAACAACTCAATATCACTTTCATTAGTTTAATATTCATATCACGGAAGCCGAACGTTAAATGAAAATCCCACATTAATTATTTTTTAAAACGTTTTAATTGCCATGTGATAGGTAATTTGTAATACTAATAAAAAGACACCACACATCAGATTTTGGACGTAGATAGTTAAGATGTTAATAAACGAACGTGATATTGAAATACATTTAAAATTTGGGCAAAATGGAGCAACCTTGTAAATTAATTTTTATTTGTTACACTTAATATTCTGAATAAATGTGTTTTATTTTTTAATTTTAAAATTCTTTTGCGTGATTTATTTTCGAAAATATTGAACAATCAACAACCTCATTTACACTTATTATTGACATACTTTAGAATGAAATTTCAAAGATTCACAGTTTGTAGTGAAAATTAAAGTAAAACGAAAATAATTGTGTTGTCCTATAAACTCTTGATGAGATGTGCAAATTTCATGAAGCCACATCATCAATTATAATTTAGGCATACAGTGTTAAAGGACTAACTTAGGTTAACAGTGAAACAGATGCTGACTTTGAACGCGATTATATTTATACATGAAATAATAAACAACCTATTACCAAAATACTTTTCAAAGAAAATTATATTCAACAAGAACATTCACACAGATAACACAAAAACGTGCAATAAAATTAGGCTACCAGTAAAAGACAAACCCAATACAAAAAATAGTTTATTATAAAAAATAACAAATAAAGTCTGCACCAATTGACAGATTTGAGCTGGATAGTAAGAGCCATGTTAATCCGAAGAAAAGACAATAAATAATAAAAATATTATAATGTATTTATGTAATTAATATTAAATTAGACAAGTAAACTTGAATGCATAAATGGCTAAATTAAAATTATAAAATAAAAATAAATGTACGTTTTTTTATTATTTCGTATCATTTAACTATTCTATGCTACTAGCGTGAAAAGTCACGAAATGTGAAATAACTTGTCAAGATTAACCTTAAGAAATTTAAACAAATGAAATAAATGTATGATTTGAGATTTTCACTGCTAAAAATATTATAGTGATTTGTTTTGGGGGTTTTATGCCTTGTTGCGCTACCTCATTCTTTAGCCAACATTTCGGGCAGCATTGTAGTGTCCATCATCAGGGCAGATGTGTAATCATGTGATTATAATAATGTGATTACACATCTGCTCTGATGATGAACACTGCGATGCTGCCCGAAAAGCTAAAGAAGAAGGTAGCGCAACACGGCATAATACACCAAAAACAAATCACTATAAAATGAAATACATATTCAATTATAGAATTAAAATAATTTTCTGGTAAAAAAATATCTTAAGGTAGGTACTCGTACTTTATCGCTTGCCTGAGTCTTGACAGATCAGTTCCAATTTTAAAAATGACACTAAAATTCAAAACACACCCGAGTTCACAGAACCAGAGTTACATCATAGAGAGACACACAACTGAAAATAGTAAATTTGACGTTAATCGTAGGTCATTTTTAATTTATATAAGTATTCGTTTAATTGTGTGCAATCATTTCTTCATTAATAATTATGACAAAACATATAGTGGATTTTTTAAAATCCCAACCATAATATGTTTTAAAACGCGTAAAAACATTGTAACAACATAATATGTAATATGAGCACACCTGTAGGTAATCAAAAAATACGATAAAATAATACCAGATGACTTCACAAGGGCCTTCTTTGCGAGTGCACCCACTTTAACCCCATTTTTCGGAACCTTGAGATCGTAATAAAACCGCCGAAGATGCGTAGTATAAAGTAAGCCATTCTTTGTATCGAGTAAGTACCGCCAACTTTCCCTCTTTAAGGTCTTGTTTAAAATTTAATACAATCTTTCTCACTGAATAGATTCATCTCTAGAAGTGTTATATAAACCGATTCGAACAAAAATTGATATTGTTAAGGCCCCGTAGTAAGCGTTCAAAGATGGTTTGAAAGGGAAATATGTAAATACGAATGTGAGAAGGAGCGCGCTAATATAAAAAACTATAATAATTAAGCGAAAATGGTGAAAATATTTAATAAAACACGACTCGTGAACAAAAATCACTCGACAAAAATTCTTTAGTTGAATTTAAAGATGATTGATTTGATGCTTATAACACATTAAATAACAGAAAATAGCTTGTTTGAAATAATTTTCCTTGCTTACTTTGCGATTTTTTTCTATCCAGGTTATTTCACATAATTAAAGTTTTGGCATAACAAATGTATAGATATTATCTTCAAAAATAAAATATGTATTTTGGACCTTAAAAACTTGAAGAGAAAGAAACTTGTTACAAATTTGTAGAAATTGGGTATGCGGGGCTTTAGGCGAAGCTTAATGCTAAATCAGTATTTTGGTTAATCTTTATAACGAATTGGTGTACATTATGCACTCCACCTTAACTATTTTTAAATATTTTGTATTTAATTAGTAAATAGACTAGCTCGCCAGTTAGACCCAAGATTTCTCTACTAACTGGGTAATTGAAATTTTCAATAAATATTATGTATAATATATGTACAATCGTGTATTTACTTTATATATACAAATAAATAAAAAAAAATTAAAAAATTATGAATACCAAAAAATATGCTTTAGATAAATTGAAGGTTTTCCTATCGTTCCGCTTGAGTAGAATACAAATAAAAAATAAATTACCCAATAAAAAATATAAATGTAAACAACAAAAAAAAAAAAATTTCAATAGAAATGTATGAACGCATAAAGGAAACAACTTTTAAAAATACAGTATTATAGCTAAGATTATCTGTGACAGTTTCACTTGATTAACTTTTTGCTTTATTGTAAAATTATTTACAAAATAAATAAAAACCAGTTTTGTGCTTGAAATCGAACATTTCTAGACTGCGTTTGTCAAGAGATTGTAATGCCTATTATCTGCTATATAAGGTATACCAAGAATATACACATTTTTGGCTTGTAGCTTCCTCTTAATAATAATTTGTACGCTCTGTCAGTCGCTCGAGGTAGCAGCGAAATACCATGATGTTCATAAAAAATATTTATCGTATATAAGTTACACACGAAAAAAATCTATGGAAAAAATATTTTATTTAATTTTAAATCTTCGATTGAATCTCAGATTTAATAATAGGTTTCTATAACGTGAAATCGGTCACTATTGTGGGTAATGAAAAACAACTCCACTTGTCAAGCGATTTTAATGCCTATTACTTACAATATAAGGTATACCAAGAATACACACATTTTTGGCTTGTAGCTTCCTTTAGACTTCGAGACTACATACCTACAGGTAAAAAATATCTGTTCTAGATTGTATGTCATGAACATTTAGTATTATAAATTATTAGCAGAAACCTTTCAACTCATAGGACCCAAATAAGTCAAAGAAATTGATTATATGATGTTCATGAAAGAATTTCACCCGAAGTATGGGAAAGTTGAGCTTACTTTGAGCCCAAGGAACAGTCCTTCAGCACACCTCTATCGATTTATTTCTTCAGTGGCCTTTGCATTATTATGCAGCTGGACCAGGTTTTTGTACCTCAGAACTGGTTTATTCGGTAATCTCACTATCTTCTCCGGAGCTTTTGCATAAATCATTCTGCAGTCTCCCTTCAACTTTTTTGCAAGCAGATTCCTTTTCACTTTTATTATTCACGTGTAGTTATGAATAACTAATGAGTTGGGGCGGAGGTGAAATGTTTTATCGCATATATCTACGTACATTCACTCAATAAGACACGAATAGGTTTTTTAAGTCTATCTTGGCATGCAATAATACAACCTAATTATTATATAACTAGCCCAGACCCATGAAAAATGTAGTTAGCTATTAAATAAAGCTTGGTTGAAAATGGAAAAAGCGCAGCTCCTTGAAAAATCATGTAATATGACTTTACGTGTCTAGATGAACCCTAAGAAATTAAAACAAAAAATACACGTTTCAAGTATAGAATGTACATATTGTTAAAAAAAAGTTCTAGTAATAAAATTACATAATTATAAGTAAGTACTAAAGAAATTTATACAAAAAATCTACTTATGTACTTTGCCGATTTAGCGCTTTATTATTTAGAATCAATTCCAATTTCGAACATGATACTAAAATTCAACCCAAATCCATTTTCTAGAATTAATTGAACCAGAGTGTGTGACGTACTTTTTTCGCACGCATAAAATTTGTCTTAAATATTGGCATATCTATAGTTAAATAGATGACTAATTTGCTTAGTAGGTACAAAAAGCCCAAATATATCTAGTGAGTGCTTTATTTATGAACCAGAGTTATAAACAGAAACCCAACCGAAGTCAATGGTTTTTTTATAATATGCACTTTTTTTCTGAAACGATTGAACAATACAAGCTAAAAAAGATGCCGATATGTCAATGAAGCATTTTTTGTAATAACTTCATGAATGAAAGAACGTTTGAATACAACATACCGAAGATATTTAATTTATTACCTGACACTATAAAGCAATGAATAAGGTTAAATATATGGTGAAAAATTGGCTATCGGAAAAAAATATTTACTTTAATATGTATCAAAAATTGTATGAAAAAATTGTTGATTCTGTAGATTTAAGATGTAAATTATAACTTATAAAATGTATATGAAACTAAACTTTAAGCACCTGTTGACAAGCCGATTCAATTGGCTTAGCAGGACTTGTTTGTTGATATGTATTAACTATTTATTCAATTAAAACAAATTAAAAAAAATAAACCTCAGATTGTAATATTTTGCAGAGCAGCGCGCCGGCAAGGCTAAGGTCCTGGGTTCAATACCTAGATGCGATTGTATCTTTATCTGATTTTTCTGTTTCAAATTGTTGTTTGAGAATCGCTTATATTGTATTCAATCATTAAATATTACAATTTATGTTTTTACTCATTTAGTTAAAAATTAATATAAAATATTCATCGTAGACTTATAGAAAACTTAATAGACGTCAATAAAAACTGAAAAATAGAAAATAGGCGTCAAATGAAAGTTAATATAATGTTTGTAGTTCTTAGATACAGAAGGAAATGGGGTCGGATTAGCTCAGTGGTAGAGCTGCGCCCCAGCAAGACTAAGGTCCTGGGATTAATTCTTAGATGTAATTGATCTTTTTCTGATTTGTCTGTCGATTCTGTTTCAATGATTTTTAAGAGGAATCATATATAAAAAAATTAAAACAGATTTAACATAGATTCTCCATGTTTTAATTTCTCATTGGTCTTCGCTAAATACCTAATAATGAACACATCAATTCTGAGATGTTCACTATTTACTACAAGGTATTTATCCAATGTAAATTACAAAAATTAATTAATTGATTAAAACTGCAAGTCGAGTTGCAAATGTAGTTATATCGGGGAAGCAGTGATGCATTATCGATTAATATATCTTAGATCTTCAATTGAATCTCAGATTTCTAAAACCTTTGCCATTAATGTGTTAAACAAGATATATTTTGTAAAGGCAAGGGAGATGCGGGGATTCAAATTGACCAAATGCAGTTTTTTACCACGTATATTTAGTTATTTTTTTTATACATTTGTTTACAGACAAATTTAATTAACAAAATAAGAAGGTACAAATTATATATTACTAATTGAAAATGATGTCACCCGGCTGAGCAGCATTGTGAGGCAGGTTAACGTAAGGGCTGTACGAAGGGCTTTATTAATGCGGGTCTTGAAGAAGCCCGGATTATATGAAGGAGGAAAAACAGATACCAGTAGGTCGTTCCACATACTAACCGTCTTACACAAAAACGAGTCGAAGAAGCGGCCCGTTTTCATGAAGCCAACGTCAACTGTGAATGGGTGTTCCGCTCGTGTACTTCGAGTATCACGCACGTGCACCGGTGCACCGTGGATCAATCCTGCTAGCTCCTTAGAGTTTTAAAATACCTCTAGAAAATGCTCCAATACCATGACTTCATTAAAATACCTGTAGAATAGACTCAACATGGCCGTATTGCGTCTGTGCATTAGAAATGGCAATCAGTCTGTTAACAATGGATTGTCAATCAGACGAACCTCCCTCCTTTGCACAGCATCAAGTAGATTCATTTATTTATTGCATCTCACTATTCATAAATCATGTTTTTTCTCATCAACAATCAACCTCACTAGGACTAATCCTGTATCGAGGTTAACAATTTACATTCTAGTGAAGCATACATAAGGCAATCACAAACATAAAGTAATACTACATGCAAACACAAAATATTAAAAAAAAAAAAATTGTATTACATGAGTTTATTCCTATAGCCCAGAAGTGGCTCCCAAATTAAATTGCTGGGCGTACTGGAGATTTGTATAGGGTTGGTAGCTGGTTATTATTGAAGAATCTGCTAGCCTAATTTAATGTCGTTTACAAAGCGTTGTATTTTATTTAAGTTAAATGTTTAAGTGTGTTATGTCTCTTCAGGTCAATATTAGTTCATAGATTTACTAGGCAGATAGCCTGTTCTAAGGAACTAAATCAGTTTTATTAAAACAATCTACTAGGTGTTTACTAGGGGTGTCGTTAATAGGTAGCTACATATACTTTTAAGTGACATTATTTAACAGTTGTTTAATAATTCATTTATTTATCTGTATCATTTGCTTAAAACTAATAATATTTAAACTTACATTCCTCAGATAGAAAGCTTCAACAGTGCTATCATGGGAAAATGACATCGTTTTCTCCTCCAATCCAAACTAGATTTGTAAATCATAACAGGACCGGGTTTTATTACGTGATGTTATAATACTGCAGCATCTCTAATTAACAATTTTCTTGAACGGGGATACGAATTTATACATTACACAGCTTATAAATTAGTTACATTTAATAAACACTTATTTATTGTACTGGTAATTAGACTGCGCGAAACCAGTAAATCCACAAAAGCAACATATTTGTTGTAGTCATTAACATAAGCGATGAGCTTAAAGTTGGTTTACAGATGCTTCAATAAATTATCTGTAGTTGGGTTCAAGCTATTAGCCGTAGATTGGTTTCCCATATATACCTAATGTTGTATTGCGGTACTGGTTACGATTTAAAGTATTAAAAGCTCCACTAAAGATATTTTTAAAGCGTTTTTTCGTGTGGGTTTTCTAGGTCACAGAAAAAATTTTATTCTACATAAGCTTAGTATAGAGTTAAAAAAATTAATTTAACTGTAAAAATATGGACATGACGCCATGGCATTGCAAATTTCATGTGATATTTTCTAATCGAAAAAAATTGTAAAAATAGCCAATCGGGGGGAAGCCGGGTGTTAAAACTAGTTTTTTTAATCTGTTTGTTTTACCCCGATTAAAGTATGTGGGAAGTGTATGGGGAGAGAGAGGAGAGAAAGGAGATCAGAAATTTCTTCAAAGTTCAAAAATTTCTGTTTGTTCCTAGAAAGTACGAGCAAATCATTGTTTGTAATTGTGCCCACCAACAAAATTGAAAAATTCAAGATAAGTTTTTCGAACTATTTTTGGAACATAAGCCCACAGTCTCCTCTTAACCTACAAATTCCCAAAGGTAGTGGATCAATTCTATTTTTAATTTTTAATTTTTTTTTTTTTTAAATCTTCAGCTTCCTATCAAAACCTTTGATCCTTCCAGTAAACAAATACAAAAGCACTGGCCTCTAAAATGATTTACCTTTACTGAATTTTTTTTTGTTATTCCCATGATTATTATAATAATTATCAATGATTATTTATAATTATGAAACAATTAATTCACGGTAAATTTCAATTTTAATTTTTGAAAATTCATAACAGGATCTACATATTTTTTGTATGCAGGATGTACATACTTTCGTGTGTTATACACGTCAATTATTTGTATTATTATTGAGATATAAAAATGTGTGAAGCAAATGCAGGAATCCAGACTATTTCGAAATTATCCAAAAGCTTCTCACATGGCGTGCACAAAAAAAGTTGATGTGCTCAATAAACGTGGGAGGGTCAGATTGGCCAGATTGGCCAACATATTATATCTGGACCAGATGCAGAATACTAAAATCTATTGCAGATTAAAGAGAAGAAAGCACTTTTCTCCCGTCAACCGTCTCATTCATACACGTTATATATACATCCACACTGCATCACTTCCATTGTAATTAGAGCGTTATGAAACAATTAAAAGCTGATATACACATCTCAAAAAAATCAGTACAGTAGTTTTTTTTGTTTTAACGTTACCTACCATTACATCACCGCAAAAAAAGACAGGTTGCATAAGAAGAGGATAATCAATACCGCTGGCGATTCAAGCGTTCAGAAACACAATACGGTATTACTTGTCTTTAGCTGTAGTAATCTGGATTGAATCTCAATTCATTTTTGCTTCCAAATTGTTTCCGCGTTTCTAGGATGTGTATGTTGGTCTAGTCTAGGCGTTTAGTCAAAGACTATTTATGTTGTTCTAGAAAGCCTTTTGTTGTCATTATCTTTGGCGTTTAGGAACAAAGGCATAGATTTGCCTTCGGATGATTTAATGCCTTAAGTACGGTAGTTGAACCGATTTGTTTGCACACCGCAAGTGCTGGTACATATTATCTTCTGTTGGAAGGTAACAATCGATTGCCTATGGTGATCGGTTGGCTGATTTTCAATGACCTTACGAATGAATATTCAGATACAGATAATATAATATTTGTTTTACGAAAACAGATTACAATAAACCAAAACTTTCTAAAAGCGAAAACAAAAGATAAGAAAAGTATTGTTCGCGGACATGGGTAATTTTTTTATGACTAAGGGTAGTTTTGTTGTAAACTTGCTAATGAAAATAATTACATTTTCTCGACGGTAGTTAACTAACCGAGTAAGCTTTCTTAGGGACATCATTTGAGAAGTTGAAAGGTTCTGCACCTAGGAAGTATAAAAAGCCTATTTGGCTAGTTTTGAGTACCTCACTACAAATATCCCATACAAAAACGTGGAATTTCCCGCCACCTCACCAAATATATTTGTCTCTCTTGTCTTTTTTTTCTCTCTAAATTTTGTATTCTACAAAAAAAAATAACTCCAAAAATCCAAAAATTAACTCCACCTGTACAAGATTTTAGCTTCTTTTGGCTCTTTCACACCTCACCTCATTTGAGGTGGAACAAGTAAAAAATCAAATGTATTCTTTGGGAATGCTTTTTGGAAGGTCTTTTTAAGGAAGTCAGTTCTGGTAAGATAAAAAGGTATGAGGGTGGATAGGAATCTGAAGATCAGTGGGTCCAGGAGTGACGGACGTGTGAATCCATCCCTACCACTACGGTGCAAGGCGATGGGCCGAGAGATTCCTGCTGGAGAGGTCAAATGGTCTCATGATCGGGCACGCATTTGGTGGACAGACGCATCCGCCGCCAAGAACTAGACAAACCTAACCCCATGAACCCCTGCTAAGTCACCAAACGTGGTGTGAATGATCCACTAAGGGGAAACCAATTATTATTTTTAAGTTATATACTAGTTACGTAGTTGAGTAAAGTAGAGTAGAGTATGAGTAGAGTTAAAGCCAAATTACATTAATATTAACGGGTGGACTAAGGTAAAAAGTATTGTTAATTACGACATTACAGTATGTAAGTGTATGGCAATATTGTAATTAAATGAAATATAACATCTTATTTTATTTTTCATTTGTATTTGTTTTGATCTGATTTAAAATGTACGACAACCAATAAAATTGCCATGTGTTAGCATTATGTGTATCAGTTGTGGGAACTAAATCCAGCTTCTTTACCGTACCCTTCGGCGTACCTCAAGTTTTTCATTTAGGTCGAATTTTTATTAAATTGCGTATATATCATATGCATAAATGTTTTGTACACGCTAATTACCTATTATATGCAGGTGATAAAATAATACTACCTTAAATCAAAAGTCAAATCAATCGAAGACTGCTTTAAACTTCAAGAATCGAACAAACTTGTTACGAATACCTTTTTCAAAAATCGTAAGCTGTTTCTTACAAATAAAAAAATAATGATTTTAAGTTGTCATTCCTGCCCATCATTCATTATATTCTTAAATTTATATTCTCATTTTTTTAGAAAATAATTTCTTTGTTGTTTTTTTCTGTTTTTGTCTTCATTCCTATTTCCATACATAGTGAAGACAGGAAACTCCATTAAATACGTCGTTGTAATTTTTTTACGCAATCTCCGTAAATTTAAATGTGATGCATTCCATGTGAAATTAAAATGTATTTCTGAATAATTATCAGTTTACTAAGGTGATGGATAAACTAAATAGAAATAGTTTAATGTTTTCCGCAATCAGATTTTGATTACTTTTTAGATAACTCTTCATACAGGTTTCAATAATAGTGAATGTGAAATATTATAATATCTTTATTAATTATTAAGATGGGGCCCATTATTTATGAATAACATGATAATAACACAGGCTTGCTAACAACTTTTTAGCGCTAAAATCACCTTTTTTCAGTGTGATTATGTAAATATTTATAAGTAGCTTTATCGGACTATCTCATCAGCAACCACAGCACAGGTGAGATATGTATTCTCTTTTTATTCGTGATTTTAATTTAATAGGCATCGTGTTACAAGTCTTGCCTTACTTGGTTATAATTAGACTAGTTAGTACATCACAATAATTATAATATCAAAGTTAGTCATAATAAGTACATAAATTACAATTGACGCGTTTCGAATCTTGACGTATGCGCCAATTATTATTTCAGTACAGTTTCAGTGCCGCCAACCCGGGAGTTTATTTAAGTTTAGTTTATTTTTATTACGTGGGTTTCTTTACCCGCCTCACTAGACAAAGTCTGTGTGACTATATACAAAGGCTGTAACTAATTAGATTATTACACGCCGGTCCAACTTTGGTGTGGTAAAGCCGGCCTTTAGCATAATTTAAGACTGTTTTAACCAAAAAAACGCCATGGTAATAAGTTAAGTTCTTCAATGTGCTTATCTTATTCTGGGGAATGTCTATAGAATATGTATAGATATTATGCATTATGCACCGTGTTTCGCAAAGACAAATTTTCCAGCTTTACTTAATTTTAATGCATTGTTCGAATAGTAAAAATAGACATCTTCAAATCTTAAATAGAACAGCTGACCGAGTGGGAAATGTTTATATGAACGCTCTGTAAGCCACTCACTTATCAAAACTTTATTTTATTGGCGTAAATGAAGAATTTCATGAATAAAATCAAGTACGAGCGTGGAACACAAATTGTGATTTTTTTTTAATTCTTTTATTTTTCCCAATTTTTACATTAATTACATACAATATTATATAAATCAATACGAATAATGGGAACCCACTAAGGCGCAGCCTGTGCGTGGGTAATATATTTAAGTTATTATATTATTGTACCTAGAAATACACAAACTGTGGGCATATAAAACAAAAAGAATATTACATTTTGTCTAAGCGGTTTGTATAAAAAGTGTTTACAATTGTGTATAGTGAAGTTATAAGAGTTTAGTGTAATAAATGGTGAATATTTTATGAGAAACATAATTTGATACAAATTAAATAAAAAAAGTTTCAACTGCTGTATCGAAAAGCCATAATTTTAGCTCTTTTAAATATTGAGGAAGTTTAGTAATCATTTGAAAATATTTTTCGGTAAAAGATTCAAAGTACGAGGTCCAATGAAACTGCAGTGTGTTTGCAATTGTTTTGTGTTCGTTTGGGGAGTATTAAATATATTATTATTTCTAATGTTGATTCTGTTTTCATTTATATTGAATTTATTTTTGTTTTTAAATATGTATTTCATAGTTTGCAAAATAAATAGTTTGCGGATACAGCATAGTTAAGATTCTTTGTATAACTTATCTGTTGAAAATGTTCTTTTCCGATTATACATTACTTTGATGATATAATTTTGAGTTATTTGTAAAGGTTTTATATGTGCATGAAACGCACCGCCCCATCCTATTATTCCGTATATGAGTGAACCGAATTGCACCAAAAAAAATAAATAATTTTCAGTTTTTCAACATCTAGCACTTCTTTTAGTCTGTATGTTTGTGTATGCTTAAAAAGTATGTTTCAATTGATTTATTTGAAGGATCATAATCCTTCCTTCAAAATGCAGACTAATTACCTCATATCATCTTATTCACCTAGTTCTATTCGCGTCGAGGATAAGATGTCTCCAGGCGTCTTGTCAACTTCCATTGCTGGCCCAGCCTCTCCCAGCACAGCTTCTAGAGTTGCTTTTTCCAACTTTGGCCAATGGACGTCTTCCTTCTGGAATAGCACTCAGTATTTTATGTGGAAGTCGGTCTTAGACTTTTTCAGACTACACACTATTTAAAACAACTCATTCATTTATGGGTGAAGGCTACATTACAGTAATAGGTAGTTAAATAGGTATCAAACCCATTTTCCGCAATGACATTGTTCAAATGGTTTAAGGCCAAATAGATTTTCATGTTTGATATGACCTTCCTAAAAAACAAATAGAGTCCAATCCTAATGATGATTATTAAAAAATATTTGAGACGCGGTGTTTTTTATCTTTAAAGTATTCAGCAAAATAAATTACGAAGTACCAGGCGAGCATAGTTACAAAAGGTATCTTTATCAATTATTGGCTTTTGTATCACACAAAATAACACTGAGAGGTTGAGTTAGGTTGTCGAAGTAAATTCGTAATGACCGTAAGTTGCGTAAGATAAATAGGTTCTCTCAGAAACATACTCTTACCTTTGTATAATGAAAGTTCTTGAATTACGAGAAATCAACTGCGTCAGTCAATAACACGGTACATAATCACATATTGAAAATATTTGTTTATTGGTCTGCATTCCAACGCATTATATACCAATCTGGAAATTTATCGAAATATATCCGCTGATTTAAATCGAATTTTTACGAGATTTGAAAAAGAATTTTTATGTGAAACATCAGATATTTATAAATTAATTTTTGTTTTATCTATTAAACTTCCGATAGGCAATGTACTTTTAACCCTTTGGATGGGCAATGTGGCCTTGCCAGGCCATATAAGAGGCGTGGGCTATCAAACTAGTTTTTGATAAGGGCAGTTGTGCAAATAGTGTGAACGTGTCGTTGTAAATACATATATGTGGAAATGGGTATATGACGGGATAAACACCTGTTTGCGCGTACACTACCAACGATGGTAATTTTTCCGTTAGAATTCTGGCCAAGTCGACTGTCATAAAAAAGTTATCGCAGTTCGGCCAGTATGGCGATACTTGTCAACTAAATCGAACACCACTCTTGCACATTATTCATTTAACGATCAGAATCTGGAAGTTTTCCAGTGTATATTTGACCTATGAGAAAAAAGAAAATCGAAAATCAAAATGGCCTGGCCAGGCCACATGCTCATCGGAGGGTTAAGGACGTAAAATTTGAGTGTACGTTGATAATCAATATATATGCAAAAATATTGTTTTAAAACAGAATATTTCATGTTTTGCACATGGACATTGGTGAACAAGCCCATCAGGAAAAGGGAAACAAACCATAGCTTGGTGCCCATTCTGTAATTTGTCAATAAATTTATCTGACGGTATACAGATGACTCGCATTGTAATATCAGTATTTAGTTAGCGAAAATAATGTCATAGTAATATAAAAACTAGTAATTAATAAATGCTTATTAATTACTAGCGCTTTTTACAACAGCGCGCAAATTACTGGCTACGTAAAAAACTTAACTACAAATCTCAAATCGGGTGAACAAAAGATTGGGCTTGTTTCCAAATTTTAATAATTTGTTACATTATTTAGTTACACTTTAGTAGAAACTTTTACAAATATGTTATAATTTACCCACCTCACTCAGTTTTAGCGTCGCTACGCAACCTGATGATCCAGCTCAGAAAAGTCCCACAATGGAATGCGCTGCAAGCCGTTGCCTTACTTTTCTGCCAATGGTCTGGTTATTTCAATGTGTGCTCTTCGGCGTTCAAGGTATGTGTGATGTCGTAGATTATTGACCCCCCTGGCGCCAAAAATATGGTCACGTGGTTTGCCTCCAGCTTGTCGAAATGATACCGGATTTTATGTTAGGGCAAGTCTATCAATTTGCATGTCTATCGTTTTGCACACTTTTAATTTCTCCGCCCTATATTTTTTACTTTTCACATAAAAAAAATTCGACTAATTTTTTAAAAACTGTTTAAAATTCAGCCACATTCCCGTTTCATCGTCCTTGATACTTAAATAAATTTAAAATAAGTTAGTTTTTTTGCAAAGACAATGAAATCAGTGACGTAAAAAAACATGCCTAAAACGAATTTAACCAAGGTTCTCATTTCTTATTGCTAAAGCGGTTAATCAAAATTTTAGGTAGGTACCATGACAATTTTTTTCAAAAGATTTTATTAATTTTGGCAAAGTCGTGACACTTTGGATAGCAGAAATCATTTAAAAATAGATTAGGCTTATCGAATTTTTTTTGTTTCAACTGAATTTCGAGGCCGGTCTAGAGGGCCGTTAAACTGACGTACGTTTTGCCTGTTTATTTTGTGAAAGGTTTTGGCTTCCATTTCTCTCTCCTCTCTTTAACAACTCTTATATAACAATTAATTAATCATCCTTGGATAAATTCAACTCACATTATTTATGATATGCTTCATTGAGCATTTAAAAAATGAAACGCAATAGATTCAAAAACCAAGACAAAAAATGTTAATGATTCTCTCTGGCGCGTGTTTTAACGACTGCCTACAATTATTAATGATTAGTGCAAGATCTTCTATGAAAAATTACTCAAAGCAAACCGTTTCTCCGCACCTAATTATTCTCTAATCACTTTCAGATAATGTTCGGGAGCTAACAAAAAAATCTAAAGTACCCAAGACCTATCGCAACTTGTAAATATTTTCAGATAGATTTAGGTATATATACAAAATATTTCTGTATAAGAGGAAAATAAATTCTAATATTATCTTAAATCTAGAGCAAGACAGTTGGGACACACCATCCATTACAGGTGTTTCCTAATATCATCTTCTCTTTTAGAAATATTCTGTCCGGCGTTCTTACTGTTCGTAGGTATTGCATAAATAGTTCAATAGTTTAATAAATCACTTGAAATACTTCTACGGCAGGTGGAACTGTTTATATAAAAAAGTCTTGTATTAAGGGGTACATGTTAGCATTATTTAATATGTAATAGTACCAATTGCACTGAACTTCCATTTCTAAATTGCTTGTTCAATTTTTGCGTGATTTGTCAGATAATGCACAAGCACTTAATACTTCCATTTTAACATTAACCATTTTTCAATGTTATTAAAGCTCCCCAAAGTTGTTTTTTTTTAAATAAGCCTCAATAATTGTACTCAGGGCTTATGTCAGCTTTGAGTATGCTGTATGGATTGTATTTTATAGGAAATCAAGACGAGGAAGTTCTGTAGAGGAAAAGGTATGGGGGTGGGTAGGAATCTGGGGTAAGTGTGTCCAGGAGTGACACTCGCACTGCGGTGCATGGCGATGTTCCGATAAAAGCCTGTTGATGAGGTCAAAAGTTCTCCCTCAAAGAGTCTCTCTCCTGATCTGGCCCGCTACGCAGTTGGTGGGCAGACGCATCAGCTGCGAAGACCCGGACAAACCTCGCCTCGTGAGTCTGGGCAGTGGGCACTCCAGTTCAAGTCAGCAAACATAGCGAACCACTCAGGGTGGCCTATGGCAGAGGTGTTGGTTATCCAATAAATGGTTACCGGTGCGACATCACCCGTACCCGCCTTCCGTACTGAGAATTAACAGTTTGTTCATTTGATCGGTTAGAGCAGTGATTCCCAACGTGGGCAATATCGCCCAACAGTGGACAATTTAAGTGCACTGTATAGTAGCGATGCGATAAAGTGCTTTAGGGGCACAGACATAGGAATTAATAGACGAGAAGATAATGGCGAGGGGTAAAATCAACTGTTGAAGAACGAAGGGGGTGAAGCTGACTGTGATTCGTCAATAAATCAATCTGACAGTAAATAGGCATCTCGCATTATAATATCACCATTTACTTCTTAAAAGTAAAATCTGCTTTTGAATGAATAGACATTTTTACATGGGAGCGCAAATTACTCGCCACGTTATGAACAAATTTGCGAAGTCCAAATTCGGCAAAAAAATTCGGTTCTATTTTCAGAGTCGAATATTTCGTTTAAGTATTTAGTTAAGACACTTTTATAAATGTTCATAATTTACTTCCCAGCAACCAACCAGCTTTGTGTTTCGCGTCCAGACGTTTCTCGATGTGATAGTATATTAAGTTTCTACAACTGATCCATATTATACGATGTGAATATGCTTAAAATAAAGTAAAATAATGCTTATATATGGAATGTAATACGACAATTGGGTTTATTCTCTTTTTCACATCTATTTTTACAAGTTTTCATAGCACAAGTCAACATTTTGCCGTGTTATTTCGTAAAATGAACCGATGATGCCTCGACCATAGTTCGCACAAGAATGATGACGTCACGTTTTCAAATTTCACTTGAGGCCATACGCGAGCACAGCCGGCTCCAATGGAACCGGTATGGGGAGTGGGGATAATACGCTTTTAATCACTTAGGGCAGGTCTACTAATATTCATATGTCTATGTTTAGGGGTGATTTTATATGATTTGATGGACGACATACATGCTTTATGCACTTAAGGCCTCAGCAGGGGTAAGCCACCCAGTGAGGCCAACATTACTGGATAACTCTGAAATGTAAAAAATATTATACCAAATAAAAAAACTAAAACTAAATTCCAAAAGATTTCGCGACGAAATTATTTTTTGGAATCAACAGCATTTCATTAATTTCCTCTTAGGCCTAGTAAAATTTGGGGAGAGGGGGTGCTGAAAGCAAATATACTTGAAAAGTGGAAAATTGGCACAAAAAGTTGGTAATTCCTATCTTACCTGTAAAATCATCCATAATTATAGAATTGTCATTTTCCTAGTAGGAAATTGATATATTGTCAGCTTATTCGTAACCTGGGAATGTTCGTCTTTGTATAAAATTTGTGTGCATTGAAATTAATCCAATTATAAAAACTTTTTATTATACGTAACAACTACACACGTTTACACAGTTTTTTTAAAGTGTTTAAATCCTAAATATTGCTATTATTATCAGATGAATGTACCCATTTCCAGAACTGTCGGCGTTCTTATATTTTATAACATAATATGTCAAATGCGTCATTGACCACCAAACTTGTCCATGAAGTCCATCACCATGACACAATATCGGACATGTTTCATGTTAATTTCTATACTCGTTACGCGATATATTCCGCCTACAAAATAATATACACAAACTTCTCTCCTACTGAAGATTATTGCAGAAAAGTTTTTTTAAATGTGTTTGTTGTACGTTCCAAATCATAATATCATCCTAGATCAGACCCGAAAACTCACGGGATAATTACAATACAATTAAAAAAATATTTGCTACAGTATCATTGCCATTACAAAGAAAAAATTTAGTTTTCAAATGTTAGCAAACTCAGAAGTTACAAATTACGACATTTATCAAATATTTAAACAAAATAAATACAAACTTCATATAAGGAATTATTATTTAACTAGCTGTACCCCGCCACGCGTTTCTGTGGCTCAGTCTGCCTGTGCAGGTAGAGAAAAAACAGCGCATCTTGATTTTACGTACAACGCATGGCGTTGTTTTACAAAAAAGCTTGTTTGTCCAAAATATGGCGCTGTTTTTCAAAAAAATCTGTCACAAGTGACATCTACATTGCTATTTTTGTACCTACTTTATCGCTTGCGTGGCGTGATTTTTACTTTTTAGATACAATTTTTGTATAGGAAAAATTCATTGAAATTTAATGAATAATTTTATGCATTACACAGGAATATACATCACTTCACTCATGCACCCACGCACTAAAAATGAAAATAGAATTTTTAATATCGAAAATTGAATTCTGTGACAATAAATTAATAAAATGGACCTCGCATCATTAATACTTAAAAATCATCGACGTTGATTATAAAAAACGTCGATTTTCTGACTAATAACACTTGAAGAGTGATTTCTCTCTCTTTAAATTACAAAGATGAGGGCAGCTTATGGCTATAAAAATAACGATGTTTCATTATAAATATGCGTCTATAAATTATATCACAGCCAATCGTTTAGGCTGTGTTTTAATGAGCAGTTTCCCCACAGAAAAATAATGGTCATCAATTTGTATCTAATCTTTTCAATGGCGTTTTATGCGTAAAAATCTTAACTGGTTCAAATCCAGCGGACGTGAAGTGTTAAATGTTGGGTATTATATAAACGGAATATGTTCTCACGATTATAAACTAGTTTTAAAATTAAGGCGCTCGTTTAATTAAACGCATAACAGATTGTTGACATACGATGACAAGATCGTGATTTCGGAAAGTAGATCATTAAATTGGTTTTTAATAGGGATTTCCGTATATTGGTTTAATATTTTTGTGTAACCTTGCTACTTAACACAGTTCGTGCGGGCAATTATAAGGGTTCTAAACGAGAAAATTGATTATGTTTTAACCTTTCAGTACATTCGTCACATTTGTTGAGCTTGCAATGTTTTCTGTGTGTTTCAAATGCGCTATATACATCTTGTTTTTTATTTTTTTGTAATTAAAAATACTGTTTTAGAAACAAGATAAAATTATCTTTACGATGAATACATTTAAAATAAACATTACTATTTCTAAATAATAAAATTTTAATATCAAACTAAATCAAACTTAATTTTTTACTCCAATCATAGAAAAATTTAAAGAACTCGGTATTTCGAAAACACATACGTTTTATTTGGGAAATTTGTAAGAAAATTGTACCTTCATTTTTATGTCGTTCATATAATAATAAATAATTTTTAAAGTTAAACCGATTGTTACGATAGCTGCGCGAAATATGAATTATTCATTTTGGCTAATTTTAAGATATTATGAATGGATTCCAATAAAAATATTTGAAACAAACTGGAAAGAATTATTATTTTTCTTTTTAACGTCGAAAAAATTATGTATTTTTCCATGATAGAAAAAAAAATAAAAATACTTTTATAAAATATGAACGCCCGGTCAAATATGACCCTCAAACGCTGGAGGGGTTAAACGGCATTATCTTTGAAAACTATACTTATATTTTAATTATTTTTGTTACATAGTTTTCACCACAGCCCAAATATAAAATTATTGCCTGTAATTTTAAAGCATACTTTTTCAGTACAACTCCATAATCTGAATTTAAAGTCAGCGTTGGGCCATTAGTGACGTTTTATGTGTAAAAAATGTACATATTCAATTTTTTATCATTTTCGCACAAATCATTACTAACAAACAAAGACTTACTCATTTCGCAAACATTTTTAATTTCAGAAGGAATCAAGCTATACATCTGGATTCATTTATACAGTAAATAATTCTGTATTTTTACCTTGTTATTTTTTTTTGCCTGATATTTTCTCTCCATCTGTATAGTGATTGAGGAAGTCTTTCTTGTAATTAAAAAAAATATTTATTGCACATAAATACAGAGTACAAAGGGTGTAGCTTATAGGTTACATACTATTTCTTCCAGCTAACCCAACAAATACACATTATATTACATAACCCAACAATTACATGCTAACAAATATATGTAATAAAAAAAAATAAACAGAGGTATTTAATTTATGTAAGGTATTCATTTAAGGTGTAGTGACATTTGTTAAAAAAAATATTTTTATTGATTTTTTTGTTGTTTGTTTTTGGGGTGTTATGCCGTGTTGCGCTAACTCCTTCTTTAGCCGACGTTTCGGACAGCGTTGCAGTGTCCATCATCAGGGCAGATCCGGTAGATCCGAAGATGTGTGATCACACATCTTCGGATCTACCGGATCTGCCCTGATGATGGACACTGCAACGCTGTCCGAAACGTCGGCTAAAGAAGGAGTTAGCGCAACACGGCATAACACCCCAAAAACAAACAACAAAAATGCTTTTGGCCGTGAGAATCTAAAAACTTACCTATTTTTATTGATGATTTAAATTTAAGTATGTCGGTTATTTGTTTGATGCTACGTGGATGGTTGTTATATACTTTAATGTGGTCTGTCTCTAAAGTAGGTTGAAAGCATATAATTTAAAAAATTCTGAATAGATTTTTATTAGACACTTTAAAATTCTTCTTTTCAAAAAACTATAACCTAACCTAACAATCCATATTGCATGGCCTACCTACCTAGATTCTTTTCTTGTAGAATTTTGCATTTTAGTTTTTTATTGTTATAATTACTTTATTACAAAATTTTACTTGCTCATTCTCATTCGAATATTCATTTATTAACTGGAGGTAAAACGACTACTAAATAAGCTCTTGGAATGGTTTTCCCGAAGGTCTAACATGACGTTCTTTTCAGCTTGCAAGCGAAAACTTCGAATAAGTTTTCTTTTATCATCCCGCTTTAGATTTCATCTTAAACGTTGAAAGTGTATGTCTTCTCTAATCATGTATATTTGGATAATATGTAAATATGAATCAAGATTTTTATGCGCGTTTTACAACGGTATGAATAATAATTTTATTTAGAATTTAACACTCGAGTTCAGAAGTCAAAAAACAGCAAAAAATTGTCTAAAATGACTTAAGTTTCATTGTTGTAATAATCATGTTAGTTTTCATGTTTCATTTTCATTTGAAGGGAGGTAAACTGTCAAAGGAAGTGAAGAGTAGTCTACCAACGGGGGCAACTAAATTACTAGTCTACTCGTAAGTTATTATTGCTATTATTGATGTTATACTTACACAATAATACGTTTTTTTTTTATTAGAATTAACTTTACGCATATCAAAATATCAAATTCTGAGAACTGTACACGAGAAGGAAAGTAGGTATTATGTAATGTTTGTTTTGACAGATGATCCACCGATTGCAAATTCAAACTTCAATTGAGACGGGTTGATGTAGTTGACCCGATCGATCATTGTATTGTCGATTAGCCTTTGACGTGAGGAGCTAAAACTGTATAGTTTACGATACAAGTGCAATGCGCTTACGAGTTTTCAATAGTCATTTCCCGATGACCATGTAATTTGCGTGTTTGAATTCAAACGATGGTTTTTAATTCCGAGAAATTTTCATTATTTTGTTCCTGGCGAAACGGTCTCCGAAAAACCGTAGTACCTTCAGTGTTTGTTACAAAACAATCAAACCAAATGATCAACAATAGCAATGAGCTGTCTCTACATAACTTATATACTTTATGTTCTATCTCCGAGTTCAACAAAACACTTGGACTTTTGTTATGATAGATTGACATTGGCTATATCTTAATTAGCAGTTGGTTAGAATAATCTGAACACTGAACACCTTATTAATTATCCTATTATTCTTGACAGCTAACGCCATCTATAGATACCCTAATAGACTAATCTAGTGTCTTTTTTTTTTTTTTTTTTTTTTTTTTTTTTATAAATTTAATTTAGATTAAATTTGATAATATTATTATTAAGTTCTGCAAGTGTTTTAGTTTTTTATTATTGTGACAGCTGTTTCGGCTTACAAGGCCATTTTCAAACTGTGTATTAATAAATAAATGGCCTTGTAAGCCGAAACAGCTGTCACAATAATAAAAAACTAAAACACTTGCAGAACTTAATAATAATATTATCAAATTTAATCTAAATTAAATTCATAAAAAAAATTAAATGGAGTTCTACGAATTAAACACAAAAACAATAAATAATCTAGTGTCATTTATGGGTTAGCTCATACACTAATATCAAGGATATTACACTTACTATACAAATAACTTAAATGTCGAATGCGAACACCAAAAGCAAATACCGTGAGCCTCTGGATGCTGAAGAGAATGAAAAGGAAAGGTGATCACAAGAAGAAGGCTGGGAAGTTCTTGTCTATATGGATCTGGTCACTAAACAGTACTAAAATCATTTCAAGCGAGAATTAGATTATCCACCAACACGTTGGTGACCGCAGCCTACCAGCACCAAGCGCCATTCCTGAGTGAGCGCTGGGCCCAAGCGCACTCGAGACCACACCCTGCATATTTGTCCTTATTTGTTAATTTATTATATCTATTATACAAAAAAAAGTGTATCTATATGGGACGTGTGGGATTGCACCAACCTCCCCACATTCTGGAACAAAATTATTATTATTATTATAAATGGTGTCGTTTCACCAAGTCGATAAAGGGGTACATCACAAAATGAACCGAAGGTTTTGTTTTTTTTTTTAATTCAGATCATCGTTCTAAACAACTAATTTATTGATTTGAAATACCATCCAAAACTGCGCATTCCTAACGGTTCAAACTGACTACAACCCTACAACGCATTATGACATAGAAATCTCTAATCGGTAAGACGGTTGTCATTGAATTTGGTCTGCATGAAATAGCGTCATATTTACGAATAAAAACGAACATGTCAACAATAATAATTGCACATTTTGAATTCGTCAATATAAAGCAAATTATTATGCGGTCTTTATCGTATGTTTTTTTTTTATAATTTTACTCACAATAATTTTAAAAGAAAAAGATTGAAAATGTTCTCCTGCATTTACCACTCTTTCGATAGAGAATATGTAGCATTCGGGCTTCCCCGTGTAGGTTAAAGTTTGGCTGATTGCTTAGGATAGACGTGTATTTAGATAGCTTTCAGGATACGTTAATTATTAAGGCAAGTATGTCATTCCTATTTGTTCCGCCTGAAATTTCAAATTTACCTTTTTTTACTTATCACAGCATTCACTCAAATTGAGCACTCTTATACTATCAGAAGAAATTAAATATGAATGTACATCTTACACACCTACTCATTAAGGTTCTTTGTGCGTGGTTCTAGTATATCTCCAACATTTCACCCGTATTTGAAGCATACAGGTGCACCCATAATTATAATGAACGTATGTCCATGTCGTATTAAAGGCGATTCGATTTAAATAAGGCAAAAAACATTTAACACTTTCACACGCCCGGTCACGAGCGTTATGAGCTTGGAAGAGTTATGACCCCTGCTAGCCATGACGTGCGAACACCGAATACTGCAATGAACTCATAATTATGAATATATTGTTACGTATACAGTTATTTAGTTCTTGCCCAGTGTTGCCGGGATGAATTATTTTAGAACACGTTCAAATAAATAAAGAAGAAAAAATCTGGCAAAATTTTCTATGGAACCGACACTACCTCTTTCGTTTTTTTCTTCTGTTGAACCTCATCAGGTTTCGCATTCATTTTCATCCATTTTATGTACATTACTTTTAGTCAGTGTAATAGCATGTTGGTACACATGATAGAGATTTTTAAAAATGACAACAAATAACACATATATGTTAGAACGGAATACCAACAAGAATAAACAGTTTCCAAAATTACAAAAAATAATTTAATATTTGTATGTTTATGTTGTCCTTCCACATCATAGAGATATTTACGAAGTTTTATATACTTCCTTTAATTAAATTTATTTCACGTAAAACTTTATTGCATACTTAAAAGTGAACTCAATACATACACACAATAAATGACCACGAAAGTACGTGCATACTATTTTATATTATTTTTAAAAATTAAATGGTGGATATGGGTACCGTCGCTCCGGGAACAATTTATTGGATAAACAGTACTTCTGCCAAAGGTCACTCCAAGCGGTTCGCTACTGAAGCGTCTGTCCGCCAACTGCGATAAGGAGAGGACGATCGAGAGAGACACTTTTACCGTTGCAGCCGGACTCTCTTGACTCATCGCCTGTCAATGCAGTGGGGGAGTGGCTTCATATGTCCGTCACTTCTAGACACACTGACCGCCAGGTATAACCAACCAAAACCATTTTAACCAAAAAACCTAAGGGCGTCAATAAGGTTTAAAGATTAAAATTTTGTCAGAACGCAAAGCTCTTTTATTTCGCATTTCCCACAGTCTTCCAATACTACTATTAATTACTATACATAATATAAAATACTATTTTTAATGTCGTAATCAATGTATTATTAGTAAATGTATCTACTGTCAAAGATATTTGGGTTAGAAAAATTCAGAACAAGTTAATTAAAAATATATGTATTCTCGGAAACACTAATATTCCTTCATTCACTAGCCACCAATTTCTAGTAAAAGTATCACGAATTCTCAGATTAACACGACGATCAAAGAAACACAATGTAAAAACTCATATAAAATACATGTTTTTATTTCCAATTTATATTTGTTAAATATCTTATACTAAAAATGGACATCTTAAGCAATTTCACGCTACCTCGGAGAGTCGACTGAATTAAGATGTCTGTTGTAATGGTTTTATCGTGTTTAAATTAGAAGTTAAAATATGGAAATCGATCGAAACATGACTGCATATTTGTGTTAGAGCAACATAGCTGCATTTAGCTTTGACGATTTGTGACGTAAATAAAATTTGAATATATCTTACAATTCAATATAATTTGAAAAGGATTTGGTCACTAGCCTTGAATGCCATTATATTTTAATTAAATGCAGTGTTTTCAATTGTGTTCTTTCTTTCAAGCATTAAGTTTTTTCCTTCTTAATTTAAATATATAATCATAATTTCATCAAAGAGTTTGTAGGAAGAACAGGTTTACAAATTATTTCGAATTCAAAGTGTTATAATATCTATGTTATGATTAATGGACGAGAGACCCGTCTGTTTGTTTATTTTTCGCCGCTTGGTTTGATTCTGAAAGCAACGGGCAAAATCGTATTATTTATTGCCGACACATAAAAACCATAACCAGCAATAAATCAATTTGTAACATGGGCAATCTCTTCATCCATAAATTAACAGAATTGTAACAGTATCAATTGTGTATGGAGAATGGAAATCCTGTCTTCGTCTACAAATCGGTGAGTGAGAGACGCGGAGCTCAGAAAAACGTAGAGGTCGCTTTTGTAGAATATACGTTTAGACAGTTTTTACTTCATCGATTAACCGCCAGCATAACCAATTTCTATAGGGTTATAGCAAATTTCTCGTTAACTCTTTAAGTTTTTAAGTTCCAAAAAAAAAGTTATTTTTGAAGATAATATCTATACATTTGTTGTGCCGAAACGTTTATATGAAATTCCTTCGATAGAAAAAAATTGCAAAGTAAGCTCCGGTTATTATTTAAAACACGTTTTATTCTGTTATTTAGACTATGCAATAATTACAATAGCGTAATATCCAAGGTTGATATTTTCAGTTGCGAACTAAAATAAAAGAGATCCATAAAAGAATATTTCTGTGATGGTTTGTGAATAATGTTTATGTCCCTATTGTTTATATCTCTATTATGATTTAATTTATATCTACAACCTCTCTCCATGGCTATAAATGTATTGTTTTGTAATTTTTTTGTTTTGTATAATCTTTTTTTTTTATTTGCTATAATATTTTTTTACATTTCAAAGTTTTCCAGTAATGTTGGCCTCACTGGGTGGCTTGCCCGTGCTGAGGCCTTCATTTTATAATATGAAAATATAATCTAAATACAATCTACAATATAAGATAAAATAATACATTTAATATATAATCTTGTGTGTTTGTGAGTGATGTGTGTTTATATTGGTTTTGTATGTTACGTGTAGGTTTTAATTTTATTTTATGCTATGACATTTTGGTAATATTGTCTTTTTTGTTCTTTAATCCAATTTGTAATTTTGGTGTGAATATTTTTTTTCCTCAATTTTAATTTCAATTTTTAGACTGTTGAAAGCTTTTATAGCATGGTATTGGTAGTGTCTTTGTCCAAAGCTTGAATTTACTGTCGGAGTTCTTATGTTTTCTTTGTACGCTTGTCTTACTGGTCTGTTAGTGTTATTTTGTGTATGTTTGTTTTGTATAAATTTTTTAATTCATATTCCTTTCTCACAAATTAAAATAACTTATTCTATATTATGCTGTCTCAGTTAAAGTCACAATGAGGAAATCCGTAATTTGTTTTATTTTACTATGTAATACTTATGGACAAACTGATAAAATGTAAACTGTCGATTTCCCAAAACTGCATAAATAAATAAATAAATCCATGAAAAATTTCACAGCGTATCTTTAAATGCAACTCAAGCGCTTGAGAAGGATTACTAACTATCTGAATATTGTTATTTTACTGGGCGTTCTTGCGATGCTAACAATAACAAAAATTCAAACGATATAAAACTGTGATTATTAACTACGCGTATGTCAAATAAGCATTCGATCGAGTAGCGTAAGTCAAAACATATTCCGTCTTACTAATTAGATTCTTACACCTGGAGCCTGGTTTAAGACCGTTTTAACCAAACAAACGCCATTGTAATAAGTCAAGTTTTTCACTGTTTTTACCTTTTGGAATTTTCATACCAAGGTTGATTATAAATAATGGGTTACTATTATATTTGTATGATTTGAGAAACTGAACGTATTTAACTAAATGTATTTGCCTCAAGATCATTGCCTTCCAAAAGAAGAAATTTACCTTTCGCGTAAACTTGAAAATTGCTTCATCTATCCGATGACATTATAAAAATGGCCTTCTGATGTCCGGTCAAGGCTCTGTAACCACTGTGATATGTCGGCTTATATCCAACCCGCCAAATGATTCAATATGTACTAGTACCTTAATCAAAAATTACCGCTTATTATTTTTTTTCCACCTGTAAACAACCAACTTTATTTTTGTAGGAAAGCCTTTGTTAGTGCTAAATTTCTCACTAGATGGCGTCAAGACATATGATATCTTCATTTATTGGTGAAATATTTTTTTTAACCTGTCGAATATTATTATTTTTTTAATGATAAACTAATGTTTATAAGACAAGGTTTTATGCATAGCATAAAGGATAACAAATAATTATAAGCAAAAATTAGTCGCCTGAAATATTATTTCTTATAGGCGACTAATTATTTATAAAAATTATTTTAATTTTATAGTGTTCGTATTGTCAATTTTCGACTAAGCGCTTGCTTAGTTTGTTGGTGAAAACAATCTTTACAGCGTCCATTATCTTCTTAGTACGTTGAATTTTGGATTCGGGAGTGTTTATGGTGTCATTGATACGAACGAAAAGTTACGTAACTTGTACGGTGTAAAACATGGTTTTTGTTGTTGTACATGTATCTGATTTGATATGTACTTCATCTATTATATTATTTTCCATTTATTACGAAAGCAAAATCCAATTCGAAATAAGTCTTTTTTTCATCCATGCGTGAAAATTGTAATTTTATTATTATTGTGATTTATTTTTTCAAACAGATTAATTTAAAACAAGTTTCATGGAAGAGTGGTAAAACCAATGGATCCTGGGCTCTAATGACAAAGCAAAGGATCCATTGTGTTGTTTGTTAACCTGCGGAATACAAACAACATAAAAAATATTTTTTTATTAATAATTTTATTTAAAAAAATTAATCTGTTGTGGATATTTTTAATTTTGAATATACATACTCCTTGATCGGAATTTGAACATCAGATTTATTTATAAATAGGTGAAGTTTCCGACGTCGCCCGGGCTTTATACAGAGTTTTTCAAAATTTCATGTGAACCTTCCTCTTCTGAAGGTGTGCAAAATTTCATCGATCTCGGAATGAAACTGCATATTTGTATAAAAATCAAATCCACGCCGCCCGCCTGGTGTCACGGACACTCCATTATATAATTAGATAGATTTTATATTTTAAATAATTATATTTTTTCATAAATTATTGTAAGCAATAATTAGTCGTCTGTAATATCAATACAATTTGAAAATATCTCCCGAGTAAAAATAAATGCCGCCGACCGGAATTAAACCCGCGCCTTTTGATGTCCACGTCGGCTTTCAACACGCCAAATAACTCAAAATGTACTACTACTTAAAACAACAATTACTGCTTATTATATTATTTTTTTATATAGACTAATTATTGCTTATAATAATTTATTATCTTTTGTGCCATGCATAAAAACCTTATCTTATAAACATTAGTTTATAATTTTAAAAAAAAAATCATGTTTACCTATTGCCTACACGGAGAAAATTTACTGTTTTGTCAAATTAATCGTATTTGTTAAGCACTGAATTGCAGACCTTTCACGAATGAATTAACAGGTTTCCTAATAAACTGTCGTTAAAATTTCCTAATAATATGTTTCAACACGTTTTCATTAAAATTTAAAAATTCGTTCTTATATTTACTAGGAAAAAGAAACCTGCATGAACACGTATTCCGATAAATTCTGAATAGACTAATATCTTATTAGGAAATGGATTAAAATCTCGTTAATAGTAATAACTTTCATAAATTAATTTCTATAATACTCCATTAGAAATAATACACCAATTACATAAAAGAAAACGTTTATTTGAATTTTCAATATATAACACAATTTCTTTATTATGTCATACATTCGTATAAAATATGCCGTTCAGTTTTCATAAATATTCAGTTTTGCAATCAGTAATGTATGATGACATTCACATTATAATGTAGAGTGATAAATAGCGAAGTGAATTTATTAAATAGACTTGCAACATATAATAAATAATAAGTTATCAGACCATCTTAATAATAATGTTCTATTGTTCGACTGGTTGTGAGATCAAAGGTCGTGGCTTAACTGATTGAACAATAGTTATTAGACAGCCTCCAGTACGCCACCTGTTTTGATTACAGTTCAATAAATAAATCAATTCATTTTATTGCTTTCATAGCTGTATGAAAGCGCAAGAAATGGTGCGTATACACAAATACCACATTATTTTTAGGTTATCATATTATGTACTTACGTAAAAGACCAGTAAGATTTTTTGGCTTTACACAATGAGGTCGATTTATTGACTGAGCTAAGCGAAGTCCTGTTTTAACTAGAATCTTTGCTATTTTTTTATGATAAACTAATGTTTATAAAACAAGGTTTTATGCATAGCACTAACTCTTAGATCAGCAACATCATCAACTGTAGGCAGACTGATAGAACCTAAGCACAAGCCAAATACTAAGTTTGGTGATCGCGCTTTCGGAGTATCTGGGCCGAAGGCTTGCATCTTGCATCCGTAACAAGTCCAACAGAATTCAGGTCTAAACTAAAAACTTACCTTTTTAAGCTGTCATGCCGTTAAATTAAATATACCATTCCTAAGAGAAAGTCCAGTTATATTCAATTTTCCAATTATATCATAAATCCTGTATCTAAATTTCGCTAATAAACAATTAGATAATGTTAATTAAGTGTTAATCTCAAGTGACCTACCAGGTAAGTATTGTACTGTATAATATTGTCTCCATAAATAGTTGGTAATAACATGGATCATTGTAGAAATGTATTATAAATTTGTACAGCTCCCTTGAGGTGATTTTGCACAAAAACGGCGCTATGCAAGTCATCCAATTATTTTTATTATTATTTTTTTAGCACAGAGGATAAAAATTACTACAAGCAATAATTAGTCGCCAGAAATATCAATACAAATTGAAAATATCTCTCTTGTAAAAATAAATGCCGCCGTTTCCTTAAAAATAAAGTTGGTTGTTTACAGGTGAAAAAAATACAATAAGCAGTTATTGTTGATGGAGGTACTTGTACATATTGAATTATTTGGCGTGTTGGAAATAAGCCGACGTGGCTCAGTTGTCCAGGGTATATGACCGTACATCAGAAGGTGCGGGTTCAATTCCCGTCGGCGGCATTTATTTTTACTCGGGAGATATTTTCAATTTGTATTGATATTTCAGGCGACTAATTATTGCCTTTAATAATTAAGAATCTTTGCATTTGGTCTGTCTGTAAATGTGTTTGTTTGTCTCATTTCCTTTTTAGAAGATCTGCAGCATCTACTTTATTATTCAATCAAGCCTTACTTTGATTAGATGGCTTACTTTCTTTCAAATTAGATATCGTCGTGTTTATTTTAACTTTTTATGTTTTTATTTTAACTTTTTATGTTAAAATTGTCATTGAGATAGCGACGTTTCTTTGAATGATTTTTTTTTAATTTACGTTAAATATATGGTTTATAATTAAGTAGAAAGCTAATTAATTACCTACTTACAAATATTATGAGTATAGGGGAAATTTTGGATTTGATTTATTTGAGAAAATTATTTCCATTTTTACTAATTAACCATGCGTATAGTTACTAATTAGTTAGCACGTTAAATTAACACGTAAAAATTAATGAATTTCGGCTTTACAATGTAGCCGGAAAATGTTAAGATGAAAGGTGTAATTGTGTAGTTTAACAAGTAAATATAAATTAGAACACGGAAGAGTGGCATATAATCTAATTACCGCCCTGTTGAAAAATCATCACGTGAACAGAGACGAAACGTCGCTTGAAATGGCTTTATCCGTCTTTGGTGACCAGTTCTGAATATCCAGGACTTACCAACCTACCTCTTACCTATTTCCTTCCCTTCCTCACTCCCTTCATCCTCACACTACACCGATTTAGAATCAGTTATAATCCCACTAGTTTCGGATAGTTGGGACTCTTGTGGGGTGCCCTCTCACTATGGAATGAAAACAGAAAACGATAGAAACATGGATTAATGTTTAGTTGATTATAGATTAATGTTAAATTTTGTCACCAGTGCGGAAGCCTTTAACAACTTTCAATATGTATAATGAGAATTATATAATGTAGTTAAATAAAAATAAATTTCAACTACTTTTTTAAGAACTTTCAATATGTATGAGAAATATATAATAAAGTTAAAAAATAAAATCTTCAACAACTTCTTTAACAACTTTCAATGTGTATAATGGGAAATATATAATATAGTTAAATATATAAAATCTCCATGAACTATGTAAATGCAGCAAGATTAAAAGTAATTTTATCAAATGGAACTTTGTGCTGGTGAATCTGATTAATTAATTCCGGTAATATTCCTTTCAAATAAAAGTTCGATAAATAAATTTAAGTCGTACTGTACATTAATCAACCTTCCAACGGTAATATTTAAATTAAGCTTGTGAATGTGATTACATATAAACATCAATAATTTGATCGTTTTGTTAATAGATTTAATAAGAAGGTTAATAATTCTTACAATCTTTCCATATCTCTACCAATCTCTACGATTGCCAGAGATAAATATTATGTAAGTTTAATAAATGGGTAGACTCACACGTGCTTTACATCAACTTAAAACCTTACTTTTTTTACATTTACTCCACAAGGGAAACCTTAAGGAAAATAATTTCACTCAAGACTTTCTATGTCACATTACACGGAGAAAAATGAGTATGGCTGATTTATTAAACTCTTGTTAAAAAAGTGACACAAATCAATTTCTTAACATATTAGTTGTTTCATAATATATCGGTACATGTTTTCATGCAGCTGCGCTTATCATGTTATTATATAATGACGAAATGGGAAAATATTAGTATTTTTATGAACGCTTGTTCCGACATCCTCATACACATTCGAATTGTTAGAAAATCTCTCAATTCATTCGTTAAAGGCCTGCAGTCCCAGGAATACAATTTTTTTGTATGTGGAACCGCACAAGAGTCCCAACTGCTTCCAGCCAATGAGACTATGGCATCCCCAATTGGGGTATGTTGTGAGGCAGAATTTAGTGGAAAAGGGAAGTAGATGGGAAAGAGGATGGTGGGGACTTACCTAGCTATTCAAATCAGGTCACCAAACACGGCTGCAGCCATTTTAATTTTGAATGATGGTCTTACACCAGGGCGATACTGATAGTATCTTCCAAACTGTAACGTGGCGCAAATATACTTTGTATTATTTTTATAGAGTAATTTGTGAAATAAAACAAATGAATCAAATAATATTTACTTGCGCACGCCGGGATTTGAACCCGCGACGTCCAGCTTGCTAGTAGGGAGCTTTACCCCTCGAATTTGACCAGATTATTAATATTTTTTTTTTATTTTTTTATTTATTATTTAACATTATAAATGATAACAATATGCAGACTTATATATATAATTTTTTCATTATTATACTATTTCTCCATAAGTTGAGGTCCAGGAGCTCGTGTTTATGGGAGGAGTCTTTACATTTAGTTCTAATGATTTTTTAAACAATTATCAAAAACTTTTGAAATAAATGCAAACATAATATTAACATAGTTACACAAATTAGAAAATTGTGTTTTTAAAGATAATTAAAATAATACATCTTTTTAGAGATTAAGTAAGCGTGAGGAAATTAAGGGTACAATATATCAAGAAAAATTTAGAAAAATAGTTTTTTTTAAAGACAATCAAATTAATATATATATTTTTTACAGATTGAGTAAGTGTAAGAAAATTAGGGGTACAATATATCATTATCCAATTTGAGGGACTTAATTAACTTTTTGAATTGTTCATAATTCACAGTTTCGGTTACACTAATTTTATTTTTGGACAATAATATATTGTACCATCTCACACCTAAATACGAATAGTGGTGCTGAGCCGTGGTCGTTCTAAGCATAGGAATGGCTATTAAGCCATTAGTTTTGAATCTATTGCTTATGCTATCTGAGGGGTGAACTTTATAAATAAAATATTCTTTATTAATTTGATATAAGGCGATTCTTTTATACAATTCTGTGATAGATGGTACATTAAATTCCTGAAATATCTCTAAAGTAGGGGAGTCATATGGTTTTCTAAGGATGATTTTTTAATTATTCTTTGAATTGTAATTATGGGCTGTAAAGAAGCCTTAAAAGCCCCTACCCACCCAATAATCCCGTACTGCAATAAGGACTGAATTAATGCATAATAAATTAGTAATGTTTTATATATGTTAAATTTATTAAGTATCTTGGAATTATAATTGATAATAACCTGAAATGGAAATACCAAATAGAAAATTTAGCTAAAAGAGTGCGTTCACTGATTCACATATTCATTTCATTGCGGGAAATTTTAAAAGCACACCACTTAAAAAATATATATTACGGACTATGTAATTCGATAATAACCTACGGTTGTATTGGATGTGGAGGTTCAGGAATAACAATATTAAACCCGCTATTAAAAGCACAGAAATCTATCTTACGAGTTATTATGAAGAGACCTTTCGGATATCCGAGTGACGCTCTCTACAGGGAATTTAATGTACTCGATGTTCGACAGAGTTACATAAAGAAGACAATAATCTATGCTCATAAAAATAAACATAAAATGAAAACAATCGAACACCAACATCAAACCAGAAGCAAAGGCAGAAATGACCTTTATATTCCAACAAGTACCACAGCGGCTTATCAAAAAATATTTTCATACCTGGGACCAAAATTATATAACATAATTCCTTCGCAACTAAAACTGTGTGAAATTCCATCCTTTGGCCCAAAAATAACAAAATGGTTACTAGACTTAGGCAGGTTGGAGTCAGAAATACTGTTAAAAAATATTGTATGATAATTATGTGTTACAAGCGCCTGATGTATTTCTTAAGTCTTATAGTCTTATTTCGATGTTAAAAAATATTGTATGATAATTATGTGATACAAGCGCCTGATTTATTTCTTCTGTTTACAAATTTAAATTTTTATTTTAATTTAATTTTCTTTTATTTTAATTTTATTTCTATTATTTTCATATTATTTTACTGTTTATTTTATTATGTATTAAAATATAGTAATATAAAGGCTACATGTATCCTCGCTTTCACTCTTGTAATCTCTCAAAATAAATTGTATCGGTGATTTCACCATTAAGTATATTCACTGTCAATTTGACTGTCCTAGAACGGGAGACCTTCCTAGTTGGACAGTCAAAATCTATGCTGTAATATTTTTGTAACCAACAAATAAATACATAAATATCAGTAAGGTTTCTCCGTGTATGGGATAATTTGTGGAGCGTAATTTTGAAGAGATAAAAGAGTGAACAAGGATCTTGAAGAGACCGTTCCACAGCCGAGCTGTTGATCTCAAGAACGAGTCGTATAAACGATCTTCTCATGTTACAAATTTTTAATAAAAAAAAAATTGATGAACATGAATAATTTCACGCAGGAACATTTCACTTCACATCACAAACAAATTAGTATGTTTGTTGTGTACGTAAGAAAAAGAAGAAACTTCTGATGTTGATCATTCTCAATTATTTCACCATCTACATACGACTGTGGTTACAAATTACAGCCTCTTTACGATAATTGATCTCATTTGATTCATTAATGTATGTTGCACAGGTGCCTATAATCCTAAAAGTCGTAAATAACTTTGCGATGGTTACAACATTCGCTTTCCAGTTCAAAGCAAAATAGATATTTTGATACACGGAGTTCGGAAATCGAGTCATAACTTTGGAAAACTTGCTCTATGTAGGTTTAGAAAACTCGGCCATCATCGAGAGTTACCTACGTCACCGGCAGCATAGATTGTTCTATCTCTCAGCCTGCAGGACTAACTTGCCAATTGTCATGCAGATAGGGAGAGCAATCTTGCTGTTGAACAGAATCCATTCGGATATATATAGACGTAGTTAGCATCAATGAAGTTGCCTTCAAAAGACAAACACTATTCGTACTACTAGTATAGTTGATACCCACTGTTTTTATTTTTGTAATTCTCCTTTACAAAGTATTTTTAATAAAATTGACACATTTGTAATATTTTAAATAAAAATGAACAAAATTGAATTGAATTAAATACCTATGAGCAATTATGTGTGCACCATAACCAGAACTATAAATAAATTGAAAGATAATAATTATTGTGATTTATGTTTGGGTTATTATGCCATGTCACGCTGCCTCCTTTTTTAGCCGACATTTCGGACAGCATTACAATGTCCATCATCGGGGCAGATTTGTTGTGATGATGCTGATAGATACATCGGGCATATGTGAATCACAAATCATATCAAATAATAAGTAAAAAAAATGTTTAATTCAATTTTACTCTCATTGATTGCCGCAAAACTGCCAATGCCATCAAGGGTATGGATTTATTTAGTAGAAACGGCGCTTGGATCATTTTAATTTAAAAAATCATTGCTAATAACAATTTAAGATAGCCGTTCTCCTGTTTGGAAGACATTTTATGGTTTGTCCTTTATTTTTCATAATTAGGTAATAATATCCATTAGAGGTCAAAAATATTTTGACATAGTTTACATAGTCCCCGTATATGGTCTCCGTGGTCGAGGGCTTGACTAGAAATTTCACGGGTTCAAATCCCGGCGTGCGCAAGTAAATTTTATTTGACATTTTTTTGTTATTTCACAATTTATTAATTTAAAATAATATATGGTTTATTTGCGGCACGTTCCATAGGGGAAGTCACTGTCAGTAAGACCACCATTTAGAATTGAAACGTTGCTTGAAATGGCTTTGGCCGTGTTTGGTGATCAAATTTGAATAACCGGGTACTTCCTCTTTCCCATCTTCTTCTCCTCCTCACTACATTCAGCCTCAGAAAATACCCCGATTTGCGATGCCATAGTGTCACTGGCTCCAGAAGGTTGGGAGCAGTTGGGACTCATGTCCGGTTTCACATATAAAAAAATCACAGTCAACCGAATTGGCCAACTAGCCATATTAAAAAGTAGAACGCAAGAAAGAACGTCTAGATGTGTATTTCGTGATACAAATATCTGGCCTTAAATTTCCTTTACAAAACTGTGTTCCACCATTTTTACGAAATTCAAATGGGATGACGATATACAATGCCTGGCAAGTGTAAGAGAGACAGAGAGCGTGCTAATTTTCCAGAAGGTACTTAGTCAGTGGCTATATTTATATTAATTAAAATTTGTATGGAAAGCACTTCTAGTTTCCTTTTTTTATCTATGGCAATGGTAATGGCGATATATGATATCCATCATAGTCGTTCTGGAAACGGCCGGGTTTGTCAAATTGTTACAATTAATAATATAATATTTAAACGCAAATAACAAACTTTGTAAACTGCTACATTTTAAAAAGCTATTAACATTTTTCAAAGTAAAAGATTTCTTCATCACGAAGAAACCTTTGGTTTTGAAACATGCCAAGTGAATTTACAACGATTGTAAAAAAATGATATATTTTTACGTCATATATTCAGATATCTACCATTGTCACAGTTTTTTGTCGTATTATTTAGTTATTAAAATTCCAGACACTATGTAAATTCATTTTTAGGTTATTTATGACACCTTTGCATAACTTTTACTTTTTACAATAGTTAACAATAGACTAGTATCTTTTAACGATATGAAATCATGTCAATTGCTCTCTTGCGTAGAGCAACACTGTTAGTTATATTAACCAGTTCCGTTGTTGTATAATATCCACTGATTATCTCCAACCTACATGTTCAAATTACTCTGCCTAAGCCACGAAGCTAAAATATAATCTATCCATCTATTAACAGTAAATTTACAACAACACGCTTTATTTTCTCTATTTCCTCTGTTTTATTTTACTATTTCCTAAGTGGAGTAATTTTTCCTTTTAAGTCCGACCGGTCAGTGGTTGAGTGGGCATAGCGCTTGGGTCTCACCCGAGCGTCGCGTGTTCGATTCCTCGGCTGGCTAAGTCCTCCGTCACAACACAAGCAACATTTTCGGCTTTCTGTGGTGGTAGTAGGAGATTTTCAAACATTGTTGTGTTATTCGTAACCCGGGAATGTTTGTCTTTCTTTAAAAAAAAAAAAAAAAGTCCACCTTACTTAACTATATAATCTTATTCATACCCAAATCTGATTTTTCATGTTTATTACATTGAATATTATCAAAGAAAACTTTGTTTTTCCTTATTTATTGGAAATTTAATCAAACAGTATACTGATATATATTAATACTGAAATTATAAATTATTTCAAGTACCTACATTTAAAGACCTATATATTAAAAACTCACTAATCCAAATTATAAAAGAAAAAGATAAATATCAATTTTTAAATGAAAACAGAACGCGACTTAGACATGTTTTTCTATGCCCAAAACTAAATACGTCTTTTGCACAACATCATTATACTTACCAGGGAAGAACCTTTTTCAATCGTCTACCAGAAGAAATCAGAAGCATTAATGATAAAACCCAAATACTGCTCTCTGTCAAGAGACACTTTAAAAATATTATGAAAAAAAAACTACTGTCACTTAATTAATCTCACAAATATCCTTAGTTTTCCATAACTTTCTTTCTTTTTTTAAATTTATTATATTAATATATTATCCTTCACTACTATAAAAAAAAATACTACAGCAAACATACATTTATGTACAATGAATTATTTAAGTACTAACAGAATGTACACTCCCCTTCCATACACAAGCAAATGCTTTCAATGGAAGAGTAGTAAAAAGACCCAAGATGTAAAATGAATTATGTACCATGTAAACATATTATTAAAAATAAAAAATAATTATTAAAAAAAAAAAAAAAAATATATGAACAATAATATTTGGATGATTTGTATGGAGGATTTTTTGTGTAAAATCACCTCAAGGGCGAAGTACAAATATTCCATACATTTCTACAATGATCTATGTTATTACTCACTATATATGGCGATAATATACAGTACAATACTTACTTGGTAGGTCACTTGAGATTAACACTTAATTATCATTAGCTGATTGTTTATTAGTGAAATTTAGATACAGGATTTAGGACATAATTGGAAAATTGGATATAACTAGACTTTCTCTCAGGAATTGTATATTTAATTTAAGGGTATGACAGCTTAAATAGGTAAGTTTTTAGTTTAGACCTGAATTTTGTTGGACTTGTTATGGATCTTAGTTCCGGAAGGAGTTTATTCCAAGCCTTCAGCCCAGATTCTCCGAAAGCGCGATCACCAAACATAGTATTTTATTATTATTACAAACTTAGTATTTGGCTTGCGCTTAGGTTACATCAGTCCGCCTACAGCTGCTGATGTTGCTGATCTAAGAGTTGACTGTCTCAGACCAGTGTTTTTTTCGGTGGAGCCGTTTAATTGATGGATTTAAACACCATCCAGCACAATTTGTATTGGATTCTTTCAGGGCATTTGAGCCAGTCAAGGTTACGAAGGTGTTCTGAAATGTACGTCAAACTTTTTCATTAACTTTTTTAAGGTTATACCCATCAATGAAATATATCATTGAAGAAGAAGATAATACCAATAAATCTAAACGAAACATGAAACAGAACAAGACGCAGAAAATAAATACAAACGTATTATTTTTTTCTTCAATGATATATTACATTGATGGGCATAACCTCAAAAAAAGTTTTAATAAAAGTTGTTCCCATATATTCTTACTTGTATTATTTTGACTTCTTATAAAAAGTCAACAGATATCTCAAATAAATAAATAAAAATCAGATATGTTTATCCAAGACTCTATCTAGGTTACAAACCTATTTTAATTTGGGAAAATTTAGTTGCAAGATGATATAGTTATTTCTGAATTAAAATATGAAATCGACAAATATTATTAACTGGGTCCCAATGGTAGAGTAGTTAATAAGCTTTTCCTGTAAGAAAGGAGATTCTGGGTTCGATTCCTAGTCGCGACCGTTATCTTTTTTTTATTTTCTGTGTCTTGTTCTGTTTCATGCTTCGTTTCGATTTATTAGTATCATCTTCTTCTTCAATGATAAATTATATTGTCTTCTGTGAAATCCATAAGGGACCTCGGGGTCACATTTTATCCCAAACTTACCTTTTAAGACTTTCTCAAAAGTGGAAAATTGCTTACTGGTTCTTTGGTACCCAAAAATTTCGTAACACGATGATGATAACCACACTATTATGAAATCAACTTTAGCCTAAATAAAGTTTGAAATCGAAAGATCGTATAGGTATGAGAATTGGAGAAAACCTTTTCCTTTCAAATACACATATAGATCAAAAAAATATCTGTTTATGTAAAGTACGTTATTCACGATTAAAACTATAATAATACAAGAATATCCCTACATAATTAAAAAAAACACATATTTTTGTTTATTTGTTAGATAGGTTCTTAATTAAAGTTCAATCAAAACCACTCGATTTTGATTATTGGAAATTTCTAACTGTTTTCTTAAATTACTTAAATATATGTTTTTGTTTTATTGAATTAATAGAAGATTGCCTTTATAATCAAAAAACTCCTCATCTCGTTCATTTATATTTAGTGACCATATCTGAAAACCCAGGTGGGTACATATATATTTTTATTGGGTAGGTTAACTCTTCCCAATGACAGATTTATAATAAATACAGTCTTGTAAATAAGGAATCCACACGTATAATTAAGGTTCGTAAATACCTAATAAAAAATCCTGTTAATGTTAATGCAATTCACATAGGTATTATTGTTTACGAGTTTGAGTATTGATCCGTATAAGTTATCACGATTTGCGATATGGAAAATGTGTGAAAATAGCACGACTTTGATATACGAGGAGATTTATAATATAATTATGTTTTGTGAAATGTTTACGCACAAGGATTATCTCGTGATATTCTTGACCTGAGGTCGGTTAGCGAGAATCTTGTTAGTAACATAAATATCATCCTACAATCTTTTTGAATTGTTTGGTTCTTAAAAAATGATAGGGAATGTTTTTTATAAAAAAAACGCTGATTCTATTTGATTTACGAACTGTTTTTGGGAATAATGATTTTTAAAGAGGGGTTTTAAGACATATTAATTGTAGGTGCTGCTTGGTAGATGTCTGCATTTAATGTGTTCAGTTTTGTGTGTTAATATTTCTATGTTCAAAACTGTTCTTTTGGTGAAATCCATGGTAATATTCTGAACGCAAGAGACGTAACATATTAGTAATGAAGAGGATGCTACAAGCCAAAAATGTGTATATTCTTGGTATACCTTATACTGTAGGTAATAGGCATTAAAATTACTTGACAAACGGAGTCTAGAAACGTTCGATTTCAAGCACAAAACTGGTTTTATTTATTTTATAAATAATTTTGTAAGACAGCCTAAAAGTGAATCAATTGACTCTGTCACAGATAACCTTTGCTATAATATTGTTTTTAAGTTGTTTCCTTTGTGAGTTCGTACATTTCTATTGAAAAATATTTTTTTTTAGTAGTTTACATTTATATTTTTTATTGAGTAATTTATTTTTTATCTGTATTCTATTCAAACAAAACGATAGTAAAACCTTCAATTTATCTAAAGCATATTTTATGGTAATCATAATGTACACCAATTCGTTACAAAGATAAATCAAAATAGTGATTTAGTATTAAGCTTCGCCTTAAGCTGCCATATAGTTATTTAAGATGTCATTTAAATTTAAAGTTAAAAATTTTTTTTGATAAAGAAGTACTGCTGTATAATTATTAGTACACATGGCAACTGTTTTGCCTTCCGAGGTCATTACCAATCAATGGCGAAGCCACTAACAAACGATTTATTTATATTATTTCCGTAAGGCTGGCCGCATACATACGTTTTCCGTATTCGATTTCCGAATTCGTTTTCCGTATTCGGACATCCGAATGCACGGAATCAGTAGAAAATACATTAACTGCCGCACACGTTCGTTTTAGTTCCGAACGGAACAAATTCCTTACGCACGTTCCGAATGTAAACTGGCGCGTTCGGAGAAACCGAATGGAAAAAACCTAATGACGTCATGTGGAACGCAGCTCTTGCATACATTTTGTTTGTGCCGACGCAAACGTTCGGAAATTTCCGATCAGTAATTCAGTGTTGCCAACGGATCTTGACCTAATATCGCCGTTTCTCATACATAAGGTAGCGTAAAGTAGCCGAATTTGCTGTTAGGTGGGACATGTTTAAACTTGATGTTTTACGTGAAAATAAAAATTTCGTGGGGGGGGGGGGGCTAGAAAATTTCAAGAAAATATAAAATTTGTCCCCAGAAAAATAAATTTCATGGGGGAGGGGGGTGGCTAGAGAATTTCGGGACATATTTAAAATTGATGTTTTTGAAATAGCTTAATTGGCGACCAGTCGCCTTTTAGATTTTTTCGGCGCCGATTCTCGCTCTGAGTAGCCTAAATGGCGATATATCGCCCTTGTTGGCAACACTGGTACTGACGTTTATACATTCCGAATGAATAAAAACGAACGTTTGCGCTAGTCTCACGGAATTCCGAATACGGAAAACGAATTCGGAAATCGAATACGGAAAACGTATGTATGCGGCCAGCCTAAAGGAGCTTATAATAAAATATAAAACAGACAAATTACTTTTATTTTTAATTATTGAAGACAATATTAGCGATTCCTAAACTAAAATCTGAAACAGAAAAATTATAAAAAGATACGGTCACATCTAGGTATCGAACCTAGGACCCTTGCCTTGCCGGGGCACATCTCTACCAACTGAGCAATTAAATATTACATTTTGAGGTTATACTCGATAAGTTATTCCAACAATGTTAGTGGGATATCGTTTGTTTTTTATGTGATTTCGAACAGATAAAGCAGAGACTCCATATTATTGAAATATGCTTTGGTAGAATGTACAATGTTTTGACACAAAATAAAAGTATTATCTTCTTTTAGAGCTTCTTTCCCCAAGGCCGTTCCCAAGCCAAAAGATGCCTGGCGCTAGCAAAAACCTTTAAAGCACTGCCGCGCATTCCCAATTTCTGCCGCTTTATAACAAGTTTCTCTTTAACTCTTTTAGGACAGGTTGTTTCGGAGAATTTGAACAATTCATCAAATTTCAACATTCAAGTTCTGTGAAAGATTTTTCAAGTTCTTCGATCAATTCGAAGAGTTTTTTAATATCTCTTGTAAGAATTTAGTCACAATTATAAAGGGCTGTTAACAGACGTACTGTTTTGCTGTAGACATCAATATGGAAAGAGAAATTAGAAACACTTTCATTGCCTTAATTGTGGTCAACTATACATAAGTTATTTTTCCATATCTTTCATGTAACGCGTTGAAAACAGATCCAGTTATTTTAATTACTATGTTGGTAGAGTAATAGCTTTAATAGGAAATCAAATTGAATGATTAATTAGCAGACCCATATGCCGGACACAATGAAAATGTATTGAAAAAAATGAAACATCTTATTTGACTAAGTATTAGAGGTTTATTTTATAACAAGAAAATCAACAAACATAATATCAATAGGTATAAAACATAACAACAACAAATCATTTATATATTTTGTATTGCACAAGAATACAAATTGTTTGTAAGGGAGAAAACAATGTAGTAGACATAATAATTATTTTTAACAAATGATTAGAACAGGTATAGAGACACCTATGAGTAAAATCACAAGAATAAAAATTATACATTTTTTCACCTGAAAACATTTTATTGATATTAGTATTTGTAATATTGACCCCTTGACTGTTGAATCATAGGTCTGAAGTTCGTAGAATGCTGTGAAATATATTCATTTGTGTTCAGCGATATTGGACTGACCGCATCACTCTTCGGCGTCGGCTGAGCGGGCTGCTGTACATAGTTGTATTTCTCGTATTCCGCTGGGGGAGAGACTTGGGCAGACTGTGGAGACTGGGCAGGCTGGTATGCAAGAGGTTGTCTCTGTTGCAGATGATTCCCATATACATACTGGTATTTGGTCTGAGGATTTCCCTGGTAATAGCTCAGCGAGTGTGGTCCAGCGGCTGCGTAAAGATTACCGGCATGAGACGGGGTATAACTATACGCCTGTGGCGAAGGCTGGCTGTAAATGTAATTATTAGAATAAGGCTGTGCTGAAGCCAAGTGACTGTACCCAGCCAAAGGAACTTGGTTACTATAATAGGCGTGAGTCAAGGGTACAACGCTCGATTGAGAACCTGCCACTGGTGGCTGGGGGGTCACAAAGTTAACTACTCCGCCTGTTTGGTATGACGCAGAAACGTGAGCATTTTGGGAGTCTTGTTGGATTTGATTGCTAGGTAAGGGCTGGGGAATAGCCTGTTCTGCAACCTGAGGAACGCTTGCGTAGCCAACATGACTCGCGAAGACACTGTGAGGAATCAAAGATAACTGCGTCTGCCCTTGCGCATCCTTTGTAGAAATCAACTGGAACTTAGGCACACTGACTGGCTGGTAAGCATACTGGGGTAATGCTTGTGCCTGAGGAAGGTAGCTATACTGCTGGTATGCGTCCACTTGTTGAGGGTTCTGCTGAGGAACTGGATATACTGGAGGCTGTGTTGATGGAGTTTGTTGTTGCAGGCTCTCATACTTCGTGCTAGGGGGTTTTTGGTGGCCATTGTCTCTTAAAATTTCATTTTGCTGTTGGGGCTCTTTGTGTTGTCTAGCTTTCCCATTTGCAGAGTCATCGGCCAAAATGGATGCTGTTGATAGTAATAATACCTGCAAGTACAAGATAAACAAGTGAACTCCTAGCGTAGAGATATATTTGTTTTATTTACATATTGAAAATAATAAATAATTATAAAATTACTAAAGAATATCAATTAATAGTTATTCAACACAATGTTTAATGTTTACAATAGATGTAAAAATATATTTTGTAACGTAATTTGAAAGAACTTACAAGTAAGAGCATTTTGACAGTGTATGGAAGAACGAGCAGCCTTCAAAAACTTCCAATCAACTGGACTGGTTAATTTGTCTAAGACGGTCGTACGAAAACTCCTAACAACGTTTATGTTAGGAGGCAAATGTCTCGCGTTCCACGGTCACCACACTTTATATAGGAGAACTTTCTTGTTCGGAAAATTTTCCAAGTACACTTAATCCAATAGGTATCTACCAGCATTGGTACTAGCCACTGGCCACAAGTAGGTACCTGATCCAGACGAGAGCGGAACCTGCTGCAAAATGCATTGCTCTCTGAGGTTTCATTCACACCAAAAAAATCAGGGCTGTCAAATGAAACAAGAATACTTTCGTGTATTTCTAAAAGCTGACACCATAAAGCCAAGTTTAACAGTTATTTTATAACTTACTCGTAGTTATGTATTTGTCGGCTTCGACCGAGTTCAACACTATTTTAGACATAATCAACTAGCAGCTTTTCATGAAAATATCATTTCGGAGGTTCTCGTTCGAGCGTACCAACAAATTTTCTGCTTCAAAATGAAGTCCCTGTATCAGGAAATTTTTCATACAATTTTCTGTAAACTCATCGAATAATAATATATATTCAATAATTTTTAAAGTGGAATAAATTATTGATTAAAACCTGAAATTATAATATTTAATAATTGTATAATTATTGTAGAATGTCTTTCAATCACGCATGAAGATAGCAGCTAAAAATGTGCAATAATAAAATGTTTGTAGTTCGTAGTTGAAGTAATTTACAGTTAAATATGACGGAAGTTGATGTTCAGTTCAGTGGTCAAAGCAATACCCCGGCTAGGTTGAAGTCCTTGGATCAATTCCAAGATGGAATTCTGTTTCATTTTTCCGTTTGAGAGTGGATACTATTGTATTAAATGATTAAATATTTCCAATTTGAAAGTTTACTTAGTAAATTTCCTCACCAAAATGAGACGACGCACTTATATTTGATGATGGAATTCTAGCTCAATTATATAAAATCAAGTAAGTAAGTCAGTAATGATAAAACATTGTAAATAAATAACAAAAATATAAATTATTATTTTTTTGGTAAACTTATGTTTAAGACAAGATTTTTTATGCATAGCACAAAGGGTAACAATTATTTATAAGCAATAATTATTAGCCTGAAACACTCATCCATATTGAAAAATCTCCTGATTAAAGATACATAACGCCAACGGGACTTCATATAAAATAAAGTTGGTTGTTTTCAGGTGAAAAAATGTAACAAGCAGTAATTGTTGAATGAAACACTAGTATATATTGAATTATTTCGCGGATAAGAAATAAGCCGCCATAGCTCAGTGGTCAGAGCTGTCGACCGGAAATCGAAAGGACACGGGTTCAAGTCCCGTTGGCGTCATGTATCTTTTATCATGAGATTTTTCAATGTGGATGAGTGTTTCAGGCTAATAATTATTGCTTATAAATAACAAAAATATAAGTAATAAAACGCAAGATCTATTAATAAGAGATTCTTTGAAATAATAATAGATTATTTGGTAGTCCATATTTGGACTGTTATAAGTGTTTTAGGTAATTTTACAATTTAAGCTGAACAATCAAATTTAAAAATGCGGAATATTTTATAACAATTTAAATTCACAACTTTCTCACAGTTTCAAATGTGGAAAAGTATTAAAAAGAAAATAATTTAAGCTGGACAATTAAATTAAAAAAATTGAAACATTTTATAACAATGTTAATTCACAACTTTTCCACAGTATCAAAAGTGGATTTTTAAGAGGGACAATTAAATTAAAAAATGTGAAATATTTTATTTTATTATATTGTTAATTCACAACTTTTCCACAGTATCAAACGTGGAAAAATTTCAAAAAGAAAATAATTTATATTTTTCTTCAGCTTACTTAGATAATTTTACAATTTAAGTTGAACAATCAAATTAAAAAGTGTTGAATATTTTATTACAATATTAATTCACAACTCTTCCACAGTTTCAAATGTGGAAAATTATTAATTCATATTTTTCTTTAGTTTACTTATTTTTCCGTCGCCCTAGCATGTTATTCGCGAGCGCAGCAGTTATGGCGTAAAGTAACTACACCAGCTACGTGTACGTTGTACGTGTACGCGGGTATCATAATTGCAAGTGGAGAAATGTAATAGGCTTGTGGACTCTAATAATCATTATATATTATAGAAAATGTGAGAATGACTGTACTTCAATGTCGTTTTCATGGGATTCCTGATTCCGATCAATGATATTAGATCATTTAATTAAAAAAATATATATTTCCGTTATGCTTGTATGTAATAATACAACGGTTCAATAAACTCGGATTTGCTTTGATTTAAAATGTAAATCAAAAGTGGAACTGATTGTGGGATTGACAATTCAGACGAGTGACATAGCAGGTATAAAAATTATTTTTAATCAATTAATAATCCAATATTTGAAATATAAATGTTTGTTTAAATTTTTGAGAGATGTCGTTAATTTTTTAGTCTAAATGTGTATTATACATGTTAACTTCTGATCGCCTTTAAAATAATCCTACAATTACAATATGACGTGATCTTTCATGGGTCTGCGCTATTATTATACAATATCTCATATTTTTGCGTTAAAACTATGATCGTTCGGATTCAAAAGGATTCAGGTTTTATCGTTTTTATTTTCATGTTTTTATATAGTCTAAATTTTAAAACATAATGGTCTTTTGTCGTTTTAATTGCATTATGATCCGCGTATGTGAGTTTACACGTTTATAGAAAGTAATTTTAACTGAAATGATTAAACCAATTTATTGCAAGTACTGCTCTAGAGAAAGATAGATGGATTAGGTTCAAGTGAAGGGTTTGCTGAAACTTTCGCTTCCTTCACTTCTTCATTATATTTTCTTTCCTTTTGATGCAAAGAAGGTTTAACTATAACTATCTTGTACATTTACAGGTATGTATATCGATATATATATATATATATATATAAAATACTTGTCGAGTATGCCAATTTATTCATATTTGCTTTCAATGGGCTTGCAATGATTTGAACCGATTATTATCTGTGAAAATTTCTCTGATTGTATTTTGTATTGAATTAATTATGACTGTGTAGCTACATTGAACACTTTGCTAGATTTTATTTCATTATATTATTATTATTTCGAGAGATGTTACTCATAATTGCATTTAAAGGAATACAAAATTAGACATTAAATTAAACAGAAAAATGGATTGCGATATGAAAGCAGAGCTTTGTGATCAAATAATCGAAAATGCAGTTTATCGTATAGACATCTTTTTAGCTTAAATCTTCGATCAGATTTCGCTTTTTTAGGTAAAATTGTAAGTCATTATAATATTACGTCCATCTAGAAATTAGTCTAGGAAAGCACTACCGACAATTTTTAATACAAATAATAAATGTACATTGTGTTCTAGGTTCGTAATGCGAAACTTCTGGGGGTGATTATTCTTCCATTAAAAAAATCCTGATACCTAATAAAGTTTTTTAAACAATGCAACTGACTCAAAAAAAATCTAGTGTAGGTAATCTAAGCTTCGCTTTTGCGGATCGTGATGCACGTGTTCAAATAACATGGTTAGGTATATGCCTAGTAACAACGCTTATTCATTTGGAAAAAATGTAAAATAATGTAAATTCAAAATCAATATAATTTAAAGAATAGCTGACCGAGTGCAAAGAAATCATAATTATTATAAAGGCGTATTTATACGAACGTTTTGTAAACCACACAAAAAATTAAAATTTGTGATAGTTTTATTTTTTTATTTTAGGCATTAAGGTTTAAGTTGTAAAACCCATTTTGAGACTTGGGACGTTTTAGTTTCAAGATTAATCAAAATTATTAATTTCGAATAAAATACCGTATAAAAATAAGAAAAGACAGGTTAACTGGAAAGAAACCTAGACACTGACTAGAACATCTGACGTGGGTATTATTCTAATAACTTTAAATTACTTTCTACAGATATCTAAATAAAATTACCAAATAAGAACAAGATTCTCAACTGCTCCCCACCGTCTGAAGCCAGTGAGACTATGGCATCCCCAATTGACGTATGTTGTGAGACTAAAGGTTGTGGGAGTTGAAGAAGATGGGGAAGAGGTAGCTGTGAGAGTACCTGGATTTTTAAATCTGGACACCAAACCGGGCAAAGCCATTTCAAGCAATTTCAATTCTGACTGATGGTCATACACCAGCGAGTATCTTCCACATCTGGAATCAAATAAAACTTCTGTGCGCGCGCCAAACAAATTTGAACCCGAGACCTTTGGCGGATTCTATCAAAATAGTCATAGCCACTTCTAGCATCAACCCCCAAAATATTAATTAATTTATTGCTCTTTACAGAATGCAAAGCATAATTTTTCACATGCTGAGCAACCTCACCAGGACTAGGCTAACTAACTAACCATCACGCCGTTTCCCCGCAGGGTTATGCAGAGAGGACGGACCTCCAAACAACTCGGTCTTGACACACACTTCTTGCCTCATTCACATGCATACATCGTCTCATACATACACTTATATTATTCTGACTCTTGACATGGCCTTAGTCAAGTATCTGATTAACTTGATCATGCCATGTCTTCCTCGAGACTAGGCCTGTACCAATATTCACTGAACTGTCCATCAGGCCCTAATATCTTCTCATCTTCCAAATAATGATCATAGATATTTAGATATTTGTATGACTTCATCCTGATTTCAGCCATCAGTATTTAGTTTTGAAAGATACTCACGATCTTTGCTAATCTGCTTAGCCGACTTGAGAGACTAATCCAGCGAACAACAATTCGTGACATTGGTGTCGTACTAAAATCGCACTTAATGGCTAAGCCGGATTTTTCTCACACTTTCAGAATACTTTCCTTGTTAGTCATAAAACCTCTGTATATTTTTTCTAATATTTCTCACAATAATAACAAATTAGGTATTACTTTTTAAAGTATCAATCAAAACTGAAGACCGTGGTTGCATATATATTATTTTTCATCTTTATCCTTTTAAATTTAAGGCATAATATGTTGTATATGTATGTTTCTTCATCCTTGTTCTTTTATAATGTAATTCTTTTTTTCTTATGTCCTTTTTAAAATAATAGTTTTTTATGTATTTTTTACAATCAAATATCATGGTCACCCTACATTTTTTCGACATTATACTGTAATGAATTGGCTGAAATTATCTTAATATGTACCCAATTTGTAGAATAATTAATGTAAAATATTGTTCTACCAAAGTATCATTTTTGTGAAATTTTTATTATTTTGTAAAATTATTAACCTCAACGCAGGCTTGTACTAGTGAAGTTAAAAATTCTATTTTTTAAAAGATACGATGTAAAGAAACAACATACAATTAACTGTGGCGTTGGGTGGAATAATCCAGATGGTCTCGCTGAAAGCAAACAACGTGACCTACCTACGACAATACGTTGCGAGTTGGTCTGGCACATTACGCCACCTAACTAGAAGATTCTAACCTATCGCCTATGCGTAATAGCAGCGCCACCGAAAGTTCCAATAGGACCCAGACTGAGCGAGTGTCTCCGTTTAACTTGCGATCTCGCCTACCTACGAAAATAATATAATATAAATAAGTCAGTCATCAATTAGCCGTCAACAATTTTCAAGTCTCATGAGTGATAACCCGTGCACCTCCACCGCGCGAAGGACATTATTCCCGGCTCTGCTCATGGACTCCATCGGGACATCATCATAGCTCTAATAACTCAAGGATGTGATGTCTAATATCATTAAGATTCTTCTATATCTTAAGCTGGAGTAAACATACATATGTACCTATACAGGGTGCTTTACTTACTTTAATCAATATTTTCTGAAGTTATTCGGAGTAAAATTAAGGACATTTTTTAAGAGGGTCTTCGGGGTCTTCAGTGATAAATTTTTTGTATGTACCGCACCAAAGTCCAACCGTCTGGAGTCTTCCCAATTGGGTTATATTGTGAGGATAAAGGCAGCAGGGAGGGAAGTAGATGGGGAAGAGCAAGGTGTAGAAGTACCCGGCTGTTCATCTGGTCACCAAACGTGGCTAAAGCCGTTTTAATTCTGAATGTTGGGAAGTTAGTTAGCTAAGAACTTCACAGATGCACTTATAGAGGGTAGTGCAAAGAGCTTACTTGGAAGTCCGCAAGATGGCAGCTAGTAGTCAGTAGTCGCTAGGGCCAGTTAGGCTGCTTCCAGACAAACATTGTGTTTGCAGATCTCATTTAGCCAGCTCCTAGTTAGGTCGACCATCGAAGTCACTCTTGAAATACTCGAAGTATTGAATAAATCCATGATTTAATAGAAAGAACTTATTCTCTAAAATATTTGAGAACTGTTTGTGGGAACACAACAGTGGTCTTAGACCAGAGAGAGAAGGAGAGTATCTTCTAATCAGGAACGTTCCGCAAATATACTATATATGAATTATTATGAATAGATTGTTAAAAAACACAAATTATTGAAATGTTGCGCATGCCGCGACGAAAATTTTTACAAATATGTGAGCCAAGGATAATTGACTTGTTTTACTATTATTGCATTTTTACTATATATATGTTCATGTTAACATAAATCAACATTTGCATCAAAATTTGGCGGATGAATTATTATCGTATCTACCGCAATGGTTTCCAAATACAAACCGGTTGGTAAGTGAAGCAAAATTCTAGATCGAACCATGGCAAAGAACATTATTTGTTTATTCGAAACATTATAATTTAAAATAAAATCGAATACTTTCATACTGTCCTAGATGAGTTACATTATTACAGTTCGATTATTGTATTTTTTATATTTTAATAAATAGATATCTTTTTAGAAATCGATCGTCTTGATAAAGTAGCTCTCAACCTCAAAGAGGCTGAAAACCCTATACGTTTAGCACTGAATACGTATGTTTTCGGTATGATAAAAAATGCATAATCTTGTTATGCATATAAAACTGTTTTTTTCCCACATCTATAAAAAATGTGTGATGCAAAGTTCTAAAATTTTTATACGACTTCCTCAATTTTTATAAAGAAGAGTGCCTGTGGCAGGAGGAGTTTTTAAATTTTGAAAGAGAGGAAGATTGGTGAAATTTTGCACACTTGATTTTCAAAATAAGAGGAAGGTCACTGTCTACATGAAAAACCACCCCATTCCTTTTTCCCACCGCTAAAATCAGAATTTTGATCCTTCTTGATAAAATTTTATGACGTACAAAATAGGAGAAAAATTCTGTGTAAAGGTCGGGCAACGCCGGGTACTTAGTTAGTTTTAATATAGATAAATTATGCTCGTAAAAATCGAAAAGTAGTTGACCGATATCGCTGAAAAATTCAAAGTTTGTTCTTATTAGTGCCAAGAGTGTTTAGAGAGTAGTAGTTTGAATGGTAGAAGAGTCGGGGACATCCAAGGAATACTTAACGCAATATCTCTCCACTTTAATGAGATACAAGTCGATTTTATGTAGTTTTTTAACAGTAACATTTTGGTATACATTAGTGAATGGTGGAAGAAGTTGGAGGCGCTCATAGCGAATAGCAAAGCATTGCTAATGTCGCCTATAAATGTACTTTCCAACAGCATTAATGTTTAGTGCAATTCTTAAATAAAAGTGCTACATAATAATGAGTAATGATATATACGATGATATTTAATTATACACAACACAGCGCACAAAAAACAAAGAAATATATAAATACAAATATTGAACTTCTCGCACTAACAGATGTTCAATATTGAATAACCCACGATTTATAAAATAAATTGAATGTAATATTTGAGAATTTTTTCAACGCCGCATTTTCTCTAGCAATTAGACGGCAAACTTTACTTTTATGTAGAGATTTAATGTGTGTATTTTACTAATTTCTACTAGTCGTTACTTATTATAAGCAGACAATCGTGATTTAAAACAATTTTACGTTACTGAGGAAGATTGAAAACTAGACTAAAAAGGGTAATCAATCATTTTTGTTAAACTGTTTACTTGTAGAAACGAGCAAAATAATTAATTTTAATATTATATAATATATCATTGAAGAAGAAGATAATACTAAAAAATCTATACCCAAGATCCCTTGTCTTACCGGGACAGCGTCTTAACCACTCGATCATTGAGACCTAGTTATTAAACGTCAAACTTATCGATCTCATATTACAAGGCTGCCCAACCTTTTTAGCAGTTGGGCGAAATTGACGATTTTGAATCACTGGCGGGCCACTGAATACCTGACGGTTCCTATTTCCATGGGGGGGGGGGATTGTTAGAGAATTTCTATAAAACATAGTTCCCCACAAAAAATAAATCTAAATAAGTGCTCCGCGCAAAATATTTGGAATCCATGGGGGGGGGGGGTTGTTACGGAACTTCGCTGAGAAAAAATTCCGCACACCCGAACATCATATGTGATACCCCACAGCAATTTTTCGAATTCCATGGGGGGGGGGGGGTGGCTACAGGATTCCATTTCGACGCAAAAAATATTATGTCGTAAACCGGTGTATTTTTGTTTCAAAAGTAAGTTCAACAGGTTAGATTTTTTCGTCGCTGATTCTCGTTCTGAGTAGCCTAAATAGCGATAAATCGCCGTCGTTGGCAACACTGGTGACCGCGCGCAAGCTGCATTGTTTGTTTTACCGCGGGCCCGCGACACTTTTTCAAATTGGCGGATTGGCGGGTTTTTTGAAAATGTTTCACGCGGGCCACTTATAATTCGTTCGCGGGCCACATTGTTGCCCGCGGGCCTGGGGTTGGGCAGCCTTGTCATATTCCAATAGTTAAGTGGTTAAATCGCTATCATGGTAACACAAGAGATGCTGGGTTCGATTCCTAGTTGTGATTGTTATCTTTTTTTTATTTTCTGTGTTTTGTTCTTTTTCATGTTTTGTTTAGATTTGTTAGAATTATCTTAAGAAAAGTTAAATAAAAAATAAAAGTTATTACTAAAAGTTAAAGATATGATAACGAAATTCTGCAGTTATTGAATGCTTGCAGTCATGATGATTGTAATTTCTATAACGTAAGAAATTCTTTAAAAAAGTACTATAGGATTCATATGTCTTATACTGATTTATAAATGAGGAAATTCTAACTATACAATTGTAAATGTTCTCCAAAATGCCCTGGAAAGAATCTCAGATTTGTGATGTCCCGAAAGAAACCATTCATCTGTTCTGAATGCAATTACTAATGTTATCCAAATAAACCCTGGTGTAGACGGTACCTACCAGCGAATAACATAAAAGATTATTTCCCTATTATGGCAACATTCTGGACAGGTACCGTGTAAATGGTACCCACAGCGGGCAGCGGACGTAAGTCCGCTGGCCCAAAGATTCTTGATTTCCCGTTTTCCTCGACTGGTGGTGTCTTTTGGTTCAGACCGTCTACATTCTAGAAACTTCCATGTTTATTTATTGTCGCGTATAACTGGTAACGATGTGTTTTAAATAAACTCAGTGAACTTCAATCTTCTTTTATTCAAACAACCTTCTGATATTTAGAGTCATGTTAGAACCCGTTTTGTAGGTTAAAGTTAATAAATTACATCTTTGCGATTCTTTCAAGGATAAAGAAACCATCCTCATTTCGAATGCAATCAACAATGTTCCCAAAATTTGTTTTGATAGCATCGCCATTCCATTGTAAGAATATTATGTAGGTACTAAATACACAATTTGGCTGTCCTGAAACGGGAATTTTTCCCAGTTGGACAGACAAAGGTTCATTTTGTTATATATTGTTTGTAATTTATATATATATAAAATAAATGATGAATTTTTGGGTGAATTTAATATAAGTTATCGGATATATTTTGTAAGTTTGAGTTTTCAATGTAAATATATATAAATTACCATTTTAAAATTAAAATTTGTACTCGCGAAAAATCTAATTTTTATTTAGATTGAAATCTAACTGCTCTCATAGCAGTCTCTGTAGGCAAAATTGCAATTCATAAAGCAAATAAGTTGCAGTAAGTGCATACTGTACCTCGTAAGCTAAATGCACACCTGAGATAAGTTACTGTAATTTTGTATCGCCGTAAGGTAATAGTAACAGTATAACAACTAACAGCCTCGACATTGATTGCAAGTTCCGGTCAAAAGTGAAAACGTGACGGACCACTCTCGTTCAGAGGAGAGGCTGTGTAATCTGTGCATTCCTACCGCACAGTACCTGTCTGAAGGGAGATCACGTCATCTCTCACACGCCACACACAAATTAGCCTAGAATTTAATTCAAAAAGACAAAGAAGGGCATATCCCCTTCCCCTTATTTTTTGAACAAATTCATTTTTAGATTATTAATTTTGTTATTACTTTAAAATTTAGAAAGGTAGGTACAGATACGTAAGTTAAATCACCAGGTGCTCTGTAAACAATATTACATATTAAAAATTATTATTATATGTTTATCTGAGACACTATCTAGGTTACAAAACCAACTCTACAGAACTTTTTAATCTTTCAAAAAGATAAATTGAATGTTTACAAAGGAATGATTTAATAAGTTTCGTGACAATATTGTTTAGTTCTGAATTTTATATATGAGATCGACAAAAGTGACTAAGTATAATCATTAGGTCCCAATGACCGAGTGGTTAAAGACGTTGTCCCGGTAAGTCATATTTTTTTTATTTTCTGTGTCCTGGTCTATTTCATGTTTCGTTTAGTTTGATTAGTAGTATATTCTTCTTCAATGACATATTTATGTTATTATGCTTTATAAATTCATCTTAATATCTAGAAAATTTTATCAACAAATGCCGTTTATCAGACAGTAATTTTTTCAGCATTATAATAAATGTTTTAGGGTAATTCTAAAAACTTCATTTTTTCAAATGAGCGAAGCTAGCAAGCAGTCCATAATGGAGTGCTGATACCAACCCTTGTGTATGGTAGCGAAGGGTGGAACAACAGTAAAGATGAAAATCAATAGCGTGATTGCTAGTTAGTAAGTTCCATTTTTACCCTTGTTTTTCTGTTTATTTATTTAACAGTTCTACTAGTCAAGCATTGTGATATTGGTTTAGTAATTTTTGAGATCATTGGCAGTTCATGTTATTATCCAACAGATTTCTTAATAAAACACATCCCAGATGTATTCAGTCCTAAACTCTAACTTGTATTTTTGGATGTCACGATTATCAAACTAGGCTCGTGCCTTTATTGCGTTGGCGAAACGTTTTATTCAAATCTGATCACCAAACACGGCTAAAGCTATTTCAAGCAACGTTTCGATCCTGAATGGTTGTCTTATACCGGGGCGATACTTAGAGTATCTGCCATTTTGGAACGTGCCGCAAGTATACCACATATTATTTTAAAGGAATTGTTGTAATCTTAAATAATAGAGATAATTAAACGGGTTAAAAGTATATTATCAAGAGTGCAACAGAAAAGGACATATTATGATATTAAATAATAGACATAATAAGATGGATTAAAAACACCTTCCCAAGATCGCAACAAAGAGGCATGTTGTGATCTTAAATAATAGAGTTGATGAAACGGGTTAAAAGCACATTCCCAACAGTACAACAGAAAAGGGCATATTTTAAGCTTAAATAATAGAGATAATTAAATGGGTTAAAAGAACATTTCCAAGAGTGCAACAGAAAAGGACATATTGTAAGCTTAAATAATAGAGATAATTAAATGGGTGAAAAGCACATTCCCAAGAGTGCAACAGAAAAGGGCATGTTGTGTTCTGAAATAATAGAGATAATTAAATGGGTTAAAAGCACATTCCCAAGAGTGCAACAGAAAAGGGCATATTTTGATCTTAAATAATAGAGATAATTAAATGGGTTAAAAGTATATTCCCACAAGTGCAACAATGAATGCATTAAGCGTTTAGCCTGAAGAAGAATAGCTACTAAGTAATTAAACGAAATTTACGTTTATCGGGTTTCGCGCGTTACCTTGCAACCAATTCTTTGGATATGAAAAAAAAAATTTACTCGACGTAGAACGTTTCACGTTTATCTCATAAAACAGCTGAAGCGACATCTGTGTCTTCCACTCGTAACGAATACAATTCTCTCTGCCACGAAATAAAACTTTGTTCTGATCTGGGATATAAATGTTATAAAAATGATTGCTTGCAACACACTTTATACAGGTAACTATGTAGTTCAAATATATTTTACAGCGGAGCTAGAGTAAGCCTTTGATTGCAATAAATCGCTACTGTAATACTCATCGATCTCGTTTATATATCAGTACTAATACAAGAAAAATCGCGTAAAACTGAATTTGTATGAATTTACATTCATTTGCGTGTGTAATGTTATTATAGTAATATGTTAAAAAGCGTGTTTAATAGCTTTGAAGAAAAATTACTTTTCTTTAAGGCCCGTAGTAAGCGTTCAAAGATGTTTTACAAGGGAGATATGTAAATAAGAATGTTATAAATGCGATAAAACAATAATAATTGAGCGAAAATTGTGAAAATATTAGATAAAATACGACTAGTTTGAAATAGAGCAAAAATCTCTGGACAAATACTTCAATTGCATTTAAAGTACACTCTGATTTTTTTTCATGCCCATAACATATTAAATAACAGAACAAAACGTGTATTACATGATTATTGTAACTGACTTTGCGACTTTTTTCTATCGAAGAAATTTTATATAATTAACGTTTCGGCATAAAAAATGTAGAGATATTGCCTTCAAAAATAACTTTGTTTTTTGGAACTAAAAGTTTAAAGAGTTAACGAGAAACTTGTTATAAATCGGTAGAAATTGGGTATGCGGGGGCCTAATAAAGGGCTTGAAAGCGGTAATTAACCCACTTCCCGGTATCTTATGGAGCTGAAACTCGGCAGATAAATTCAGTGTCGATGACAATGCATTCTAACGTCTGTCAATCACGCATACACACGCGTAAATATGCATTTCTTCGAAATTGGGTGACATTATAGTAGTTAATATACTAAATAAATGTCGGTCGTACCCAATCGGGATTTGTCGCAGTTGTTAGTGCGGTTGTCTCCAATCAATGAGAAGAATGATCTAATCCCCAGTTAAACCATTATTTTTTTATTATTGAAATGCGCGATTGCCAGCAAAAATTTATAAAGTTCCATTGTCTTCAATAACGAGTCTCGAGTTTCAGCTCGATCGGATGTAAGGAAGTTGGTTAATTTTCACTTCCGAGATTTGCAGTAATTCATTCATTCACAAGAAAAAACAATGAAATTCAGTTAAAATAAAATTATGGTGTGCGAGAAATATTTTTATGTAAAACAATTTTTAAAAAGATTAACAGAAAGTTTACTTTATACGCTTTTGTGTATCAAAAATTTCATATTCTGAATGTTTTGACACCGAATATTAGATATTGGCTTTTAATCTATTTAACTCCTATAAACGTTACACTTTACAACCAACTCCGCTAATTGTTGATATTTAAAAGAATCAACATATTATTTTAGATTCTTAACACTTACAATGAAACCCAAACAATTGTCATTGAAAATTTAACAACCGTCGCAATCAAATTCCATCTGTTTACGAAGTGAAAACAAAGAAATGATTATTTAAAAAATAATCATACTTCGTACACAAACAGTTTGATTGTTATTTGGTTCCATTATTAGAAATAATATGTTTGGGAACCTTGAACGGTCTCACTAGACGAGCGATATAATACAAATTACTTTTTAAAATAACTTTTACTCCATGCATACCAAAATCTAAGAGAACTGTTTTCCAACACTCATTATTTAAGTTTTGAAAAACAAATACCACAGAGTCAATCATTACTTTTGAAAACTGTGCTTCGTGCGTTAATTGAGACCTTTCTCGTCATAATTGAAAGAAACAAATGGGGATAATCAAGCAAAAACAAAGAAAAACTAAATATTAATGTCGGGTGTGAGAATTTTTTTAATGAGATGAGAGGATTTGTCTATCGTAACAGTAAATTAGAATAAAATTAAAGGTTACCGTAGGTATTTGTAACTCAAACGAAATGACAGCTAGGCGCTTTGTTAAAAAATATTTTATATTAATAAATAAAACTACAAAAATTTTAATATGATCCATACTTTGACATCATTTTTGATTCACGTCAAATTATTACAAAATCCTTGAATTCATAGACAGACACAGAAAACGCGAAGCCCTTATATACATTTTTTTACATTAGGAAGACCTGCGGAAATTAATTCCCCTCAGGGAATATGTCATCTTGGGAGATGCTATGTGGAAGGTCTTTTTTAGGAAAAGAAGAGGAGGAAGTTCTGAGAAGGAAAAGGGTATGAGGGGTGGGTAGGAATCTGGGGATCAATATCTCCAACAGGGACGAACGTATGAATTCATCCCTCCTAAGGTGGTACAAGACGATGTTCTGAGAGATTCCTGCTGGAGAGGTCAAAACCACGCAGTTGGTAGGCAGACGCACCTGTCGTCAAGTCTCGGAAAAACTGAACCCAGCTAACGGCACTCATTGCCAAGTCACCAAACGTAGCGAACCACTTGAGGTGACCTATGGTAGAGGTGTTGGTTATCCAATAAATGGTTCGTGGGGCGACAGTACCAATACCCACCTCCGAAATTGAACAAACATAATTTTCCATCGATTTTATGCAGGTTTGCTAACCTACCTAATAATGATCTCCTTGATTTAGTCGGTTCTCCGAAGCATCCTAAAATGTTAAGTTAAGGTTTTATTTAGCAAAATGTTTAGTTAATGTGTTGTTTAGCAAAATGTTAAGTTATGGTGTTATTTAGCAAAATGTTAAGTTAAGGTGTTATTTAGCAAAATGTTAAGTTAAGGTGTTATTTAGCAAAAAATTAAATGAAGGTGTTATTTAGCAAAATGTTAAGTTAAGGTGTCATATAGCAAAATGTTAAGTTAATGTGTTATTTAGCACAATGTTAAGATAAGGTTTTATTTAGCATAATGTTAAGGTAAGGTGTTATTTGGAAAATTTAAATTAGAAATTGAGTGTTTGGATATCGATAAAAAAAAATTATCGAAATCCAATACTCATTAAACATTTTTTCAGCTCAAAACTTCGATTGAATCTCAGATTACATAAAAAATGTTGCTAGTGTGGTGGGAAAATTTAAATGTTTTTAATTAGTACTTAAATAACTCAATTTATCTGGTTAGAGAAATTTGTATATTATTAAATGATAAAATTAGTGATGCAACAATTAGGATTCCAACGCTTGCGGCCATTCAGGGTTAAAGGTTACTATATCAAAAAATGTATATTTATGTCAAAGTCAATGTTTATAATTTATCCTAACTACCTAGGACATCCCTAAATATGATATATTACGTAATTGGTAAATATTGGAATTGGGTTAGGAAGTGCAAATGGTAGAAATAAATTATAAGTTATATTTTCCTTAGTAATCATTTTTTTCTGTAAATGTTTATTCTAAATTTTTCTCTTGAATTTTATTATCGTTCAATAAATAATATTTTTTTAGGTATTTGATGGCTAGATAAAAAAAAAATTATCATCAAAATAAAAATCGTTCTATGGCCAAAAGAAATCCCTTCAAATATATACAAGTACTTCTACATTATTTTAAACTGTCGGAGCCAGTTGGACTATGGACTATGGCATCAGTAATTTTAGTATTTTTTGAGGTTGGAAGGAGACGAGGAAGAGAGAGAAGTACCTGGATATTCAGATCTGGTAACCAAACAAAAAGACCACCATTCAGAATCGAAATGTTGCTTGAAATGGCTTTAGCCGTATTTGGTGACCAGATCTGAAGAGCCAGGTCTTTCCCCACCTTACTCTACCTCATCTCCTTCCCCTCCCTAAAATCACTTTCCGTCTCAGAACATCCTCCAATTGGAGACGACATAGTCTCACTTGCTCCAGACGGTTGGGAGCAGTTAGGTACTCACATTAAAAAAAAAATATGTAACACTTTTGATTTTCTGTTCAGTGAAATAGTAGAACTCATCAAAGACCGTTTCGATTTAGAATGGTGGTCTTTCCCCAGGGCAATACTAAGAGTATCTGCCACTCCAAATTAAAAAAAAATAACAAAAACAGTAGCGAGTGAGCCACTATAGATAATAATATACATATTCAATTCATAATATACATATTTTTTTAATTTATTCTTAAATAAATTTGTATTACAAAGGTATAGTACATTGTCCTCCACGCTAGGAGTTCACCTGTGTTGTGGAGGACTTTTTCAATTGTAAAGTTATATAATAGTAAACAATACAGTGGAGATTAGTTACACAATACAGAGAAACAATAAAAATTAAAATATAATATCGATTTTTACATAGTTTTAACAAAAACAAATGCGAAATATAACAAAATAAAATATTTAAAATGATTGTAGCCAGTTCCATATGAGTTTTTTGTATTCTGTAAGATTAGATGTTTTATATTGTGTTGCAAGTGAATTGTATAGTTTTATAGCCTGGAATCTGTAGTGTTTTTGTCCAAAGGATGTGTAGGTTTTTGGTATTAGTAGTTGGTTAGTAGTAATTATATATACTCCATTCATAATATACATCAAACAATTCATAATATACATGAAACAATTGATAATATACATGAAACAATTCATAATATAAATGTAACAATTCATAATGTAGGTACATGAAACAATTGATAATATATAATCCTTCCCCGCGGTCACGTTCAACAGCGAAGTTCATCACAAGGTCGCGGTCGTTAAAGAGTGAGAGTTACTATTCTTATAGTCGTTAGTTGACGAAACGTAATAATAGCCTTTTACCCAAAATTATTACCCGGAAAGCGAATCGTTGCTGCAACAATTTAACGTTCATCATAGATGTGAAAAGGATGCAGTAGCGCTGTGAATTTATCGCCCAATTCTAGCACTGGCCTAAGTGAAACCATTGCAAACTGTTTTCAAACGGCTTCTCGACAAAACACAACTTAATGAAATTAATGAAATTAACCTAACCTAATCTATTACTTTATCTTTTATTTTATTTTTTATTGTAGGCACTTGATATGTTATGCTTCTGTATCTGTTTTCTTTATTGTGGCTTCTCGTTACATGTGCTTTTAGTGTTATAATTAATATTGGGAACATGACCTGCTGACAAACTGCTTTGGCAGTTTAGCGGGTGCTTATAATGTAGAGTAAAAATGTTTTCCCCGGGTACCCTATCAATCGGAATGCATATTTAGCGGACTAAATTAAGAATTACCTTTGAATGAACTCCCAGCAAAAGCATTCAGATCTCGAATTAATTTGGTTGTCAGGAATATCCGTGATCTTCACAGCTGACCACAACATCAATGAGCACAGAGTCACATCCCTGTGTGATGTGTCCTAGCTGGCAGGCATCCCAACGCGATGTATATACAAATACTATCTACATAATAAATACCATCGTGATACCTTTTATTTATTTTATATATGTATATATAAATTACAAACAATACAAATCAAAATGAACCTTTGTCTGACCAACTGGGAAGGATTCCCGTTTCAGGACAGCCAAATTGTGTATTTAGTACATAATATTCTTACAATGGAATGGCGATGCTGTCAAAACAAATTTTGAGAACATTGTTAATTGCGTTCGAAGTGACAGGATGGTTTCTTTATCCTTGAAAGAATCGCAAAGATGTAATTTATTTCCAGGGTCGATTTGGATAACATTAGTAATTGCATTCAGAACAGATGAATGGTTTCTTTGGGGACATCACAAGTCTGATATTCTTTCCAGGGCATTTTGGAGAACATTTACAATTGTATATTTAGAATTTCCACATTTATAAATCAGTATAAAACATATGAATCCTATAGTACTATATTTTTACAAGGTGATAGAAATTACACATTACTAGACCATACATTATTCCTATTACCTACATCAACATCTTTAATTGTCTCATCCTGCAATTACCCACAACTTCAAGGTATTTTAATTATAACATAAACTGTTAAAGCAAGAATTTTTGTATAGATTGTTTTGCATTGATCTTCTTTGAGCGTAACAGAAAAGCGTGAGGAGCGCGCAAGTTCATTAAATTGACTCTTATTTAGCAACTCTATAGCAAATCCGTTTTAACATTTGAAGCTACCTTTGCATTATTATTAAATCTTAAATATTTAAGCTATAAATTGCAAACAAAACAAAAACGTTAAAGTTGTACTTTTGAACCCTTAAACCTCCTACAAATATGGAATAATTTTAATCTTAGAATATTATCTTTTAAATATTTGTTTACAACTAACTGTGGTACACATCCTCTAAAGTCAAAATATTTTATATCGTCGAACGCAAATCGCTGTAACTATTTTTTGGTAGCAGACTCAACTACCCGTGAAGAAGACTTGCGCTATTATAACCACAATAATGACAGATCGGCCACGGAATAACCTACCTAACCTACTGATGCAACAAGACCCATAATGGATAATTCACCTGTCTTTGCGCAACCATCTTAACGATTATAAAAACCTTCTTAGGGAAGAATTTTATGTCAATTGCGTGCATTAAATTAGATACCTTTATTTGTTTATAGACCACACCATCCAACTTACCTGCTGAAAGAAATATTGAATTGTTTTGATGTAGAAATTCAGAAGTTTAATTGTCTTTCTACGTTTAGTATAAAAAAATCTTCTATTTCTTTTGGCAAATATTTATAAATTATTGTAATTACACAAATAAACAATAAATATTTATAATTTTGCAAAATTTCAATCAATGCGAAAAATATGTTTCTCATCAGTCAAGTATTGTAGCCTCGGGATGAGGTATATATACGATGTATAATAATAAAATAAAATAATAATAATAGAATAATAACGAAAATATTATATATATATATATATAAGTCTGCTATCATTTATAATGTTAAATAATAAATAAAATTTAAAAAAAATATATATATATATGAATTGAAACTTTGGTTGAAATGGCTTTAGCCGTGTTTGGTGACCAGATCTGAATAGCCAGGTACTCCCTCGCCCATTTCCTTCTCCTCCCCACTATCTTCAGCCTCACAACATACTTCAATTGGCGATGCCATAATCTCACTGGCTTCAGACGGTTAGGATCAGTTGGGACTCTTGTGTGGTATTCACATTTTAAAAAAGCCAACATTTTAATTCTGAATGGTGGTCTTGCACCAGGGCGACACTGAGAGTATCTTCCATTCTGGAACGTGCCGCAAGTATACCATATATTATTTTTAATGAATATTTAGATTTGAACCCGCGACCTTCGGCTTGCTAGTCGAGACCTTTACCCCTCTATAACGGGGGCCGTCATAACTGCCTCAGTAGCAACATTTTTTTATTTAGTGATAAAATTAAGATTACCACATGGTATAATTATTATCCTCCATTAGTATTCTGGGTAAAAAAATAATATATATATACTGGTAGTTAGTCCCAGAATTTCTGCACTGAAACCAATCCCAACTTCTAGTATTACGCTGTCAAATTCGGAAGCTTATCAATGCAAGTAATTCTAGACTATCAAATGCATTTGGAATTTTATATAGAAATACCAAGTCGGTGAAAATCCTACTTTCTGGCAACGTATTTATTGTCTTTCCTATTTTGTTGTATTTGATTTTTGTAATTTTGGTAGATATTGAATCTCATCCAAACAACACTCCGTAGTCTTTTAATAATAATAATATTTTATTCCAGGATGTGGGGAGGTTAGTGCAATCCCACACGTCCCATATAGATATACATTTTTTTGTACAATAGATATAATAAATTATCAAATACGGACAACTATGCAGGGTGTGGTCTTGAGTGCGCTTGGGCCCAGCGCTCACTCAGGAGTGGCGCTTGGTGTTGGTAGGCTGCGGTCACCAACGTGTTGGCGGAGGCCATTAGCCGCATCCTGGCTCCAGTGACCCGATGCCTCATCAGGCCGGCAAATCCATTCAGTCCTAGTTCCGTGAACATTGTCAATGCGCTGCTGTATCTTCGGTATCCAAATATTATTCTACAGGCGTCATTATATTGAATTCGGAGTCGTTCCATCGAGCAAGTTCGGTAGTGACACCATGTCTCACACGTATACAGGCCAGTACAGAATGCGTTGAACAGTATTTTTTTAACGGTATTGCTGCATTTGCAAAATCTGCGGGCAATCATGTTAAAGCCCAGCTACACTACTCGCGAAGTTGATCGAAGTTGACCTAATACGATAGTGTGGGCACGAACTTCGCTTCGCTTCGGGCATCTTCGCTTCGCTTGGCCCGACTTCCGATTGTTGTCGGTAAATGCGCCCGAGTCAAAGGACTCGAAGTTCGAACACGAAGTGTCTGCCCACACTACTCGGTTCACTTCAGTTCGCTTCGAGACGTCGTGTTTGGTGGTTGTGCGTGCGCAGAGTCATAGTGACTATACGTAATAAAATATGGCTTCTACACTGTGGTCACAGGACCTAATTTTTTTGTTTCTAGAAACACTCCAATCCGAGGCGGTTATTTGGGACCCAATTGAAAGGGACTATAAAGATAACTAACTAACCATCACGCCGTTTCCCCGCAGGGGTAGGCAGAGAGGACGGACCGCCAAACAACTCGGTCTTGGCACACACTCCTTGCCTCATTCACATTCATACATCGTCTCATACATACTCTTCTATTATTCTGACTCTTGACATGGCCCGACTCGAGTATCTGATTCACTTGATCGTGCCATGTCTTCCTCGGGCGTCCCCGACTTCTGCTACCATTCACATTTGCATCATATATCCTCCTTTTTTTTATATTTTTTTTATAGTGAATACCTCACAAGAGTCCCAACTGCTCCCGTCTGGAGCCAGTGAGACTATGGCATCCCCAATTGGGGGATGTTGTGAGGCTGAAGGTAAGTGGGGAAGGGAAAGAGGAAGGTGGGGAAGTACCTGGCTATTCAGATCTAGTCACTAAACACGGCTAAAGCCATTTGGAGCAACGTTTCAATTCTGAATGGTGGTCTTACACCAGGGCGATACTGATAGTATCTTCCACTCTGGAACGTGCCGCAAATATACTATATATTATTTTAATTAATTAATTGTGAAATAACACAAATTAATCAAATAAAATTTATTTGCGCACGCCGGGTTCGAACCCGCGACCTTCGGAATGGCAGTCCAATGCGTTACCACTGGACTATGCCGGCCGTCACACTCCTATCTTCGCTCATTCGCTCTACATGCCCAAACCATCTAAGCGTCCCTTACTTAATCTTACTCATTACCTCATTACGCTTACATCAGCCTTGCACTCTTTGCGGATCTCCACATTCCTCACACGATCAAACATGGTTTTACCACATATACGCCCTTGAGGTGATTTTTCACAAAAACGGCGCTTTACAAATTATCCAATTATTATTATTATTATTATTATACGCCTCAGGGATCTCATTTCAACAGCATTTAATCTACTTTCATCCTTTATTTGCCACTTGAACGTCCATGTTGCCTAGTGCACGGACTCCGAGAGACTGAGCTACTCGCGAAGTTGCACGAGTGTGTGGGCACGCACTTCGGACTTCGGCTAACTTCGTCGAGGACTTCGTCGAAGCGCCGAAGCGAGTAGTGTAGCGGCCGCTTTAGAAATTATGCTTAGGCTTCTCCTTTGTCGTTCGATATCGCCATTTGAATTGGTAGTTTAGTTTCGTAGTCCGTAGAATGTTAATTGTCGAATGTAGGATGAAAACTATTACTAATACATATTACATGTATACTTGTATATTTTTGTATATTCGTATACTTGTATACTTGTACACTTGTATTTTTTTATACTTGTACACTTTTATAATTGTAAACTTGAATACTAGTTAACTTGTAATACTTAATGCAATAACTGGACAAAGAATTATTTAAATATTAGAGTGCACGTGTACATATAATCTCGCAGACACCATTTAGAATGGCAAGCTGCAATTATTTTGCGCAGTTGGCTCCTTCCACCTTTCTCCAGCAATATTAATCAAATTATCTGCGCAGTCAGTCTGCGACAGATTATACCAATTGTTATTTTATATGCAAGCAATATGTTCGTCATATGAATGATTTATCACATTGTTACCTGTCAATTTAACATTGAGATTGGGAGCCATGGAAAGGTGTCATTAATTTCAGTTTGTATTTATTTATTTATACCCTATTGGGCTTTTATATGAAAATAATATTAGTAATAGACTTGCGTCGACCATTTGTTGTACATAGTAACAATGGTAAAGCATTCACATGGTATTGATTTATAGAATAAGTAAAGTTACAAAGCATGACGCATTAGTTAAACACATGTGAATAATATAGAAAGTACACTAATTTAAAATAAAAATATTTAAATACATGTAGGATAACGAAAGATTTTTTAAATATTTATGTTGAGGGATCAGTAGGATTTATAGGCCCTGTTAGGAGTTTTACCGAGCCGAACCCTCTGACATGAAAATATCTGGAGTCGGTGAATTATTTTCCCATTTGATCTCTGGTGAGTTGACGTGTTGTTCTTGTATTGTTTTGTACTTATATAATGCACTTGCATAATGTTGATTGACTAGATATGTCATCATATGTGGAAAAGTGTGTGGAAGGGTTTAGTTTTTCCTATGGGGAAGATTTAACCCGGACATAAAGTCGGAAATTTATATAAAATTAACTAATGATAAAAACGAGAGGAAAAGTAAAAATTTATGTGATTTCATATTTTCATGGTAAAAAGTATACTCGTGATTTATTTTTGGGTTATTTTGCCATGTTGCGCTTCCTCCTTCTTTAACCAACATCCGGGCAGATGATAAGCTTTATAACGCTGTCCAAAACGTTGGCTAAATAAGGAGAAAGCACAACATGGCATAGCAACCCAAAAATGAAAAAAAAAAAGTTTTAAATGTTGTAAACTCTAACATTTCAGCAAAGTATTTATGAAGATTCGTTTTTTCTCGAATATGGAATCTATAAATACGTAGAGAAAATTTTCAAAATTATACAATATTATTAAAACCACTGAACGGAAATTACCCAGAAGTGTGATCTATTCCGTTTTAATAACGATTTGCTAATAGTTCTCAGAGAGTCAAATGATATTGATTATCTATTGAAAATGTTTGAGAACATTGACCTTACTTTGGGAACACCCTTGTTGTATGCTATAATGCTCTGCTTGACTTCATACACTAGTCTCTTAGTCACGCAGAGCGTAACAAGTAAAAACAAGATAGGATTCCTTGTCCCGGAGGTGTGTAACCGGACACGCGCACCTTCGACGTACGTAGGCCTGCCGTCTCGCTAGGCGAGGTAATGGTATAGCGAGCGACGGTCACTGTGCACCGGACAGCGGCAGGCATTCTGCATTGGAAAGGTGAAAGTCAAACTGTATCACGAGATGTTGCGAACAACTGCTCTCAGAGTATGTTTGTCCTTGTCCGCCCGCAGCTTGCCAAACATTTCATTCATTCATGGTGTCGAGGAGGAATTATTAAACGTACTGATTTCGGTTGTCGATCCTGCGTAATGCATTTATTTATTCAAGTGCAATGAATATTTAATTTTCTAAATTGGAACTGATTAAATCGAACCGAAAAAGTAGGTATAAAAATTATATTATTATAATAATTAATAATATTAATTCCATGTTTGAAATGTGTAGGTATTTCTTTTTGTTAAATTTTTAGCACGTCTAAATATGAATAAGTCAATGTTTATCAACGGTGTTTATTTGAATGATAAATTTCTGATCGTCACTAATTATTTTTTTATAGGCTAATGTCACTAACGATTCTGAGGCACATGTTATATATGCTAATGTCACTAATGATCCTAAGGCAAACGTTTTGTAGGCTAATGTCACTAATGATCCTGAGGCAAATGTTTTATAGACTAATGTCACTAATAATCCTGAGGCAAATGCTTTATAGGCTAATGTAACTAATGATCCTGAGGTAAATGTTTTATAGGCTAATGTCACTAATGATCATTAGGAAAAAGTTTTGTAGGCTAATATGACGAATGATCCTGAGGCAAATGTATTATCGGCTAGTGTCACTAATGATCTTGCGGGAATTTGTTTATAGGCTAATGTCACTAATAATCCTGAGGCAAATGTTTTATAGGCTAATGTCACTAATGATCCTAAAGCAAGTATTTTATAGGCTATTGTCACTAACGATCATGCATGAAATATTTTATAGGCTAAATATCACTTACTAATGATCCTGAGGCGAGTTTTATATACTTGTGTCACTAATTATCCTGAGGCAAATGTTTTATAGGCTAATGTCACTAATAATCTCGAGGTAAATGTTTTAAAGGCTAATGTCACTAAAGATCCTGAGGGAAAAGTTTTCAGGGCCAATGTCACTAATGATCCTGAGGCAATTTTTTTGTAGGATAATATCCCAAATAATCCTGAGGCAAATGTTCTATATGCTAATGTCACTGATGATCCTGTGGCAAATGTTTTATACATACCTACTTCAACTTCAAATATCCTAATTATCAACATCCCATGATTTTTCGAGGGTTTGCGCTAGTGTGTATTGTGTTAAGAAGTGTTAACATTTGACGAGGTTCGCTATTAATATCACAGATATTGGTAATTATTAACAACGTAATTAAATTATTCTTAAGAATCAATAGATACCGCCGCTGGCGTTAAAATCTCATATGAAAACTCACCTGTAATATATACCTTCAATCGTTATCTTTTAAATAGTTGATTCATTCATATCTTTTTTTATCAATATCTTTCTCAAGGTAGTAGGTTTGGGCAAAACGTTGAAAAATATCTTGAACAAAAATCTCCACAACAGAGAACGAAGTCAAATTAATATCCGAAAACTATTCGAAAGAGTTCCAAACTATTGTTGCAAACAACGAAATTGTTTAAAAAACCTTTTTGTCTAAAACTATACGTCGTTAGAACCGAATTGATTCTCAGCAAATAAAGCCTTTGTGAACGTTATGATTACCTAGGAATACGATATTGATAAAAATCATTTAAAAATAACTCGTATTTCACTCCTGGTTGAATAATCGAATAATGATGAAATAACAGAGACCAAATAACACGGTAAGTATCATATTCACATTGTTTCAAAAATAGTTGAAAAAGCGGCCCACCGTTGAAGAAACTCTAAGCTGACTGCAACTCTACCAAAAACAAAACAAAAATGTACATTTTTACTTTCGTTTTCAATCCCACAAAAACATGTTGATCTTCATAGCCCAGGTTCATTGGTTTTGCCCAGAGTGGTTTAAATAAGTGGTAGGTATTACCTAAAGAAATTGCTGGTAATTTTGTTAAAATTTAAACCGAGTTAAACCAGACGCTATTACACAAATGTCTACTGTTATACAGTGATATCTAGTATTCTACTCAGTGTAATATAGCTCGTACACAAGTTATTTTACTGTGATAACTACTTGTGTAAACAAATATAAAAATTCAGTTTAAGCACTTTTGACTCAAATCAATTTAATATTTTATCATTGCAGAGAACATAATATTAGCAACTGAAAAAGACATATAATGAAAATGGTGGTAACTAAGAATTGAACCCAGATACTAGGTCTTTACCGGACAACAGTAACCCAATTGAGCTACTTTGAGGGTGCGTCTAGAATCATTATTTATTCAAAACGTTGATAATAAATTTTAAAACCCTTCTCTGGTGAAGCTAGGTTATATACTATCCGTTTTACTAATAAGATTCTGCCACGCCCGTTCAACGTTGGTGTGTTAAAGCAGGCCTTGAACCTGGTTTAAGACGATTTTAACCAAGCAAAAGCGACAGTAATAAGTCAAGTTATTCACTGTTCTGACATTGCGCGCCGCGCATATTTACCTACATATATAATATTTACACCACCTTTTTATTAATGCTGTATACATGTAAGCTGTAAATATCAAAATTAATTTAAAAGTGCTACGCCAAGTAGGTAATTGTTTAATATGTCCTTGTATTTATACAAATACTAGTATCTGTTGCGGACGAGTTACCTGCCCATTAGTTATGTATTCTTGTTAAGTCAATTTTTATTTAATCTCTTCTGCATCAGTGCTGGATCTTATCTTGGATCTCCATAACTATTCAATATATTAAAGGGGTATATTGAGTCACTGGAGAAATAGATTGAAACCGCATTTTCTAAAAATGTTGTTAATCATTTTATGTAAAATACATAGGTAGAAGGCATACTATCTTTCACGATCGATTCGAGCTCATAATGGGTATAAATATATATATTTAGAAATGCTCTTTCGAAATGCTAGTTCGTCAAAGAATCGATTAAAATTTATTCGAGTGAATTGTTGTCGAAAAACTTGCTTGGAGCGAGACTGTGTGAAGTGTTTTTAAACACTCCCAAATTTTAACGATTTGGGGGTGTTTGTTTTGTTTAAAAATAAAAAAATAAACTTATAAAACAATGTTTCGTTGAAGAATGTTTCGCTAGAGATTTTAAAGAAAGATTAAAAACATTATGTTATGGGTCGTGCAATTAGAGTTTACCCAATGGACACAAAGTTTGAAATTATTTTTTTCAAGATACCACAAGGCTGAACAGATATTCTAGCACAGCATAGCATAACAAGAAGAACGAAATTTCTAAAACAATGGACATTTTCGGGTTCTGTGAATGTTCTATTCAAGTTCTGTTATTATATCATTATAGGCCAATAACTTGACAGAACTGAAATTATAATAGAACTTAAAAAGAACTTTTTCAATACTCGACAATCAACTTTGAATTTTAAAGAATTGTTCAAATTCTCTGAAATAATCCGTCCTTAGTCTTTAAATTAAGGTAAATGGATGATTAATCTGTAGTACAATACATTTATTTAGATAAAATATGTTTATAATTCCTGAAGCGATATACTTGCCAAACGTCACTGGGAGCCATCATTTTATCTTGATTGTAAGCGAGAAAGGTTTCGGAAAGTTTGTACAGTAATTAAAAAAAAAATCTTAATTATTACCTATTTATTTTCATTGAAATTTTCTTTTCTGAAGTCGAATGACAAGTTTGAACCGTGTTGTATGCGAGCTACGCTTCTGTATGAGTATTGTGTTCTACTCAATTGTTACGACATCTAGATCTATTCCCGGCTACTAAAGATATATCTATCTTTACTTTCTACTGGTAATTTATAGTACGAAGATAAATATGTTGACTTTTGACAAGAGCATTTGATTGACGTGATAAAAAAATTAAACAGACATATTGTCGATAATTATCCATTATTATATTCAATCTTAAATCCTTTCTCCTCTAGTGAATCATTTAACTTTGATAATGTAAATGGACGATTTTCAAAAAGAAAAAAAATAAATAGCTAGATGATGAAATTTTTATTTAATATTTATTTAAACGCCTAAAAAGGCTTTAACATAAAGGTGATACATGATGCAGTTTAGATAGGAGAATATCTGTACAATACCAGAAATACTAACATTATATAGATATAATCCATTATAAAGTAGGTACAAAATAGATCTTTGAATATACAAATGTAAAATTATAATATAATAAGTATAATGAGAATACATTAAAAAATGATAAAAAAAATATATAAAAAAGAAACAATATTAGTAAAACGTAAGAGTACCATAAAATAAAATATAAATTAGAACAACACTAAATATAAGACAAAAAACTAAAACTTTATTACCAACATTACATCTAATTTGTAGGATTCAACAAAGTGTTGGTATAGTTTACGCTTAGTTATATAAATGTAGTCAATAAATATATCAATATTACCGCTATACTTTTTACCCAGATCATGCATCCTATTGGTCACTGAGCGTGTCTGATAGTTGGTTGTGTATGTATTGCAGAAAAATGTTATATTTTGTCTTCTATTTCTAGTCGGCACTTAGAATTTAATAGAGGCAACGATTGCAGGACTGTCATTTAAGTTATTAGTGACTCTGTGTAATACAACCAGGTCTAAAAAAATTCTCCTGTCAAACAGTGTTGTTAGATGCAATTGATTGATCAAAATGACATAATTAATGTAATCAATAGGAATTTTGAGCTTAAAATTTACGTACCTAAGAAATTTTTGCTGAACTCTTTCTATGTTGTAAGCTTTATACATTTAAAGGAGACCAAATAGGTGAATTAAATTCCACTTGACTTTTGACTAATGAAATATATTTAGTACTTAACATCAATTTTACTAAGCCCCGTGTTGAAATGAATTGAAGACAATATTTGTAATTCCTAAATAGAGATATGGGATCGACAAAAATTACTGAAATTGTTCAGGTCTCAATAGCTTAGTATTCCGAACGTAATCCCGGTAAGACAGAGATAATGGGTTCGATCCCCAGTTGCGACTGTTACCTTTTTTGTTTTTTTTTTTATGTCTTATGCAGTTCTGTTTCATGTTTCCTTTAGATTTATAATCATCTTCTTAAATGATAAATAATTCCTTTGTAATGACTAATGCCTTTATATTGCATTGTTGCATGATTAATGTGCAGAGATTAAAAATTCTCCATCGTTTTGGTCCATATTTCCGACTGTAAGAATAAGTCACATAATAGCACGACGAGACGGTAGATGCGCCGAAGACAGTAGCTTTATTATCCGATTGAAAAAGCATTCAGAGTTTTTTTTTACAATAAATGCAACTACAATCAAACTGAAAGGCACGGAACAAAATGCATACAAAGGTAAATTGTGATCGTTTATGCAAATAATAACATTTTCGCAATCTAGTTTGAGTAAAAATGTGGTGGTAAAATATTCGTGGATTAGAGATTAATATTTTTTTTAATTAGACGGCCGGCATAGTCCAGTGGTAACGCATTGGACTGCCATTCCGAAGGTCGCGGGTTCGAACCCGGCGTGCGCAAATAAATTTTATTTGATTATTTGATTAATTTGTGTTATTTCACAATTAATTAATTAAAATAATATATAGTATATTTGCGGCACGTTCCAGAGTGGAAGATACTACCAGTATCGCCCTGGTGTAAGACCACCATTCAGAATTGAAACGTTGCTCCAAATGGCTTTAGCCGTGTTTAGTGACTAGATCTGAATAGCCAGGTACTTCCCCACCTTCCTCTTTCCCTTCCCCACTTACCTTCAGCCTCACAACATCCCCCCAATTGGGGATGCCATAGTCTCACTAGCTCCAGACGGGAGCAGTTGGGACTCTTGTGAGGTATTCACTATAAAAAAAAAAAAAAAAAAAAGACATACCTTTCCTTTAGGGACCCTTTACTTTATTGCGCTACACAGGGTGTCAACGCATAAATTCCGAAAGGTGATTCTACATGATGGTAGAAGTAAAAAAGATAAATAACTTTTTAGAAATTCCGTTATTTTTTTACCACTTAATCACCTCCCAAATTTTGTGCACTTTTCACTAGCACGCCTGTATATAAACTGTTTGTCTAATTGTTCGTACAGGAAAATGAAGATTTATTAAATGCAGGAGTTCACAACAATCAAATTTAGAGTTTAATAATTTTAATAAAAAGATTAGGTCGTTTATACGAAAATTAGTTCAATAAGTATTCCAACAATTTGGTTGTTTCACAGAATTTGAACAATTCATCAAATTTCAAAGATGATTTTCAAGTTCTGTGAAGGTTCTATTCAAGTTCTGTTATTATTTCACTTTTACGAAAAAACTGGCCGATAGAACCTTTAATAGAACCTTCACAGATCTAGAAAATCAACATTTTAATTAGATGAATTGTGTGAACCAACCCGTTCTAAGTATTCCAATTTTTAAAATAAAAATTTCATTGTACTTGATTAATGTTACGCGTTACGCAGAAATATTTCACATTCTTCTCCAAGCACCAACAGCAGAAATTAGTATGTTAAATTGGTGACATGATAATTTTTATGGTAATAATCTATACTCGTAATAAGTAAACCAATTTATTCACATTTTAAGTGAACGATTATATCTACTATTCCAGGAAACATTATTTATTTTATGCATAATATCCACAGAACCTTCAACATTGCTGAACCCAAAGGTTCCCTGAAATGTCTTTAGCTATGTTAAGTGACCAGATCTAACAGCCAGGTACAATCAACCTTCATTTTCTTTTTCTCCCCATCCTCACTGCTTTATTTAGCCTTCAAGCTTACCCAAATTCATATCCCACAGTTTAACTCAATCGGACAGATAAAATATATAAACCGACAATCAAAGCACTGTTCGTTTCTTTAACAATAACATTACAATTTATCTGCTCTGTAAATTATATTTTATCTCCTGATTTCGACATCCTTGCATTAAAGCCCACGATCTTTTAGAAAGTTGTTGAGCGGCCATAAAGAGATATGGGTTTCGCATCCCGGTTGAATAATGTCGTTACAAAAAAATTGAATTCGCTTCCCGTTGATTTTATTTGGTATGAGAAACATCGTACGAGTGTATACAATCAGTAGTCGTGACATCATTGAGTTTGTGCGTGAGAAAACTGATGTGGAAATCAAACGGAATAAAGATGCAAGGTTACATAGTCCAAGTAAATTATTATAAAAGAATGACAATGTCGACTAAATCGAATATGAAGATTAAATCGATAGTGCAGCTTCACTATCCTGAGAAGACCGCATTTTTCTATCGGTTTCAATTGGTCAATGGTTGCAATTATTTTATGTCTCATTTATGCTAGCAAAAAGGTTCGTAGATTTACAGTTGTTACAAACTATGGTAATAATTGAGCAGAACTTTCACAGAACCTGAAATTTATCTTAAAATTTGATGAATTGTTAAAATTTATTATTCTTAAGTTAGCTCATATCGTCGTGTATACTAATAATGTTAGAAACATATCAGGGTTTTCCAATAAGAGTAGTTATTTTGATATTCAATCGTAAAAGATCAATGGTTTCGTTGCTTGTGTGGCACATAGTGCCGTCTTGTTGAAAGTCAACGTTGTCCAGATCAATACTATCAAATTCCAGCCATAAAAAATCATTAATCATCTCTCGCTAGCGCAATCCATTCATCGTAACTGTTGCTCCAGCCTCATTTTCGAAAAATTAAGGTCCAATGACTCCGCCGGACCATAAACCGCACCAAAGAGTCACACGTTGAGGATAAAAAGACTTTTCGACAATAACTCTTGGGTTTTCCGAGCCCCAGATGTGACAATTTTGCTTGTTGACGAAGCCACTGAGGTGGAAATGGGCCTCATCACTCAAGATGATTTGCATTTGATTCACTCAAGTGAATTTTAATAATTTCAATGCGTTTTTGAAGCTTGTATCGTTCCATTTTTATTAATGGCGTAGTTTCTACTTGTCAAATGTTGAAAAATGACAGCTTCAAAAGTAACATCTACCGAAATAGCGGGCTATTCAAAATAACACCTCTTATTGGAAAATCCTGTATATTGAAATATTAGCATTATTTGGCAAATATGGCATATCTACCTTCCAATATTTTAACTTATTAAGTCATAAACAATACATACATTTATTTAAAGTGGACCTATACTTTTTATTTCATTTTTAAAATTAATCATAGTTTTAATGGCAATAATTTCATTCGGAATTTTGTTGTAAAGTTGGACGGCCTGGCACATCAGAAATTTCAGAGTGTTTGATTTCTTCCTTGGGGGCAATATAATTTGTTTTGCATTTTTCGTTCCATGTCCGTGTATCTCGTTATTGTAATATATGTAACAGAATTCTATATATGTACAACTACACATATAGATTATGCAGAAGTTTAAATTGTTCCTATTTTATATATATACTTACCTATTGCATTATGTTATTCTATTTTACTTATACTTAGGTAACTCGCTCACCAAGCACAAGAACTAGTTTCTTCATTTGTGAGATTGCGAATATAAATATATTTTGTAACCACATGTACTTGTATAACATCACTGTACCCACTTATATATATTAAATAAAAAATAAAATGTTTGCTTTCATTTCCTTAAATATAATCCCTATGCTTATCTTTTGTAAAACAATAAATACATTAAAATATATATTTTGCTTCACTGTAATAATATTTGATTTCTTCAACATGTCTCTTATTCGTGTGTTTATATTCACAAGAGCACGAGTAGAATCACAAGATCCTCATTAGAACATACATTTTACCAATCTACAACTAAAATCACTTTTGGGCAAAGAAATTTACAATATTTCTCTATAAAACTATTTAATATCCTCCCTCTTGTAAAAAAAAATATTAAAGAACAAACGTCTTTAAAAGAAGTACTAAGAAATGGATTATGGACACGGGAATGAAGAATATAGATAAAATGTTGCAAACCTAACAAAGATTAACTGTATATTATGCTTTTCTTCTTTATGTTTTACCACTATAATTTTTTCTTGTATAATGTTATGTTTTTCTTTTATTTCACTATATAATTTACCTCTTGTATATTTTGAACGCTTCCAAAAATTAACGTATAAAAAAAACTTGACCAAATTTACAATTCAATGTGACCTTAGAACGGGGTACCCCAGTAAGGTCACATTCTTTTCAACAAATGTAAAAAAAAATATATAATTTTATGAAACAAACCGTCGTAATACTGTTAATGAGCCTCCTGATTAAATTGCATCTCAAATCTAAGTACAAAATAATTACCTAAAACTTAAAATAAACGCCCATAATACTTCAGTTTATCGTCGAACAATTGCTTGGAATACCGGTCGGCAAAGAGATTGCGAATTAGGTATGCCTGACATTATATCGCCCAGGTTACGTGGAAATTGTCGTGGTGCAAGCTATTAAAACTATTTCGATAGTGATCTTTGTCACATAGAATGTAGATTTGTAATAACTATAACTCTACAGAATGCTTTTTGCTAGCATAAATGAGACATTAAATAATTGCAACAATCAATAAAGAACTTGAAATTAACTTTGAAATTTGATGGACCGTTCAAAATCTGTGAAAGAACTGGTTTTTCAAATCCAATGTCTTGTTCAAATTAACCTGTAGGTTCCTATACAATAAATTAGCATTGTACCTAAATAATCTTGAAAATTTAAAAATGTATTGAAAAAGGCCTTATTCACAAGTTAGGAAAATCTTCGGCCTGGAGACATTTTGGCGTTGTTCCCACAATTCTGAACTCTATATTTAAACAACAAGACAAGACGCTTATATGTTTATACTAGAATTTCCTAGTAGACGAAGAACAGGAGTACCGAGATGATCTTTTTTCAGACGAAGTAAATCAATCGAAACGGTCAATTTTTACTTCCAACCCAGGTACCCTACCCCCTACACTATTTCCAACTCCTTCCAAAAGTAAAACCTGGTGTCAGGATGAAATTACAAAGCCATGAATTTCATGTAACCAAATAATATACAGTCAGAATTACACTTGCACGAAATTACTTATTATATAATTACTCTACTTTTAGGAGTGTTAAGGTGATAGCTAAATAATCTAATTTTACGAAAAAAAAACTTAAGTTAGGTAAAGATAATTTTTTTGGACTGTGTAATTCCTGCAGTTGTAATTTAAGTAGATGTAAATCTCATCATGTGTAATTCCGTCCCTGTGTAATTCCGTCCCTGTGTAATTCCGTCCATGTGTAATTCTGGCAGTGTAAATATTGGTACGTGAAATTCAAGACTGTAATTTGTTCATGTAACCGCTAATGTCGTAGTTTCAATGGATTCAGGCTGTATAAAGACTCCTTGTGTAAATGGGACTATATTATAGGTATGGCGAACAAAAAACTTTCCTTACATATATATGATGTGGGAGAAGAAGATACACTGGGTAGATAGTCTGTCATATTAACGCAGCGTTTTGTAAAATAGCTAAACCATTTAGAAAGTCAATCATTTCCGTCTGTTCTGTTCATTCTTCAAATTCAAATAGCCATTCACAAGCCGTTCATCCCGTCGGTGTGAAAATTAGTGCTTTTCGGTTCACAGTTCAAATACACATTAAAGAGTTCACAGTCTGACTTCTGACTTCTGACACTGGTCATTATTCATCAATACGACCAATAAATTCAATCTATGTAATGCTGCAAAGGTTTTGTGAAAAATTTAATAGTAAACAATAAAAATAATTGTTTTGTGACATCAAGAGCAAGGGTCAATCCATTTTGCTCCATATAAGATCAGAAAATTGCTGATTCTCAAAGCTATAAAAAATAAAAATATATTGCAGTAATGGATATAAGATTTATGAATCATTTTGTTTCAAACATTGATACGGAAAAAGAAGACTTCGAAATGTGGATCTGTAACTATAGGATTATCCACAAAATACGCAGGACAGGTAGGATACTGAGCTGTTTAGAGCAAAAAAGCATAATACAAAAAACCTTCGAAATCGTTTGTTTTTTGCGTTAAAGAAATAGTGTCTGGTCAGTGGCTGAGTTGACATCGCGTTTGGTTTCCACCCAGGCACAGTTTGTTCAATTCCTTGGCTCCTCCATCACAACACAAGCAACATTTTCCGCTTTCTGTGGTGGTAGTAGGTGATTTTCAAATATTGTCAGGTTATTCGTAACCCGGGAATGTTCACAAAACAATGTGGAAAAATATCCATGAAAAATGAAAAAATGGGTTAGGCTTTTTGTCTTGACGTAAATCGAATAATGACGCATACCCTATAACAACAGCCCAATCTTCATTGGGCTGCTGTTGTAATATCAATGACATGGGTGCAACGACAAGCTTTATGCTGTGAAATGATTATAAATTTATCTCCCAGGTTGGGCGTTTGTTGCAGAGCTGATTTCAAATATGAACACATTATATAAGTCAGATTCGAGTGAATAAGGTTGTCTTTTTTTATTTTATGAAAACTTATTACATTATTTCTAGAGTTAATACCACAGTGAAATTAGTTTTTCGATATCTCCAAAAATGATCAAGTTACTACCGATCAAAAGTAAACATTAGTGACATCACATGACATCACTCGCAGTTGTGCAACTCATATTTCTAATGGCAGTGAAGTAGTACTGCCGCGCATATACCTTGATGTCAAAATATCAACGTTTTGAGGGCTTATTTTTCAATCGGTATTTTTCATAAAATTTTTAAAAGTTCTGTAATGCTTTAATTAATATATTATATTTGTAAATAGAATTAAAGCATCTTTGTATGAGACAACTTCATTGGGAGTTGGGTTTTAGTTGCGCAAAACAGCTCAATTCATAAGTCAAAAATTCCGATTTGTGCTAGATAAAAAAATAAAAAAGCTTCAATTTTTCGTTTCTACATAGTAGAAATCCAGAGAAGATTGATGGAAGACGAGGTAGAGAAGAAGTAGCATCTTATGGCTTCGAAACTTACATAGCAGGTACGAGAGCGAAGAGAAAAGTTTATAATACCCAATGCTCTCTGGTCTTTTTTAAATGAATAGTTTATTATGTTTTTTTTGCAATAAAATATCAATGTATATCATGGTCACCCTACATGTTTACTACATTATACTGTGATGAATTGGCTGGAATTAGCTTAATAGGTGGCGGCTCGTGACTTGGGTGTACTAGAGTGCTAATTTTACAAAATATGTCATTATTGATATTTTTGTAGCTGAAAACTATTTTTTCTTTTCTTTGAAAATTCGATTTTTTGTATGATGATTTTCAAGAAATTTCAGTTTGACAGTCCTGAAAATCTTCATACGAAAAATTGAATTTTCGATAAACTATAAGATAACATTTTCAGCTACAACAACATCAATAATGCCATTTTTGTAATACTAGAACTTTAGTACAGTAAAAAAATCACGAGCTGCCACTAAACATGTAAGTACCCAATTCATAGAAACATTAATGTAAAAATATTGTTCTCTCGATACATAATCTATGTGTTATTTTTTTTATTTTTTTATTGTCTGACTTGTCCTAATGAGGTTAACAATTCTAACGTTAAAAGATACAATTTACAGAAATAATAAACAAACAATAGCAATTCAGTTCATAATGTTTTTTTAAGTGAAAGAAATTCAAAAACGATGGTGAAATCGATAGGTGTAGTTGCGAAGCTAATTTTGATGGCAAATCGTGAGATATCGAACTCTTTAGCGAAAGATGAACCATGACCAAATTGGGCTGACTTTGAAGGATTGACAACCAAGAGGTCAAAGATACATCTTTAAAATAATATTATTACTGTAGATAATAATCTTGTGCTAATAGAATTAGGCTCGCCGGAGAGTTAATTTACTTTTTAAATATATCTATTTGAATTTCACTTTTGTTTTCAGTAATGAATGAAGGCAAACCTTGGAAGAGGAAATTGACCGACTTCCCGACATCTGATTGAGCTGAAAGTCGGCAAGTAGACTTGATGTTGATAACAATGCATTGTATCAGTGGCAATCACTTACACACACGTGGATGTACACGCATTTTTCTGAAATTGGACGACATTACAGCAATGTATACGAAATGAATGTCGGTCCTAAGCGCTATCATCATTTGACGATGTTTTTAGCGGAGTTGACTCCAGTCTCTAGGAAGGAAGGTACAATCCTCAATCAAATTTTTTTTTTAAAAGATATGTTATTATATTTTCAACGTATAATTTTAAGAACAGTATTAGAGTTGTATTACCTTTACGCACATAGATACAACTCAATGAAATAAACAAATGGTCCGAGAAAAAAATTACCTCCGACAAAATTGTTTCGAGTTTTGTAAAAACGCTCCTCAATGGGTTTTTTTAACACTATGAATATGATTAAAAATAAATGAACGATTTAAAGTTTCTTTTTTTCATTGCAATTATCGGGCTAAGCATATGTAAATTTAATAATTACTTTCATAGTTAATGATTTCAAAAATTATCTATATAGCACATTCCGATACTGTTCCAACTGGAAAAAGTCGTTTTGACATAAAATACGCCAATATCTATCTGTCTATAAAGTCATTATGACATAAAAAACGCCAATATCTTGCTACAAAGTCATTATGACATAGAAAACGCCTATATTTGGCTACAAAGTCATTATGACATAGAAAACGCCTATATCTGGCTACAAAGTCTTTATGACATAGAAAACGCCTATATCTGGCTACAAAGTCATTATGACTTAGAAAACGCCTATATCTGGCTACAAAGTCATTATGACATAGAAAACGCCAATATCTGGCTACAAAGTCATTATGACATAGAAAACGCCAATATCTGGCTACAAAGTCACTATGACATAGAAAACGCCAATATCTGGCTACAAAGTCATTATGACATAGAAAACGCCAATATCTGGCTACAAAACTACACTTTTCTATGGATTGAAAGTTAAATAAAAATACCTTCACTATCGCAACTTTTTTTGAGAATAAGAAAAATTACTCTTGTAGGACTCTTGTGTGGTTGTTATTCACAGTAAAAAAAATAAAGCGCAATAAAGTTCAACCAAATTCTTGTAAAAGTTGTGTAGAATCTGATAATTCTATCTGCAATGCCAAGAGAATTGCATTTGACATATTTACAATTGAAAAACTTTGAGTCTTATGTTACCTTATCATGTAGAAACCTTTATATTTAAAACTCAATAAGTAAACCGTTTAAAGAATTTCAAAGTAAGTCTTAAAATGTTATAAGAACCAACACCTTGTATCCATAAAGAAATGCGAAATGAATAAAAATCTGCTCGTGGGAAATTACCAGTATATGGCGGAAATTGCCTTTTAGGATTCAAAAAGACATAAATAACAATTCCGGTTTTCTGAACCTTGGCCTAATGTACGTGTGCACTCGCATGTTCTGTAATTAATTAGAAATATAATCGTCTACCGGTATTTCTATCATAAATCAATCGTCTAATAAAATAATGTTCCGCCATGTAAGTTATTAGATATTAGTTACAGATGATCAATAAATAAGGTTTAATTAACATATTTTGTAACTTAGTTAAATTGGCGCCTATTTTATAAGAAAATCAAAGCACTAATAAATAAAAATCTCAAGTTTTAAATCAAATATTTCAAACCACTTTCTCAATGAATAACTCCAGTTAATGTATTTTTCACAGAAACCTTTTTTTACAGTATTTTTCACAGAAACCAGAGAGCTCCGCAAATATACATTATATTATTTTAAATGAGTAAATTGTTAAATAACACAAATTAATCAGATGAAATTTACTTGAATGCCGTCAAAACATACAATTTGTCCTATGGACACATTGCATTTTTTCAAAACACTGAAAACAAAAACAAAAGCAATGAAATTCTAAAGCCATTTATACGAGTTTCTAGTTCAACGCAACTATTCAAACTCAAAGGGTAGATGCAATTATTATCTTTTGATGTTTCCATTGAAACCAAAGACAGTGTTTGCCTAATATATCTATTAAAAAATATATAAATATATAGAAAGAATTTTGTTTCTCTATTAAATATTTAGATAATTATTTTAAATGTGTTATGAAAAATACAACCTTATTCATCTAAAAAAATAGTGTTAAATACTTCAGATATCGTGACAATAAGTTACTAAGAGAGAATAATGTTTCCGTTGTGAGAAATGTCGCGATGTCACCTACCAGCTAAGCTTCCAAAATACAAATAATATGTATCAGCAGATGAAAACAATTGAACAAACAATAAGTACACAATCAAATGGAAGCATTAAGAGGACGATCGAAAACGCTCAATTCAGTACGATATTGACGAAATCCATCATCTGTGGTCAGTTAGCGATATTTGCGAGTACGGTCACGGATTCCGACATTCGGTTGGTCAAAAGCCGCTGGTTTTGGCGCGGCCTCTAAAATGTCGGATAAGCTGTCAATACTCACAACTTTTTGGATAGTGTCGTTCGTTATTCAAAATAACTTATTGATTGAGGGTGAATTAACTAAGCTCTTAGAATTGAAAGAAACCATATACACGATACATAGACTGAATTGATTCATCTAAGACGCGATGAATTGATTCGGTTCCAACTCGGAGAAACAAATTTATAACTAAAGATTTTAGGAACTAATCAACTCCCTTTTTATTGTATGAGTATATTTAAGTTATTATTTCAATTGGACATTGTCAATTTGTTAGTAGTTTTAACTTTTCGTAGCCGTCCGACGTTTAAGAATTTCAATTTATAGACAGATGCCAGTGTTGCCAGCATATGTCGATTTGCAATAACAATATCGGTCTGGGTATCAACAGCGCGGTCGTGCTCGGGCAAATCGGTATAAAATCATCGATAGTTACGCCTATCGATCCGATATTGTAATATTATTGATTTCACTGTAATAAAAATTCACAGTAAATTCATTGAATTTATGTATATAATATTTATTATTTGCTCTTATTTGTGGGTTTATGCATACCATCTTGGATATATTATTATGTTGGATTGCATCTATATCGACATTTTTCGGCATAAAGAAAAATATTATTACTTTGCGCCTGTTCAGTCAAGACATACTATGGACCACCCATAATAAACGATTTGTTTATTATCATTACAGTAAAGTGCGTAATGACGTCAAATGTAATTTATTTGACGTGAGGATAAACCGCAATATAGTTCTATAATTCGATCGGAGAAAGCAATAAATGTAAATTTGAGATACGTTTCTACCTGCCGAATGTACCTACACCAGGCAAGGAGTTACCGTGTGAAGAAACATTTTATTTGTATTAACTCTGTCGTGGGATATAGAAAGGATTACAAATGCATTGGCAGATATGATAGATGAACATGATACTTTAGGAACTAGTCGTGGGTCGTGGCTATGTTGATGTCGATTTCAATAATGAGGATCGCTTACCGGAGCGATTCTGAAATCCACTAGGAACACATAATAATTTATTTTTACTTTTTGAAATAATACACTTCCCGGGTGTTAAACACGTAACCAAAGTCAAACACCTTATAGCGTATCTGTAATCAACAAACATTAGAACTAATTTCGATAGTCTGTACGTGGTTATTTGTCCCATGAAAGCTGGTTCAATAAGTGTCATGTACAAAATTGAAACTAGGATTCAGACAAGCGAAAAAATTATTAAAATTGCCTTTTTTTAAATTTGATTTTTAATATTTTATTTTTTCCGTTATTTATGCACTAGTAATCAAACATAATAAGTTCAGTTATTAATTAATTAATTTATTGGACAATTTTAAGTAAAATGAAGTACAGGAACATATGACACGAAGATAGACGATGGAGACTCTGCAGCAAGAATCCTAGGTGGTGAAGAAACTGGACCGGCTGCTGCAGCGAGAGAGTCCACCGCGTCTACCAACAGTGCCAGCGCGAGGTTATTCATCCGTCCAGGTAGTGTCTGCTGCTAATAAAGCACTGACACAATATCCTCACATCGATAACAGACCTTGGCAGCACCTCTGTGACGTTCGTTTTCAGTGTGTTAGTAATGAATTAAAATTTGCTTTGAATTCAGATAAGCGATAAAGAACCTACCTACACAATAATTATTTTAATTGCCATTTTAAAAATTGGAACTGATTCGCTTAGAATGCAGACCATCCCATGATTTTTCAGGAGTCTGGACTGTTACTCTATATTCAAGCCAACTTCTTCGTTAATTTATCAAACAGTATAGCGTTCATCGTTCATGGTAATAATTATGTAGAATGTAGTTATAAGTATTTATGTATTTACTAACGGACCATGTCCAATTACAACACATGTAGATGGTAGGTGGGAACATTATTACAACAAATAAAAATTCTGTCTTATCAATTCGACTATTATCCATCTATATTACATATTTCTCCACACCGTCAAAGTTGCACAAAGTAATTTATTAGCATTTCAGTAAAATCACGTACTGTACATAAAATGGCTATATCAATTTCAAAAATCTACAAAAACACTAAAGACACGGACGATGTCAACGAAATTGCCTGAATTACACAATGATCAGCCCAGAAAGCGATGTTATTATTTGTTGTTTTATGTCTTACCGACCATAATAATATGAATTAGGATAATGTATGCATCATGAAGAACGGCAGAAAAAACTAAACGTCTATGTGGCGAAATCCAAATAGCCTAAATGTCTGCCTATTGTGTGGATGGAATGAAACAATATGTCATCTGTTGTGCAAACCTGAAAACTGAACAGTTTGAATAATTGTTCACAGCTTTAGAAGTTTGAAGACAGGTATGTATTTATTGTCCATTTTAGTTCAATCAGCGCAAAGACAAAGCATCTATGATTTTTTAGTGATGGATATTTTGAAATCCGTTTCAATTTTAGATCATTGTAATAAATTGTTAATGGAGATAATGTTTAATTTTATCAATTTTACTCACCGTAATCCATTTAAAAATATGTTATTGTTAAATTATTTGAATGGATTCACATCGAAATAATCTAATCTGATGAATAAATTATCAGATATTATTGTACATATTAATTTCGGTTGTCGGTTCATGGGTGCGTGATGTAAATATTCCTGAGTAATGCGTAAATTATTCAAGTTCAATGCACTCATTTTCAAAAATTAAATCATCTCAGACATCCGATAAAGTAGGTAAAAAAATTATTTTATTTTAATAATTGTTACTAATGATAATTCTATATTCGAAATTTGTATTTCTTTTTTTAAAATTTATATTGTAAATTTCTCATCAAATCTGATTATTTTTTGCTAGACAATGAACCTGAGTGAAAATATTCTGAGAATATTTTCAGCTTCAGAAATCCTAAAATTATGATTTTTCGTGATACTTCACGAGTGTGCGCAAGCTTAAAATTAAAATATTTTTTTTAAACGGAAAACTTTTTTTTATTTTCATCCAAAGAAAATCATCATTCATCTGGATAATTAGGTATGCCTGGAGTCAAGAATTTCGATTAAGGAAAAGTTTTTGTAATCACAAAACTTAACGTTATAAACATTACATATAATGATCACTTTAAAAATATTTTTTATCGGTTGTAATCAGTCTATGCACTTTTTATTGGAAATCCAAGAAGTACCCCAAATTTGTACAGAAAGGTCGATGGGGTTAAGATGTGGGACACGGACCGAGGAACATTGAACAAACTGGTGAAGATGGTGATATGTTGTGATATGTGGTCCCGACTTTTTCTTCTATCTACATGCGCTTCATTAATTCGATCCCTTATCTATCCATTTTACATAATATCCCAACTAAATAAGCGTTCCTTTATTAATAATTTGAAAACATCAACAAAAAATCTTTGATGTAGTGTTTTATATTTTGCATGTTATTTAGCATAAAGAAATATCCACTCCGTATAGCGATCTCCCCAAATAAATTGCCGCATTGTTTAGTGAATAAATCACCGAAGCTAAGAAATTAATAGTTGTAGTGCTTGATGCTAGTGTTAATAGCCTTGTATAAAATTGAAGGAAACGTTTCGGGGCGTTTCTTGAAAATAAAAATAAAATTTTATGGATACGAACAAGAAACAACTCAATTAAAATGGTTTTATCAATTTGTATGTATCCTTCGAAGAATTATTGCCTGAGGGTTCAATAGATCCATCATTAAAATTTCGGTGATCAGGTGACTTTCAAATGTAGTTCCAATTTCACCTAATCCGCCCACGTTAACTCACGAGAAATTCTCAAAATCGTTAATTAATCCACATCAGAAATTCTTAGTTACGTAAATGATATCATATACTAGTTGGCGTATGACTCGTTTGATCCTGCCTCTGAGAGCTCCATCGAAATTTCTCTATCTGATTTATCGCTCATGTAATTCAAAACAACCACACGGGCAAAAATCGCGATTTTCAGTTAAAAAGGCAGAAATATCAGTGAATTCACCAGGTTTGTTGGGTAAACAGACCGTATCTGATGTTTATCTAATTTTAGCGCTGTTTTAAGATATGTTTCTTTGCAATTAATACCAATTTAATATATTTATAAGCAAATGATTTTTTTACAAAAAAAACTCTTTTACACTGATTAGAGAAAAATGCATCGCTAAATTGAAGCTGTTTGATTTTTAACAAATATTTAAATATATTTTTTTGAATAACTTTGTGAGTAAAACCACAAATTGTAATATTTAGTAATTCAAGATAATATTAGCGATTCCTAAACGAAAATCTGATACGGAAAAATAAGAAAAGATACGTTCACATCTAGGACTCCAACCTAGGACCCTTGCCTTGCCGGGGCACCGCTCTATCAACTGTGCTAATGGGACCTTTATGGGATATCCTTCGGTCATATTTCTCTTCAATAATTAAATATTACAATTTTAGGTTTTACTCAATAAATTATTCAAAAAATTCCTCCAAGACTTGTAGAAAAGTCAATAGATGTCGCACATTAAAATTAAAATAAGATATGTTTATCTAAAGACACTGTCTAAATTACATGGCAAGGCAAGGGTCCTGGGTTCGAATCCTAGATGTGACAGTATCTTTTTCTGATTTTTCTGTTTCAAATTATCGTTTAGGAATCGCTTATATTGTTTTCAATAATTAAATAGTTTTCTCAAAACTTGAGATAAACAGATATTTTTTTGAATTACATGAGCGAATATATGCGTCATTTATGAGAAAGCAGGAGAGGTTATGACAGGCCATATGTGATTTTCATGTACCAAAGAATTTCGTGTAATTAAATTGCACTGTCATCGTGATTTCCCTACGCGACATTTTTTACCATTGTGTCACGATTGGTTAGTTGTGTGGTCTTTGTTTTCTTTTTAATCGTGTCTAAATAATTAATCAAACCAATTCCAAATGCATCTTGTTTTAATGCTAAAAACGCTCGGACATGTATCATTTTGTTATCTATTTAATACATTAGTTGAAAATGCCTCTATTGATGATTGATTAATGGTCGTTTAATCGTTCATCAAACAGGGAATAAATAGTTTTTCAATTTTATGCGGCGGGTTTTAGTATCGCCGCTACGGAAACCATTTATTGGATAACCAGCACCTCTGCCATATGTCACCCCGAGTGGTTTGAAACGTTTGGTAATTTAGCAGGGGTGCCCGGGTTCATCAGGTGAGGTGTGTCCAGCATGCGCCTGCCCATCAGCTGCGTGGCTTGCCGGATCGGGAAATAGTTTGGGCTACCTCTCTAACTGGTCTCTCTTGATCCATCGCACATCACACACCAATCCCTAGATTCCTTATAAAGACCCTCGACACATAGTTAGATTTTGGTGCGGGGTATGTTTAAAATGTAAGAGATCCAAGTCCTAGAATTAATTCATAGTTTAATCTTGCTCACTCGACCACCAATTTACAATCTGTATTGTGGGGGTGCACTTAGAGTAATTGACGTGTAAAGTGGACAAATAAATTGTTACCGAGAGATCATTTAACCTCTGCTTTAGAAAATAACCAGATGAATTACTCATTCTAACTAAGTACAGGAAGTTACATTTACAAAAACACCAATGGAAAATGTATCTAAGACGCTTTCTAATAGTTTTAAGCACAGTTTCTGCACCCATATAATCCACAGAATTATCTGTGTGAATTGTAAATACCAGTTATTTTACGGATAGCGTAAAATTGACTTTCATTGATTCTTTCTCATTTTTTTGTTAGCTATGGAAACGGATCATTATTGCATTCACGCATGTCGTTCAAATTCAATATGGTAAATTTATTATACTTTCGACATGTTACGATTAAAAACACGTCATAAATTAATAGTAAATCATTAACTTTAATTGAAACGGGTTTTTGATAACCATGTGAAATGGCGCGTGTATATAAAAATGATCAATCAAAAGTTGAATTCGAAACCCGAATCCGTATAAACATCAATATTCTTGAATGTTGATCTCTCGCCAGTGCGGTTTTGAGAGGATATAAATAATGCACTCTGAAATTAGGCATTTAATAATAATAATAATAATAAAAATTTAATATAATAATAGAATTTATTCCAGAATGTATGCAGGGGTAGTGCAATGCAATAATTCCATATTTGAAATAATATAAAACAATTAGACTAAGAAAAATAATAATAATGCAAAGGTGATTCCGATAGGCACAAAAAAGCGGAATTTAAGGGAAAAAAGATGAAATATAAACACAAAAACGAATGTAAGCAGCCGTTTATGGAGGATATTTCGACATCTCCCGTCTCCAGAGGGCCATCAGAGGGGACTACATCCAGGCAACCATGGCAGTGATGATTTTGTTACTAGATTGGCGCAGTCTGCGCCATAAGCTTCCCATGTGATGGTGGAGAAGCGCTCTGAAAGAGTGTAGGTACTCGTCCCTCCAGGAAAATTTCCGAGGCGCTGCAGTTCCTCGGTAGGCGGAATAGTTGGCGATGAGCATTATTGTAAGCGACTTTTAGCTTATGCCATTGGGATGCAGTGTAATCCACCCACAGTTCTGACGTGTACAGCGAAGTGCAAAATTGAAAAGTATCTTTTTCACGTTTGTACTGCAAAGGTGAAAACGCCTTGACAGCATACCTGCTCTAACGGATGTTGCTCTTCTTTGCCTTTCCATATCCTCGATGTCTTTCAAGTCGTCTGTGATAATATGTCCAAGGTATTTTACGCTACGACTAACATCCATTTTCTTTCCATCTAGCCGTTCTGAAGGTGTTAGCATGTTTTCGTTTTTGCATTTGAAAACCACAACTATTGATTTGGACGTATTATATACAAGTGCTAGAAGAACCATATCATCTGCGTAATTAATACTGTTTACACATTATTAAAAATTGTTGATATTACACATACAATTAAATCACAGAAATTTACATGATCATGCGGCCTTTCATCTTCTTTACGACGCATAGGAGACCCAAAGGAATATGATATCCATCAATGCCTAAATTCATCTTTGGGGATGCTGTGTGGATGGTTTTTTTAAGGAGAGGATGTTCTGGGAAAGTAAAATATATGACCGATTGGTAAGAATCTAGGGATTAGTGCACGGAGAAAATTTTATCAAACTACTGTTAAAAATGTGACTGCATGACCATTTCCTAGTAAAATATTAGTCATTCGGAATAAATCTGAATACGTGTTCACGCAGGTGGCCTTGTCTGATTAAATATAATTGACCATATGTGAAAATATTATTATTTTTAAGAACACGTATTCCGACTTCCTCATAACATATTCGTGCTTTACTGGTAGTTTGTTATGAAATTTCTCAATTTATTCGTTAAACCCTCCAGTCCCGTTTTTAACGGTAAACGAAAAATTTGACCAGTTTTTTTAATAAATTAACAATATTTAATACCTGTAAATTTTCTCCGTGTATGTCCAGGAGTGACGAACATACGAATCATCTCTCCCACTGCGGAGCAAGGCGATGGGTCGAGATATTCCTGATAAAGGGGTCAAAGGATCTCCCTCAACCGGCCTCACCCGATCCGGCCCGTCACGCAGCCAGTAGGTAGTCGCATCTGAAGCCAAGACCTGGGTAACGATTCTCCAAACTAGGCCGCTCGCAATCGGCGTCGAAAGTACATACGTTGGTTTTGGTTGACGTTCTTATTCTTGATTCTCGTTGAAGGTACAAACTTACATACGCCAAACATCAAGTCATTCCATTCGAACAGCTAGTGGATCGAACCACTCGTTGTTCAAGATTAATGTATAGATCAATATATTGATTATACAGATGTCACCTGTGACATAGAAAAACATGTTTTTGAGGAAAACGGCGCCATCTGTTGGACTTAAAATCAAAACGCCATATTGTTTATCTATCTGCACACAAATGGCGTGGAACCGGAAGCTTTGAAAAAAAAAAATTTTTTGTAAGTTCCCATTTATTACTACTTGCTTCGGGATTATTAACCTGTTAGGTACTTATTTTAAAAATATTGATAGTTTCTGCGAGCAAAGTGACATGATCTATATCTCTAAATTTCACCATTTAAATCAATTTGTTTTCAAAACTGTCTCAAAAACATATTTTTCCCAAGGTCGCTGCTACAACCAAACTAACACAGCTGACACTCCGTCCACCCGGTGCAACACAAAAACACATGAGAAAAAAAGAGAGATTGCATTTCAAAAGAACTTTTTTAATAATATATTATGTGAACAAATTTATGGACTATGATTGATCATAAATTTTCTAAACAAGGGTGCATAGTCAACACAGAGAGAAAATTTCAAAGAGATTAAAGATTTCTTAGTCAAGCGTCAAAAAGTTAAAAACACACAGCGATTACCAAATCAAATACTGCTTCTTTATGGCAATGTTAACCACCAATCAGTATTCAACTAATGACTCAAGGTCTTATGAGATAAGCCGATATTATATTGGCCACACGATGACTTTGAATTTTACAAGCATAATAATTCATAACGTCTTAATGACGGCTTTTGAAGCCTTACTCAGGTGAAAGTGTGTGACAGGAGGCTTGGTTATGTAATTCGCTGTGAATCATTTGGATGAATACATTAACAGATATAAAAAACAGTTTATCAAAACAATATTATATTCCTTTCTCACAAATTTAATTTACTTATTCCAAATTATGCTGTCTCAGTAGAAGTAAAGTCACAAGGAGGAAATCCATTGGTTTTATTTTACCATATAATACTTATGTACATACTGATTAAATGTAAACTGTCGATTTCCCGAAAATGAATTAATAAATAAATATAATTGATACTAGAACAATATTAATCAAAAATTAATTAAAACTATTTTGTGTGAATGAGAACCGTACTCGAAACCTTCCGTTCCCGGGTGGTAGTTTTACCGATTCTGCTACAGAACCTTCTTTCCAGAATGTCGCTTTTAGCAACCATGTAATTCTGATTTGACTGAAAAACTTTTTGAACATTTTTTCAGTGTGAGGTACCTACATATCATTATTACTTTTATAAGCAAACCAGAGCTGAATTGCAAACTTACTCGTACATAGTGACAGTCAATAGACTTCATTTTTCAGAAAATCTCGACTTTTTTATGGGTTAAGCTTAAAGCTCCATTGTAATTTGTTACTAATTATTTAAATGTTATTAGAAATATTCAAATAATATCTATCATTTATTGACGCAAAGAAAAAGACGACTATCTAAAAATGCCTACTTATTTCAAATTCGTTTTCTATAAATGATTCTCACGGTTATTATGTCATTTTGGTAGGACTTTTAAAGAATTATCGACGTTCATAAATTAACGACCCACTGCGATCAAGAGCACAAAACCAGTTTACAGTTTACGTCGGCAGCATGAGAATCGAGGGTTTTTCGCATTTGTTAATTTTTAAACCGCATGTAAGTGGTAACAAATTACAGCTTGTCTTTCTCTTCATATTCATCTTATTGCTGCCCCTTCCTTTAATTAGGCAATTGGAAAATATGTCATCGGACAGCAAAATGGCATCTACATTTTTATTTTCATACGCCGAGTATACGCAGGAATCGCTGGTTAGGGTACGTGCTAATACACCCCATATACATTATTCTTCATCATCACGGCGGCCAAGGTCGGATCTAGCCTCCTTCACAAAGTAATGTTCTCCACTGACCATTTGCCTCCAGTTCTTACCACTTTGCTGCAATGCCCAATTTCAATCAACATATTAAACGGTTAAAATTGTACTAAACCGCAGGATATACAGTTCATGAAAATAATGTTAATCAAAAAATGTAGTGTGTTCAATTTCTAGGCTGGCTAAGTCCTACATCACAACACAAGTAACATTTTCCACTTCCTGTGGTGGTATTAGGAATTTTTCAAATATCGTCAGGTTATTTGTAAACCGGGAATGTTGGTCGTTCTTTTATATTAAAAAATTTAAAAAAATAATATATAAGAAATTGTGAACATGTAAATGAAACCATCAGATTCTCACGAAAAATATAAAACTAACACACTTCTATTCTATTTCTAAAACAACAATAAAATCTAATAGGAGTGGGTTGAAATAAACATCTCGAGCTAAATTTTTGAGGTGAACCAGTGGAAAAAAATGATGCATAATCTGTGAAAAATGGCTTAGGAATTCGCGAGAGCAACACGCCATAATGAGGTTGACAAAAAATGTATACAAATAAAACGTCAATAACAGATTGAATGGCTTCCCACTGTGTGTAGTAAGTTTTGTATAAATTAATTAATAATTATAATCTGTGTTTTTGATTCAAAGAGAATGTTTGAGGAAAGAGAGGCGCTGCCCACTGTTGCCACTCTCTCCTTATTTGTAGATCAACCGGAGATTGCTTTTGTATGGTCCACAGAAAATGATTGCAATAGTAAAAGGATAAATAATGATTGCAATTTTTTAACTTCTTTCTGCTGTACTTTTAAACCGTAGTTCGGCGTGCAAAATGGCCATTTACATTTTTGGGTGGGTAAATGACATTTGCGTTGAAAAATTATATTTTTTGAATAGATAATAATACACACTAGAAATTCCTAGAAGAAGAATATCGTTTGAGGGGGAGATAAATATATACGATTGTTACAGCAAGCAGGCTAATATTGAAAAACGTTTATATTTAATAGGCGTAAGCGAAAATATTTAATAAAGCGTGCCTTACTTAAAAGAGTAAAAAAATATTGTCGACAAATGTATTAAGTAGCATTTAAAGAAAAATGACGAATTTTTTCATACTCTATGTGTGGTTTTTATAATTTTCAGAGCATACATTTACTCCGAAAATTATACAATTGTATAGAGATAGTTATAAAAATAACATATATTTTTAAGAGCTTAAGAACTTACAGTGTTCAAGATAAGTACGCTATAATATATGTTATTTCTATAATAAGGTAGAAAATCGGAATGCGAAGTCTTATGTAGTACCGTTTGGTTCTGTCACGTTTAGCACGCGCTCTGTCTCTCTTACACTGCCTGACATCGTTATATCACCATTTAATTTGTTCGAAAATTTTCGTTTCTTTATTGAGATATTAACAACATTTAACCCAAAGTTTCGCAAACATCGTTCACCCATTCTACTGCAAATCGCATCTATCGCACAATGGGGTCCCGTTTTTTTCAACCTGCCCAACAAACGCATAACTTTCATTGGCTCCGCCGCTTTGATATTCGGTGCAGTTTGGTCGTACCTAGGCAGGAATGAGCAAACTCCCATGTATCTCCTTTTGTTTATATTACCTATCTATTATCCATTCAAAGAAAAGCAATCCAATTAACGAAAACGCCGAACTCCCTGCTAAGAACTTCACAGAATAGGTATATAAATTACGAGTCAATCTAATATCTGTTTGGCAGGCCTGTGTGAATTGAAATAATAATCCAGGTGCAGAATGAGAGTTACAAGTATGACCAACATATATTATTACATCGGTGTATGCCCCTTAATTCGCTTTGGCATCATAAATAGCACCAAACGAATTTATATACTTGTACCTACAATACTAGTAGTTCTGTTAACATCAGTTCTCGCATCCAATAAAATTATATTTCTTAGTATCTCTTATTTAATAAATCCTTTAAATCACAAGATTTTTAGGTGCCTACTTACTGGTCGTTACATTTCACGTAAGATTTTTTTTTTAATTTCAAGCATAGATTTATACATATAATTTATCAAAAAAAACTTCTCTATCACAATGACAATTCTTTTTATAAACTTCTTCAGACGAATGGGTAGTAGGTACCATACCTATTGAAAAAAATGCTAGCGAGAAATTCCAAATAAACAGGACAATTTCACAAATAAAAAAAGAATTTATGTAAAAACTTAGTTAAAGTTAACCATCTGGTCAAAGTAAGCTTTGCTTGAATAATTAAGTGGATGTAACAGATTTTCGATAGCGGAAATGGAAATTTAAAAAGAGACGAAATTCAAAATAGCAGATCTAAAACATGACTTCGCTACGCTCAATCAATTATCTTTGTAAATTAAATAAATGCACTTTTTTTAATAGGCTATTATGTTTTAGCCATCTCGTTTCCTTGTGAAAATGATATGAACGATTAAAATCAACACACCTTTATGTTTGATGTGTCTGACAGGTTATTACAGATAACTTTTGACATTACTAGTATTAACTTACGTATTTCTAGTTCTAAATGGCAGAGGTGTGTTTAATCTGCAGTCAAACAACATTTACTTCATCATCTTAAGCCAATGAGATGAAAACTGCAGAAATGCCAAGTTTCCTTTTAGGTTAGTTTAGGTTGTTAGATGTACAAGGAAATTATTTTACACATTTTTGTATTTAATAGAAAGCAAGAACAAAACATTACAGCACAATACAATTCAAATTCGTATTGATCCTCATTATATTTGATATATTGACGTTGCTTGCCAGGTTTATACAGCTTTTGCCAAATCATATTACCAGTAATTAGCCTAGTAAGGTAGTTGAAAATTGTAATATTTTTAAAATCTATTAAATAAAATAATAGAAAAAAAACATATATATAAATTGAAGATAAAAAATAATGAAAAACAGTTTTTTACTACCCAGTCGTAACTTAATACATGGTAAACATAGTAATTCCGGTTGTTGGTGCATGGGTAAGTGAGTAGTGTGAAATATTATAAATATTGCTAGCTACTTACGCAATCGTCGTCAGTATGTCAGTTACGGACACCATATCTCTCACGAATACAAAACTAACTCCGGGATTCCCCAGGGATCGAATCTAGGACCCCTTCTCTTTGTCTTATTCATCAATGACATTGGCAACACTATAAACCACTCAAAATATCTCCTTTTTGCTGACGATATAAAACTTTTCAAAGCAATCAAAAGTTACATCGATTCCATTCTTCTGCAGAACGATCTTGATTCTCTTGTCAAATGGTCGGAACTGAACAACTTACCCTTCAGTATTCAGAAATGCAGTGTCGTTACATTTACAAGGTCCAAAGATACATTCCTGTTCCCCTACCACATTAATAAACATGAATTAACACGTAAAAATGAGATTCGAGACCTTGGCGTAATGTTTGAAGCAAATCTCTCTTTCAAATCCCATATATCTGATATTGTCTCCCGTGCCAACAAAATGCTTGGATTTGTTCTTCGTAATTCAAGATCATTTACCAACGGAATCGCAATCCGAAGAACGTATGAAGCACTTGTTCGCAGTATCTTGGAATATAGCTCCATTATTTGGGCCCCTTCTGAGCAAAACCATATTCTCGAAATAGAAAAAGTACAAAAGAGATTCATGCGTTACCTATATATGAGGGAATATATGTACTATCCTTTCCTGTATCCATCCTTATTCTTAGCAGGAATGCTCGATCTTAATACATTAGAAGCCCGCCGAAAAATATTTTTAGGAAAACATTTTTTTAAGATAATCTCTGGAACTATACATAATCCACCTATTTTGAAAGAGATTAACTTATATGTCCCAGACAAGTATACTCGTGGAAGGTCCCATACCCTTTTTTTATGCTCCAAAAGCGAGGACTTCTGCCTATCAGAACGCCCCAGTCAACAGAGCGACTGAACTGCTCAACGAGTCTGCATTGACCATCGACATTTTTAACGTAACCTACAGGCAGTTTAACAATTATCTTTTGACGTATGTCACAAAGTAGTGAAACTGACCTTTTTATGTGTTTTGCTATACTTTTTGTCTAATTTGTAATCTTCTCCATAATGTATTGGTGAATAACCGTTTTACGGAGAACATGAAAAATAAATAAATAAATAATAAATAATAAATATTTCAGCTTGGTGCGTAACATTATTCAAGTTAATTAACTTTTAATTTTCAAAAATTTCTCATCATATCAGACAAGTGAGAAAGTAGGTACCAACATTATTATATAAATTAATAATTCTTTATTTGAAATGCGTAATTGTTTTGTTCAAATATTTGACAGATGCTTTGATAATTTAACAGAGTAAATATACGTTACTGAGATACTGCGCATGGTTTAACTGAACTAGGTCCGATGGACAGACTTTAGCCTCCCGTTCGTAAACATATTATTTATAGCCATCCTTTTCATAAGCGGTGATAAGTTTACTAACATTAAATAGTTAAATTTCTTCTTTGAAATGTGTTATTATAATTATGGGCTTCAGCTTCACAATTCCCACAGTTATAATATTTTTTCACGGGTATGCTAAATCTGTAAATAGAGGTTTAAAAGTAAAGCTTAGGTTTTAAAGTAGGCACTTAAAAACTAGCTTTACGTTTCACCATACTGCTTTACCTGATGTAAACACAGTAAAGTAAAACAAATTTAGTAAGCTTTCTCAATTTGTTTTTAACTTGGATCGAGAATAGCTGGAAATATATATCTTGATACAATCAAAGTTTATAACGCCAAAATTCACCCTTCAAAAGGTTTTTTGCTGATTCATAAAGAAACAGGAGTCATTTTAAGGGGAAGCCACAAGCCAAAAATGTATATATTCTTGGTATACCTTATATTGTAGGTAATAGGTATTAAAATCGCTTGACAAACGGAGTCTGGAAACGTTCGATTGCAAGCACAAAACTGTTTATTATTTATTTTGTAAATAATTCTATAAGAAAGCAAAAAAGTTAATCTAGTGAAACTGTTGGAGATAATCTTAGCTATAATACTGTTTTTTTTTAATTGTTTCCTTTATGCGTTCATGCATTTCTTTTGAGAAAATATTTTTTTTAGTAGTTTACATTTATATTTTTTATTGAGTAATTTATTTTTTTATTTGTATTCTACTGAAACGAAACGATAGAAAAACCTTCAATTTATCTAAAACATATTTATTTGGTATTCATAATGTACACCAATTCGTTATAAAGATTAATCAAAATAGTGATTTGGCATTAAGCTTCTCCTTAAGGAGGCTTCATTGTATGTATTGAATAGATTGTGACGCAATACACAAAATGAAAAGGACACAAGTTGCAAGTACAGTCATTCTCTCGGTAGCTGTAATCAAACCTGTATCACGATGATGTAAAAGTATTCCCCATAACAGGAAAGAAGAAAGTGGAATCCGGGCTCAGAAATTCCGTCCAGTTATCTCTTTTTTTACCTGCGTTTTTACTACGACGATTTTTTGCGAGACTGATTAATCGACGTCTGATTATTTTACCGATGATTGAACAACATCGATGGATTCGGTCGTCGAGGGGTTTTACCCAATATACTTACCAATAAACCTATATACTTATCACTTTACATATTGTGGTGATCTCAACTGCACCAACTTGTGGTGGACTGGTTCCTCTCTGTATTACTTGTGGTAGAGATTTAATTGATCTTCTTTGAATAATTCCGGATCGGTAGACTGATAATTCTAGAGTGTAGGTACATTGACTACTGTTTATTATCGCACTACTGGTACAAGTTAACTGGATGAAGCTTACTGGTAAAAATATATAATACGAAAGCAGACATTCCCATTTAAACATCTATTTAATCATGCTATCTCTTTCATACGTTTAAACGTACGTTCATTACAATTTAGGTTATTTTTAGTTTCTCTTTGTATCTGCCGTGCAATGTTATACATTCATCAAAAATACAAAAAAATAAACAGATCTCAGCTGAATTCAATGATAATTTCTCGAAGGTTCTTTTTTAGATTTTCATTTTTATCACGTTTCAATTCTAAATGGTTGTCTTATATGCCAGGGCGATACTGAGAGTATATATAGGTACATATAATTATTTTTAATTAATAAATTGTTAAAAATCAAATGAATTTTACTTGCGCACGTCGGGATTTGAACCCTCGATCGCCAGACGAGAATCCGTGATCAAGGGATAAGATCACGGAGGCCGTCAAAAGAGCTAGCACAGGAATTGAACCCACAATGCCTGGGTAGGAACCCAAAGCATTTATCTATTAGTTCTAAACACTATATGCATTATGAATATTACGGAATATCGGCGAACAACTAAATAAATAATTTCTATAAAAAAAAATTTATTCAGAGGTACTCCGTGATTTTCAGAATGTAAAAACTCATTAATCTAGTGAAATTAAACAATTTCTATCTTATTAAAGCGTAATCAAATAGCCGTTGATTGTTCAAAATTACTGCAAATAAATAAAGCTGAAAATAATGTTATATTGAAATAATAAATTAATTTAGTACTCTCTTTTTGGTTTCTATTCCACGTAATGTACTTATATCGTCACATAAAGTATAATTAGGTACCTGCATTAAAAATAATTCATTTAAATACTTTCTACCGACTTACGCATATCCCTTCACATTTTTACTTTAATAGACGATTAGAGATGTTATCTTAATGTTTAGTTTAATATTGTGGTGTAAAAAATGTTCAGAGTGATAGTACTTAACTGTTAAACAGCACTTTTTATGCGCAGTAGAGATGGGCCTGAAAACACCTTACGAAATGGAGAATAATTTTGTGGGTGTAGGTACCTCTAATTACAATAATGCCGCTGTAAATAAACACAAACATAATACTTTATCGTTTTCAAAACTAAATAAGGAACAAAACAAATGAATTCAAATCAATAAATCATCATGCAGAATCGAAACACTGTATGAAGACGTAAAGACAATAAAAACTACAGGCCACCTCAAGAGGGAATCCTAGTGAGGACGACTGTGAACACAGTGACACTATTTTTACACTTACTTACATATTCCTACATAAACTTGATGTGAGTACAAATTTGTCTTAAATAGAAACTAATAAAAAATTAATTTAAAAAGTAAGTTTAGTTATCATGTAAGAAGAGCCAGGAATTAAAACTTCATCTTTTCCATCTCCTCCCCCTCATTATTTCCTGCAGCCTTACAACATACTTTAAATTGGAGATGTCTTAGTCCACCCGGATCCGGCCAGTTGGGACTTGGGACTCTCGTGTACTTTCATCTAATCTACTCGTCTTTGTACTTAATTACATTAAAATTAAGACAACAAAGATTTTTTGTAAGTAAATGAATTTAAACTAGTAACCATTTTTAAAACCTTTCCAATTTCCAGTAAATGAACGAAATCTCTACAATAAGCTTTGAACATTACTGATTTTTTTTAAACTCACCATTAGGATAAATTATTCATCAATGCTTATATATATTTTACAAAATGTATATGAATGATTTCAATATACACAAACCCTCTTAATTTTACACAAATTATAAACAGTTATTTACTCTGCATTAATGGTTGTTTGTTAATTGTGTACAATTAAAAAAAGCTTATTCTTTAAGGTTTTAAGTAAGATCCAAAATGGGTAATTATTCAAAATACTTTCCGGAATCTTTCAATTCTCTTCACCTTCAAATAAAACATCTGTTTTTCAAACAATAACAACTTTATTACATTTTCTGTAGTAATATCAAAAAGTATAAAAACCTATAGTTAAATATTAAATAAATACTAATCACAATTATCATCTAACACTTTATAATAACAGCCTCATACTTTATCCATAACAGATGTGTTAAATCTAAAACAGTACTTTGTCGAATAAATCCACAGAGAACTTCATTCGGGTTTTGAATTGATATTCTTTAAACGTTTGTGTTTAGGCGCAAAAAGCCTGGTGAATTGATTGGTTAAAACGTGAATGAACTCACACTCTTATAAACGCTTATTAGAAAATGAATTACAGGCTAGTGACTTTAATTTCAACCGGTTTTGGTTTCATACTCCCCTAAGAAAGTTACAAAACTGGTGTTGTTTTTTTAGCATTCAATATGCTTTGTAAAATGCATTCACAGATAGTTACTTCCAGCTAATTATGTATGTGTGTTTTACAGTTTACATTTTACTCTTTTTAGCGTCTTTAACTGAGATGCTTCTGCTGTACTTGATGGTATTGTACTTGGTATCGCTTTGAGCGTGCTGATTATCTTCTGAGAAGGAGTATGAGCCTTGAGGAGCACCGTAGGTGTCTTGAGGGATGCCGTATGAACTAGAAGGAGAACTGAAACTATGGCTGGACGCACCGTACGAGGAAGCCGGAATGCCTCCATGGCTGGAGCTTGAGAATGACTGCGAGCTGCTGGCAGAGGGTAATTCTAATTTACCAGCTCCGATGCCTTCAAAAGATAATCCGGAAGAACCGGAGTAACCATTTCCTGAAGAAGAATACGATGGCACTCCGTAACTAGCGGCAGGTGCACTATAAGAGGCAGGAGACCCGTATGATAAAGAAGGAACATGGCTGTTTGAAGATCCGTGAATTGTCGATGAAGAGTATCCTGATACTAAAGCATCACTGCCTGCTGCTGGATGGTCATATCCTTCTTGGTTTTCTTCTGTGGAATATCCAGCACCACTACTATGACCTTCGAAGCTTGGGGAAGAACCTGCATGGCTCTGAGAAGAATAGTCTGATGAAGATGCTGCCTGGTGGTATGATGGTACTCCGTAGTTTGAGGAAGGTGACTCTTGCCCACCTCCGGACAGATGACTAAAACTGATTGCTGGTGCTGAATGTCCCGCTGATGGAATATATGAAGAGCCACTAAGAGATGGACTTCCATGCGACCCTTGAGATGCCTGTGAGACGAGTGAACTGAGGTCAAGGCCAGCATGGCCTCCCAATCCTCCTAATCCTTTGGGGGTAATGAACACTGGAGTTCCAGCTAAGAGTTTTTCGTGGTCGGCAGGTGATAGACCAAGCTGAGAAGCAGCACTTTGTGAATGAATGGGAAGATTGTAAGAAGGCGCATGAGCGCCTCCGCCGGAAGAAGCGTGTCGGGGAACACCATATGAACTTGAGGGAGATGTTGCAGAAGATCCAAGATAAACGGATGGCTTGAAATCACTTACTGAGGGCGCTCCGTAAGATGAGCTTAATCCAGACGAGAGACCAGCTGAATGTCCTGAAAAGAGTCCAGAGTTGTGTCCCGAGGAGAGTTCAGACGAGATCTCAGAATGACCGAATATTGGTTTTCCGGTGTCAAAGAAACCTTCAAATGAATGCTTTCCTCCCAAACCACCCTCGCCGGAAAAGGAGTTATGTCCTCCAAATCCACCGGAAGAAAACGAAGATAAAGAGTTCAACCCACCGTGAGATTGACCACCGAAACTGGGAACGCCATATGAACCTGATGGGGAACCATACGATTGAGAAGGAGAGCCGTAAGATTGAGAAGGAGTGCCGTAAGATTGAGAAGGAGAACCATGTCCTAATGAACTTGAAAATCCACCTGAAGAAGAGTAAGCCCCTAAACCTTTAGTTGCTGAATACGATGGAAGAGATGGGACATGAATATTTCCACCCAGGCCGTGAGAAGAGCCACCAAATGAACCGCCTAGGGAACCTCCTGAAGAACCGCCGTGGGAACCGCCGAACGAACCGGAGGAGAAACCAAAGCTAGGTTTAGATGCAAAATGGGGTACAGCAAACGAAGACTGGCCCTGAGCACCGCTAAAGGAGTGTCCGAAGGTCTGAGGGGAAGTGCTTCCAAGGGAGTGTTCTGCAAACTGCTGACTTCCTCCTGATCCACCTTGAGCTTTAAATCCCTTAATAGAGGTGTATCGGGGGTATCCTCCTTGACGGAATCCACCATTTCCAATTCCAGAAAACTGTTGTTGTCCAATGTGGGAGATTCCGGGGAAGGATGATCCACCTTCAAAGCTGGGAGAGTAGGATTTCAGTCCAGGGAAATGCGATTGAGAACTGGCGCCATGAGAGTCTCCGGATCCAATTTGGTTAATAAACTTCTGTCCCCCGAAGGAGTATCCAGAGCCAATGTTGAAGGAGCCTGCACCGGGGTGGTGCAGCTGTTGGGAGCGGACAGGAGAGGCGTAGGAATATGCGGACAGGGCTGCCTCCCTCTTGCCCTTATTCTCGGTCATCATCTTCTTTATGTACTCCGGTATGGGCTTCTTTTGGTCCTTCTTCGCCAATGCGCAACTCACGCAGAGAGCGGCAATAGCGAGGATGATCTGAAAACAATACCTTGATTAGCGACAATTATTTCAATTTTAAGAATTAACTGATTTGAAGGACTTCTTATTTTAAATCTAAGGACGGGTTGTTTCGGAGAATTTAAACAATTAATTAAATTTCAACGCTCAGTTTCCAGTTCTGTGAAAGATTTGTTCAAGTTCTGTTATTATTTCAGTTCTGTCATGCAACTAGCCTATAATGTCATAATGATATAATATCTGTCAAAGTTCTGCTTGAATAGGACTTTCACAGAACCTGAAAATGAACATTGAAATTTGATGAATTGTTCAAATTCTCCGAAACAACCCGTCCTAAGTACTGAAACGCCCCAAGAATCTCGTTAAAGAATTCAAATGGAAAAAATATATTCACTATTACAAACATTTCACTATTTACGATAAAGAAATTAATTCCAAAATTAAAGCAAATGAAACATGTTGAATATTAAGTTAAAATGTTTAATGAAAATCAGTTACCAAAGGTCATTTAAAACCGAATGAATGCGAAATGACTTTTTTGGAATTTTGTATAAAAATACAAAAGTCGAGTCAAGAACTATAATCAACTCCCCGTATATACCACGAAATAAAAATCACATATTACAAACTGGACTTACCGCGAACTTCATATTGTCAGCGCTCAAAACAAACACTAAACTTTAACTGCGACTTCCGCAAACAATCGGAAAACTGTAAAATGTTCGTGTTTCTCCTTCAACTGTTCAAGCACAAGTGTCGTTCCTGCGACAGTGTCACTTCTTATATTAGCACCACCGAACAATTGAAAAAATAATACCGAACGCGACCAAGGACCCGAAATGAATGATGCACTATTTGGAAATTTCACCAAATTTATAATGACGGCCGGAGACGCGTGAGTGCCGAGCCGAGGAAGTAACAATCTCCGGCGATAGCAGAATGCTCTGTATTACTAAACTGCCGGAATTGCAATCATTGAAAAGGAACAAGACACCACGCCAACGAGTCATACCATCACTTTCACTTTTCAAAGCCTCCGATGCTACCTTTCAACGTTGTGGTCGTATTTTGCAGCATGCTGGTTGTCTGTCGGAATAGCGGGAAAGAGATGAACGCTGAGAAATGAATTGGCATACGTCAAGGTTGCCAAATTGGCAATCTCCGCATTGGAAAGAAAACCATTGTGACATAATTTTGTTTTGTTTCTATTGAAGTCAACCATTAACGATGTCAATGTATCGGGCAAATAGGATGAGGTCTTTGCAACATTGTAATTACTTGGACGATTTTGAAATTGATCCACTTTTTAATGAGTACCTAAACTAATCTGGCACAAACCGAGCTAATGAGGAATTATTTTCAAATCATACGTCATTTTAAGCAAACATACTAAAAGTTGTAAAAATGCACAATGATAGAATAAACCTAGCCCTTTATTGGATTGCTAAACACAATTATTTTGATTCGACCTAAACTTGTGTACTAAGCAAAAAATATATTACACTAGTATTTTTTGATCCCGCTCAAAAGTCTATATGTAACTGGAGCAAGTGGAATTTTGTTATTTTTGTTTCAGAATATTGTAAGGTTGAATAAAGTGGCTTGGAGAAAATATGGGGGTTAGATGAAGGCTGAATAGTATAGGTACCTAGCTATTCAATTACGGACCCTAAGAATTGCTAAAGCCATTTCAAGCACCTTTTCAATTCAGAATTAGCTTCTCTATAGGGCGATAATTAGAGGATCATCCTCGCTCGCATGAGGCGCAAATATGAAGTATTTTGATTTATTTTATTAAGTTCTCCAAACGTAAAAGGTGTTTTACAAAATTTTATATTTTATTTATCCTAGGCGGATCTTAAGAGATAAATCTTAAGCACAGAGCCAAAGAGTTGACGTCCAGTGGTCTTATAGTAGATTTAAAAGGAAAACATTGGATAATTAACGCCTTTGCCGTCACCCTAGGTGGTTCGCTGCGTTTGATGACTTAACATAGGTGCTCGGGTTCAAGGGGTGAGGTTTATCCATGTCTTGGTAACAGATGCGTCTGCTCACGTCTGCGTGGCGGGCCGGATCGGGAGAAGCTGGTTGAGATATAACTTTTTACCTCTCCAGGATGGTTTCATACATCTCTCGGATATTCTAACCCCCAAACTCCTACCCAACCCTCATACCTTTTCCTTCCAAGAACTTCATCTAATTCCTTTACTATACAGCTGCCCCAAAGATGACTTAGGCTCTGATGTAAACAGTTTTCCTCATCACCTTCTCTGTGGAGACAATATAAAAATAAAATAAAATACGCAATCAAATAACCAAGTGAATATGGTTATTATGCAAACATCCCTTCGAATGTAATATAATCGATCTGTGCAGGAATCTAACATTCAACCTACCGACTCAAATTTAAAAATAGTTTATTACTACGTTACAAAACTAAAAAGGTTGCGCTATATTAATTTAAAGTATAATATATAATCCAAATCAAGATAGGTAGTTAATAGTTATATGTCGATTTGATATGCAAACGAATTGAATATTTAAGCTGTTGAACATGCAACATGTACAGTATTAAATACATAATTATAATGCATTATCGAATGCTAATCACTGCGTTAGATCACTTTGAAAGTAAAGAGAGAAAATAAACTTCTTTCGAATCACTTTAAAAATACATTTGAATTATTACATTGAACTCGAGACATAAAAAATGTATTTTTAGAATGGAAACTAGCAGTGGACGAAAGTAGACTAAACGCAATTGAAACGAGATCCCTGAGGCGTATATGTGATTTAACAGAAAAGGATAAGATGAAAAAAATTATCTGTAAGAAAAATAAACGCAGAAACTATTGTAAAGAGAGTAGGAAATACGGCGGACAAGCGAATGGTTAGATACATCGAGGACACCACGGAAAGACATGTCATGATTATTGAAGCAAATAAATCATCTATTTTTTAAATAACTTAATGAGTAAAACCTCAAATTGTAATATTTAATTATTGAAGATAATATTAGCGATTTATGAACGAAAATTTGAAACAAAAAAATCAGGAACGGCAAATAAAATTATAGAACCTAGGTGTGACCGTATCTTTTTCTGATTTTTCTGTTTCATATTTTCATTTATAAATCGCTAATATTGTCTTAAATAATTCATTATAAAATTATTTTATGCTGCTTATTAGTATAAATGCGGGCTTATTGCCAGGTGGTAACATTGCAGTGATATTATATACATTTTTTTAAATACTGCATCCTTAATTACATATTAGTATTCATATAATTATTCGTTTTGTATAAATAAATCAAGTACTTTCTTAACTTATTTTGTTTTAAATAAGTTATATTATCTTATAAATTAATAAATTTACTCTGGTACATCAACGACTTTTGACTTCTACACGGTGTCCGGAAAATAGTGGTATTAGCGAGACACTGGTAAATCAAAATCACAGAGAACAATACAAAAAAACTTTTCGATGAGGTGGTGTTTTTTTTTACTATTTCCTTTTTTCGACAACTAAAGGTTTCAAAAACTTTTTGAGCTGGGTCTGCGCTTTGACGCATTGCAGCCTACAGTAATCCGACAGCGACCATTTTTTTCAAACTTACACAAAAATGGAATGGAAGAAATATATATGTATACAAAATAATAAAATACAAGGAGTATTTGCCGAGACGGAGTTGTGAGGTTTTTGATCCGTTCTACCTACCCTTCAGATAAAATGGCGTGGTGTTTAGCAAATATTGGTGCCACATTTCATCAGTGCTATTTTAGTGCCATAATTTGGCAGGCAGGTATGGGTACCGCTGCCCCGGGAAGCATTCATTGGATAACCAAAACCTCTGCCATATGTCACCCCAAGTCGTTTGCCATTTTTGGTGACTTGACAGTGATGCCCGGACTTATGGGGTGAGGATTGTCTACCTACTGTGTGGCGGGCGGGATTTGGAGAGACTGCTTAAGGAAGTTATGTTTATTTCTCCAGCAGGACTCCCTTGACCCATCGGTTAGCACCGCAGTGAGAGGGATGAATTCACTGACCCAGATTCTTACCCACCCCTCATACCTGTTTCCTTCTCAGAACTTCCTCTGCTTCGTTTCTTTAAAAAAGCTCACCACACAGAATATCAAATATGACTTAGGCCCCTAGGGAAATCATGTTCCTAAAGGTCTCCTGTGCTTGTGTGGTACTAATGTAAATGAAAAAATCTGTCGACGGAATCCCGAAAACACTCAATCTGAACTGCAGCCATACCCGTACGAAACACAAAGAATGCAAGTTAATTGAAAACAAATTTAAAGTAATAGTGAAAAATAGCTTTATAAAAATCTAATTCTATGTGATTGAATGAAATGAATAAAAAAATGTAATAGTATTATACATACAATGAATAAACGAGCTTGTTTTGTATTACAGGTAGAAAGGAATACGAAGTGACAGGTTGTAAAATTTGAAAGGGAGAGTAAGTTTGTATTTTTATAGTTACCGGTTTGACTGGACAAAAGTTAAAAAAACATATGGTTTTTTTTTGACATGCTATAACATCGATAATAATAATATAATGAGTAGTGGTAATCATTATGTGCAAAGTTGTTATTTATCTCGTCGGATTTTAGCTTTCGACGGTTGATCTGATATTTTTTATTGAAGATTGAATTATGTGTGTATAGCTATGGTTATGTGATAATTCCTCAAATGAATATTGCGTATAGATTTATTCACGCACTACGATTCCGCACACAAAAAACTTATATTTTCACACAAAAAACTCCGAAAACTTATATTTCACACAAAAACTCCGAAAACTTATATTTCACACAAGAAACTACGAAAACTTATATTTCCCACAAAAAACTCCGAAAACCTTTATTATCACACAAAAACTCCGAAAACTTATATTTCACACAAAAAACTCCGAAAACTTATTTCACACAAAAAACTCTGAAAACTTAAATTATCGCATAAAAAATATTTAAAAATTACGTTTTCTCTGTGTCATGTTTTAAATAGAATTTATTTTGATTTTTCAAATTCAGATGGGTAACATATGCAAGTATTTTTTGTTTTTTTATTGTTGCAGCTGTTTCGGCTTTTAAGGCCATTTTCAAACTGTCATTTTCAAATTAAAGAAATAGTTGTTAGAAAATAATTTAAGTACATATCTTTAAACTATCAAAAATTAACGTGAATTATTAGAAGTAATGTTATTTAATGAAAATTATAGTAAATAGCATAATATATATTTATTTTTTGGAATAACTTTATTGCGTAAAACCTCAAATTGTAATATTTCATTGAAGACAATATTAGCGATTTCTAAAAACTGAAACAGAAAAATCAGAAAAAGATATTGTCACATGTGCTCCGGCAAGGCAAGGGTCCTGGGTTTGAGTCCTAGATGTGACCGTATCCTTTTCTGATTTTTCTGTTTCAGATTTTCGTTTAAAAATTGCTAATATTGTCTTCAATAATTGCATAATATAATATGTAATATTCTTGATTTTGGTGTATGAGCTCACCCATATATGGCACTAGATTAGTCTATTGGGCTATCCAAAGGTGGCGTTAGCTTTCGAGAATAACAGGATTATAAATAAGGTGAGAACCTCAAGGATATTATTCCATTATACCAACCGCCTGCTAATTTTCATACATAGAGCCATTGTCAATATATCGCAAAAAATTGTTTTTATGAAACCGGAATGATATTGATGAAAAAAGTTTGTGAAAAAATCCCGAAGATACAACAATGTGAACATTTGAGTTTTTAATGTGCGCAATATTCCATGTCAAAATATATCTTTCGAATTTTCCGTTTGCGGAATCATCGTGTGACGAATAAACAGAGTGTAATATTCATGTACGGAAAAATCCGAACACCATTCAGATGTCTCTGTTACTTTTACTGAAGCGGGTTGGTTATTTTTTACTGAATTAAGTATGGTAGTAAAAGTCACTCAGAAGAGACCGTGCAATTTATCACTTTCATTTAAATAATTTCAAAAAGGCTCTGAAAGCGACTCTAATTTTATGTAAGAAAAATTAAATTAATGTGCCGCTAAGTAGGTCTAACGATAGAACCGTCGTATTAATATTAAAACTTATTGATTTAATCTTTTATTATATTATTGCCGGACATAGCCAGAGATTTGAGTTGAAAAATGTGAAACAAACGTTATGAAATTTTTAAATCACTCTCAGCTGAAAATTGTTGCCTTGATGAACAAATATCGTGGAGCCAGAGCTCACCGTTTGAGAGATTTGACAGATATAAACAAAACATCACCATTTTGTGACTGAATAGCCAGGTTCTTCCCCATTTTCCCCTTTACAATCTCTTTCCCATCCCCAAAAATTTGAACGTTCCCGTGAGCACTTAGCCCATAGGCCCATTGTGCTATTTCCCATTTTACCTCAATCCTTTGTTAAAACAAAAATATCAGAGTGATTAGACTATTTTAAACAGTGAAGATTACTTACCATAGCAGTGACTACTTAAATTGGCTGTTGTACACCCAGAACTGTACTCTGTCGGCCTTGCATTCGAACATTTGTATTATGTATTGGCAATTTTTAGTTTATTTACAAATGAAAGTAAAAAATATTCCTGGTAAAAACTAGTGAGGAATTTTGGGAACTGTTAAAAGCAATTTAGTTGGAGGTAGATCAAGACCTTATGCGACGCTTAGCAGTTTAGTACTGAAACTATAAGATGGAAAGTACTACAATTGACGTACTTTTTGCTTGCCACATTTCTACAGTGCGTCTGTATACATATTATTTTTTTTACATTAGCAACAACCCAGTCCCTTTAATAAAGTTCACTAGGGTTGTTATTGGGTACGTGGCTACGTATTCTGGTTCCACCGTGTATCTCCCCAGGTATCTGAGCCTAATTCCCACCAGGTGAGGACATTGGCACCATAGGCGAATTGAAGTCTCTTCATCCTCTTCACATTACCTGCATCTATTGGTGTTTTCCACTCCCAATATCTGCATGTGTCTCCTGAGATGGCAGAGTCCCGTTCCCATAACCTTTAGTATCACTTGTTACGAATGGCTGGGAGCAGTTGGGACCTCCGGGCGGTACCCACATAAAAAATAAATTTGTATATTGTACGAGTATCATATTTTACTAGGCATTTATAATATTACGTAAGTACTACTGACTGAAATTCTGTGTGCTTGAAGCTGGAAGTTATTGAGCAACGTCCTGAACAAATAAAACGATATCTTCTTCTTGCCGAGGATCGTGACTCCCACGCCAATTATCCTGATGATAGTTGTGACCCAGGTTCTTTCCCTCTCCGCGCTCCTGCGCTTGAAGATCTGTGGACACCGGACGCTGCTTGTGTAACTTGATCACTCCAACTTACCGGCAATATTTATCTGCGCTGCCTGGTTGTTGTGATGGACTGTTAATTTCGGTGGAACTCAGCAACTTTTAGGTAGTAAAGAACAATGAATAAGTTGATAATAATGATTTCATCGATACCTCAGTTACGAAGTGACAACTCAAAAACGTTCAGTTTTGAATATGAGTATGAAGAATTGCTCAGAATACCGATATGTTCCAGTTCAAAAATGAAGCAATTGGTAAACAGTTGTTATTTTAAAATGGCTGTGGTCATTATTACTAAATGTAATATCCAATGTATTATATATTTTATCCTTCCCTAAATGATAGTAAAAACCCTATCAAACTTCGTTGCATAGTATAAAAGAACTAGGCGCACAGACTGACGCGGATAGTGACTTTGTTTTATACTATTAGAGATGCCAATGTATTGTCACGATTTCGAATTTACTATAAGTTTATCAGGAAACGGCCTATAATCCCATTTTTAGTTCATTATGATCTGGGATATTCCGGGATGTTCCCGAACGTTCCAGACTATTTCCGAACATTCCAGAAAGTTCTGAGTGTTCTGGAATGTTGTGGAATGCTCTCGAATAGTCTCGAATGTTCTAGACTGTTCTAGAAGTTACTAGAAGTCAAAACTTTCAGCCCTTATACATATCTTCAAAAGCACGCCCTTCAGGTAAACCTTTTTCATGGACGGGGGATAGAGGCTACCACACCATATCCCTTGACCGTATCGGGTCTCATGATATTTACTAGTTTAATTAATTAAATAAGCAGCGAAATCATTAATTTTAATCAATGTGTGATGTTAATAACTAAATAAATAATATTTTGCACTGCAATAGTTCGTGCATAAACCTTGATGTGTTAGTTTATTTATTTAAAACCTGTAAATATTATTAATTCATTTTCGCATCGTTAATCATAATCATTTACTATTTCGCAGAAGCGTCAGTTCGAACAGTTCAAATTATTTTCACGAAATCTGACCACACTTTTCAAAAGTAACCCAGTTTCGTAGACTTGTTTATTTGCGTTTACTTTATATAAATATCACGTTGTTTTGCTTAAAATTATGATGAAACGATGGTAAAACGCGAACTCGGTATTCATAAATACTAATCTATGGTAACGGATACTGCAACACATAATAAATCATCTTCTCTTTTCGTAACTCCCGCGGCTAGACCCATTGAGATTCTATGGTTTTTTTTTACTTTTTGTGACAACACAGAAGCTCAGATTACGAGACGAAGAAAGGCGTTACGAGGTCAAATTTAACCGTTTGAGGGCCAAAAAAATTCATACAGTTGCTTGTAAAATGCCACCAAAAAAACATTATTTTTTATGAAACTATATATTTTTTTAAAACCCCATAAATTCTTTGAATTTTCAAGGATTTCGATGATTTTTTCGGTGTTTTATTAAAGAATATTGGTTTAGAATCACGCGGAGGAGGATCCCGAAGTCCAGGCGTTTCGAAAAAATGAGAATTTTACGTACAGACGTACGCGCAAATCAGAACACGACTGACGCAATCGACGGAAATCGACGATCGGCAATCTTCTTTAAAACACGAATCGACGAAAATCGACGATTGGCACCCAAACGGTTAAGAAATAGTGCAAATCTTTTATCATATATCCAAAATTACGTATTTATATATATGGCAATAATATCGTTACTGTGATAAATTAGCAGCTAAAATAATATAGTGCACAGCGGTTTGTTTATAAATTAGACACAGAAAATGAACAATAGAATATATTAATGTAATGTATATGTATTATTTTTTTATACATCAACCCCACAAAGCGGAGGCTCTGAGGAAAAAAATTGCCCTGAAGGCCAATGACATCTTTGAGGAATTCTGTATGGAGGTTTTTTTTAAGGAAAGGAAGGAGAGGAGTTCTGGTAAGGTAAAAGGTATGAGGGTTGGGTAGGAATCTAGGGATCAGTGTATCCAGATGTGACGGACGTATGAATATATCCCTCGCACTGCGGCGCAAGGCGATGGGTCGAGAGACAGTTGGAGAGGTCAAAGGGTCTCCCCAAACCAGTATCTCACGATATGACACGCCAATCAGTTGGTGGGCAGGTACACCCTGAACACTCCTCACCTGATAAACACGGCCACCCCTGATCTGAAAGCCTCGTGGTCGAGGGGTGAGGCTATCGACTAGCAAGCCGAAGTTCAGTCCCGGCGTGCTCAAGATATTATTTGAGTTATTTGTTTTATTTCACAATTCATTAATTTAAAATAATATATACTATAATTGTGGCACGTTCCAGATACTCTCAGTATTGTCCTGGTGTAAGAACACCATTCAGAGTTAAAACGTTGCTTGAAATGGATTTAGCCGTGTTTGGTGACCAGATCTGATTAGCTAGGTACTCCTCCACCTTCCTCTTTCCCAACTCCTTCCTCTCTCCACTCCCTCCAGCCTCACAACATATCTCAATTGGGGATGCCATAATCTCACTGGCTCCAAACGATTGGGAGCAGTTGGGACTCTTGTGCGGTATTTACATTATTTATTTTTTTAAACAATTGTTATATCACCAATCGTGGCGGTGACCTATAGCAGAGGTGTTGGCTATCCAATAAATTGTTCCCGGGGAGACGGTATCCAAACCCGCCTACCAAATTTATACAGATTGTAAAATTTTAAAGTGTAAAATACATAGTTATAATATGAGGTTCATCATAAACGTACCAATCTCATTCTGTCATATTTAACTGTATCATACTTCGAATAAGAACTACCAACATTATCATAATTTTTCTTACCGTACATTTGTATTGGAAGCTATATTTATGTATGATCGCAAGATGTAATCTAGACAATGTCTTTAGATTAATACATCTTATTTGAATTTTAATGTGCGACATCTATTGACTTTTTCTTCAAGTCTAGGATGAATATTTTATTTTTTGGAATAACTTTAATGAGTAATACAATATTAGCGGTTCCTAAACGAAAATTTGAAACAGAAAAATCTTTTTTTTTTTCGTATTTGTAAAAAGCATCAACTTTGTTGCTCGTCATAATTTACTCAAACACAAATTTATGTGTTTTTTATTCTTTATTATTTTTTTCGTTTGTATACTACTAGTATTTTTACAACTATCCACTTGTCAGACAACTTCGTAAGATACCGAGATTGAATTCATTAGCAGCTAATTATTTGCACGGGAAAGTTAATATTATCATAATGAATATATGCACCTAATATACAATAGTTTTCCCGGCTTTTACACATCCCAGTAATTCCAAGTGAAGATTAGATTTCTCATCTTGTTCTCTCAAAGAAACTCTATGTATCAGGTTTTCCATGTCGCAAATTAACATTGGTATTAAGTTAATGATATATATTATTGACATTCAGATATCAATTTACATAGATGATCTTGAACTTAAAGCGATGAGTGACTGACATGAATCTCATAGATGCGGTGACAATTAATACAGTTAAATCTAGCAAAGGTGTAAATGTATTTATTATGTAAATTCAAATCTGAACCATACAAGGTGTCCGGGAATAAAGTGCACAAACTTCGGGAGAAGATAGTTTCAAGTGAAAAAGATGGCTGACTTTTTCTAAATTCCAACGTTTTAAGGTAATTTTTCATTTATGGAAAAAAACAACGGAATTTTGAAAAAAGTTACTTGACTTTTTTTTTTCTACCACCATATAGAATCACCTCCCGAAGTGTGTGCACTTTTTAAATTGTGTCTGGAAACTATTAGTACAAGCGAGAAATTGGTACATCACATCTGGATTCGGTTTTGTGTTATAGTTTGTTTTGTTGAAGTTTTTTATTTTCGAGTAAGTCTAGTCCCAAACCTTGTGATTTTTTTTAGGTCTCTTTTGAAAAAAAAAGTTACTAAGGGGTTACCATCATGTCTTTTTAAAGGCGTAGAAGCATAGAACCAGATTCTTTTTTAAGGCGATGCACTACGTAGTAATGCAAAATCATGTGTTTTTGGTTTGAAAATTTGGTCGCCTAGAAATGTTTCAGATGCTTTAATTAAATACTGCGAGTAGAATACATCTTGGCCTTTGAAATAATCGAGTATTTTTTAGATAAGTCTGTTTATAATCACAGATAAAAATAATGTATAAGGCCAATGAAAACTGCTTTAAAGTTCAAAATCTCCTACTTACGAACCCATTTTCGGTTATCATTTTATTGTATAGTGTGGAAAATTAAGTTATTTATAAAATGATCGGAAAAAAATTAAATATTTATGCCTGAACATCCACAAAATAAAATAAAAGGCACTTTTTGGCCATGTTTTTTTCTTGCATAAATCAAAACAGGCGGATGGTGTTAAGTGGGAATTTAAACCTTATCGCCATCTACGTAAGGAGTGTTATTGATAACGGCTCGATTTAAAATATTACACGACGTAGTGCATCGCCTTAACTCTATAGTTCCCAAAAGTCGGGAAAGCCGAAGTTTACGGCTTGTACCAGAAATTTCCGGACACCGTGTATACTGCGGAAAACATGTGAGATGTAGTAGTTAAAACGTTTGAGCAGTAAGCTCTCGTGGAATTAACGATGCTTTTGTCTAGAATGCTATTTTGTTCTCAATGTCATTTCCAATGTGAGTTATGAATGGAACTGTATATACATATGTGATGAATAATAATACTAATATTTCATGATGAATTCCGTGGAAAAGCGATTAACATTCTCGCCTTCGATTGCAAAGTTGGCGGGTTCGAAAACTGGTGTGCGCCATTAAATTTTGTTTAATATCGTGATTTATTTTTGGGGTATTATGCCGTATTGCACCAAAAAAGGATGTAGCGCAACGAAATTTGAAACCACATCAAATTTTATTTAATTCAAATGTGTTAATAAAATAATATATTTACGACATGTTCTAGTGTGGCAGATACTTGCAGTATCGCCTTGTTGAAAGCCCAGTCCTGTTTAGTGACCATATCTGAATAGCTAGGTATCCCTAGCCTTACCATTCTATACCTCCTTCACTTCTCACTCCCACTAGCATACCAAACATACCCCAATTAAAAGAAATTGCAAGTAATTCAAAATAGAAGCATGCGAGCATTTTTTTTATTCATTTTCGGGAAATCGACAGTTTACATTAATCAGTTTGTACATAAGTATTGTATAGCTAAAATAAAACCAATTATGAATTTCCTCCTTGTGACTTTACCTCTACTGAGACAGCATAATATGGAATAAGTAAATTAAATTTGTGAAAAGGGAATATGAATTAAAAAATTTATATAAAACAAAAGATTAAATAAAACGAAAAATTTACAAAACAATACATTTATAGCCATGGAGAGAGGTTGTAGATATAAATCAAATCATAATAGAGATATACACAATAGAGACACAAACATTATTCACAAACCATCAGAGAAATATTCTTTAATGGACCTCTTCTATTTCGTAAGTTCGCAACTGAAAATATCAACCGTGGATAATACGCTATTCTATTCTATACGCTATTCAGTCAAGAATTCTACTTAGAGAATTGTAGTAGGTATTATAAGATAATTATTATGCAGTAAAAACTAGGAATGTTAGGTGTGAGACAGCGAATAATTTACAATACCCTAATATTTATATTTAAGCTAAAAAATAAGATGCTCCCGAAATACATGTTTAAGAATGTAAATTTTAATTTCGAAATACATGGCTACCCACGAGCAAGTGTGGAGATTTTAGATTTTCAGAAACAAATTTGTCGGGAACCCAAAATAATCTCTATTTTAAATGATTTAATATTTTTAATGAGCTACCGACAGATGTTAAGAAGCTAATTGCCTTGCTGCATTTCGTGGATTATGCCTAAAACTATAAAGAATAAGTTTTAGATGCATTGTAAAGTGTCCTTAATGTCATGGAAATAAGTTTTTAAAAGGTTTATACTAAATATTAAAAAAAAAAATAGAGATGTTAAGGTTCTTCTAAATTAAAACAGGACACTTGAAAAAGAGGTTTATAATTTACAGAAAACAGAATTCTTGGGCGAAAACGATTATCATAATTACAATAGTAAAACAAGAATTTTATTGATATACAAATAAATCACCGATCCAAATATTTCCAATTTTGCAAAAGATTATTAATTATTTTACGTTATAGGTAGGTACCTACTTTATCGCTTTTCTTAACTATTCTTCCCCCATCAGTTCTGATTTTTGGAATGCCACTTAAATTCAAAGCAAATTTGATTTCGTTGAATCAGATTTCATACAGGGATAACTAAAGCACGTCACAACAGACACCAGTATGTTTGACATCTGAAATAAAGCTATCATTCTGATAGTTTTAGATGACAAACAATTTTTGTTTTTCTAATCTTTGTAAATCCAAGGGTAAAACATAATTTATTATTATTTATTTCTACCACATGACATAAAACCTTGCAAAATCAACTGTTATTTGTCGAAACAACAGATTTGTTACGAAACATCTTACAACACAAATACTGTTGTTACAAAAAATAATATTGTCTACTCTTTATTGGAAAATTGTTTATGATGTCCAACATCTCATTCTAAATTCTGAATGCGGGCAGGTACTTTTTTGTATCATTTTGACCATCGGATAAATCTACAAATAATAATAAATGTATATCATTGTGAAAGTCAAATTCTTAATAAATTAAATCGTTTTCACGTTTGGCAATTCCCCGTTACATTTTCTGATATTGGATCATCTGGTATAATATATGTACAACAGTCAGGTAGGCTAGACACCTACTGAAATGCCTTCTGGCGCATGGCTTGATTTGTTTATGTACCTACAAAAATTATAATAATAGAGACACACTATATGATTATAAAACATCGTTGGAAGAGTACATATATTTCATAAGATGTATTGCGTAAATGAATAATAATGCAGTTAAATATAAATATTATATAATTTAAAAAAAAAAATTACTACGCACAAGTGTCCCAGCTGCTTGGAGTCTATGGGACTATGGCATCCTACGGGTATCTGCAAAATTTTGAATCTCACTCGAGCTTTTCACCACGGTGATACTACTATTTCCAGTATCTACCTGTCTGTCTGGTGAGAGAATTCAAAATCAAAATATTGCGTGAAATAAATTTAGCTATGTTGGTGACCAGACTAAGTGGGCGTAGGACTAAAAATTATTCCGCTACATAAGGGGCCGAAGACTGACAGGTCTCCCGGCCAAAGGGAATAATTGAATATTGGGGAACCATTTGTAATCCCTCTCTGATCCCCCACCATTAGAAAGAACAAGAAGAAACCAGATCTGAGTACGTTCAAACTTCCAAACCTTCATCTTCCACTTCTCCTAACGCTTCATCGAGCCTCACGACATTCCTCCAGTGGCTTGTGGCTTTAGCTCTGTTTGTTTTACACATCTGAATAGCCAGTTACTGTCCAACCTTCATCTTTCTTATCCCTCTAGATCTAGTCACGAAACACAACTGAAGCCATTTAAAGCAACGTTTTAATTCTAAATGGTGATCTTTTACCAGAGCGATACTGAGAGTATCTTCCACTCTGAAACTTGCCGCAAATATACCTTATATTATTTTCAATGATTAAATTGTGAAAAAACACAATCAAATTTGAGCCCGCGACCTCCGGATTACTGGTCATTTGCCTTACCCCTCGACCACCGTAGCCATCTTAACTAAATGGTGTACCTACACTTAGTACCCACCATGTATTACGACATGTTTTACAACTTTCTTTAGACTTAAAAAACCCATGAATGAATAAACGTTCCCATTTAATGCTTACATAAATATTAACGTTAACAATCTCATAGAATGGAAGATATCACTGGTATCTTTTTTATTGTTACGTTGATAAAAATATATATAATTGAGTCATCTCTATGCATTTCTTTTTTTTAGTGTTGGAGTGCGTAACTTTTTACTTGCGTCGCAATGAAATTTGGTACAGTTATTCGTGAATATTCAGTTAAATATTATAATTTGTACCGAGAATTTCGGCAAACTCTCTCGTACTGACAGCGATAAACTTTCATACGGGTTTTATCCAAATACTGTTTAAAATTGCAGTAATTAGCTGTGTTTTTTAGTATTGTTTTTGAGTATTTCATTGCTTTGATTCGTAATTACGTATAGATTGATAGTAATTCGGATTGATGCAAAACGTCGTGTTTTTAATGAATTCCAATTATTTCAATAACTGGCTAAATGAAAGTGAGATTACTTTGCAAATTTTTAATTTTGACCATATTATCTAATAATATAAAAATTTTGATGTGAATTGCAATCGATATGCACATTGCACATGTTGCATAGATTGTGTAGTTCAAAAATATGAATCATACGTTTGTCGTTAAAAATTTTGTCTTGTAACTGAATGCAATTATAAAATTTCTATCTTTATTATCACGTTCGTGCATAATGCATCATAATATATTTTATTTAATTTTAAGTACCTACTTGCAGGAAGTATATTTTTTAGTTTGTAACTCTTCTGATCAGTCGGATGTTTAAAATCCCCATTTTATGTTGTGAAAATAATGCACCGAGAAAAATGGTTAAGAAAGTGGTAGCATCTAGCATAACTTCTTGATAAAATATTAGTCATTCAGAATATATCGAGAACACGTGTTATTTTTCTAATAAATATCATGACGTTTGTTATTATTTATATTTTTGAAACTGACAATTCATGGTGGAATTCCATTATAATATATTATAATAAAACAAAAGTTGAAAAAAGTTTCATACTTGTTTTATTATAATTAGAGATACCCATTCATAGCATTAACTATATTTTCGCGAATTAAAGCGATGAATGGTGTTTTTAGCGATACATAAAAAGATTTTTTCAGTCGCTATAATCTTGTATTGACAGATCGTAGAACCAACATGACACACTCTACTGTAGAAACATGTGCCATGTTGAGTTTCAATCAATAATACAATAAACATGTTTCAAGTGATTTTGCTAATTTAATTGTTTTTCCCCTCTTGCCGACTCCCATTCCTTGACGTTATCCTATTTAGCGCTAAACGCTATAAAAATGAAAAATTAAAGCTATAAAAGCTATTTTTTCAATAATTTACATACATTTCATAAAAATTAAAGCTATGAATGGGTGTCTCTAATTATAATATATCAATATTTGTATAAACACGTGTTCCGCCGTTATCATAAAACATTCGCTTTTAACTGATACTTTGTTGGGAACTCAATTCATTCGATAAAGGCCTGCAGTGCTGTTTTTAACAGGAAGACGAATAATTTGATCAGATTTTTAATAAATTAACAGTATTTCATATCATAAAGTTTTTACAATCAGTTTTCGATATTCTAAAGGGTTATTTTTCATCATAGTAATAGGTACTAAAGTACACATTTTTTAGGGTGTAATAATTTATTTCTCTCAATAAGCCCTTCAAACACTTAAATGCGTGTATGAAAAATAAACATTTATCTTATTAAATGTTAAAAAATATATATTAATAAAATGGAGAACTTGTGTAGGATCTGAATTGTTAATAAAATGGAGAACTTGTGTAGGATCTGAATTGTTAATAAAATGGAGAATTTGTCTAGGATCTGAATTGTTAATTTATTGAGATTTGATGGTCCAAGCTTATTTATTTATTTATACGCTAACAAACGCTTTTACACAAGGGTACATGATACACGAAATCTGTATCTGCAGTCTGCAATATAGGTGGTATATTTATATATGAATAAGAATTAATGTTTTATATCAGAAGTAATAGCATCAATAATGTAGGTAATAATGGAGTAATTTCACAGAGTTAATTTTGATTTTTCCGGAAAAACTCAATGTTCGTCTTTGTTCATGAACATGGCGTTGTTGACGTCATGCAGGCCAACGTCGGTGACCGCTGTCACCAGCCAGTAGCGTTTTCTACATCATAATTACGTTGTAGCGATTTCGAACCGTTTTGGAATATGCGTTATTAGATCGGTATTATAATAAATATTTAAGAATGAAAATATTAAAATTACATATTTTTGGTACAGAATCAGAAAAATAAATTTTAAGTCTTCTGTCTGTGGTTTGTGAAAATTCCAGATTATAAAATGGAACAAATTTGGTATACCTGTGTTGTGCATGATGATAAACCTATATGAATATAAACCTGTCTTAAATGTAATTTTTTCGGAAAAATTTATAATCCAACCTTCATCTTTGTCATCTTCTTTCACTCCCCACTTCCTTCAGCCCCACACTGGCTTCGGGCAGTTGGTAAACTTGAGAAGCACCCAATTTTAAAAATAGCCGTCACGGGACGCTTGGTGGATGTGAAACATCGAAAAAAATTTTTTTTCAAAGAAGTTAAAATGAAAATAAACAAGTCTTTATACTATTAGATGGTAAAACAATTATTATTAAAATATCCACAAAATAACACAATGTAAATTTATAATTCATGATTTGAGATTTTCACGGCCAAAAGTATTATAATGATTTATTTTTGGGTTATTATGCCGTGTTACGCTTTCTCTTTCATCATCATCATCAGGGCAGATGTGTAATTACACACCTGCTCTGATGATGATGATGAAGGAGAATGCGCAACACGGCATAATACCCGAAAAACAAATCACTTTAATTATAATTCTTAATAAAATATAGTGAGAATAGAAGCAAATATACCGCATAGAGTTTTGGCAGCCGGGCAGAAAGAGCCGACGAGTCACGAGGGTGGCCGAATGAAGCGTCGTCCCGCCTTGCCACGTTTGCTAATCAAGACTCAGTTTTACCCTCCTTAGGCGTACCAAAAGATGTTTCACATCAAAAACGTAAATATTTTCAGTATAATGTATGACAAATTGATTTTCACACATTAATTAGTCCGAAACATCTGATAGTAAATATAAATTAAATTATTATATCATCATAACGGAGTTCCTTTCATGCAACATTCCCACTTAGCTCTTCAAAGTCATCGTGTCAAGTGCAAGCTCATCTCCAATCCGATCATTTTAAATTGCATGCTGATCGAAAGCGAATTGCATAACGTACGTAATTCCGTAATTGATTAGGTGATTTGGCCTGCAACGGTAAGCGTGCCGGAAGAACGTAGGTACCATTGGCGTTGGTCGTGCCCGTACGTGCTGGGGAAAAGATGCCACACGTAAGGCGTGGGAATAAGAACAAAAGCATATTATTTATAGATGAAGGTAAGTTTACGTATCCGTGTGACTTACGTAATTTGTAATAATTTCGTACACGTAACCGTCGATTGATGAATTGATAAAATACACGCGGGTAAAATAAAATAAATAGCGATTTCCTTGAAGATTGACTGCATGGTGCAACGTTGTTATTTTTGAGCATGCTGTGTGGGGAACGTTTTGAAGAGATAAAAAGAGAGAGGAGACACCTGGGTCATGAAGAGACTGTTGTAGCGGGGTTTATGAGATGAGGTTTGTCCAGGTCTTGGCGGTGGATGTACCTGCCTATAGGCAGGTGGAGAGTCCACTCCACCCATCTCCTTGCTCCGTAGTGGAAATAATGAAGTCATGCGTCCGTCACTCCTGGACCCACTGTCATCCAGATTCTTACCCTCTCTAAACACCTCTCCTCTCCTTCCCTTTCTTAAAAAGATCCTCCACCCAGCATTCCCAAAGACATAAGCCAAGAGGAAAAATATATTCCTCGGGGACTCCTGTTATTCCAGTTCAAGATAGTGGACGTGTTTTATCTCGCCGGAGTTCGTATTGTCGCGGTTGCTACTGCGAGCTGTCAAATCGAAATAATTTTATTATTCCTATTGGCCTGAAGAATGTTTGAAAAAAGAATTGTCTTTGAGATGGTGGCATTTATTTGGACAAATTTTATAATTCCTTATATAAAATTTAAAAAAATTTACGAAATTCGTTTTTTTATTATTTTACGGTTTATGTAATTAAGTAGGTAGGTATTTATGTAACTTCCATTTCCGATTTTTTGTCCGGGTTAAATCTTCCCCATAGGAAAAACTATACCCTTCCACACACCTTTCCACAAATGATCATCTAGTCAATCAACATTATGGAAGTGCATTATATAAGCAAAATAAATACAAAACAATACAAGAACAAAACGTTAACCCACCAGAGATCAAATGGGAAAATACTTCACCGACTCCAGATATTTTTATATCAGAGGGTTCGGCTCGGTAGAACTCCTAACAGGGCCTATAAATCCTACTGATCCCTCAACATAAATATTTAAAAAATCTTTCGTTATCCTACATGTATTCAAAATGACCGACTTTTGCATCTTTATGTATAAATTTTTTGATAGATCTAATACGCCTAAATTTTTAATGAGAGAGCTAGGTATAATGCCAGTAGCCGAAATAACGAATGGTAATATTTTTATAGTCTGAGAATGCCAAATTCTTTTAATCCATTTGACAGATTTTTGAATATTACAGGAATTTGGAATAGCGACATCAATAATATAAGTTATTTTTTTTAATGTTGTCATGTAAAACTATATCGGGTCTATTATGACTAATCGTTCGGTCTGTTAGTATAGTTTTATCATAATATATTTTATAAAATTCGTTTTCTAAAAATTAATTTGGTTCGTATTCATAATATGGTATTATATTACGGCAGTCAATCAAGTTATGTTTAATTACCAAACTTTGGTGAATTATTTTTAAAACTTGATTATGTCTAAATGTATACACGGACGGTGCTAATATAGAACATCCCGATATAATATGTTATATAGTTTCCGGAAAAGCCAAACATTTTCTACATAAATCATCAATTTGATTTGTTTCTTTGATTATAAATTTTATTAAATTTATGATTTCAGAGTCAATTTTTATTTTGATTTATTAGATAGGAGAAAATTAGAAACGTCCTTTTTGGACAAGATGTCTAGACAGGAGAAGGTGAGAAGTGTTCAAATATTTGTCTGATTATTCTTATCCCTAGTATTTCTTAAAATAAATCAAAAACAAAATAATGGTTTTCCTTGAAACAAGTAGAACTTTTTCAAATACAGCTTTAGATGAGAATTATTTCTCACTTTTCCTGTTAAAAGAAGAGGCTGTAAAATAATGTATATTTGTTGATATAATAATTTGAGAAATGCGGTAAAGGCAGACCCAAATGTCGCGATCAAAAATTTATACGATGGAGTAAATTTAAGACATCATTATTTTTTTGTTCGAAAAAGACATTTATTATGTGACTTGTCATAATTACAATATAAAAACTTGGATTTTTTTAAACCACTTTATTTTAATAATTGAGCTACCGGTTTCGAAAACGACCTTCATTCATCGGAAGAATATTTTACGAATTAATTGTGTCCAGTTTTAATATTCTCCTGGTGAAGGGAGAGTACATTCTGAGCCGGTAGAACATTATTAAAATTAATTGGTTTCAAACAAAATTTGTATATTTATATTGCAAAAGAATTTCACTTAGTAAAACACCTTAACACTTACGACCACCGTTCCTTCACCAATTTAAATATATTTAGTCATAAGTTTGATGTAAGATTATTAAAAAAAATACGTATTTTACTTAGAAAACATCACTTTATATAAAATTTAATATTTTAAGTAATGCTGCTTTCGAAAGTTTAATGTGAAATCACTATTTTCGATTAATCTTTATTTATTATCTTAATACCAAAAAATACTCTTTGAATAATCTGAAGCTTTTTCTATCGTTTGGCTTGAGTATAATTGAAAATAAATAGTTAATTACTTTTTAGAATAATAATATATTAAATAAATAACTTTTAAAAATACAAATTATTGCAATTTTATCATTATCTGTGACAGTATTACAAAGGCCCTGGGGAAAATATTTTCTTCTGGGCCTCCTTTGTACATTATTGGTTTTATATACCTACTATGTGCTTTATTCACATTATTATTTTTATTTTAAAAATAAAGAGCAAACATTCCCGGGTTACGAATAACTAGACAATATTTGAAAATCTACTACTACCACCACAGTGGAAAATGTTGCTTGTGTTGTGGTCGAAGACTTAGCCAGCCGAAGAATTGAACACACTACGCCTTGCGGGTAGGGTTGCCAGATGGTATCCAAAAGGAGGACATGTCCTTCTTTTACATGTTTTGTCCTCCCCTACCTACTATAAGTCCTCCTTTTTGCTAAACATCGGGCGGGACTGGCGGGAGATTTTTTAAGTATTTACAAGACTTCTGAAGATTAGGTACTTGATGGAATGGGTAAAACCCTTGGAAGATTTCAAATGTTTTGAGTGGATGACATTGCTGAAAGAGAACGAAAACCTAAAATATGATGATTTAGTTTCATGCATTGAGTTCTTGAACATCAGAGGTGTAGAGATTGACGATGTTAAGCTACCTATATCAATTTTGTAATTTGATTTCATTTCTTAAATCAAAATCAGATGAAGATGAAGCATATTATGATTTGAAGTTGCACGAGCAGTGGACAATCTAATTCAAAAGTGTTGAAAACATTGAATGTTTCCCATAACTGCTCAAGATCTGCGAGTTTTATTTTTATGTAAGCGCACATAATGCATAACTCAGTGGAGCAAAGAGAGGAATAGACTAAGTGTGCAGTCAGTCAAATCTTTAATTCTTACTCAATACAACTTCAAAAACATGACATGTGAAGATATTTATAATTATTTGTTAAAAAACCAAGAACTTCTTTCCAAAATTGGCAGCTCAGCTAAATATGATTAAAATAAAGTAAAATAATATGAAAAATTCGTTTAATTTCTGAATGTCCTCCTTTTTTACAGAAAGTTCTCCTTTTTAGACCCATCTGCCCTCCTTTATCAAATTATCATCTGGCAACCCTACTTGCGGGACCCAAACGCGATGTCAACCCAGTCACCGATCGGTGGATTAATTAACATTAATTACTTTACTTCCCTTTCTTAGATATTAAAGAGTAATTATTGTTTAAAACCTAACAAAGTTATCAAACATTTATGCAAAGAACATAGTATATTCGTTTGACGTGGTTTTTCTATCCCCGGTATTCGCGGCGCAGTGCATTTACTCGTAGATGCGTTCTACAAGCTCTGTTTAACAGGCGTAATTAAATAGGCAAAAATAGCTCTCGACATTTCAGCGTTTGACTTGGTAATGAAAAGAAAAGTTTGTCAATTACATTAATTTATTACCTTTTCAATACATTAACGTGGTTGCAGAAAATATATGTGAATGTATTTTAATTTTATTTTATTATTTAGATCAAAAACTTACATTTTTATGTTTGAATTCTGTTTTCAAGGTTATGAGCAACTAAAACATTTGAATACCTATTTAAAATACTAGTGACTCCGGACAGACGTTATCCTGCCACAGACCGTCTTCTATGTAGCGAAGTTAAAATTTGTGGTTGTAAAAATGGTGTAATATATAAGAACAGCGCCACCTATCGGCTCCAGAATTATCCTATATTTCAAGCTGGAATCAACCATACACATTCACAAAATTTCATTGAAATCGGTTGGGCGGTTTCGGAGATTAGCGTGTACGAACACAGTGACACGTGACTTTTATATATTAAGATGGCGAGGGACCGCTAGAATGGGAACGTTGCTTGAAGTAGCTTTGGACATGTTTATTCACCGGATTTGAATAGCTAGGAATTTCCCAACCATTCTCTACCCATCTCCTTTCGACTTCATTCTGCGTCGTAATATTTATTCCAAAGTCCCATTGGCTCCGGAAAGTGGAACTCTGTCTTTGGTTATTGTGCGGTAATCACAAAAAAATGTCAAGCGATGGAATAATAGACAAAAAATATATTTTAGTGTGTCAAAAAAATTTGCAAGAAGTGATGGCCAGAACAGGTAGTGCGGCTTTCCATCTTATCTTCATACTTCTGTAGAGAAACGGCGGAATATTGTGTTAGTTGTTTATGATGTTTATTTACTTTGCTTACTTTTATTTGTTTTATTTACTTTATTTACTTTTTACTTTATTTACTTTTTTTACTTTATTTACTTTTTTTATTTTATTACTTAATTTTTTACTTTATTAACTTTATTTACTCCATTTACTTTATTTACTTCATTTACTTTAATTACCTCATTTACTTCACTTACTTAATTTCCTTCATTAACTTTATTTACTTAATTTCCTTCATTTACTTTATTTACTTAATTTCCTTCATTTACTTTATTTATATCATTAACTTTGCTGACTTCATTTACTTTATATACTTAATTTACTTAATTTAATTCATTTTCTTCATTTCCTTTTTTTAACTTTATTTACTATAAAAATAATTTGAACTTAAAACAATAAACCTACCACAGTTAGACGATTGAAATCAAAAGTAGTACGTTAATATATCAAATGTAGATTTACCTAATGCACACTATTTAACGTTAATATTTCCGTATCATATATGTCAAAAACAGACATTAAAATTATCTAATTGTTCATCCATAAATCATTAATTGTTTCAAAACGCTGTTTAACAATGAAAATATTGTGTGTTCTAGAAATAGATTTATCACTTTTAATAGAATGGTTGCACCGCAATGGCATTAGTTAAGAGCTGATAATCTGCCGCCACGCCTTTCCTGCCGAACTCAACATCTAAACTATACATTTATTACATCAGTTCAGATAACTAAATAATGGAGGGTGTGTGACATTTTATTTACTTTCTTTATAGATAGTGCTTACGTGCATCATGTAACAGGTCGAAAATATTGAACGAAAGCCATGGAATTAATTGGCTATTTCAAATATTTCTAGGTCATTAACTCTCTCATAATCTGAGAATACAAATGGTCTAGTCAGGCGGGTAATATACATAATATACATAGTATTGTAGCGCCCTTCGTGGCAGCCGGACGCTTCCTCGCGTCCTCCAACCGCTTTGTGTTTTTTTTAGTATTTTCAAGGGATGAGGCAACATCCCTTTGGAATTATTTTTTAAATCATTCAATCAACATTTTAAATTAACTTCACAATTAGTAATCAGAACTTTAAAGTAACGTCATTAGAGTACAGTGTGTTAAAAATGAATAATCGAAAATTCTGCTAAAAAATATTCGAAATTCGCTGAAGTAGAACTTGCGATGAGGATCGGTAACTGTAGGCATGACAGATGTTTTCAACGGAATTCTTGGAAACTCTGAAGGCCCTAACAGGTGTTTCTTTAAGCCCAGGGTAATTTATTATCCCGACCGTCGCTTTTATTTCGGGCACAACGCACCACTAACACAATCTCCAGGAACAAGATAACATGGAGATGAATGATGGAATTGCCGAACGTCACACCGGTGCTGCCAAGGTCTGTTATCTATGTGAGGATACTGTATCAGCGCTTAATTAGCAGCAGACACATACCTGGATGGATGACGAACCTCTTGCTGGCACTGTTGGTGGACGCGGTGGACCGAATGTCACAATATCCTGCTAATATCCTCCTAATAATATCCTGCTAATAAGCAACAGACACACACCTGAACGGATGACGTACCTCGTGCTGGCACTGTTGTTGGACGCTGGTCGCTGGTCTTTCGCTGCACCAGCTGCTCCAGATTCCTCACCACCTAGGATTCTTGCTGCAGAGTCTCCATCTTCTATCTTCCTGTCACCTGTTTCTGTACTTTACTTCATTTTATTTAACTTAATTTCACTTTATTTTTGTAATGCCTGCATCAACTGTAAAGCGCCCCTGAGGTGATATCTCAAAAAAGGGGCTCTATACAAATTGTCCAACAAATAAATACCTACATGTAATAACTTAACAACTCGAAATTCATTAAGCGCCTGTTTTGCCGAAAAATAAATGAAAAAGCAATTGAAATTCCTTCTGAAATAGAAGAAATTAAAAACAGAAAAATATGAGCGTTTGAGAGTTTTGCTGTAACAAATAAATAAATTAGTTATCTGCATTGTAATTACGATATATTATAATATTAGCGAAAAACCACTCTCTTCGTTTTGTATTACTGTAAACAGTCTAATAAAAAAAAAATTGTCAAATCTGGTATTATTGCATAAAAAGTACAAACAATATATTATTAGTTTTAGTTGTTGTAATTTCAATTTAAAAATTATTGTTGATAGCGCTGTAATCGGAGGCCGTAATATTTGTGCCTTTTCATTGTTTATTTTCCTATCTCAAAGGCTAGATCTGCAACCTCCACATCTCTACAATCTCATAGATCTCCGAGTGAAACACGGTAAAAGTATTTAGTAGAGGTATTTGTAATTATTGGTGTAAATATCGGATTATTCGACGTTCTCTCGAAGCGGCGAGATCCTTTCTAATCGAGTGAACGGGCGCGGGTTTGCCGCCAAAATAAAATAACAAGATGGCCGCCGTGGGTGACAGCTCGTGGCAATGGCCTCTGTTTTTGGTCCCGTCATATTAGTATAACGGAGAAGTCGATGCCGATGAGAAAGTTCTCCATTATTGTTACACTTATTCTTTCTTTTTACATTTCATTATGTTGGCGGGAATGCGCTCGACTTGTGGCAGGGCGGGGCCTTCGGGATTTGAAGACAATGCGCCGATGCGATGGTCGATGGGAATATCATTTATTACGTTATTTGTCGTAATTTGCATACAATGTGTTATATGATACGACTGTGATAAACAATACTGCAATGATAAATCGTACACCTTTCCAATGAGGTAGGTACAGAATGACATTAAGATTTTTCATTATCTCAGTGGGACATCCATCAATTTTGACAAAGTAAAAAAAATATTTTTATTCCGATTCGATCAAATTTTAAAAATATTGTCGTGATATGTCTGATCTACCATAATTTTAATGCAATGTGCTCTATGGAACAAACTTCATTGATTTATTTACATCATCTTTACAGTCTAGAGATGGGTAAATATTATTAAACAACTAATATTATACTAATATATATATATTTTTTTTTTAAAAGAAAGACAAACATTCCCGGGTTACGAATAACCTGACAATATTTGAAAATCTCCTACTACCACCACAGAAAGCTGAAAATGTTGCTTGTGTTGTGATGGAGGACTTAGCCGGCCGAGGAATTGAACACATTACGCCTGAGTGGGACCCAAGCGCGATGTCAACTCGGCCACCGACCGGTCAAAATACTTCTGCACAATAGATCGGCAATGAAAAGATAAACCAACTGTTGTGTTTCCTCCTTCCTATAATTTATGAGTTCAATTGTTCCTCTACAGGCACATCACCTCAGTATATGTATATACCATAATGTTGAAAATCGAGGAACAATTATTAAACATCCTAATATCGGTTGTCGGTACTCGAGAGTTAGTTTCATAAGCAGTACTTACATACTAGTGAAGTACATTAAATAAAATAAATATATATAAAAATGGACTCTTTGTATTGGAGTTTCTTTTTAATTCCATCTCTGCTTCTAATCATTATCATCTAATATAAAAAACCTGACGGAAGCTACAAATCACATAAAGTTTAAAAAAATCAATTACATCGGCACACGGTCCAATGACTACAATTATTGTGAACGTCCGACAAAAAGTGCTCTGGGAATCTCAATAATAATAATTGACGGAGATAGTTATTGGTTATTGTTATTACGAAACCAGAAATATCATACAACATAGCAGGACAAGACACAGGTGATATCGGGACAGGTGATATCGTAACGGAGATGCAATAATGATTCTATCTTGCTCGCTATTTTTTTTTGGAAAAGGTGAACATTTTTATGTTACGACGTTTGAATAACTACTCGTATAATAAAATTAGAAACGAAAAACGTTACTTGAACAATGATGAAGAACTAAGCTACACAACGCTTTGGACCACACGGCTATATACCGATTCCCGCTACCTTGCATCTATTCTGCTTCAGATTATTCTTTCAAATTCAGTACAAAAAATGTGTATCGCTATTTTTTTAAGAATCTCTTAAAATTATTGCTAATCCGGTTAAAAATGGGATTACAGGCCTTTTAGTAAATTCCTAATATATTGGAACACGTGTTCATGTACCTGCATTTGCCTTATAATATTTATGAACACGTGTTCTGACATCGTGATAATATATTCGTATTTTACTAAATTTATCAAGAAATCTATTAATTCATTAGTTAAGGGCCTGCAATCCCGTTTTTACAGGAGTACGAATAATTTGAAGAGATTCTTATTAAATTAGCAATATTTTTTATAGGTAAGTTTTCTCCGTGTACACCTGCCAGATTATTCTTTACACGAATTTTTATTACATAAAATATATGGTTTATATTTGTAAGCAGGTATTTAAGTGGCTACTTACACATCTTATGATTTCAGAAGAAATATTGGTTTTGATTTATTAAATAAGAGAAAAATAGAAACACACTATTTTGTCTTCTCTTCACAGAACTACTAGTTAATAAGTGTCTAGACTGCACAATGTACACAAAAATCAGTCACGTACCTAGAGCTACAAGCACAAAACAAAACCCTGCTTTCATTTTCTCTCCAAGGTGAGTTTTTCATTGTGATGATTGTTTATTTTGGATTTTTGCTTCAGAACGCAGAACCGAACGCTTTTTCACTGTCAACCAATTACCGATACAAAATTTCGTTTTAAAAAACTGCCGTTCACAATATATTTACAAATAATAGATCGATCGGTAGAAATGATTTCAATCAATCATCGTGTTTATGTTGTTATTACTCTGGTTGGTAATGTAGGCACTTACAATTATTAATAAAAAAGTATTTCAATTGAACTGACATGTATTTACGATTTCGCTTTATCTTTTTAATTTATTTTTTAAGGTAAATACCGCACAAGAGTACCAATTGCTCCAAACCGTCTGAAGCCAGTCAGAATGGGGCATCCCCGGTTGGGATATGTTGTGAGGCTGAAGGTAGTGGGGGGAGATGGGGAAGGGTAAAAAAAGGGTCACCAAACACGGCTAAAGCCATTTCAAGCAACGGTTCACTTCGGAATGGTGGTGTTACACCAGAGCGATACTGAGAGTATCTTCCCCTCTGTTATGTGCTGCAAATATATTTACTATATATTATTGTAAATAATTGAATTGTGAAATAAAACAAATCAATCAAGTAAAATTTACTGGCGCATTCCGAATTTGCAATATGCAGAAAATTGCAATTGAAAATGTGTTATTCATTTTAGCTATGATTAGTTTGGGATCTTAATTTGTAGTGAACAATGTTTATTTTGAGGATGGAATATTTTCAATATTCTGAATTATTTGAAAATCAGGATTTTGGGCATATTTGGTTGTTACACCCTTGTTTTCTAATATCTTTGGTTACACTCATTCAAACAGTATTTTAAGTAGTCATTGGTTAAACCAGTATTACAGAAACATTGTTCGATTCCGTCTTTTTGGTATTCCGAATTCTCATGGTCGATGAATTTAAACTTTTATAGTTCCCTTTTCAGCCATGACAAGTTTCTTCTTTAAAATAATTTCTAAGCTTAAGAACCGAGAAACGATGACACATGTCCTTAATAAAACATGTTCCAGGGCTGTGTTATACTTTTGCATTGTATATTTGACCTGAACGCGATTGTATCAACCTGTGCAGAAAGGGTTCACACATAGATTTAGATTAGGTCAATAACTCGACGTCTTAAAAAGTGGAGGTTAGATCACTCTTGCGCTAGTGGCCTCTTTTTAACATCTCCGACTGGATGAAGCAGTGAGAACCCCCCACCCTTTCTCCCACAAAACAACCGATAAGAATAATAATTAGTGGCAAATGTAAAATCGGTGCAAATTTCTGTAAAATATGTATTTCTTTATTTACATTAAAATACAGCTTTCTGATTATTTAAATAAGTATAAATTTCTATCGTACACGGTGATTTTCCGATGATCAATAAAGTTGGTTGGAAGAAATTACCACTTGGAAATAAACCCGCATTTTTGGGTGTACCTATAGCATTCACATGGGGGGGGGGTTCTATACTAAGAGGGCGTTCAGCAAGGGAGAAAAGGGGGATTGGAAAATTTGTGAGAATGTTTTTCGGGACCCATACTTACCACAACTTATTATTCACATTGATTAAAGAGGTCTTCCAAATAATATTGTTGTATTTTCCAGAAATGAAATCTAAGAATACCTACTATTATGCTGAGTTCGGTGGGGGGTAGACCCCCTAAACCTCCCCCCTCTAATATACTTAAAGGTATATAACGGGTTAATAAATAATTAGCGACGTCTGCCATACAAATTTATAATACTATAAAGCTCAAACAATATTAATATTAATTCTTAATTCCTTTTTATATCCCTAATTTATTTCATGTAATTCAATGATAAACCAAATGTACCTATACGTTTGTAATTCGTCGTCAATATTCTGACAAGGGTATGCTAATCCCGCACCTTTTTCAAATCTCGCGGGATTGAGGGATAAAATTCAAAAATCGCGCGGGATAGAAAGATTTTTATTAAATTAAATTTCAATAATGCCAACATTTCGTAAACTTCAATTATCTTTGATACTAACATATTACAAAAAAGGGAAAAGGTAACATAATAAATCATCTTTCTTACTAATTATATTATAAGATATATTAAAAGGGTAACATAAAAAATGTTTTAAGAAGACTTTGAATTAAAAAAAGATCGTAAAAAAATATAAAAATGTAACCGTCAGTGACAGGACTGTCAAATGTTTTGAGATCAATCATATATAAGTATTATTATACAAAGACATTGACAACATAATGTAATAAGCATTTTAAGAAGCTGATAAAAATATATATCGTAAAAACATAGCTATGGCACAGTGTAGACATTTCGTTACAAAATTGTGCAAATCAGAACAGCATGTTTTTTGTCTAAATTTTGTATTTTTTAAATCCCGATAAACCGCAGGATTGCGGAATTACGAAGTTGCGTGATTTCGGGATTGCAGGATTGCAGAACTGCAAACCCTAATTCTGACTCTTGACGAGAACTGGTTCAAATAATGATACATTTGTTCGTGCAATGCCTTCATCGGTTGTCACTGATTCCTTCAATCTACTTCCGCGTCATATATTCCCATGAAACGCCTTTATTCGCCCATCAGATATTATTTAAGTGGTAAAACAACAACTATTGAGCTACATAAATGTCTTAAATAATTAATCATTAACTTCAAAATACACACGCGATATTGAACAGGAAATCCGTGAGGACTTTTAAGGGCTTGTAAAGCAATAATTCCCGCCTACATCTTTCAACGAACAGATTCTGCTAAGAAGGAATGGGTTTTATTCATAGACATATGAATATTAGTAGAGCTGCCCTAAGTGATTAAAAGCGTATTATCCCCACTCACTATACCGGTTCCATTGGAGCCGGCTGGGCTCGCGTATGGCGTGACGTCATCATTCTTGTGCGAACTATGGTTGAGGCATCATCGGTTCATTTTACGAAATAACACGGCAAAATGTTGACTTGTGCTATGAAAACTTGTAAAAATAGATGTGAAAAAGAGAATAAACCCAACTGTCGTATTACATTCCATATATAAGCATTATTTTACTTTATTTTAAGCATATTCACATCGTATAATATAGATCAGTTTTAGAAACATATACTATCACATCGAGAAACGTCTGGACGCGAAACACAAAGCTGGTTGGTTGCTGGGAAGTAAATTATGAACATTTATAAAAGTGTCTTAACTAAATACTTAAACGAAATATTCGACTCTGAAAATAGAACCGAATTTTTTTGCCGAATTTGGACTTCGCAAATTTGTTCATAACGTGGCGAGTAATTTGCGCTCCCATGTAAAAATTTCTATTCATTCAAAAGCAGATTTTACTTTTAAGAAGTAAATGGTGATATTCTAATGCGAGATGCCTATTTACTGTCAGATTGATTTATTGACGAATCACAGTCAGTCTTACGCCCTTCGTTCTTCAACATTTGATTTTACCCCTCGCCATTATCTTCTCGTCTATTAATTCCTATGTCTGTGGTTTTATTGTATTGCTGGAATATTAGGAGAACTAATTACATATACGTAATATTTTTTTTGGAATAACTAAAATTGTAAAATTTAACATTAAGACAATATTAATTTCTCTCAAACGAAAAATGTGAATAAGAAAAGACAGAAAAATATTTTGTCGTATTTATGAATTGAACCAAGTACCTCCTTCTTGCCGGGGAAGTGCTCTGACCACTAAGCTATTATATGCGACTGAATCTCTTCTGTTTCACATTTTTCGTTTCAGAATCGTTAATATTGTTTTCTACGACATATATTTCTTACTGTGATTTAAATACTAAATAATTATTTTTTCTAGTGGAGTGCCGTGACTTTAAAAAACCATTAATAACAACATTAAAAATCACGACGAAAAGGTTTAAGCTTCCTTTGATTTATGCAAAAAAATATATCATATTTTATTTTATTTTGTGAAGTTCATTTACAAATATTAAAATATATTCGTACATATTGAACTATATCCGAATTGTAAATGGAAGATTTTACACTTCAGGGAATTTTTTATACTTATAAATAAGATTTGTTTAATATATCTGCCTGATAATTTATTTAATTTGAGGCCTATCTTATAAAAAACGAGATATGTTCTACTCGCAGTATATAATTGAAGCATCTGTAATATTTCTTGCATCACTTCGAATTGCATCGCTCTAAATTCATTACTTACCTATAGGCTACTATCAGACGAAGCTGATAGTAACAGTCATTTTTCTAATAGTAAAAAATACATACGGATTAATATCACAAAAATAGAAAGTATTACATAATATTTTTTGTTTATAATTGATATTTTAAATCAGTATGTAAATTACTACGCGAACAGAAAACAGTTTAATTGATCCGGAAGTTCCATACAGAAAAAAAAATTGTCGAGTTTCATAATGTTTCATAAATCTTACCGATCGACAATTTTCAGTTGATTGTGAAGGGGGTTAGGAAGTTATCTGGCTATTCAGATGTAATCAATAAACATAGTTAAGCCAAAGCAAAGTTTCGATTTCAACGGCACTCTTCTTATAATAGTCCTTTACTATCAGGACTTCTGGATTCTGAAAATCGTATTCCACACTGTAACAAGGTCTAAATATTGCACAGGTATTATATTTTAACTTGTTTGAGTTGATCGAAAGCTTTTTAAATACTTCTATTTGAATTTTGATTTTATTTTCTTGATCGAATTAATAAATGAATTAATGAAATGGAATCTTGGAAATGGAAATTAATCCACTTCCAATCGAGTTGAAACTCGGTATGACATTATATATTTAAAAAAATTACAGCAGTTAATATACGAAATAAATGTTAAAAATAATCGGTACTATCCAATTAGAATTTGGCTTAGGTTAGGTTAGGTTAGGGTGTTAGGTAGTTAATTAGGTTTGTAGTTAGGTTTGTTGGATGAGGTTAGGTTAAGTTAGGATGTTGGGTAGTTAGGGTTGTGGTTAGTTAGTTAGGTTTGTTGGCTGAGGTTAGGTTAGGTTAGGGTGTTAGATAGTTAGGTTTGTAGTTAGGTTAGCGGTGTTGACTCTAGTCTCTGCGGAGGAAGGTTCAATTTTCAATCAATCCAAAAAATAATAATTTCAAAATTGCTACTAGTTGGCTAGGCGCGACTAAATCGTAAATTAAAAATAGATGTATTGTAGTGAAAAAAAAATTTTTTACACGTGATTTTTTTTATAAGTCCATTAATTCACATAATGCATTATGATTTATGTCATTGTCTTTTGATGTCCGATAAATTACCGAACTTCTAAATAATCAGACCAGAAAAGATTGCCGATAAAAATAAATAATACGAGTTGTTATTGCGCCAGTGTTTTTGTTTTTACCCGGTTCGCCCATTGCCTAAATGCCTACGCAGCTGGTAAAAGAAGGGGCATCGACAACACTATTGATTATTTCATCTTGCTCGGGAAGGATATTGTGAAAGTGGTGCAGTTCATCACAATCACCGTTCGTTTTTTTAATTCACTTTCTAAAGGGCTATCGAGTGCTGAAATTGTCAAGCAGGTTCTTACTCTTACGTAGCAATTAATTTTTGTATGTTTTTTTCTAAGAAACTACGCAGATACTTGTGATATATTTTTTTAATTACTATGATGCTTCTATCATAACGTCTAACCCAAGGCTGCCCAACCATTTTAACAGTTGGGCAAAATTGACGATTTTAAAGTCACTGGCGGGCCACTGACTACTGACGGTTACTATTTTTGTTACCTAAGCTTTGTTAATGTCTTGTTTTATGCAACAAACAAACAAACATATTGAAATTTTATTGTCGTTTATTAAAATAATAAAATGAATAGTATCTAGGTACTGCCAAATAACGAAACAACATTTTATGTAACAAAAATCTAAATCCAAGTAATTGGTAGAATCAATGTGATTTCTGACTTTGTTTTTGTTATAATTTTCCTATGTTAGGAGTCAGTTCAGATGTTGACAGTAGCAACAAATCGGACATATGTTGCCCAGTTAGAGATGTGCGGTATTTATATTTTAGAAAATGAAGATTAGAAAAAAACTTTTCACAAACATAATAGTACGTTCTTCTCCAAATTCTTCTGAAGAAGTTTGTGAATTTGAAAATATTTTTTCTGCAAAAAGGTTTTTCAGTGCAAAGTGATTTTGCAGTTCAGTGAGTTCCAACTGGATATTGGCAGGATAACTAATTATTTCAGTCAAACTGATTGTGAAAGGATTAACAAAAAAAAATTAATTTTGTTTTGTATTTTCAAAGTCTTGGAATCTGCTTTCAAACGACTGTAATAAGCATCTAATTTTAGCTTCATACTTTTTGGTGACAATATTGAGCTTCTCTTTCAAATCTTTGAGTGTGCGAAAAATTTATTGTACTCGTATATTGAGTATGGGGAATTTACGTCTGTGGAGAGCTTTTGAACGTGTGTAATTTATGTAGCGTATCATTCAACTTTATGTCCTTGGCACACAACGCCTCCTGGTGGATGATGCAATGATACGAAAATATTTTTTGATCCAAGTAATTTTCAAATTGGCGGGTATTTTTAAAATGGTTCACGCGGGCTACTTATAATTCATTCACGGGCCACAATGTGGCCCGCAGGCCTGGGGTTGGGCAGCCTTGGTCTAACCCAAGAATGTAGGGTCAGCATTTCAGGAAACTCGGGAATATTATCAGGAAACTTCCCCTATAGAAACTTGACAAACGTTAATTGTAAAACCAAATTAAGGCAATGCGCCTGACCTTGAAATATACGCGTATAATCTCCACAGAAGCGTTGACCTAATATAAATATTTAGGTGTGGCTTCCCAGCTTGAGAAGGCACGCACTCAAAAAGCACTTGTAAATTTTGTCAAAAATGGTAATTATTAAATAATTACTTAACATATTTTTTGAAAAAATCGTTTTTTTTTAAAGACATATTTGTATCCACAAAACCTGTATTAACGACACCACCAAATTCAAATTGAAAGATAAAGATTGTCAAGCTGTATTTTAATGTTGTCCGTCGCAGGCTAATAAGATCCTTGTTTTTAGTCCCGTTAAGATTGACAGATACTTTCATTATCGTCGAAGAGAAAGACATAAATTCAGAATCAAACGTTACTCGAGATGGCTTTAACTCTGTTTGGTGACCAGATTTGAATAGTCAGGTGCTTCCCTTACTCCCTGCAATACTCTCTTCATCCTCACAATACTCCCCCAAATTGGGTTGCAAAAGTTCTGCATGCTTGAGGAGTTTGGACCTTTACAAAAAGAATTAATGGACAAATTCGCAAGTTACTGTTATTCTATGTTACGTGCTAGAATAAGGGCAGCTTTTTACTTTCACGTATTAATAACAACGCCTGACAAAATAAATATAAAGACAAAATGAAATATCTTCAAAATATTTAATTGTATTTAAATGGCGTGCCGGTTGATTGAGTCGAAGTTCTTTGTTCGAGAATAATTCTTATTACAGCCATCCAGTTCTTCGAATTACCTTTCCACTTTTTTCTTCTTACGCAACGACTTCTTCGAAATTTCAACCGGAACAATATAAAAATAATAATTGAATAAGACTGATTCAGAAAGTTGGGTTTATTTATGTGATTTTTTTAAATATATATTTCATTATCAATATCAACGAAGAAGTTTTTTTTTCAGTCGTTTAAAATACTATTATTGACAGCTAGTTACTTTTACAATGATAATGTAACGAATGTAACATATTTTAAAACATTTCACACTCCACGGACCTCCACACTAACGGCCATTTATTTTTTATTTTTTATGTGAAACAGCTCAAGAGTCCCAACTACACCCAACCGTCTGGAGCCAGTGAGACTATGGTATCCCATATTAGGTTGTATTGTAAGGCTGAAGGCAATGGGGGAAGTATATAGGGAAGAAGAAGGTGGGGAAGTATCTGGCTATTCAGATCTGGTCACCAAACACAACTAAAGCCATTTCAAGCAAAGTTTCAATTCTGAATAGTGGTCTTACACCAGGGTCATACTGACAGTATTTTCCTTCTGGAACGTGCCGCAAATATACTCTATATTATTTTGAATTAGTAAATTGTTAAATAACAAAAATTAATCAAATAAAATTTACTTGCGACCTCCGGCTTACTAGCCACTAGTTACTGGTCTAGATCCTTACCACGGAGGCCAGAATACAGCTCTTGCATAACATAAAAAATACATTTGTCTATCGATATTTACGTTGTATTTTCTAATTTACATTTTCTTTAATGGCGTATACCGAACATCTTACAACTTGTCTTTTAATTATAAGGTATTTAGTAAATATAAGTTAGAAGTTAAAACATGGAAATCCATAGAAAAATGTATTTATTTTAAGGTTAGCAGAACAGCCTTTCCTATTTGTTTGCAATTTATGACTTATATCTTCATTTTCTTAATGATAAACTAATGTTTATAAGACAAGGTTTCTTATGCATAGCACAAAGGTTATCAAATTATTATAAGCAATAATTAGTCGCCTGAAATATCCATAAATGTAATAAATATAATAAGCAGTAATTGGTGATTGAAGTACTAGTACATATTGAATTATTTAGCGTGTTGAAAATAAGCCGACGTAGCTCAGTGGTCACCTGACCGGACATCAGAAGGTGCGGGTTCAATTCCCGTCGGCGGCATATTTACTCGGGAGATATTTTCAATTTGTATGGATATTTCAGGCGACTAATTATTGCTTATTATAATATTTATATCTTCGATTGAATATTATAATACTATATTTTTACAAGAAATATGTCAAAATTTTGAAGAGCCGTAAAATACATTTATTTGAAAAGATGATTGACGTCTGTCTGGCTTAAAATTATTACAATATTAAGGTATTTATAACTTTAAAACAGGTTTAATGGATTTGAATTTCAAACCAGATCAGAGCGGTTTTTGATATCATTGGATAAGGGTTCGTGAAAGTTATTCCTTGTCTGTCGGTCACATCCGTTCAGGCAGGGTCCTTGAGGCCCTACCCAAAGTCGGGGCTCCAGATGGCCTGAAAAAATTAATTATATTATTTAATATTAATTGAGACGGGGAGTCTGATTTTGATTTGCCAGTTAGATGAATTCGTTATTCATTGAAAGTTCCGCAGTATGCTGAATACTGCATAAATTAGATCCCTGAGACATATGTGTGGTTAAATTTGATGTAAGCGTAGTAAGACAGGGACGCTTAGAAGATTTGGGCATGTATAGCGACGAATTAAGGAAAAACGGGTGTAAAGACACGATCGAGGAACCAAATACTTGAGTCGGGCCATGTCAAGAGTCAGAATAACAGAACGGTATGTATGAGGCCATGTATGAATGTGAATGAAGCAAGTAGTGCATACCAAGACCAAGTTGTTGGTGTTCAAGCTCTCTCGATTGGGAAACGTCATGATGCTTAGTTAGTTAGTTTAGATAGCCCGGTTTTCCAAAGATAAAACATTGAATACAGTATCATGTAAAATAATTTATATCATTAATTACAGCAGAGCAGCGGTTTTTGAATAATATGCATCTATTAAGGACGGATTGTTTCAGACTGAATAATCCATCCAATTTAAAGGTTTAAATTCAAGTTCTGTGAAAGTTCTATTCAAACTCTGTTATTATTTCACCATGCACCGGATGTTTTACAGTTGAATCAGACAAAACTGATTCGGAAGCATCAATGAATAGATCCGTTGTCTACTGTCTTGTCTCTACAATAAGAATTTTAAAAAAACATACAAATGTATTGCCTATTGGGTTTGTACACGTAGGTAGGTAGGAAAGTTATTTTTTATTACCACCCGGATGTAACCTTCAGTGAATCAGTAAATTCTCTTCTTGATGCAGTATAAAAAGGTATGATGGCTTCGTTGTAACTTGCTTCACTGATTCAACTCTCATCACTAAAAAAATATGTTTGTTTTTTCAACGATCAAATTGTTACCATAGAGTGACTGTCATGTTTACGTAAAATACACACAAAATAAGTAATTCAAATCACGGCAAGAAAATAATGTCATTATATACTTAACGGCCCTATATACTAGCAACAAAATTCTTGAAAAAACATTACGAAATGTGAAATTCAATCGAAGATCTAAAATGCAACGCTGATAAACGATTTGTAAGTTTTTATTTATAATTTATTTACGCTAAATGCCTTATTATGAACTGATTCATGCAGTCAACTTCAAAGAAGGCCTAATTTTTTTATCTAAACTTAATTCGAAATTAAAATCATGCATTTAATCGAGCTGCTTTAAATTAAATTCATGATTTTAATTTTGAATTTAATCGAGCTGCTTTTTCGTTTAAATTCGAAATTAAAATCATGAATTTAAATGAAAAAGCAGCTCGATTGAATTCATGATTTTAATTTCGAATTATCATTGTTTTTATCTAAACTTAATTCGAAATTAAAATCATGAATTTAATCGAGCTGCTTTTTCGTTTTTTCGCGATTCTCAAATCTTCGATTGAATATCAAATACCACATTTTTTTACAAAGATTTTAGCTTCTGTCAAAACTATAAATAACAATGATATTCATTTGTAATATCGATAATAAGGATTTAATAAAAAATTAATACTTCATGTGATGTTCGTGGAAAAAGAACGGGTCCAGTTGAAGAATTTTCTTGCGAAGGCTTAGATTCCATGACAGCCGATCCTGATTCCAATCCTCCAGGCTGAGATTCCCACACAGGCTTTGACTCTATAACAGTAGGTTTAGATTCCCCTCCAGTAGGCTGAGACACAACAGTAGGTTTAGATTCCCATCCAGCGGGCTGAGAAACAACAGTAGGTTTAGATTCCCATCCAGTGGGCTTAGATACAACAGTAGGCTTAGATTCCCATCCAGCGGGGTTAGATACAACAACAGTAGGTTTAGATTCCCATCCCTCGGACTGAGATACAACAACAGTGGGCTTAGTTTCCCATCCAGTGGGCTGAGACGCAACAGCGGGTTTAGATTCCCATCCAGCGGGCTGAGATATAACAACGGTGGGCTTAGAGTTCCATCCAGTTACATGAGATTCCGCATGGTGAGAGTCCCATGTCGGCGTCGGCCCCACAGTAGTAGGTTTAGATTCCCAACCAGCGGGCTTAGATACCACAACAATAGGATTAGGATCCCATCCAGCTACATTGGATTCCGCATGGTGAGATTCCCACGTAGGCGCAGGGCCCTCAATTGTAGGCTTAGATTCCGAACCAGCGGGCTTAGATGCCACAACAGTAGGTTGAGTTTCCCATCCAACTATTTTATGAGATTCCCATCCAGCGGACTTAGATACCACAACAGTAGGTTGAGTTTCCCATCCAACTATTTTATGAGTTTCCCATCCAGCGGGCTTAGATACCACAACAGTAGGCTTTGATTCCCATCCAGCTGCATTGGATCCGGCATGCTGTAATTCCCAACCAGAAGCGGGCTCTACAACGGTGGGCTTAGTTTCCCAGACGGTAGGCTGAGTTTCCCGTCCAGCTGCATTATATCCTGCGTGCTGAGATCCCCACCCAGAATTTGACTCTAAAACAGGCTTTGATTCCCATCCAGCTGCATATGATCCTATATGGTGAGTTGCCTCTACAGCAGTAGGTTTTGATTTCCATCTAGCTGCATTGGATCCTGCATGCTGATATCCCCATCCATAATTTGACTCCACGACAGGCTTTGATTCCCATCCAGCAGTATTGGATCTTGCATGCTGATATCCAGAAGTTGACTCCACAACAGCAGGCTGAGCTACCACAACAGTTGGCTTAGATTCCCATCCAGCTGCATTTGATCCTGCATGCTGATATTCCCACCCAGAAGTTTCCTTCACAGTAGTAGGCTTTGATTCCCATCCAGCTGCATTGGATACTGTGTGCTGATTTCCCCACCCAGAACTTGATTCTGTAACAGAGGGCTTAGATACTACAACAGAAGGCTTAGATTCCCATCTAGCAACATTGGATTCCCACCCAGATGTTGACTCCACAACGGTGGGTTTATAATTCCCTCCAGTGGGCTTAGTTGCAACAACAATTGGCTTTGTTTCCCATCCAGGTGTACTGGGTTTCGCATGGTAAGAATTCCATCCAGCTCCATTGGATCCTGAATACTGATACCCAGAAGTTGATTCGACGGTGGTGGGCTTCGATTCCCATCCAGCAGGCCTAGAATCCAAAACAACAGGCTTAGATTCTACAACGGTATGCGAGGAACCCCATACAGCAGGCTTGACTACAATAGGATGAACCCATCCAGTTGACTGGGGAGCCCAATCAACGTACTTGATATCCCCCCACCCTGTTTGCTGTTGGCCCCATGAATTTGACTTCACGGGGTGTACGGGTTGATGGGACATAGAGGGATAGGAATTATGGGGGGCGTAAGGAGGGAAAGTCCATCTTCCTGTTGGTATCGCTGAAGTTGATGTTATACACGCCACTATGAACAGTGATACCTAGAAAACAAACAAAATACTAATTAATTTACATTTAGGTCAGATCCAAATATCATGAAGATATAAATTAAAAATATTTCAACTTTACTTATAAATTAAAACGCACACTTTAATATTGTGTACTCAGAATGTTCTTTTGGGAACATAAAGTGACTCCTGTTCTATATTATATATTATTTTTAATGTTCTTGTTTTGTCCTGTACTATAATGGCACTGTTATTGATTATTTGTTCTCTTATCATCCTTTTGTATGTTGTCCATTATTTTTTTTTTATATCATGTTAGATATTATTATTATCCTTTGCTATAATAGCGCTGTTATTGTTAATTTATTTTTGTTCTATTATCATCTCTTTGTATCTACTGTACATTTCATATGTCATGTTAGTTATTAGTATTGTCCTGTACTATAACAGCACTGTTATTGTTAATGATGTATTATCTTGTCATTGTTTTGTATACACTGTAGATATTTATGTCATTATTTGATCGGTATTATCTAAGGCGCACTGTATAAGTTAATTTAAGAATATTACCACAGAATACTAAATAATTATTTTTATTATAGTAAAGAGCATTTGAAGTGAAATAGCACAAAAAATTGCCATGGAAATGTAATATTTTTTTTATTCAGCGTAATCACAATTTTCATTAAATACGTTACATTTAAGTTTACGACATAATAACTACAACGTCACTTCAACACTTTTGATGATTATTAGAAAACTGTTTGACTTCTTAACAAAAACATACAATACAAAATTATTATAGTCGTAAGTACCTTCCAGCAAGTAACAAAAATGTCTAAAATTATGAATGAAAAATAACGACAAAGCACTTCTTTGTAAAACCGAGAGTAACTTTAACATTGTATTAGATCAGAATTCTTCGCTTTCCCCGTCTAAAATACATGTAAATATTTCTGTACAGTTTAAGATTAAACGTTTCTTCACACATAAAAAATAAATTACAATAGATAAAAACCTCATTAGGGTAGAGGTTTTTCCAGATAGAAAATTATTGTGAACAAAATCTTTTTTTACCACAAGACTGATGAATTTTGACTGCAGTTGGAAATTCTTTACATTGTGCACTTGCATTATTTCACTAATCGACGGCTTCATCAAATAACTATTTTTGAAGGATTTTTTAAGGACAGGAGAAAGGATTTATTTTATCTACACTACGAGTGGTGGTATGGCGTTTAAATATTCAATGTATTTAACAATCATTCAAAGAAACATCTTTAGTGTGAGTGGTGAGTGTAAGTGGATTTTTTATTAATTTGCTACTGGCATTTGACGTTAAAAATATTTTGGGTTTAAAGGTAACTGATTAAAATGGAGCTATTATCGTTATTATTACGTTAAAAATATTTTGGGTTTAAAGGTGAGAGATTAAAATGAAGCTATTATCGGTACATTTATATGTAGCAGTGTGACAAATGGGTTATCTTGACAACCCTCCACAAAAGCGACCATATAAAAATATTACGAAATCTGAGATTCAATCGGCCATCTACGTAATATACGATAAAATACTATAATACGATAATCTATTGATTTTCGTATTTCTTATTATAGCGCAATTAAAATGGCAATCCATGTGTGCATACAAATCTGGGAAGTAGTGCTGTAGTTTCGAGTTATGACGTAAACTTTCGATTGAATCTGTAGAAATCGTAATGTTTTGCAATGTTTTGTTAGATTTCAAATTTTTGATGTGACCGTCTTCCGTGCTTACTTATTTCAAAATTAAAAGCTGTATTAAAATTGTTTTTAAAACTACTTACAAAGTAATTCATTGCAACTTATCTCTGGAGCTTTAAAATTGATCCTGGAACTACTGTAAAAGCCTTCCGAACCTAGACTGATTAACAGGAAACGCTCCGAAGGCTTTATACGAAGGGACTGAAGGTCAATAAGTTATAAAACTTACGTTGTCGGCTTCACAGTATAAAGAATCCGAACAAGTTATTTTTAAAACTGTTGCAAGGGTATGAGTCCAACGACATATTTGTCTACGCACTATGGCTGATTCAGGTACCCTTGAGAAGTGCTTTCCGTTTATAGGTGTACCTTTAGTTGGCGGATGTCAATAACATTAATCAGTGCAAAAACCACTTTAACCATTTGGTTGCACTTTTGCAAAAACAAGATACCCTCCAAACCCCAGGTTCCGTTCTTTCATTCGTTACATTTGTGGTATTCTGAAATAATTGGTACCTGCCTAACAACATTCATAAAAAAGGCGAAGGACCCATACAAAAAATAGTTGGCAATTAAATGTAGAAATTTAGTAACCCATCAGGTTTTAAATATTTTTACCTCCAAGTCCCAACGACAGGGTGAAAATTCACGGAATTTCGGAATGCTCCCCAGGTATCTAAAATTTGACAATTCTTACATTAATATTACAATATAATACGTGAAAATGTTAACATTTTTATTCAAAACGTCCATTTTAAATTACCTTTACATGATGTAGAATCATCTCATTTTAGAAAGTACTACAAACTAATTTCTGAACACCGTGAATACATAATGTGAAATATAATGTGTGCCTTGACCTTGACAACAGTTGCCAATTAAATTACTGCAGCGTTAAATTTGTCTACATTTATTTGCCTGACTTTATCAACGCATTCCTTTGACGCGCGGTCTTTCTAGGGTTATTCATGATTGAATCGTTTTTCTTTTTTTATAATAATTCGATTATTCATTTACGGTTCTTGAATTCGACCAACACTTATCTGACGGGCGTATCAATTAAAACAATTTATAATCACGTGCGTGAGAGCATTGTGCGAAAAATCGCAAATAAATAAATTTCATCAATATGTATCTTTCTTCGAATTCCCTCTAGGTAAATTCCAATCTCGATAAATTTATGAAATATTTATGTCCTTATAATATTGTGTGTTGTGTGTAATATACATTTTGTGCACAGGTGTGCCAATACAACGTATAGGTAGGTGATAGAATAATCAAGCATGGGTACCTATAAACAAGGGCGTAGCTATAGCATTCAATCGATGAGTTCCATTATTCACCAAACTTATTCTTTATACATAGATAAAAAAGATGGTGCAAATAATATTGCTGTATTTTCTAGGAATGTAATCTACGGGTACAACAATTTTTTCCTGCGCAATACTGAGGCCGATGCCTTTTAGCCCTTGCCTACAAACCTGCAATGTATTAACTATCTTCATGGTAGAGCGGTAAACTTCGGACCCAGAGGTTGCGGGTTTGAAATCCGGCTTGGGAAAATGTCTTTTGTATTATACATAATATCATACTCCCTTTGTCATTCGGATCGGGAATCTATCGTATCAACAAGGCGCCTCCAGGCGTCCCTGTCCTGTGCTACTTCCGCAGCATCGGTCCATATCAGACCCAGGCTCTCCTCGCACAGCACCAAGAGTTGTTTCTCCCAACTGAGCCTGGAGCGGCCCATTGGACGTCTTCCCTTTGGAATAACAACTTATGCAACTACCAAGGTTCTGCAGTTCCTTCACGACGTTTACTGAAGGGAGGGTGCACTATCTGCCTTACTTCGCCACCTGCAGGACCAGAAGTCAACCAACGTCATTGCGTGGCTGCAACCGAGTGACTGAGCTCTCCACTCAATAAACGATGGATGCAGATGATGCGGCGATCTCCCTGGAGGATGATCTATTCATTTTTATTTTATGTTATCATTAGGTACCTACCAACTATGTTTTTCGTTTTATTTTTCTTTTTTTATGTAATACCTGTATATAATATCTCATCTAATATGGCAGACTGGGATTGTACTGTATTTCCAGTCCTGCTGTATTTAAAATAAAAATAAAATAAAATAATTTAAATGGCTCTAAGAATTTTCAGCGGAATTTGATCTTCTGGAATTCATACGTGACCAAGCCACCTGAATTGCGACTCGATGACATCGCGATATTAACTGCGTATCAGAGAGGCAACAAGAGTTGATAAGCCGCTCCAACCAAGCAATTTCCAAGAATTATTAATTAATTGGTTGATATAGTACCTACTCTTATTTTTATTCCTGAACTAGCTGAAGTCCCGGGGTTTGCTCGGGCTTTACACAGAGTTTTTGTAGTGTACATTTCTCTTCTTCTGAAGGTCATGTGTGCGTACTTTCACTGTCCGCATTCTTGCTGTACACTGATCCTTGAGGGAGCGAGATAAGCTCTAAGGACGGGTTGTCAGAATTTGAACAATTCATCAAATATTAAAGTTGTTTCTCAGTTCTGTGAAGGTTTTTAATTTTAATTTTTTTTTGTTTATATTTAAAGAAAGACAAACATTCCCGGGTTACGAATAACCCAACAATGTTTGAAAATCTCCTACTACCATCACAGAAAGCCGAAAATGTTGCTTGTGTTGTGATGGAGGACTTAGCCAGCCGAGGAATCGAATACGCGACGCTCGGGTGAGACCCAAGCGCTATGCCCACTCAACCACTGACCGGTTAAAGTTTCAGTCGGTTCAGATTTGTGAAACAACTGTCCAGTAATGACATAATAACAGAACTCGAATAGAACCTTCGGTGGACTTTTTATTTTATTTATTTATTTAGTTAAAAGAAATTTACATTTCACTTTCTTAACTTAAATAAGTACATACAACATTAAATAAGTACTTTTCAAATTTTGTTCTGATAACTTAAGATTAAAAAGTTTTAAATACATTTATACTCTCCGTTTTAAGGTTATCTGGAAGGAGATTGTATATTTGTACACATTCGTGGCCAATGCCTCTTTTGCCACTTTCAGTCCTTACAGTATTTGTGTACAATTTGTTATGTTGCCTAGTATAATGTTCGTGTACTTGTGACGTTTGTTTAAATGTTGTGTTTGTGTGTATAAGTCCATTTTGGATTTTGTAGATTAGGAGGCATATGTTGTATTCGTACAATTTTCTTATTTTCAAGAGTTTCATTTCCTGATATAGTTTTTTTGTGGGAAACGGGAACATTAAAATTTGATGAGTTGTTCAGCAACCCCTACTAAGAAATCTGTATGGCCATCAGAAATAAGTACCTAATACAAATGAACGCAATCGGGCGATAAAATAAGTGACAATAGTGTAAAAAATATATAAAAAGACGATTATAATATCACATACCATGAAAATAATTTAAAAAAAACTCAATTATTATTCAATTTCTCTTTCCAATTGGAAAAAAAAGTGAAAATTGTTCACATAGGTACCTATGAGTATCGTGTACCTAACCTACCCACCACAATGTGATCGATTATTTATTTTTACATACATCTGTGTATTTGAATTTCTCTTTTGTTTTGGTGAATAAATTAATGCGTATCTTGGAAGTGGAAATTAACCACTGAACAGAAATTTATTTAGTCGTTGAAATTAATCCACATGCCGACTTCCGATAGAGCTGAAATTTGGCAGATAGACTCGTTGTCAATGACAATGCAACCTATAAATTTGGTGGAAATCACGCGTACACACGCTTCTCTGAAATTAGAAATCATAACAGAAGTTAATATATTAAATAAATGTCTATATGTCTAATGAGGTATGTACAGGATGCGCCCGCCCACCAGCTGCGTGGGGTGCCAGATCAGGAGAGGCTGGTTTGGAGAGGTCATTCGTAATTCTTCATTGTAATTCGTCAGTCACTCCTGGACACACTGATCCCTAGATTCCTACCCAACCGTAATACCTTTTCCTTCCCAGAACTTTCAATCCTTCTTTTCCTTAAAAAGATACGCCACACAGCAACTCCAAAGATGATATAGGCCCTGAGGGAAATGATTTTCCTCAGAGCGGAACCTGTGGGGTTTAATCAGGGGGGTATAGCTCCGATCGAAAATTGAAACTGTGAATGTTGTGACGTCGTATTGTTGCCTAACTATATCCACCAATGAAAAACTCTGAAAGTCTCTGGAATAAAATTTCAGAGATTTTCATTGGTGTATAGTATGATAAGTAGGCTCCGAATGAGAATTACACTGTCTATATATTGGCATATCTATGGTTTTTAATGACTAATTTGTTCCATACAAAAAGCCCGAAGATATCGATCTAGTGAGTGCTTTATTTATGGGGAAAATGTAAAAAAAAAAAAAATATGTTAAAAAAAACTTTTCTAAAATAAAATAAGCCCGTATAATATGCGAAAAAATAAGATTATTGTCAAAATAATTTTTAATTTGTCTTTGTAATGTGGATAAACAATAATAATACAAAAAGGGGATTGTTGTAAAGAATGTAAATAATAAAAAATTCCTTATGTATGTTTGCTTTAATTTTTTTATGAAAAATGTTTATCATAGCGTGTTGTAAATGATTTTATTGGATTCGCTGGGTTTATTCTCTAAATTCTTATGGGAATCTGACAAGGCCTAAATTTCTGTTACTCTACATTCTCTTTTGGGAGTGCTACCATTTCGCGCATATGTTGCTTGGATTATTATTGGTTGTTCGACCAATACCAGTACCTCCTTCACGATTGATGAATTCGTCAAACTTAACTCTGTTACAAAATCCGACGCGAGGCGGTGCGCGGGCGAAGCAAGATGAACGCGTCACTGAGATTATTAGCAGCGATTACAAAAAAATAAAAAAAATATGCAATTAACGGCACCAGCGATCATATCATTCTAAAATTATTGCGCAATCTAAGATTCAATCGAAGAACTAAACTAAAATATCACAAAAAAATTCGACCACTCTGTCTTTAGTGACATTTTTATCAAAAAATCTTCTTATTTTGTCATGCTTTATCCAGTAAATAAATCATTATGTCGAATAACTTGTTGCTCTTAGCTTCATAGAGCATCCTTATAGTCCCATTAAGTTTATATTTTAGCAAATTAATTTTTATAAATAAATCATTGGGCTGCTCTGATGATTTTTAAAATCTAAATAACAATGTTAAAGAAATGATTACCAATTGTTAACACAAAATCAATAAAGTATTTTAATGACTTTTAAAAGTGAGATAATGTGCGGAAATAAGATAAACATACAAATTACTAATTATCGAAATGATTTAATTTAAATCGATTGAAAAGAGATAGCAATTGAGCTAAAATTTCGATTTGACAAAAATTTGCTAAAAGGTAGAAACTATGCCTTGTAGTATTAAATCATACCTAACACAAAACGAATCCAATAAAATCAGCGGTGATGGTGATGATGATGATGACCTTGACGAGACCTGAAATTTTCGCTTTACTTTTCTTCGAAATATCGCTTTATTTTTATGGAATTTTAGGTAAAAGCGGTGTTATTTTTTCATTTTTTCTTCGCAGAAGTATACATATCGTGTTAATTTACTTGAAAATGTGAAAATTCGCGTTATTGGGCCGAAATTTGTTAATTTCGCGTTATTCTCGTGAAAATGGTAAAATTCGAATAGGGTAAAAATTTCTAATTTTGCTTAAAATTGACGAATTTCGCATTAAAAAAAATCCATGTTACCGCAAACGCGAAATTTTCAGGTTTATAAGTTTATATTGATTAGTTATTGATCGATCAAGGATCGGGGATCAGCGATCAGCGATCAGCGATCAGGGATCGGGGGTCAGCGATCAGCGATCAGCGATCGGGGATCGGGGATCAGCGATCAGCGATCAGGGATCGGGGGTCAGCGATCAGTGATCAGTGTCCCCCTGCTGGTTGGCGTCCTTCAGCACTGCCTCCATCCAGATGGAGATCCTGTCGGACACGGCGAGCATGAAGCGGGCCAGACGACTCTTGTCGCGCCGAGATGGTTTTCTTTCACCTACATTGCACCAAGGAGAAACATTTTAACTCTTACCCACTGAATAGACAATACACACTAGATATGCCTTCCACGTGAATTTGAATAGTAACCGATGTCGCCAATGACTTAGTATCTTTTGGTTTTAGCCCATTTAGCACTCGCTCTGTCTCTCTTACACTGCCTGACATCGTATGTGAGACTTTAGGTCGGAACCAAGAAACACGCCCATATCGCATTTCTAATGTTCTATATTCCATACGCACACACAAATAAAATGTCTTAACTTGTATGTCGCCTTACGCTGTTGTTTCTTTATATTTAGAGTAGGTACTTTAAGTAAAATTAGCAAGGCAGTATGTCAGACATGCAATGTTTACACCAGCTAAGGGTGAAATATATCAGAAACTGTGACATCTAGTTCCTACCCAACTTCACTCAAATTTTTTAGAAATCTTTTCTCCTAACGAGCAATTATTAAAAAAATATGGAAGAGACAATATAAGGCTTATCTTATTTTTAACAGTTAAGTGGATAATTCCAATCTCCATAGATCATGATGGAAACAATATTGCCTGCGGAAAAGACTTCGGATGAGGTTACCTCGACGGAGTCCATTATAAATTAAATGGAATCAATATAACAATGTGCAAAAATATCAAAACTTATAATATTAGAGGTAATATAATATTTCATTGATGGACATACTAACCAAGAATATCCGCCACCTTCCCCAGAACAGTGTCGGCCACATCCTTCACACTGAGGCTCCCATCCTGCTCATGAGAGAGCATCTGGTCCTTGTGCTCCACCATCCATTCGCACAGGTGAGAGGCTACCTAAATTAGATCATAGAAAGCAAATCATCTAACCAATTTTTAACATAAAATATATTATGTAAAACAAGTCGCCGCACAGCATGGGTCAGCCCTGCACTGAGTTTGGGGGCCATTTTTGAAAGCCATTAACATACAGGAAAACAACAAAAACATAAGAATGTTTCTATACTGCGAGTTCCAGTGCTTCCTCAGGCCGGGGGCCTCCGGGCTCGTGCCCCGCGTGTACTTTACAGACGGAACTGACTGCCAACGGAGCCGTGCCTGAGAACTGAGCCACATGTAATGAGACAGGCGTACGAGATAAAAATTTAATTTCCTACACAACCTTTACACTGACCAAGCCTCTATTTGACTTACGTTTCGGTACTTTGTTATTAGATTTAAGTACCTACCTTCTTGGTAAATAAATAAACATCCTTGTGGTATGTTTGAATTTCAGAATTTATTTAAGATTAGACCTACCTAACTAGGCTAATGCCCATATTATGGAGGTTACATAAAGAAAAAAGAAAAAAAAATAATAACAATAATAGCAAAACTAACAATAATAATAGCAACAACAAAAAAAATTATGTATTTTTGCTTTGTTCTCCTTGCTTAATATTGAAACACTTTTATGGTTATTCCAACAATCCGGTTCCTACTTAAACTGCCCTCTCCCTTGTTTTTATTTCATTTCCTGAAGGTCTTACATTCGAAAAAAGAAGCAAGAAGATTTGAAAAATAGAAGGCCAAAAGCAAGTGTCTTTTGTTTGAATTAACGTTATTTTCGTCATTGTCAGTCGTTGCATATCGTTGCATATTTGTCGCCCCCTCGTGATAATTATCGGAAAACAGTATAATTTATCAGTCCCAATCATCATACATTAAATAAATATTGTATATTATCGAGAGTGATCAAAAAACCATCCATGTTGATAAACAATAAATATTTGTGATACAAAAACCGTCCATGTGGTGAAACAATACTAGATGTACATCTATAAACTATAGTGCCCACAGAACATTCAAGACCAACATCAGAACATCCAATTGAAGCAACAACATTCATAAGGTAAAGACCTCCTTTCCCACTCCTATTTTTCCTTGTGATAAACACGATTGTTTAATCTTATTTTCTTGTTATAAATTACAGTCCATTCGTCGAGTATCAATCGATTCAGTACGCAACACTCCCTCTCATGTCCAGTCTTCCTCGAATACTTACATCCTTCACGATCTCTACCACTATCCGTTGTCAGTACGACGAGCTCCTCCCTTGCTGCAGGGGAGATGACCCATCCTCTTAGGGTGTTGATGATGAAAGTCAGGGTTTATCGATGTTAAGAATAGGGACAGGGAAAGGGTCATTTTTCACACCAATTGGTTAAGTGTATTTTTTTTCAGTCATACAAAGATTTCATTGAGGAAGATTTCCGATTCTTTTCTTCCTCTCTCTAACAGCCATAGTATAATTCAACTTTAATTATTTTTTTAAGATTGACCACCATCTTGGCTGTCAGTTTTGGTCCGTCATTGTTCATTATATTATAGGAAGGCATTGGAAAAACAAGTTTTATCCCACCGAGTAACAAAAAATATTGTTACATTAGATTCACACTTTGTCCCTAAACCGAACTACTATCACCATCTTACGAAAAGTTAAAAAGTTTAACATCAAAAATCATCAACTACAATGATTTAAAAAAATGCATCTAATAAGAGGGTATGTAATATATGAACCTTCCGTGCTTCCAGTCAACCCTTCTAATATTACTTGGATTTGTCTCTTCTAATGTTAGAATAGTAATTTTCTCTTAGATTTAGCAAACAGCCTATAATATTAATAATACCTCCAACTTCTGACATTTCCTGTACATTCTGATTGCAACCAGAGGCGGTTCCTTGGTACGTGCATTTGTGCATTGCACTGCTTGTCTGCAATCTCCACTTAACAAATTACAACGACATCTGTGCCCCAGTGATCGATGTAAGAAATTCGTAATTCCCGTCAGGTCATTATTTGAGCTATCTTCTAGTAAAAAAATCCCGCGCAAGAGCAAGCGGTCGTGCATACCCCGATATGCACAGAACCAACTTTTACCATACTACTAAAACAGCAGCGGGCGGTATCGAGACAGCCCGAAGTAGCCGAAACGGTGACATGAGCGAGACAGATTACACTCTTAACGTCAAATTACGTGTTAGAGCAGTGCAGATACATAACCCATCCGTGCATTATCGAAGTGCTTTGACGGCGAGTGAATTTTGCATCACTTTGATCATGCGTAATCCAATGCGTTTGGAATGGATTCGCTTAGAAATACTAATGTTCAATGTTAACGCAAAAACATTAACACATTGGAACTCGTTTGCGGTGAAATCAAACGGTTTCGCTATATTTTCAACGATGAATTGAGTGTCCTTTATTTTCGAGATAATTTTGTATTATTTAATCAGTTATTTTACAAATATAACTTAGAAGATAGAATGAATTGTAGTAGGTGTTCCCATTCATCAATTTGCTCCACCTAAATTACAGACTAGGTACATTTTAAAAGTGAAATGCACTGCTGGTAATTACAGTCACGGGCCGCGTCTGATTGCAACATGCTACAATAGCGCCTCCTAGCGGCTTGAGTTGTGCGCATGGTTTTCTTTCATACATATGTTAACAGATTTTAAGTGCATGTAATAATTTTTTTAATTTACGTTAATAAATTAGAGAAATCAAACAAAAAAAATTAGGTAACCACGTACGATTTTACAGTATTTTTGTTCTTTTAAAATATATTATAGTGGCTATTAACTTTGTCTTTGATGGCACAGTAATGTAATAACATACATATATATTTGTAAGAATTTTTAATTTCTTATTGGCAGATTTCACATGTACTTAATCAAAAACATTTTATTTGCTAGGATTTAACGAATTCATATTATTTATTTTATTTCACCAACTAAATTGTCAATGTTTTTTGGCATCATGAAAACGACTAAGCAAATGAGTGTTTTTGTTGTTTGTAATTATTACATCCGTAAACTGCACACACAAAACTTACTTTTTGGGATATTTTTATCAATATTGATCAAAATACAAAATTAGGAAGTGTAAAACACCGCCACAAAGTATTAAATAAATTCAATTTGCCGCCAAAAGTAATGTCAAAGCCAATATGCTACACTAGTGCCTCTAGCGGCCAGCGTTGTTGATATTGCCACTATTTCAGTGGAGTTGGACTTATTATTAATATTATAGTGTATTTGGATTTGTTCTGCCTGATTGAAGGACTAAGAACCAAAACAAATATATACTTATTATTTTCATTGAATACCTGGGCTGAAAAGTCCGATAGCCACTGTCTCCTCTCCGTAGGGGGCAGCCTTTTTTTCTTCTTCCTACTAAGATTTTGAGAAGAGCGGTGGCGAAAATATTCTTCAGTTTGCCTGAGACCGACCAAAGCATAAATATACAGAAGTCATCAAACACTGTTATGTAAGTATAACAAATATTAACTATGTAAAATAATGAATACAACTAACTCAGGTGTAACAAAGTAACTAGCTTCCAGGGCCCCCTTGATGTTATTGCTGTAGAGGGGAGGCAGTTGGAGTCCCTTCTCCTGCCACAGTTCCTCGAGGCGACGCTGAGATGGCTTGGCCAGGACTTCTGTCCTCGAAGGCCTATCCAAATTCCTGGCTGAAATATGAATCATAAACCACCCACATTTTAAATAACACATCTCACTTAATAAACAAATGTACCACCACAATATTCTGTGGACAGCCAGGCGCAACAATCTATCCACTCTGGAAGAACGAGGCGACAATTGTCTGTCCGCAACGTATCCTAAGGTACTTTGAAGTGAGAGCTTCAACTCGGAGAAGCTTGTGGTTACTGGCAAAGTAGCAGAAACACATGGGTACAGCGCAGGACTGCGAGGGGTGGAGGAACCTGGTTCGCCAAGACAACAACCACCCTACAAGACCTCAGAACAGGCATAACTTCATCATGTCATCATTTTTTTTAATTTTACCCTTTTGTAAACCATATGCAGCCACTGTTAATTACTAACCCTTGTGTAAAAAAATTGTATGTTTTATTTACCCCATGGGCGTATAAAGGAGTAAATAAATAAAAATGACATTTTTCTGCAGGAGTAGGCATAAAGGATGAAATGCCATACAACTTTGCATTCGCGCACTCTCTTTGCATTGTTCGTATTCATGGAATATTGCATACATACTCTTGTGTTAATTCGATTCTTGACATGTCCCAACTCAATCATTTGATTCATTTGACCGTGCCATATTTTCCCGTGACGTCGGAAAAGTTAAGTTCATTACAAGATATTTAGTGAATTTTAATTAAAACATATAAATTGATATATTTATATTAGGGTAGTAGATGCATTTCCAGTAAAGTTGCAGAATTCCGCCGCACACTTAATACGCAAATAATTATTTAAATAAAACCTCATTTTAACATAATTACTACAAGAAACAACCATTTACATCGAGGGAGATGGATAAACACAGACAATATTGGTTATTAGGTTCTTAGTTTGGGTTATTGTAATAATTTAAGCGTATTTACTAACCTTCAAACTTAATCTATGACAAATATGAAATCATAAAAAAACAAGAAAAAACATTGTGATCGGAACTTGTGAAATATTGATCTTTGATTAAAAAAAAGGAACTTTAAGAGGAAGCTTAATGCTAAATCACTATTTTGATTAATCTTTATAACGAATTGGTGTACATTATGCATACCAAAAAATATGTTTTAGATAAATTGAAAGTTTTCCTATCGTTTCGCTTGAGTAAAATACAAATAAAATAATAAATAACTCTATAAGAAATATAAATGTAAACTACTAAAAAACATATTTTTTCAATAGAAATGTATGAACGCGTAAAGGAAACAACTTTTAAAAAATACAGTATTATAGCTAAGATTCTCTGTGACAGTTTCACTTGATTAACTTTTTTGCTTTCTTATAAAATTATTTACAAAATAAATAAAAACCAGTTTTGTGCTTGAAATCGAACGTTTCTAGACTCTGTTTGTCAAGCGATTTTAATGCCTATTACCAGCAATATAAGGTATACAAAGAATATACATATTTTTGGCTTGTAGCTTCCTCTTAAAGCATTTTTTTTTTACCATCTCCCCCGACATAAATAGGGTTATCGTAGTAATGAAACTGAAACCGAAAATGAGGCGAAATTCTGCAAATTTACTGCATTTAATTTTTTTGTGTTCAACGTATTTACAAGAATTTGGTCGCTAGTTTAGAAGACCGTTAGCTCTTAGTGTGCTGCCGCAAATTTTTTGCTGTGCACCATCTGATTCTATTTTCGTCGTAACTTACTTGTTTTTTGTAAAATTATGTTTTTGTAAATTGTACCATCTTACCAGATAATTTGTTTATGTATTTATAAAAACAGTACATAATCTACTATACATAGTATTTTCAGAAGTTCTATTCAGAGAAACGATTATTTAAGCGCATCATCAAGGATACACTGGCGTTTGACAGGTTAAGCGCAAATGTATGTATCTTTGTTCTGCCACATTTATGGAAATATGACGTGTCCAAAGTTCATATATATGCTTGTAAAGAATATATTATTATGTCATTGCCAATGACGTTACACTATATCTAGACTTGTTATTATCTCACAAAATGAAGCAAAAATGTGGCAAGTAAGAAATACTCTTGTTTCCAGTAGAAAATTCTATTCAAACGTTGTTAATGTATAACAAAGATAGACACTCAAAAAATATATGTGTATGAACGAAATGGCCTGGGCACCTTAAGCAGTCTCAATGCTGAGCCATAATAGATCAAGGAAAGTAGGCAAATGGTGGTGTTATTGATACTTGTTGTTTCTGCTTATCTGTATGTTGTTTTACCGCAAGCATATAAATAAAGAGAATGATTAGACTATTTATTCTACTAGTTTAGTTGGCGACATCACTGACTTCGTAATTTGGCTGTTGCGCACCGAGACCTCTACTCTAGTCGGCCTTGTATTTCTCTATGATGCATAAAATCTTCAGACGGGAAACATCTGTATTATCTATCCATCTATAAAAATAAAATGGTAAATGTTTGTTTGTTCAAAATCTTAAACTCAGAAAGTTCTTCATAGATTGCTTTGAAATTTTGACACAACGTTGCATTCGAATATGTGTGTTTTTATATACCTATATTATATAGATGTCACATGTGACAGGTAAAAACATGTTATCTGTTGGACGTAAAAGCAACACACGCTATTGTTTCTCTGTTTGCACAGACAGACTGAGCCACAGCAACGCGTGGCGGGGTACAGCTAGTTTATGTAAATCGAAAAAATAAGTAGTTTTTGTGTATTTACAAATGAATGGCACTTTTTAAAGCAATTAACTTTGAGGTAGCACACAACCTTACGCGACGCTCGACAGTTTAGTACTAAAACTATGAAATCGAAAACACTACACTTGACATACTTTTTGGTTAAATTTTTACAGCGCTTCTAGGGTGTCCGGAAACTCGTAGTACAAGCGGGAAACTGGTGAATCTACATCACATTTGGAGTCGATTTTGTAGTATATTTTTTTTTTATTTGAGCTTTCGTTATTGAGTAAATCGAGTTTGAAGTTGATTTTTTTTTTTTTTTTTTTTTTTTTAATCAAATTCTTATAAATTATTACTGAAGATCAAAGTACCCAACTAATTAAAACTATTTGAAAGTAAAACAAATGAAGAAACTCGGATTTGAAGCATTATTTTAAAATCACCCTTCATTTAACCCGGTGTAATCATAAAATATTTCTGCTCTGCAGGGTTAAAACATCTGTTATTCAACCCTAAACACCAGAAAAAACTTTAACCCTAAAATAGCCGAAAAATATTTTTTTTTGGTTTTTTTTTTTTTTTGAAAATGCTCAAATCAAAAAACTTTATGTTTTTTTGGGTTCCCCATGTGGTGTAGATTCTCCAGTTTCCCGCTTGTACTACGAGTTTCCGGACACCGTGTATATATATTGTAACGTCATTGGCCATGATACTATAAAAATAGGTAAAGGTGTTTTGGTAAACTTGTAAAATTCCGTTGCATGCAAAGGTTCTTTAAAAAAACAACACTTGATTTCTAACAACTATAGTCAGGGGTTTAAGTAAACATGCACAAAATAGTTTTTAAACTGTTAGTTTGGGTTATTTTAATAATTAATGCGTATTTCATAACCTACACATTTTACTTTGAGAAAAAATGGAACTTTAATGCATATTTTACCATGTCCCACAACATAAATAGGTATTTCTCGTAGTAATTAAGTTGAAACCAAGTGCTATTTATAATTTTTTGCGTACTAAGCGTGAAGCGGAATCCGACAAATTTATCAAAAATTAAATTGCACTACATAATATTATAAAATAACATTAACCTCTTCTTGCCCGTATTCGCATAGTTGATACCGGTTTTACAAATGAAAATGATGTCGATGAAGCCATTTTATTTTTTCAATTCTTGGACAGGTCAATAAAAATTTTCAACTCAGTGACATTTTGCTTTTGTTTTACAATATTAGATAGAAGGATTTTTTTTAACAAGATTAGATTCATAAAGTAGGTACCTACCAAGTGCTTAGTTATTATATTCTCCCAAATGTTAATTAAATTGCAGCTGACCATCCTTATGTCTGCAGGCAGTCAAGAGAAAAAGATGTAAACATTTTTTTAATACTTAGATTTCTCCTCAAAATCCAATAGCATTCCCCCGACTGCAGAAGTTTCAGTCTGTAAGTTGGTTAACCTGATCTGCTCGTTTATAGCATATATGAACCATCATCTGCTAAAGTAGTCCTAGAGAGAGATAGTCAGTGACAACATGGTTCTAATATCTTTTATTTCATACACAAGGCGTGTGAGAAGGAAGATTTTTCGTCGATGACCTCCCGCTGGGACTACTGTATCACCATATGAAACTAAAACACATTTCACAGATTACATATGTGCGGCATTATGTGATAGATTGCATTGAAATGACAATGTAAAGGTTAAGACTTCTTCTTTATAGATAACTGAAAACTGTCTAAGTTTCAACGATCTTTTTTCAAAAATCTTTTTCATAACCACTCGAGAATGTTTGGTGACATATATATATAAATTTACCATATTATTTAAATAATACCATTCCTCAAAATATTAATATGGAAACGTATGAAACTGTTAACTGCGGTTTAAAGCCAATGAATCCACCTAGATTTCACCATTTATACCTCATTTTTAGGTTCTTAAATTTAGCACATTATGGCAAGCGATCACTCACACGTTTTTTCTAACTTGGCATAATATGCCAAAAATCGCTTGAGTGGTTATTGAAAAATTGAAAAATAGGACAATCTATCTAAGTTTTTTACAGTGAAATGAATATTTCAAAGTTTTATATTTTGGAAATGACTTTATCTATAAATTCAACAGGAAAAGCTGTGCAAATATCATGAGGTCCATAACTCACCGTTCAATAGTTTTTGCTGTTTCAATAGATTTCCAGATTGATGATGAGAAGTATAAATAAATGTACAATTCATATTTTTGATAATTTTTTATGTTTTATTTTTAGGTTGAAGACATAGCCAATTTTCTGGTAATTCAATAGAGTCGGTATTTATTTGATTATCTGTATTATTAAATGGGATATGCCACCCTTTAGTCTTATGTGCAACCGGTATATATTTCGGAGGTTCCTAAAACAAATTTTTAAAAAGTTAAAAACACATATTTTCTATTAAAATCAATACAAGTCTAGTAAAGTCGAAGAGACAAACATATCCAGCCCTGCAGAAAGGGGAAGAGAATAAAGATAACTCGCACTGTTAAAAGCTATTAAAACTATTATATATTGACAAATATCAATATACATATCTTTAACATACATATTGAAACTTTTCCACTTATTTTACCGTTACCACTTTCAGCCTATTATGGCCATTATTGAAAATCATGAACATTAATCTTTAAGTGGTTTATATACACAACATTTGGGTAGGGGTTTAACACAGGTGGTACAGGATGGTAAGAGTGGTTAAAATAGGTTAAGATTGGTATTATCACAACATTTGGTGGAGGGGATTAACAGGGGTGGTGCAGGGTTGTAAAGGTGTTATAATAGGCTGAAACTGGTATTTACACAACATTTGGTGAAGGGGATTAACAAGGATGGTACAGGGTTGTAAAGGTGTTATAATAGGCTGAAACTGGTATTTACACAACATTTGGTGGAGGGGATTAACAGGGATGGTACAGGGTTGTAAAGGTGTTACAATAAGCTGAAACTGGTATTTACACAACATTTGGTGAAGGGGATTAACAAGGATGGTACAGGGTTGTAAAGGTGTTATAATGGGCTGAAACTGGTATTTACACAACATTTGGTGAAGGGGATTAACAAGGGTGGTACAGGGTTGTAAAGATGTTATAATAGGCTGAAACTGGTATTTACACAACATTTGGTGAAGGGGATTAACAAGGATGGTACAGGGTTGTAAAGGTGTTATAATAGGCTGAAACTGGTATTTACACAACATTTGGTGAAGGGGATGAACAAGGATGGTACAGGGTTGTAAAGGTGTTATAATAGGCTGAAACTGGTATTTACACAACATTTGGTGAAGGGGATTAACAAGGATGGTTGGTACAGGGTTGTAAAGGTGTTATAATAGGCTGAAACTGGTATTTACACAACATTTGGTGAAGGGGATTAACAAGGATGGTTGGTACAGGGTTGTAAAGGTGTTATAATAGGCTGAAACTGGTATTTACCCAACATTTGGTGAAGGGGATGAACAAGGATGGTACATGGTTGTAAAGGTGTTATAATAGGCTGAAACTGGTATTTACACAACATTTGGTGAAGGGGATTAACAAGGATGGTACAGGATTGTAAAGGTGTTATAATAGGCTGAAACTGGTATTTACACAACATTTGGTGAAGGGGATTAACAAGGATGGTTGGTACAGGGTTGTAAAGGTGTTATAATAGGCTGAAACTGGTATTTACACAACATTTGGTGAAGGGGATTAACAAGGATGGTACAGGGTTGTAAAGGTGTTATAATAGGCTGAAACTGGTTTTTACACAACATTTGGTGAAGGGGATTAACAAGGATGGTACAGGATTGTAAAGGTGTTATAATATGCTGAAACTGGTATGTACACATTTGGTTGCGGTGATTAACAGGGGCGGTACTGGGTGGCAAGGATGGTATAAGAGGCTGAAACTGGTAATGGTCAAAAAATAGGAATAAGATAGAAAAGAATAGGATAAGGGAAAAAAGTATAAAATTGTTTCGATATATACATATCATTATGATGGAATTCCACCACAAATTATTTTCAGTGTCAAACATGAAAATATTAAACCATTTGATATACATATATCGCGAAATTCTAGAAGAGTAGGCACTACAAACCTTAATGATACATCTTCCCGAAGATGTTAGATAGGTCAAAGACATTTGGCTCTTCTGCTGCCATCTTTTGAAAATAGTGCGAAGCCTGTCATCTTCCAACAGGAATCTATGTCCGCGCATGATGTCTCGTGATAAAAACCTCGTGTGACTGCCGCTCAGAGCAGCCAGAAGAAGGAATGGATCATCGTGAGACCTGTACAGATAAAAACCATTACAACAAGTAATTGTGTGGATGTGCAAGGAAAAATAAAATAAATAAACTCCCGGATTTGCTATGAAATGAAGAAGAAATTATTGTCCTATGACATTTAATAAATTACACACAGAGCATTTTTCAACAGGTTGAATTAATATGTACTTACAAATCGTCAGTCAGAAACAGACAGGAATTATGTTGGATATATCTCAAATCTATCTTAGACCATTTGAGCATGTGATTACGTCCAATAACCACAATCTTTTTATTCTCGGCCACAAATTTCTTCACAACAGAAACCAAAATACTAGATTTGCAGTTGTTTGGGATGGAATAGGCCACATTGAGACCGTCCACGGCAACATCAAATGGCGCATTCCTTTCCAAGAAATTTAAGAATGATTTTATTTCCTTCGGTGAAGATTTGATGAATATACTTTTGCCGACCATAACTTTACTGTAAAACGCTTTCTTTAGTTCATCGTATTCCTGGTCTGTCACGTATATCTCACCAAGTTCGCTCTTGCATCCATGACACTTCCCACTAAAATAATTAATCATTTAGATTTGAAAGAAAGTAAACAATAATACAAGTTAATCAAGTAAACAATAATACATAAATAATATCCTGAAATACGTATCGTATGAAAAGACTGATTCATTCAACAACAATATTGACTTTGCAGAGGTGGTGTTGAAAGTGATCTATATATACTATAGGTCATTGTACCAATTTTACAAAAAGAGGACGGCTACTGGTAATATTACGTGAAAAAGGTTTGCTTTCAACGCTATTATAATACATACATTCATAGTAAATATGTAGCTTATTATTATTTTATCAAAGCGAATGTCATTTGAAATAATAAAAACTGTGATTTTTTTCAAATATCATTCATGAAGTTTAAAAATATAAAGACAATAAATTCTTACTTTCTATTTATATGAACAATTTCTGCTTTCCAGTTTAAATGGGAAGTGAAAACTGTACTCAGTTGTTTAACAACACTGGGACCAACATTCCAATCATTTTCTCCGCAGAAATTAAACATTTTTTCTAAATTTGAAAGCAACGCAACTTTATCGCTTTTAAAATTAGACGTGCAATAGTCAATCCAGGACGTGAACACATTATCATAGGGGCTTCTGAGAACTACCGGCATACTATTGATAAGATTCCATCCTATTTTAGGTTCGTTGTTTTTGAAAGCGGCTACGGCGAGACTGCAATACGCAGCTGCTCCAGGAGTGGAAGATATTTTCACATTCTCAATCAGGTTCAGGCCTTCCCTCCAATCATCAGTCAAAGAAAGAGCAACAATGCAGCATTCACCAGTTGTGGCATCGAGAACTTTATACTTATTTATCAATTCTTTGCATGTGTCTTTGATGTAAGACGTTTCTTCAGGACTCAGTTTATTTTGCAAACCAAAATAGTAGTAAAACTTCATCAGTTTACCAATGGCGCCGAGATTAAGTGACCCACCGCTATCCTTAATGTATTTAAAATAATCTTTTCCGTCTTTCCAATAACATTTCACAGTTAAATATTGTATGATCAATGCGTCCACATTCCTATCGGTGGCATCTCTACTGGATTTCACAAATGATTTTTTTACATTTTCCCAATTTTTTGGTGATCCACCTTTACCGAAATCGATGTCTTCCAAAAAGTCTGATTTATAAGAATCCCAAGTCGTGGAGTATTCATTGATTGACGAATGAGCAGGAAATCGGAATAGATTAGAACCTGAAAATTTAAAGAACTTGTAATGTTTGTAAACATATTATTATTACATGCTATTGAATTGATAAAATTGCGGTATTTTGCCTTGATAATAATTTTTTTTACTATTCCACCTCATTCCTAATAGGCGTAAATGATTATAAGCAATAATTAGTCACCTGAAATATCAATACAAATTGAAAATATCTCCCGAGTAAAAATAAATACCGCTGACGGGAATTGAACCCGCACCTTCTGATGTCCGGTCAGATGCTCTGGACCACTGAGCTACGTCGGCTTATATAATACGGCAATTTAGTACTTCAATCAACAATTACTGCTTATTATATTTTTTCACCTTGATCTTGTGAAACCAAATTTAATCTTGTTAGTACAATGTGTACAGTTGGCAGCATTTTCATTAAGATAAAATGTATCAAAATACAACATGGTGTAACTGAAAATGGAAAATAACGCTTATATTATTTCTTTTAAATTACTACTTAGATGCATTATATTTCCTCTTCCCTGTAATTAATAGTTGTTTATTATTGTGATTAAGTTGAAAGTAATAGTTATTTCAATAATCTATGCTTACTAAGAATGAGGCGGATAGCAAGGTGTACCAAAAATTTGCTGTAGACACAAACGAGAAGCTGGTAGGTGACTGTGGTGTGTGCAGAGACTTATATTCGAAAAACTTGTTGATATTTTAAAAATACAATTTTTTATATTATATACCTGAGCTGACATGAATATTTATAATGGTAATTGCAGTGTTTTGAAAAACTACAAAAGGTAAACTTGTCGAATTCCGCTGAATGCAAAGGCTCTTTAAAAAAACAACACTCGAATTCAGCTTAAATAGAGAATGGAGACAACTATTTAAATCGGGGTTTATTATATATGATTAAGTAAACATAGGTACACAAAATAGGTTTAGTTTGGGTTATTGGAATACTTGGAGCAGGTGGATCAGTTTGTATATTTAGGAAGTATGTTTACGGGAGATGGGAAGGCTAAAAGAGATATTGAAAGAGGATAAATGCAGGAAACTCCATTAATGGAGGACTGAACGCAGTTGGCGCTAACAAAAAATTGTCCAAAGAAGCGATGCTAGCAGTCCACAATGGAGTGCTGGTACCTACCCTGCTGTATGGAAGTGAGGCATGAAACTGGCAAAGAAAGGATGAAAGTAGACTGAATGCTGTAGAAATGAGATCCCTGATAGGTATGTGGTAAAATCATGTGAGAAATGTGGAGAACCACAAAGAGTACAAGGCTGATGTAAGCGTAATGAGTAAGATTAAGAAAAGGACGCTTAGATGGTTTGGGCACGTAGATCGATTGAGCGAAGAAAGGAGTGTAAGGAGAATATATGATGCAAATGTGAATGGTAACTTAAGACATGGTGAATCAGATACTTCAGTCGGGCCATGTCAAGAGTCAGAATAATAGAGGAGTATGTACGTGACCGATTTATTTGGCGATCCGTCCTCTCTGCCTACCCCTGCGAGTAAACGGCGTGATAGTTAGTTATTTTAATAATTTGTGCGTATTTCCTAACCTTCAAACTTAACTTTCATTAAGAAAAATGTTAATTTAATGCATCTTTTACCGTTTCCCACTATTGTAGTAATTAAATTGAAACTAATCCTTTTTCGTATTAAGCGTGCAGCGGAATTCGACAAAATTAATCTACAAAATAAAGTACGTGAAATCATCCCTAGCTCACTCCTGAGCATTCAATAAAGGCTTAAACAAATTAATACTAAATCTAACTATATTAAATTAATTCCTCCAATCTTTTGTAAATACCTTGAATAATATTATTCACTTTTCTTTTACAAATATGTTTGCTAAAACATAACGCAGTCGAGTGGTGCAAGGTATTTTTGTATAAATGAACGGCGATAGAAATCATTTTAAGGGGCTTATTATGATCACAGAAATGGAAGAAATAATATCTCAACTAGTTTATGCTAGGCACTTTATTACTTTCCTTATTACATCAAGTTTATTGAGTTATAATTAGTGGTTATGTTTTCAAATGAAAAACTCATAGATTTGTGATCTCGGAACTGTCAAATCAGTAGTGTGTTACATACTTGAATCGATATATTTTTAAATAATCGATATAAAGTTGGACAGATGCAAAAATCATTTTCAATTTAACTCTTCTTTTGTGTGTGAGGAAAGGCGAAATGCTTTACCCTTTTTTGCGCCACGATTTTTTCACTAGGCTCTGCCACACGTACACTTCGGAGCGGAGGTACCACGCGACGCTCCAGGCCGCCGCGCAGAAAAGTCTTACTACGGACTGAGCCGAAAACCGTTACCATACTTTCGGACTTTACTTTTCTGCGCGGCGGCCTGGAGTGGCGCGTGGTACCGCCGCTCTGAAGCGTACGTGTGGCAGAGCCTATTGTCTCGTCAATTTTCTGTACAAATTGTTTTTTGCCGTCATTTATGTTTTTGGTAATTATTTACCTACGACTACCGTTTGAGAAAATATTCCGTACATGTTAGGTTAGGTTGGATTAGGTAGAATTAAATCACAAACAAGTCTATACAAACCTAGCGTAGCCCACAAACTACTTGAAAACTGGGATATAACTCTAAAGGGGACGCGAGCAGGCGTTATTAAAGGGGCAATTTTTTGTAGTAGTAAAAACGGTAGTCGTAGGTAAATATTTACCATGTTTTTTTCCGTGTATGCTGGATTGTGTGATTTTGTTTAATTGTTTCTTAAACGCACCAGTTTAATTAAATACGTCTATGAACATTGTTTTTTTTCTATGGTAATAAATAAGTTTTACCAAGTTTGACGCAGTTTGACGTTGGTTAATCGAAATACAAAAGCGAACGTTTTTAGAGATTCTATTATTTGCTTTATATTTATAAATTATTTAAAGTAAAATGGAGACGAAGTCGCAAAAAATGCCCAAAGTGGCTAAGGTTCGCATAGAAATTTATGAATTCTTTGCTATTTCATTTCACTTAACCTCTCCATACATGTAACTTTGTTTTCATTTATTGTTTTAGGTGAAAAACAAAGCGCCTGCTGAAATTCAAATCACCGCCGAGCAACTGTTGCGTGAAGCCAAAGAGCGAGATCTTGAAATCCTTCCCCCGCCCCCTAAACAAAAGATCTCAGATCCCGATGAACTCAAGGATTATCAACATCGCAAAAGAAAGGCATTTGAAGACAACATAAGGAAAAACCGTATGGTAAGTAACTGGTGGATGTAAATAAGTAAATCACTTAACACAGATGGATCACATCGAATATGGGGCTCTAAGGTGATTCATGACAGAAGTCTCGACATGGGAAATCCAAAATCACCACTCTCAGCCAGTATAGAATATTTTTAAGATTTGTATAGCGCCGTTTTTGGGTGAAATGCAGATCACGCCAAACTCTGGGAATTGAATAAAAATGCACTTTCTAGATGAGAAAAGTGTGTAGAAACTCATTAAAAAAAGAATTAAGGCGCGGAAGAATAAATTGAGGGAGATACAGCCGATCAAAGTTTAATAAAATTGCACTTCGCGATCTGAGGGTAATATTCGGTTTATGGGAGTATAACCGAAATTGAACTTGATTTAGACTAATTTAGGGCTGGGGAATCCGAATCTGAAAGAATTAGGTGGGGGTCGGCACTATTAACTGAGTTATAGGGTTTTGAAACTTCGTACGCGATACATAGGAACCATGTTTTATTTATCAATTATGACTTAAGAAAATCAAATTAGCAACTATTTACTTTTGAAATTTCAGTAGTGCCAACCAAAAAAAGAAAAGTGTTGCCATATAATAATAATATTTTTTTACAAAATAGGTTAGGTGTTTAGTTTGGGTTAGAGTAGGCAGAAGAACATGGGAAAAAGGTATTAGAATTAAATCACAAACCAGTCTATACAAACCTAGCGTAGCCCACAAACTACTTGAAAACTGGGATATAACTCTAAAGGGGACGCGAGCAGGCGTTATTAAAGGGGCAATTTTGTGTAACAGGAAATAACATGGAAAAAAGGTATTAGTATTAAATCACAAACCGTCTATACAAACCTAGCGTAGCCCACAAACTACTTGAAAACTGGGATAAAACTCTAAAGGGGACGCGAGTGGGCGTTATTAAAGGGTCATTTTTTTGTTATAGAAAATCACAGTTAGGTTAGGTTATATATATACATAAATTAAGTATTTACAAGATTTTAAATAATAAACTACCAATCTGGCAAATGATATTTAATTTTCAGAATTTTCCATGCATTGATATTATTATATGGCAACACTTTTTATTTTTTGGATGGCACTACTGAAATTTCAAAAGTATTAAAAGTTTTTAATTTGATTTTCGTGACAAAATATGGCGGCGGACTGTCCGAATATGGTGATAATATCAGATCGCGAAGTGCAATTTATTAAATTTTGATCGGCTGTATCTCCCTCAATTTATTCTTCCGCGCCTTAATTATTTTTTTAATGAATTTCTACACACTTTTTTCATCTAGAAAGTGCATTTTTATTCAATTCCCAGAGTTTGGCGTGATCTGCATTCCTCCCTCTTTTTTGTTCAAAATCATTATTAAAAATTATTATTTTTCTGACTCTGTAGCCAACATCTCATATTCTCCATAACTTTCTCGTCCTAATTAGCGGTGTGTAGATTCAGCTGGAATAAGTTCTTGAACCCGAGTCCTTTGTGGGAAGCGGATTCCACTTCAACTCCCTTTTCAAATAAACTACTACCAGAGAACTACGACCCGAATGCCTCTTCGTATGTACCCAGCGCTCGGCAGCGTGGCTTCCCGTCACCTACGTCCCCCCGCATTCGCCTCACTCGCGCAAGTTCTCGGTTAGTGGTGACACACCACTCACCGAGAACACGGTCCGGACCCTCACTAGTGCGAGTCCTGGTCCAGATCCGAGACCGAGTTCTGGCTGGAACCTGGAACCATGTATTATAAAGTTCATACCCAAGAACTCGGAACCCAGACCCACTCCTAGAACTCAAGTTATTTTAAAAGAAAGCACTCTTCAGAGGTCTCTGAAAAATCGTAGAACCTACTCATCTCCAGTGCTAATGCTCCACGTCTCATATTCAGAAAATTTGTAGTTGTATTACATTTCCAAAAGAAAATTGATTATTATAACATGCGATATTTTTTTAACCACTTAATTCTAGGTTTTTAATAAAAAAAAAAATTTTAACCCCTTCAGTAATCATTTAAAAATTAAAAATTGAAAAAAAAAACACCTTTTTTTTCAATGAATTTTATTTACTCAAAATATATATCCTCATATAAAAGCCATTTCGGGCCCAAAATGGGAACTGAATATTGATGTTGTGGTGCATAGTGTGAAAAAATAATTAAAAATTTTCTTTAGTATGAATTCCGAATTCTGGCACATAATAGCCGCCCGAGTATACTCGGGCGTGGTCCTTAAGAGGTTAAATCAGTTTTTTTAAAATGTTTTATTCAAAGTTTATGCATTTTTCAATTAAAATATAAATAAGAACGAAATAAGCAGCTCAAAAACACGACCGATGCAGTTGAGCTGCAGGCAAATTCAAATTGAGTAAAATACATTGCTAACTTCCACGAGAGTTACTCGTTACTTGTGTTACCTAAACATAGAATGCTGTAAGTCGAAACCAGCGAGAGTCACTCGGGCTAGCAGAAATTGGAACGCATCTAGCGCGCGAGCGTTACTTGTTTAAAAGCATGAAGCGGTTAATTATGGCTCATTTTAATCTTTGCAGGTAATTAGCAACTGGTTGAAGTACGCATCATGGGAGGAATCACAGAAACAAGTGCAGCGGGCGAGATCTATCTACGAAAGGGCGCTAGATATGGATCATCGAAACATCACCCTTTGGTATTTTTTTTTGTTTTAAACTTTATTAAAAAAATAATGCTACATAATTTAATTTAACCAAATTTTATACATAAGATGTACCACCATAATAAAGCTAGGCTTGTGTGTATGTGGGATGTGTCATTTTGCTAGCAGTTTATATTTTCAGTGTGTTGTTTAGCGTGAATTTTAAAATCTTTGTTGTTATTTATATTTCATATACTTTCTGGTAATGAATTCAAAAAATTGGCTCCAAGATAATTATAGTTGAATTGCCCCATTGTTTATTTATATTTTGGAGCTGGGAGTATTGACGTTGTCTGAGTAATCTATTGTTTTTAAATGGTGCATTTTTATTTAGAATATTATCTTTGTAAATTTGTAATGTTGCATGTTAGAAGTATAATGTATTTGGTTTTCTGACTTTAAATTCTTTAAACAGAAGTTCTGATGATAAACTGAAAAACAGTGTTTTGTGCATATTAAGCGTGTCTCTATTTTCTGTACATTTACCCAAGTTTTCTCCTAACGAATATATTTTTTATTATGCTAATAAATCTATGTTTGTAATTTCTTGAATTCCAGGTTAAAGTATGCCGAATTAGAGATGAGGAATCGCCAAGTGAATCATGCTCGCAATCTATGGGACCGAGCAGTCACCATCCTGCCTCGAGTAGCACAATTCTGGTACAAATACACCTACATGGAAGAGATGCTGGAAAATGTTGCAGGGGCGAGACAGGTGCGCTTAGTTTTACTGATTAATTTCAATCTCTGCCCCTTTTCTGTAATAGCTTCAATAAGTTATCACGCTTGTTGCTCTGGCCTGATTTTAACACCAAATGTGTATATATTTAATAATTACATATTTTAGTTTGTTTTTTAAATATTTTGTATTGCAGGTGTTTGAGCGCTGGATGGAATGGCAGCCAGATGAGCAGGCTTGGCAAACTTACATCAACTATGAACTGCGTTACAAGGAAATCGATAGGGCTCGCCAAATCTATGAAAGGTTTGTGATGGTGCATCCAGATGTTAAAAATTGGATCAAATATGCCCGTTTTGAAGAAAACCATGGATTCATCAACGGATCAAGAAAAGTTTTCGAAAGAGCAGTTGAGTTTTACGGTGATGAAATGATGGATGAAAAATTATTTATCGCTTTTGCCAGATTTGAAGAAAATCAAAAGGAGCATGACAGAGCCAAAGTTATTTATAAATATGCCCTCCAACATATTCCAAAAGAAAAAACTAACGATCTTTACAAAGCCTACACAATTCACGAGAAGAAATACGGCGACAGATCCGGTATTGAGGATGTTATCGTCAGCAAGAGGAAATTTCAATACGAACAAGAAGTTAAGGAAAATCCCACAAACTACGATGCGTGGTTCGACTACCTCAGACTCATTGAAAATGATGGAAGCCTAGAAGAAATCAGAGAAACTTATGAAAGAGCTATAGCGAACGTCCCACCAACTAAAGAAAAACACTTTTGGAGGAGATATATTTATCTCTGGATCAACTACTCTCTGTTTGAAGAACTGGAAGCTCAAGACATTGATCGTACTAGACAAATATACAGAACATGCCTGGATCTGCTACCTCATAAAATTTTCACATTCTCAAAAATATGGCTGATGTACGCGCAATTTGAAATCCGGTGTAAAAATCTAACACAAGCGAGGAAAACCCTGGGCTTGGCTCTGGGTATATGTCCCAGGGACAAACTTTACCGCGGCTATATAGATTTAGAAATCCAACTCAGAGAATTTGACCGCTGTAGAATTTTGTATCAAAAGTTTTTGGAGTTTGGTCCAGAAAACTGCATAACTTGGATGAAGTTTGCCGAGCTAGAGACATTACTGGGAGACATAGACAGATCTCGAGCTATCTACGAATTAGCCGTGAATCAAACAAGATTGGATATGCCCGAACTGCTTTGGAAAAGTTTTATCGACTTTGAAGTTTCTCAGGGAGAAACGGAAAGAGCGAGACAGTTGTACGAAAGACTAATTGAGCGCACCGTCCATGTAAAAGTATGGATGTCGTACGCCAAATTCGAACTCAATGCAGAAAACCAAGATAATGTCAATAATGACATGGCTCGACGCGTTTACGAAAGAGCCAACGACAGTTTAAGAAATATACAAGAAAAAGAATCCAGAGTTTTATTGTTGGAAGCCTGGAGAGATTTCGAAAATGAAGTTGGAGATGATACAAACATTAAAAAGGTGTTTGAGAAAATGCCCCGCAGAGTTAAAAAGAGACAGAAGATCATCTCAGAAAATGGAGTGGAAGAGGGTTGGGAAGAAGTTTTCGACTACATCTTCCCTGAAGATGAAATGGTCAAACCTAACCTCAAGTTACTGGCTGCTGCTAAGAACTGGAAGAAGATAAAAGAAAAAGAGGTTGCGGTAGAAGAAACTGCCTCAAATAGTTCATAAATACTTTATTTAACTTAATATTGTTTACACACTGTATCATTTTATAAATAAATCAGATAGAATGAAATGCTCGGAATTTTTCAGTGTTCATATAACATACTCGGGGTTTCCATCCCTTCTCTTCCTCGGCTGTCAGTCCACATCCTCCGGTCTGACGGGATGCGTCAGGGGTATCACAGACTTCTTCTCCACATCCCGCGAACACGCCTTCCGCATATCTGAAACAAGAATAACAAATGCATTACCACATACGCAAACACATTACCAATACCTAACTACTAGTTGACTGAGCGTAGCGGTATTTTAACTTGACCATTTGACATTTCACCTGTCTATAAATTTGCTCGTTACATTCCCGTTCAAGATGGTGGCCATGATGGATGCGACGTTTATATCCTGTGAGAGTTTGCATGATCGCAGTTACTACTACAAGCTGTCAAATAGGAATAATCAATATTGACAAAGTTTGAAAAAAGAATTTTCATTGAGATGGTGACATTTCTTTGGACAAATTGTATATTTATTCATTATCTTTTTCTTTTCTAAATAGTACAAAACAAAGCCGCTATCCGCGTCTGTCTGTTTGTGCGCTTAATTCTTCTAAATTACGCAACTGATTTTGATAGGGTTTTCACTATTATTTACAGATTTTTTTTTCCAGTAGGATCATATTCATTATACATGCATATTATATTTAGAGAAAAGTCAATGTTTTGTAATCAAGTTGTAAAAAAAAATATTTTCTAAACCTTATGAGATCAAAATAATGTACAACAGAATTGTATATCTTAAAAAGGCATACAGAATAGTCCGTTATGGTATATGTCTATCGTCAAGAGGATAACTCCCAGGAACGCCAGGTACACGTCAGCTAGTAATATATAAAATTTCAGTCTGCGTATGTTTGTGCTCGCAAAACTCGAAAAGTAGTCAACCGATATCTTTGAAAATTTAAAAGTTTGTTCTTATTAGTGCCAGGGGTATTTAGAGAGTGGTTTGAATGATAGAAGTCGGGGATGCCTGAGGAATAATTACGCAATATCTTTGCACCAGAATGAGAAACGGAGATGAATTAATGTCAATGCAGTGTAGTTATTTAACAGTAACATTGTGGTATACAGTAGTGGATGGTGGAAGAAGTTGAAGAAATTGATTTATTAAATAAGAGAAAATTAGATACATACTAGTAGAGCACTTTTATTCGTTGATCTAGCAACAAGGGAGATGAAAAGTTAGCGACTGTTTGGTGTTGCGATTTTAATATGAAATGATTATAATACGAATTTTAGAGGTCAATGAGCCTTATGTTCAATTGGTATTAACCCTTTTGTACTCCAAATTATTTTTATGTGGTATACCATAAAATTATTAAAATTAAAATTATTAACTCTAAAGTTGACTGCCCGGAGTTGCTGAACAAAATAAATTTCCATGCGCCAATTCGATACAGCAGACAAAATACCCTTTTCTACATTGATAGATGCAATACCAATTCCAACCAAAATGAATTTATGCAAAGGACATGTAACTACTATAATAATAAATTTGCAAATATAGACACTCGTGCTGACATATTCACTGCTAGTTACTATCACTACAGAATTTCATTGTATCACATTCTAACTCATATTAACCACTGTTAAATTGATTGTACCTAATATTTTAATATTACTTGCGTGGCAACTTTTCCTCATCCCTCTCCTCCCCTTTCCCGTTCCAACCCAAGTCTATTTAACCCAATGCCTGCCCAAGCAATATACTCTGTCAACTATCACACGCCAAGCTATTTCAGCCTTTTTTAAGTTCTCAATTAAATTAATCTTTACGGCATTCCCATTGCCATTGAGGGCTTTGTTTATACTAGATGCTCATTACTGATATCTTTGGTACATACTTGATAAGATATTTGAATCCTCGAGTGTGTCCCGTTATGTATTTTCGACATAAATAATAAACACCGACAGAATAATTGAGTGCGGTGAACCGCCATAGTGCTGACTCACTAACACAAATAAACAAAGAGATATAAGATAAACACTCACATGTCATTATGGATTGTATCGAGTCGGCAACGATTCTCCAACTTTTTTCACATTTTATATTTGATATTGCACTAAATTGTACTACATTTTATTTACACAATGTTTAAAGATTTAAAATTAATATTCTTTTTTCTCGTGGAATATTGTTGAGCATGGCCAAACACATAACGGTACGTTACATTCGCCACACATGTACTTCGTCGCTTTTCTTGTTTTTGGTCTAAGTTTAGTGTTAGAACAAACATAACAGTTTTTATAAGGTTTTTGGGTTTTTTCCTTTGCGGGTATAGGTATCGGCATATGTTTTACTAGCATTTTGGCAGATAACCGTAATGGCACATCTTGTGACGTACATGGACCAACTTCAGGGTGCGATGTAGTATGATATTTTTCTAATAATTGTCTTATCACATATAATTGGAAATCAGGAAAAGTAATGTTTTTGGAAGTAACGGTTTTGTGCATAATGTACGAATTCAGTAAAAATAAATCGATTAAATGAAAGAAAACTTTTTTGTACCACTTAATTGATTTTCTAAGCGAATTTACACTAGTTATCATCATATCCGCTTTATCTACTAAGCCCATGTTTTTATTATAATCTTGAATACAATTTGGCTTCGAAACTACTTCTCCAGTTCTAAAATTTATTTTCCCAGTTGGAGAAACTTTATCATCATGAAGCGTCGTTAACATGTGAATTTCTCTTTTGTCGTGCCATTTTAATGCCATCAGTGAATCGGAATACTGAGAAGTAATTTCCCCTTTCTTCAATTTGTTGAATTTTGGCATGTTTTTACGGTTTTTTCGCACCGTTCCACATGCGTTAGTTTGGTGGTCATGCAAAAATTTAAATAATATTGGACTAGTGTACCAATTATCTACATATAATTTGTGGCCTTTACCGAGGTAGTCATTTAACATAGTGGTGACAACAGCTCCTGAAGCCCCAAGACATTGATTGTCAGTGACATCCGTCCCATCTCCACAGTAAATAATTATATCTAAAATATAACCTGTCTTCGAGTCGCACAAAATAAACATTTTTATTCCAAACCGATGGCGTTTGGATGGAATATATTGTTTAAACTTAAGACGTCCTTTGAACTCTATAATACTCTCGTCAATGCAAAGATTTTCGTATGGCACCATTGTTTCTTCGAACATTTTTCGAGTGTGATTGACCAGAAGTTTAATTTTATTTAATTTGTCACCAGCAATTTGAGAATCAGGGTCTGACATATGCAGCATACTCAGCAATATCTGGTAACGATTTCTTGCCATCGTCTTGCCAAATATATTACTTGTCAGAAGGGGATCTTTTGACCAGTGCTCTTCTATCGTGTGGTGCTTATTTCTGGTCATTAGCATTGTCACTGCAATAAATATGTAGAGTTCATTAACTGATGTATCTTTCCACCTGCGAAGCCGTGAATGTTCAGAAATAACTTTATTTCTAATAGTCGCTTGATAATATTTGTTTGTCTCCTTGACAATTTCGGCCATTATATTTGTATTTAGAAAGTGTTCAAAAAAATTTATTTCCGGGGAATTTTCTGATAATAATGGGGTCGCGATTATTCCAGATGGAAAATCATTAAATTGATGGATGATTGGTTTAAAATTTCCGGAATTCACAGTCCAATTTCCTGACGAAGTTCTTTGGGTAACTTCAGTCTCCATAGGCTCATCTTCATTGTCACTAAGTTGCGTTATAATATCTGAGTCATCATCACTTTCCTCAATTTCAGAGTCAATATCGAGGACGAATTCTCTTATCTCTTCTTCATTGAGATCGCGTCTTGACATATTTAGGGATATTAAAAATAAAGTTTCAAAAATGATTTTATAAAAGTACACACGAAAAGAAATATCGAACTAAATTAAAAAAAAATACGCAAACTAAATTCTCAATTCGGGAATAAAAACTCAAGTCCACATTTCCGCCGAATATTAAAAAAACTTTTAGAACCACACCACAGAGAACGTAATAAGAACCACGTGATATCCACACACACGACGCTGCGATGGCGGGAGATTCAAACGACTGCGTCAAGAAATCTGTTGACCTTTTTTGGATGCTGTTTTTCGTAGTATAAACAATTAAAATTATCATATTTTACAAGAGATGTCGCAAAGAAACAGTTCATAATATTTTACAAAATAATATTTAGCCCCATCTACCGTTAGAACTTAGAAATATCATCTTCGAAACATTCATACTGGCGATTTACGTGATACGGCGTAGATGGCAGTTGTGGCACGGATCGTTCGTACGCCGATACGCGTAAATGGCAGCGATTGGGTTAAGTATAGTTAAAATCACTTTTATTTATTGCTGTTTATGGTAGGCATATTATAGGTTTATCGTTTACGGGTTAGTTTTATGTTTCTATATATATATCTGTGAACATTAATAATTGGTCTGTTTTTTTGTTATTCTCTTATGTATATTATATTACTAAGACTGTTTATGTTCCTCAAATAAATAAATAAATAAACACCAGCAATTCCATAGAGTGTAATGTAAAAATATGAGGAAAAATTACGATATTTTTAGAAAATTAGAAAAAAATGTTTTTTGGTAAGGCAGTAAATAAAATGATATAGGTATGAAGAAATAAATATTTATTATCATTTTAGATCGTTAATAAAAGAAAAATTTGCATATTCTAATCTTTTTTTAACGTGTGGCAATTTAGACAGCAGTCGCCCAAATGCATACGTGGCTTGTTAGTACACGAATCATGGTACTCACTGGTTTCCCGTCTACCACATTTTACTGCCCTTTTCGAGCAAACCACACAGTCCCTCTTGGGACTTTTTCTTAAAATTTGAAGTTTTCCATTGAGCATGGTCTCCGATGGAGTGAGAATATTTATTGCCCAGTAAAAAAAACATTCAAATAAAATGAATGCATTATTGTTATGATTGAAAAACAGAGCAAAAACCGTAACCAATCGTAAGTGGGTACTGTATACAACTGAATAGAATCATGTGTATGCCTGTAAAAGGATCGTTTTATTTTTTAAACAATAAAATGTATACCCATCGTTTCTGTCGCCGCTGCGGCGCCATCGGAGTTGTTAGAATGTTTTCTATGTCGCCGTGGCGGCGACAACGGAGTACAAAGAGTTAAGGTGTATTGCTAATAACTCTGGCTTCTCATAAACGACGCATGTATCAGAAAGAGAGGTTACAATTTACAACGGATTTCTCAGGTAGAATATAATAATATAATACATAGGACCATTATGTCTACAATATGAACTTGGGAAATGTCTGACTATTCAAATCTAGTTACTAAGCATAACTAATCAATTTTGATTTTGAGTGGTATAATAAAACAAAGTAAATTTGTTTAATTTAAGCATAAACATTTGTTTAAATCCATTGCTTTGAAACCAAACAAAATTAAATTATTCTGTTTTTATAAAGGGGATACATATTTGTAAGTGTATTTAATTAGATTACATACCATACGCGTCCTCATCAGGGTCCCCGGAGTAATACTCCAGTACTTTTCTGTACACAATGTAGCCCAAGTCCGTATACATTGTGATGGCAACAATGTTACTCACTCTTACAAATAAATCCACAAAATATGTGTTTTTCCTGAAACATAAACAAAATGATTAAAGTTGGAAAAAGCAAGTGATTATTTGGCACAAGAGTTGTGTTAATGTGTATTCTATTTTCGTGTAATGTATTCAATCATTAAAAGCTGCGTAGAATATAAAATTCAATACTTTTCAGACACTTCTTCCAGAAACTTCATCAGACTAGCGGCCAGTCCAAGTCTCCGGTATTCGGGGGCCACTGTCAAGGCGGTCACATGGCCGTGCCAGTTTTCCCCGTGCCCTTCAGCCTTCCCCATTACTAAAAAAAATCAAATTCCACCATTTGGATACGGATACATCCATGGTGGAGAGGTTTATATATAGTTATCGACTACCATAATACGGACATGTGTCTAGTGTGATAGTCGAAAAGCATGTAAAAAAAACTCTATTCAAATATATTTTACAAATAATTGAAAGCAAAAAAAAAAAAAAGAAGTTCCCGTGAGTACTTAGGCCACAGGCCCACTGTGGTATCTCCCATTTTACCTCGTTCCTTTAAAAGTCACCTGGTTCCTTTTATAAGATCACCAGGATTATCATTGTATTTGTGGCTATGTCTTTTCGTTCCACAATGTGACTTCCCAGGTCTCATCTCTCCTCTCTAATCCCCCTTGGTTCCCTGAAGGCCCCACGAAGGAAGAGAGCCTCATATCTCCTCTCCACTCCTCCTTGGTTCCCTGCAGGTCCCACGAGGGAAGAGGGCCTCATCTCTCCTCTAATTCCACCATTTAGTAATTTTAGAAAGTCCAATTCACCCATAGTGCCAATCACCCTCCTTGGCAGGACGAAGGGCTGCCTAGGAAGACTTATGGAACCAGGAATCATTGCCGAATATCCAATGAAAACCATGTTGAATTTTAATAAAGGGTCTGAGTTACTCTCTGTCAGGGGCATAAAGTACACATGGATCTATGGTCTGATTAATTATATTCAGACTCTCACAGCTACTAAATATAACGCCAGTTTAGTTTTTTATTGTGGAAGCTTCAGATATTAAAAAATAAAACTAACTGTATCCCATGATTTCGCCGCTTGGAGATTCAGCAACTTGGAAATATTCTGGCCAATGGGCCAAGTACTGGGTATAGAACAATAGCCCATAAGTTTCCGTTAGCGGATCTAGATTGCTGTAAAAATCAAAGTTGAATCAATTAGATTAAATGTTTCGGCTGAATTATCATTTACTGAATTAATAAACATTCATTTTCCGTCAATAATACTTACACATTATTAAATTTCAGCATGTCGTTACAACAGAACGGTCGTAGAGTAGTCATGTTATCGGATTTTAAAATTTAATTTATGTTCAGTAATGCCTGGAAAATAATGTTATTTACATAACTGCACAATACTGGAGAATATATTACGCAAATGTGAATGGTAGCAGAAGTCGGGGACGCCCGATGAAGAAATGGCACGATCAAGTGAATCAGATACTTGAGTCGGGCCACATCAAAAGAGAAGAGTATGTATGAATGTGAATGAGGCAAGGAGTGTGTTCCAAGACCGAGTTGTTTGGCGGTCCGTCCTCTCTGCCTACCCCTTCGCGGAAAAGGTATGTTGGTTAGCTAGTCTTTAGAGTCGATTTATGGTCTGTACAATCTGCACATAACCTCAGACTAATGTTTACGTGTTCCCGGCTTATTTGAAATTTGAGAAGTTTTATATATTTAAGAACAAATGTTGTTAAAAATTATATTAGTGTTCCTTACTGATCACAAAAACGTTACTGTGTCTAAATTAAAGTATATCTTCAATTTGAAATGGAAACGTGAAAAATATTTCTAAAAGCAAACTGTCAAAAAACATGAGAAATGTCGAAAGTTGAAAGCATAGATATACCCATAACCGATAAATACACCACTCACGTTGAAAGTTGACAAATGAGAAAAGCTAAAATACAATGCGTTCAAGCTCAAACTGAAAAATACAAATAGCGATCACAAGATATTTTGCTACCTTATGCTGAAGCTGAAAATAAAGAGACCTAAACATCATTATACTATGTTTATATTTATAGACACACGATAAATATTATTTATTTTGTTTTTTATTGGTACTTGTGATAAAAAAAATATGTATATTTATATGTATAATAATATATGAAGCTTAATTACTAGCTACATGAATTGAATTTATTTTTTTCAAAAATAATAAACAAAAATATGTATAATTCCGAAAACATGTTTATCAGGGCCATGCAACAAGATAAACTAACAATCAAACATAATTATCGGACGCATTTCACAATAAAAGAAACTTGCTTTTATTTTTAAATTATTAAAAATTACTTTCACAAGTTTCATGAATTGGCTTGTAAGCTGGAATTTGTTTTAGGAGATGCTTTACTTTTACCAGATACATATTTTAATTTTTTTCCATATAACGCGGAGATAAGGAAAATGGTCCAAGTTCGACTTAAATTTTTAACTTCAATCTAACGAATTCAGCCAAATTCAATTAACTGTGCCATAGGTAGGTACAGCCGTAGTAATAATAATATTAAAATAAAATATAACGTTGTCCACAATGACGCGAGGCGAGATCGAGAACCGTTGGGGTGGATGCACTGGGGCGATACTGGCTGCCATGTTTGTTATTTGATGGCTCCGGCCATGTCCTTGGCTTGAAAAATGGCGTTTACAAGCTTTTTGTTTGCCGGTTTTCAGTTTTGAATTTTTATTTGTGCAAATCTTGAGTTCCCGGAGTCGTCATAAAGTTTTTTTAATATGAGATTATACAATGCGTGTATGTACAAATTTATCTTTATGTTTAAAACACCGTTATATTCATGCGATCCATTAAAATTGTGCATTTTGTCGGGCTTGTCAAGTGTAATGTTAGGTTAGTTGAAAAAAATATTCGACACAATATATTTCTAATTAACGGTTTGTTTATTTGCAGCAATGGTAACTTTGTCAATCAACAGATAATGGAAAGTTGTGAGGATGATGCGGGAGCCATGCAGGACGCTGCGCGCCAACCGCCGACGCGGGAAAATACGTGTGAAAAGTTGTCTGGCGAGGTCAGTGACGAAAACTATACTGAAGTTCAGAACGTAAATACAAGCTCCGGGTCTTCAGCCGCCATGGAAGCCGAACCCGTGCGAAGTTCTTCCGCGGCTCTCAGCGACCTGGACGACCGCCTCAGTCCGCCGCTAGACGGGGAGACCTGTCACAATACGGAAACTATACTGAATATGATTGATGATATAATAGACGGACCCAAACCAGCCAAACGGACCAAATACCTCGCAGATTCTACCGATTCCAATGAAACTCTGCTTGTGCGGAGTGAAACTAATACAGCTCTAGATCCTGTTGCACCTGTAGAGCCCTGGAATTCGGCAAACAAGCTATCCAAGCCCAAGTATGTAGCTTCTGTTAGTTCTGGAGATGGCAGCAACAAGTCCGCAACAGATTGTTTAGAAGAAGGGAACATTTTAAAGCAGAATATCAACCTTATCATGGGGAGCTCAGACAAAACACTACAGAAAGAATTTTGTAAACCCCTGGATATACAGCCCGATTCAACTAAATCTGAAAATATGGTCAATGTAATTAGCAGTTCCGATAAGACTGCGGTGATAGTGCCTGTTCAAAATAATAATAAAATTCTAGAAGAACATAATGTAAGAAATAGTGAAGAGAGTGGTGACTTAAGCAATTCAGGAACTGTAATTCCTGAATTGGACAATTGTGAGCGTGAATGGACTTTACCCGATAGTGTTACGTGTAAAACGGCAAGTCCGATATCATTTCAACAAAATGAAGTTATACCTTTAGATAGCAATACTGTTCCTAGTGAACAGAATGCAGATTGCTCTCCCAATAAAACTTTTCCTGGCCAAAGGCGGAAACTTATACGACCAACATCTAATATTCTCAAGGCCGCTGAAACAGCCAAGCCTCTTACAACGAGTGTTAACTGTGTCTCCTTGCCTGAGAAGGTTAGTGTTCCTTTAGTGGAGCCTTTGAGAACAGCTGAGCCTGTAACAACAGCTGAGTCTGTAAAGATTAATGAAGAGATATCTCCTAGCAATGCTACTGGCATTCTCACCATCAACACTAAGCCAGTGGATGAAGAACAGGAGAAATTAGTCTTGCATGTTTCCCCTAAGAAGGTGAAGTTGGTGCGGAATTCGAATCTCCGGAACCAACCGCAGATTAGCCAACTCCCCCTTCCCAAGCAACCGGTTATCACTGAGCGTGTGCCCCCATTGTCGGAGAGGTTAAGTTCTCCGGTAGTTTCTGAGCATCCTGTCGTGTTTCCCAGCCAATCTGATGAAACCAAGGAGGCTACTAAGTTTACATTACTACAGCAGAGATTATCTTCTCCGGTTGATACTGCTGTAGCACCCAGCAAACCTGATGAATCCAAGAAGAATATTGTGTCTACAGTAGTAGAAGAGAAATGTTTACAAGTTAGAAAGTCTGATGAAATGATTCCCGATAAGTCTTCCGAATCTCCAGCTCCTGTTGAGGTTTTTGAGCGCGTAATGCTTGCGGAAGACCTAAGCAATAAGAAAAAAGAAATTGTTTCTGTTTCTCCACCAGTAGTTGAAATAAATTCTGTTAGCTCTGACATGACCAACTCGTGTAGTTCTATAATTGTCACCAATAACATGGATGAATTCAGGGAGGATCACAATATAACTCCTGATAAATCTAATGATGTACTGGATGTTCGAAAGGTATCTCCGTTAAAGCTGAACCGATCCATCCTAGAAGAATCTCATGTTCCCAATGTTAAATCTAACGCTTTAATCCATAATGTTAGAGTTGAACAAAGCAAAGACATTCCAAATGATTTGAACTCTGAAGAACCAATCAAGAGTATTCCCAAATTAACTCTGAAGTTGGGCCCTAAGCCAACTAACGAAGACACCAAGCCCAGTAGTAAAGCACCAAAACTTAACATCAAGCCTATCAAACCACCAGAGTCTAAAGTCGAAGCAATCCAGAAAAATTCTAGATTTATTAAAACCAATGAAAGCTCAGATGTTGATATGGAATCTCATAAAATCCCCAATGTGATGAAGTTGACAATCAAACCCATCGTCAAACCACAAGAAGAAGACAGTGCACAATGCCAAGATGAAAAATCATCTTGTTCTAGCGAAGTCTCGGAGTCGGATAGTTCCGAGAATGAAATAACTTCTAAATGCGTGCAATCTCCAACTGTTGAGACAACGGAGTGTGAGCTGATGGAGAAGGCTTGTCCCTCAGTTCCCAAGATAACTATCAAGTCCCTATCCACAGTCCCCAAGGTTGATGTTGACTCTCCCAAACAGAAGCCTGCCAAGAGACCTGCCCCCTGTGACTCTATTCCCAAAGTTACCATCAAACCACTTATCCCGCCTCCCATTGAAAAAATGACTATAAAGTTAAATAAAAGTCATGATACTAATGCTGAGAATAAGTGTGAGATGGAAACTTCAAGTCATTTGGAGGGCATACCCAAAATGACAATAAAGATAGGGAAATCTCCCGAGTGTTCCTCAGAGTATGTTGAAAATAACTGCGAAGAAGAAAATCCTCTTAAACTGACAATAAAACTTAATAAGGTGCACGAAAACTCATCAGAAAGCAAAATTGATACACTGGGTGACGCTTCAAACATTCCAAAATCATCGAAGAGGACAAACCAGAAGTCAGAGGCTTTATCAGAACCTCATGTTCCAAAATTGACCATTAAAATTCCTCAAGAAAATGAATTGAGATTATCGGAAAGATCGGACTCTCCCACTGTACCCAGAGTTACAATTAAACCCATTGTGAAACCTGACGATCATGTATCAGTACCTAAAGTCAGTATTAAACCCATTCCTAAACCAACTGAAGATTCAATCTTGTTGCACTCTGTAGAAAGCGAACCTGAAAATACAACATCGCTGAAGATGGTGCTTAAGAGTCGCAGTAAACCCGATGATCCAAGTTTGCCAAAGCTAAATATCAAGCCAGTTGTGAGGGCTGACGCTGACACTCCCACCCTGAATGACAGATATGAGAATGCCACTTCCACTAGATCTTCTAAATCACAGGAAAGGACTATTAGCGAGATAGATATTTATAATCCTCTTAAGTTAACAATCAAACCCATTCTTGAAAATATTGATAGACCGCTGGAAATAATTACTTCCTCACCTTCTAAATCATCACCCAGCTTCCAGGAAAGTGGTTTGGACTCCCCTCGAATAATACTAAAAATTAATAAAACGACACAAGGATCTACGTCGGAAATATTGACAGAGAAGTGTCATAAGAAGACAGATTCTGAACACAGTCGCAGCGACACGGATTCTCCCAGCAATGTGGAGCAAGTCGTTCCAAAGTTAACAATCAAATTAGCCCAAGAACAAAGTGTGGAATCACATTCAAAAGAAGAAAGCTGTAGAGAACCCGTAGAAAATGAAAGGAATTTGAATTCTCCACTAGGACGTATCAAATTAAAGTTTACTAAAGAAGGCAGCCAAACTAAAGTAGTAAATCAAGACATTGAGGATTCCGACGAACCATCCAAAGAGAATGTGGGTCTCATATGGAGGGCTGGTATCAAACGGGCGCCTACTCCAGAAGACTCCTTAATCAACAACTGTCCAGATGTTGATAAAACCTTTGAGTCAAAAAGGCTCAAGTTGGATCAGCTTCTTTCAAATTCAAATATTACGGTCACTAAAGTGTCGAAGAATAAGTCTCAAACTGATCCTGCAGGCAAAATGGATTTAAGATCAAACACTTCTATATCTGTTTTGGCGCTAGGTTCAAAAGAAGAGAAAATCACATCAGAATTCAATAAAGTAAATAGCAGCCATAGCATCTTGCCCAAATCATCACACTTGCTACTTGCTAACAATGGAGAGTCGAAACTTCAAGGCATTCTAACTAAATTACAAGCAAAGCACGAAGAGAAATTGACAAGTTCAATAGAACATTTTCCTTTTTCAAAAGCTAAATGTGTGTCGGCAGTAGTTGAAGCTGATTCAAATACTACTTCAACTGCCAGCTCCGATGTTTCCGATGCCAACCGTCTCACTACGGATAGTCCCATCTTCAACAAAGTGGACGGTGATATGATGGCTTTGAATGAAGGATCCAGTTCTCAGGAATGCATGATAGTCGATGATCTCTCTCAAGACCCTCTGGACATTGGTAGTATAGCCAAATCACATTTTGTTCCTGTAACTAATGCTAACACCGGAGCAACAAATTTGAAGAACAGCATTGTCAATATAATGGCTCAATCTCAAGTAGGTATCGCTGTGGCTTCACAGTTTACGCCTACTCCAAAGAAAAGGGGACGTCCTCGTAAGATTCCTTTACCCGATGGGGCGACTGCCAAGTCTCCGAAGATGCCCACTCCAGCCCTGGAAGAGAGGCCTGTTAGAGCTACAAGAACGCCGAGGTATTTATCTAACTTCATGCATACTTTTCTCACGCACTTATCATGGGCAATAGTAATAAGCTATATCTAGTCAATCCCTCCATTTAAATGTCTATCTGTTTCCAGGGATCGTCCCATAATCCTGCGTACTCCTCGCACACGAGGTCGCGGTCGGGGGTCACGGCGGGCTTCAGCTAACAGAATCTCACATGATACCCCACCGGAGCCCCAAACCCCCGTGGAGAAAGCCCACAGCTTCTTCCTCAACCTGAAAGCGGAAGGACCCACCTCTCCAATATCCACCCCCCCTTGCCAAGTGACCATTCCTCGCCTCGCCGAATCCATCCAGGAAAAGATGGAGGTTGATAGTGTTAAGGAGGATGACGATGCAGAGACAGAGAGTTCTGAAGAAGTGTTATCAGAGGAAGTGGAGGAAAGCCCGATGGTTGGTAGGGGAAGGGGCCGAGGGAGAGGATCGAGGGGAAGCCCCAGGAAGTCTCGTGGAGGGGGTGGACGAGGCAGCAGGGGGGGGAGGGGAAGCCGTGGAGGGAGGATGCCAGGAGGCCTGAGGGGGGAGGAGATACAGCTGCAGGTTTGTCTACTATTCATTACTTGTTAGTATGCTTGCACGACTTGTTATTTTGGAATGTGTCAAAATTGGTCATATAACCATATACATATACCACGTAAATATTGACTGGTGGAATGCTGACGCACATTTCTATATTTTTGATCATATTTCCTGTGTACATGGCGGTCAATCTCTCTGTAGCTGGAGTATAATTCCTGACTTACAAGATATCGCTTTTATGTTTAGCTTATTCAATCTCAATATCTATTAGGGGTATAATAAATTGAAAGGATGGTTGGTACACAAAACTTTGCAAAAACAATTATACAACTATGACATCTGTGTAGATTATTTCGGCATTATCACAATTGCATTTCTCATAAGTAGAAATCTATTAAAACATTTAATCTGTTTGAAAAGAAAATATCAATGTTGAGAACAAAATATTTGCTCTCTTCGATATAACACACCAATATAATGATCCTGAAACTAATACTAACTATTCTATAAGATACCCATATATGTATAAATATTATTTGCACTATATTATTTCACACTCACTCGCATCTCTCTAATGATAAAACAGATTCTTACCATGCTTTCTAACGCGTCTTTGTTTTAATAATGCTACATTACGCTTCTATGAATATGTTGAAACCTTTATAACCTCTCTATGATGTGCTGTCACTTTAATTCCAAACAAGCAACGCTTACAAATGTAACCTGTACTATTTATATATTTTAATCTCACATTTTATTTACCTTGGAATTTCGGTATTCACAGTGGCAGACAAACAATCATCGTCACCTCTGTCAAAACAATGGGCAAAAACATCATTTTAATCTCCACTGAAATTTGATTCCCGCGCACTATCACTTGCATTTCTTAGAACATAGAAATATAATAATAATATTTATTATTATTATAGTAAAAATACACTTAGAAAGAATAAGATGGAGTATCCTGCTTGTTATACATTCCTGCCTTATCCTCCCAGAGTGTGTGTGATGTGTGGTGTAATGCGTCAAGTCAAACCCCAGGAGCACATGTGTTATGAGAGTTGTGTATATATGTGAATTTGTCTATTTTTAACCAGTGTGGCATGTGTATTGGTGTGAGCTGGGGCATAGCTTCCCTGCTCCCAACGTTTTTTAGTACACTTAATAGTTTTAATCATCTATTTCTCCCTCCAGCTGCGAATTCACTCATTTAAAAGACTTGAAATGTAAATCACTAGTGTAGTTTTGCATAAATTCAAAATTTTCAGCTGTTTCTATAAAGAATTGGCATTTCTTATATGTTATTTGTGTCAAATTACATTTCTGGTTATTATTTATATTTGATGGTAGAGACTTTGGTGGTAGTTTTAGTGTATTAGAGTTTTAGACTTATTGAAAATGAAGATGTACTGCAATATAACCTGTACCTTGAATGTGGTGAGTTTGAACTATAAATATTTGATCAATCCTATCTATTATTAATTTCACAGTTATGCCCCGAGAGTGTATAATTTTATACCTGTCAGATTCTTGAGCATTTCTCAAACTTCAAGAGTAGTGATATCTTTGACATGCCTCTTATGTCATGTTATAAACCACACTAAGACATAATTTATTAATGAAATAAAATAATAATAACTTTGTTTATTTCCACGAATTTATTTAATTTATTGCGACCAACCGGTTTCACTTAACACAAGCATCATAATTACAAAATAAGGACAGATTTAAAAATTACCAGTTTTAATTATTTTTTTAAATTGTACCTTGATAATGCTTGTGTTAAGCGAAATTTGTTGGTAGTAATACATTTTATAAAATCATAATTATAAACAAAGGTTTTATTATTTTATTTCATTACGGCGATGCACTACGTAGTAATGCAAAATCATGTGTTTTTAGTTTGAAAATTTGGTCGCCTAGAAATGTTTCAGATGCTTTAATTAAATACTGCAAGTAGAATACATCTTGGCCTTTGAAATAATTGAGTATTGTGGCAAATTAAGTTATTTATAAAATGATCGGAAAAAAATTAAACATCTATGCCTGAACATCGGCAAAATAAAATAAAAGGCATTTTTTGGCCATGTTTCTTTCTTGCATAAATCAAAACAGGCGGATGGTGGGGAATTTAAACCTTATCGCCATCATTATTGATAGCGACTCGATTTAAAATATTACACGACGTAGTGCATCGCCTTAATACGTTAGTGCTTTCTACCAAAAAAAAAAAAAAACTTAATTTATTATGGTCATGATAACAATATACTGTCTCGTTATCAACGTGTTTTTTAAGCATTTTATAGTTCCATTTACATATTCTTCACCAGATTATGTATCATTATTTTTCCGACTTTTGCTTTCACTAAGTAATACTTAAAATATATATTTTTAAACTTGCTAATGGAGTTAATGATTATACTTTTATAATTTTTATTTTTTATCCTCTTAAATTTGGGTTTTCATAACATTATTTATGACATCAATTCATTAATAAATTTAAATATAAATAAAATTTGCTATAATTAAAATTTTTCACATTTCCAAAATGTTTTTTTTTTTTTTAGTTGGTAACTCTTTAAATTATTTTTGACTTTTGGTATATTGGCATACAGAGCTCCGGGCCAAAAGAGCCCCTTTCTCTTTCATAATGAATTTACAATATAATACCTATTTTCATTTGAATGTTACAGAAAAAAATCTTTAAAGAAGCATGATTTTTAGATCGCGTTTGTCGGTGTCAAGAGAGAAGTAAACAAATGAAACAAAGCAACATTCATTTTAGATTTTTATACCTGAAGCCATATTGGGTATTGGGTATAGAAGGCATTCAGATATTTCCCAGTTTTGTTTGTGCATATATTTAGATTTGTTTTATGTTGTTGGTTGACCTTGTCCCTTTGGTTGCTTTCAGGATGCCCTTCCATTGACAGAGATTAAACGGGGAGGCAGGAAAAGCAAATTGGAACCCACTCTCACTCCCGCACTTCAAGTCTTTGAAGAGGAGACTTGTATGATCGGGGACAATGGAACTCCTCAAAGGTATACTACTATCATAATCACATTCTTTTTTTTTTTTTTTTGGTACAATATTTTTTACATTTCAAAGTTTTCCAGTAATGTTGGCCTCACTGGGTGGCTTGACATTGACATATACTGGAAAGTGGTTATCATAAAAAAAATTCCAAAATTAGATTGTGTGATTTCTTACCTGTTATTACCTCCGTGGCAGAGTGGTAAGCACCTTAGCTCTGTACCCCGAGTTTGCAGGTTTTTAAAACCCAGCTTTTAACCTATTTTCTATGGGTTTAACTTATATATAACATAGCACTCTTTTTAGGGTGAAATGCCTAATACAAAAAAAAAACTTATATAATTTAAGTTAAATTGTTTAACATATATGCGCCCTTGAGGTGATTTTGCACAAAAACTGGTGCTATACAAATCATCCAAATATTATTGTTATTATTACTATGCACTAGTTCCAGAGTGGAGGATGCTCTCAGTATCTCCCTGGTGAGAGAGTGAAAAAGTTGCTTTAAATGGCTTTAGCTATGTTTTGTGGTCATATCTAAATAGTCAAGTATTTCACAAATTACTTTTCTCTGCTCTAACTTCTTTCATCCTCATTCCATTCTTCAAGGATGCCATAGTCTCACTGGCTCTGGGCAGTTGCAACACTTGATTTTTAACAAATTCAAAAAAAAAAAAAAAAATTTGAGAAAAATTGCACAAGCACCACCCTTGTAATTTTAAATAAATGGGATTACCCCTTAGCAATCAAAACATTTCATTTAGCTTCTATTCTTGAAGTGAGGAACACGTATAAAGTGGCGAGTTTGGCGTTTAGTCATAAAGCCGTACATTTATTTGTAGTATTATATAATTTGTCAACTTGTAGAAGATTTATTTCTCTTTTTGTGTATTACTCTTTGTGCTGATTAATTTAGTGGATTTTCACTGAAGAGGGCAACTGTTGGTTATTTCACATATCTATTAGTTATTCTTGTTCCTCTAAGCTTTCTTTCATTTCAGTTTTCTCCTTATCAATGCTATTCATTACATGCAGTTTTGTATGGTACAACTTATTTGTTATTATTTCCTATATATAATACTAGTGGACCCCACAATGCTTCGCTGTTGCTAAAGTCTTTCTCGGGCGTCTCCGACCTCTTCCACCATTCACTACTGTATACTCCAATGTTACTGTTAAAAATTACATTATATCGACTTTAATTCAACAACTTAAGAGACATTGCATTAAGTATTCCTCGGGCATCCCCGACTTCTTCTATCATTCAAACACTCCTGGCACTAATAAGAACAAACTACTGCTTTTCGAGTTTTTCGAGTACAAACATATGCAGGCTGAACTTTTAAATATTAAGATTTAAAAATAGGTGAGGTGTATCCGCCGTTACTGGGAGTTATCCTTAGGAGATATACATATACCACTGCGTACTTTTCTGTTGTCCTTTTTAAGATATACAATTCTGTAGTACATTATTTTGATGTATCTCGTAAGGTTTAGCAAACATGCATTGTAGTGCCGGAAAAAAAATATTTTTACGACTTGATTATAAAACATCTACTTTCTATAAATATAACATGAATGTATTATGGTTCCATGATAACTCCTCAAAATGACAATTCAATACACCTTTTAAAGGTGATATAAAGTCATTAAAAGTGATGAAACAAAAACTAGGTTAAATAGTTACATGTGCAACCTATTTAACCTAGTTTTTGTTTCATCACTTTATTTAACTTTATAACACGTTTTAAAGGTGTGTTGAATTGTCATTTTGATGAGTTATCCGGTCACCATGTATTATATATGTAAACCTTCCGGAAGAAATTCTCTAAATGATAGTGAAAACCTTATCAAAATCCGTTGGGTAGTTTAGAACAACTAAGCGCACAAACAAGACAGATGCTTTATTTCATATTATTTAGAGATGACCAAATTAAGATATGAAATAAATGTTTGTTGATGTGTTTCAGGAATGTGGGATTAATGGACGAAGAGTCTCAGAGTTCCGTCTTGAGCGGAGTTACAACGGAAAGTGGGAAATGTAAACGGACACGATTAATGGACATGTTGGATGAAGGGTAAGCATTATTTATGTTATTCAAGAAATATAAATTTGATATTAAAACATGGAGATCGATAGAAAAATGTATACAAAAAGGTAGCAGAGCTGCATTTCCATTTTTTCATTATTTTATCATTCGTAACCACAATAAGAATCACTTCATTATATGTGTGTATTGTTTGATAAATATATTTGTTGTTTTACAGTCATAAAGAATGGACTCCTGCAGACGTAGCGGAGTATGATTGGCCCCCCGAAGGCACCGTCTCCGGAGAAGTTCCTCAGACAGTCATGATCCAGGAGCAGGTAACCCAATTTCCCAATTTAATTTTTCCCCCAGGATAATAAATCCAATCAAAAGTGCTTTATTTTTCATTGTACTGATGTAATCCAATCTTCAGACGTCATTGTATAATCTAATATTGATGGCCTACATAGCATAATGGTCCATGGATTTGATTTAGTTAGGAAGTTGCAGATTCGATTTATATCACAATAGGGAATTCTCTTCACACCAAAAAATCACTTATTATAAATTATTCATATGTAGAAACACTTCAGACACAAGAATACATAGTTTTTATAATTTTCAAAAATCATTTATTAAAGTTATAATGACTTTAAAAACAGGCGCAAACTAAATATTTCAATGCAGCTAAAAACGCCCGGTGATTGATCAAGCGTTCAAGGACGAACGATGACGTCACTGTTGACCGGCCCGAGTAGATCCTGCAAATCGATGGCGGCAGCGGCGGCAAAGGTGTGATGTAGCACTTGTGACGTAGCGGTCAAGATGGCGCATGACCGTTTTCAGAGCCGAAATAGCACGCAATTTTTAAAACAACTACAAAAAATTGAAAATGCATTTAAAAAAAAAGAAAAAAAAGAGGCACATAATAAAATAATTATCTTTATTGAAATAAATTATTTACAAAATGCACGAGAATTCCCTATTGCGGTGCTTTTATGAAAATGATAACCACTGAATAGTTAATACACAATAGAATACACATGCCTTCCAAACCAATGTCACCAGTGACTTAGTACCTTTTGGATCTAGCCCACTTAGAATGTGTTTTGTCTTTCTTAATCTTGCGTGCATTGTATATCACCATCCTATTTAAATTTTATAACGATGATAAATCACAGTTCTGTATTTGACATTTAAGGCCTAATTGGCCAGACTTTTGGATCACTAAATAGTACTAAACACGCCCACATCAAGAAGAAAACTAGAAGTGCCCTCTATACAAATTTGAATGGAAACAAATGTCACAAATTCTATGACTATGAACAATATGTTTACTATTGTGACTACTCAAATTAAGCATTAAACTTTTTGCTTTGGTATATCGGTGTACTTATAAAAGTGCCAATCTTGAAAGTAATATTATTTTGTGTTTATAGGTGGCGTTGTACTTGGGAGTGAAAAGCTTCAAGAGAAGATATCCAGATCTGAAGAGGAGAGCTCTCAGTGCAGACGAGAAAAATTACATCCGTGATCGAGGTCTCATTTCAGAAGCGTTATGTGACCTAGGTAAGATTTTGCTCATATTTACAAAATAAACATAGAAAACCTCAATATTACTTGGACAGATCCACTTGCTTTTTAACCATTGATAGCGTATGCAAAAAAAACACAACTTAAACCTTTTGAACGCGTTAATTTGCTCCGTTTTATCTATACCCGTACGCGGTACATATTTTCAAATACCTATGCACGCAATTAAATGTCAAATTATAGCTTTCTGGCATGATTTATTGGACTATATAGACAGAACAGATTATTCTCCACAATATGAAAACAAATCCTCGTGTGTCAACACTCTTAGATGTTTATAAAAACAAAAACATAAAATTTCATACAAAGACATACCGTATCTTTTAAATGTGGTCCCGCCATTCACTCGGTGTCCTAAATAAACCACTCTCGGCGTGTGTGTACTTAGGCCACTGCGTTGATAGACACAAGTGGGACACCATGATCACTTATCATTTTTAGTTATGAAAAGTTGTGAATGACATACTAGTACTAACGCCATCCGTTGACAAAAATGTAAACTAAAGGACTAAAAGGCGCGAAGAGGCGCACTTGATTATCGATCTTTTTTATGAAATACAATTTTATTTTTGAGAAATTCTTGTAGATGTCAGCATCGTGATAGTTCTACGAATGTCCAAGTAAGCAAGAAATACATTTATGACGAAAGAGCTCTGGAATATCGGCCGTCAAAGTTTCCGTATCAACTGTTGATACAGCCGCGTGTGAGTATAGACTTTTTGCCGTAACAACAGTTGATACGGTCGCGTGCAAAGAGTTAAGTGATTGAGGTTTCCGGGCATTCGGCTTTCGATTAGGCTAGGCTCATTCAAAAAATCATATCTCCGAATGTTAATACGGAAACAAATATAAACTGCTTACTATACCAAAGCCATTGAATCCGTTAACCGTTTTCATCATTTAACCATTTATAAAATCGCAGCGCCCTCAATTTTTGTTCCTTATTAATGTGTCATTGGCCTGTTGTCTATCAACTTAACCTAACATTGTTTTGTGTAGGTTCATCTAAAATTAAATTTCCATTTTAGGTGTGACGGCGGTAGATGCGGGCGAAGTGCTGGACATAATGTTTACAGACTACCCCAGCAAGTACGAGGAGTACAGACGCCACCTGAGGGAGAGGAAAGAGGCGCGACCGCCACCGCCCCCGGTCCCCAAACCCGCCCAGCCAGCACTTCCCGCCACACAGAGATCTAAACTGGTGAATATACTCTATATTACCCATTTTGTCTGTTATTATTGTGCGGTGTCCTATCCTCTCCGAATACTTTCCACATCAACTTGAAGGCTCTGCAACATCAAGCAACTTTTATGATAATTTCTTGCCATTTAAAAATGCAAAATGGTTTTTAGAAAAGCATTTCAAATGCAAAATACCTATTTTCAAAATGCATTGAAAATGCAAAATGGTTTCTGAGGTCAAACAATTAAAATAATTATAGAATTTTTAAACAATTTTTTCATTTAATAATGGACATCAATGTAGAACAAACATATTACATGATGGTAAATCCAAAAACACCACGACTACTGATTATGAAACTACAAAAAATGTTGCCAATAATGTTGCCAACGTAAAAACATAGAAACTGCTATCTAACATTTAATATTACAGCGTCATGGCCCCATGTTCAGTATTTTTTGTAATGGTATCACTCAATTGCCAGGGCTCCTACCAGGGAGCAACTTGACAAATGTAAATTATCTCTCATAGCGAGGTTGAGGAACGACTGATATTTGGGGCTTATGAAAAAAATATGAGTGGAGATAGTAGGTAGAATGTTGCAAAAAAGCATTTAAAATGGAAAATGCATTGAGAAAAGCATTTAAAATGCAAAATGAAAAATACCCATTTTGCATTTCCATTTGAAATGGATTTATTTGAAATAAAGCACATCTCTGGTCAATACTATGTACATATTAGCTAAATTACTATACTACATTACCAACGCTACTATAATTTGTAGGATTCAACAAAGTGCTGGTATAGATTGCACTTAATTCTATAAATGGAGTCAGTAAATATATCAATAGGACCCCATACTAAATGGCAACAGCCCAGATCATGCATCCTATTGGTTAGTGAGTGTGTCTGATAGTTGGTTGTGTATGTATTGCAGAAGAATGTTACATTGTTGTCGGTCTAGTTTGTCGTGTATTGCCTATACTGGTCGATGTATTCCCCTGTCTTGACAGTGAATTCTCTGTGACCCGCTACCTAAATGTCAGAATTTCAAACCCCATTAATAAATATTAATAAATAATTACATGATTTTTTTTTTCAAATCTAGACAAGTTTGGTGGAGTTATTGCAGGAGATGGTTTGGTCGTGTTGTGAATTTTTCTTATACATTAGGGCAATCTTGACAGGGGAAACAGCAATATTGACAGCCAACACCTTGCCCTGCAAGACTATTGACGGGCAAGACTCGGCAATCTTGACAGGGGAAACAGCAATATTGACAGCCAACACCTTGCCCTGCAAGACTATTGACGGGCAAGACTCGGCAACAGGCAATAATAGGCAATTTATCTTATTCATTTACCAGAACCTTTAAATGGTGATCAAAAATTAGTAGTGCTACCCTAAAAGGTAATTATTCTTCATCATATTCTGAAGAAATTTAATGTGAAATCTTGTTATTATTTTTTAACATTTACACATTTTATGTGTACTTATCGAAGAAGCACTTTGTTAGACGTTAAATGAAAATAAAAACAATGTGGATAATTTTTTTTTTTACATTTAAAGAGCAGAACTCCGGATTTGCTTTGATTTGTAACTGACTGTGGGATAAAATTTTTTTTTTAAAGAAAGACAATCATTGCCGGGTTACGAATAACCTGACAATATTTGAAAATCTCCTACTACCACCACAGCAAGTGGAAAATGTTGCTTGTGTTATGATGGAGGACTTAGCCAGTCGAGGAATTGAACATACTACGCCTGGGTGGGACCCAAATGCGATGCCAACTTAGCTATTTTATTTTAATTAATAATTCTGTACATATTTGAAATGTGTATATCTTTTGTTTAAATTTTCATTGCCTCTAAAATTGACAATTTTTGTTTTTGAAACCCAATGATCCTGAGGCAAATATTTTTTTTATAAATTCTTTCAGCTTCACAAATCCTACGATTATAATATTACGTCATTTTCAGCTCTTGCTCTAAAATCGGTGTTAGTCAGTGTAATTCATGACGAACTGTGCATGAATAAATATAATTTTGCAGGAGAGTCTAGAGAAGGCGTGCCAGTCGGCGGCGGCATGGAATGCGCGACTGAACCGTGCGCGCCGCCTGGAGCGCCCCGCCTCCCTGGACCTGCAGACCCTCACGCTGCACCGACCGCGCCGGCCTCAGGTCCCGCGCGCCCCCAGCCCCGCTAGTGTGTCTCACTACCCCGTCGCACTGCTGCCGGGGCAGTACACCGACCACTACAGGAAGTACTCACCCGAGGAACTTAGGTACGCTCTAAGATGTTTTTTACTATTTGTTTCAAACTCCCATCACATTTAATGACCATCAAATAGGATGTCAGTGTTATTTTAGATTTTATTAAATGACCGCCGAAACTGCTCCCAGCTAAAGTCATTTCAAGCAACTTTTCGATTCTTACATTTATACTTTTCAATTACAACAGGGCGATACTAAAAGTATCTACCACTTTGGGACATGTCGCAAATGTACTGTAAAATGTTTTTTATGAATTAATTGTGAAATAACACAAGTTAGTTTAGTTTTATAATTTATTTGCGTGATCCTGGTTTTGAGCTAATCATATTCATATCAGATCAAATTCTGATCTGAATTGAATTTGATTTGCTTAAAACCAATGTTGTATTGATACAAATGAATTATTTTTCAAAAATAAGTAACAGCTTTCACCTTCATTGTAGATATTTCCCATTAAACACCGTGCTGAATGTGATGGCCAGTCCGAGTAGAAACGAAGACTCCTCATCATCCAGTTCTGATGATGGCTCCGACATCAGCAACTCCAGCGCCGACGACTCAGAGAGTGAGACAAGCGAACGCCACTTCAGGGTAAGTAGTTTTTTGACACCATCATTCAATTACAAAAAACAATTATTTTAGATAGGTTTTGTAAATAGTACTTAATAAAACAATTCAATAAGGTAATGGTTTTCAATAAAACTAAAAAAAATAATAACAATTTGTATTGTGTATAATAAGGAACTCCAGTCCATTTATTTAAATCACTGATGACCTAACATAAATAACTATATTTTTATAATTAGTTTTAATAGTTACAAAAATTTTCAAAGTTTTCATGTTTTGAGTCTCCCAAAAACGCATCAGATCTATGGACGTAACCCCCCGTGACATCACCAGTAACCAGTCTCAAAAAGCCAACTTTTTTTTTAAACCTGCTCTGTATTTTGTATGGTAGTCAGGACATTTTTTTATTCTTAGGACGGGTTGTTTCGGAGAATTTGAACAATTCATCAAATTTCAACGTTCATTTTCATGTTCTGTGAAAGATTTTTTCAAGTTCTGTTTTTATTTCAGTTTTGTCAAGCAACTAGCCTACAATGATATAATAACAGAACTTGAATAAGTCTTTCACAGAACCCGAAAATGAACGTTAAAATTTGATGAATTGTTCAAATTCTCCGAAACAACCCGTCCTTAAGGTTACCCGCTTTTAACATTGAAGAACACTAGGTAAAATGAAATGTTAGCATTTCGTCACTAATGTTATTGTATTGAACCAAAGTGCAAAAACGCAACGATGACCGCACCTTATAAACAATTTACCGGTGTTTAAAAACCTGCATTACAAATATTTGATAGGTTCAAATGTGAATGTGGATCAGGGTTGCAGAGACCTTAAAATTCCCACAAATTTCTTTAACTCCAAAATGAAACAATTATATTGAAATTACTATTTATATTGTATTTTCTAGTCATTTTCTGATTTTCTTCCTCCGCGCAAAGAAAGGTTCCCCCTGCAAAAAACCCAATTCTTTGAAATTCCCCACAATTTGGGAAATTCTCCAGAAATTGACAACCCTGATGTGGATATTTTAGACCGTATATTTTACTACCGTAGAATGGTTATGATGTATCAGCATATTCGGTTGTACCAACCAAATGGTGTATTTTATTCTTTTTTAACTTCTACGTACAATAATGTATATTTGTAAGACATAATATTTTTCCCGGAAGTTCCTTGTTGCTTGATATCCTTCAATGACTAACAAATTTGAGTCCTCGTTACAGCGGAAAGCCGGCTCCTCCAAGTCTAAAGCGCGCCCGTCCGCCTGCCCGTCCCCCTCCCACCCTGCAGCCGCCCCCTCCGAGGAAGCCAGCGGGCCCCCGCCTCCCCCTGCCCCCGCGGAGCCCCAGCGCTGCAAAATGTGCGCCGGCACAGAGCACTGCAACAAGAGGTACCCCCATGAGGCATTCATCAAGTGCGCCACCTGCCACAAGAAGGGTGAGTCTGATTCTTTATTTACATTTTCTGGTGCCGGGGCTTAAATCTTAAATAAACAGTTAGCACAAATATTGAATTGTAGTTTGTAACAACAGTATTCTGTATGCAATTAATGATATTTCAGTACACCCGTGGTGCCTCGAGATGGTGCCGTCGGTGGCCAAGATGGTGCGGGAGTACCCCTGGCAGTGCGCCGACTGCAAGTGCTGCGCTCGCTGCGGAGACCTTGCTGATGATGACAAGATGCTGTTCTGCGATCTCTGCGACAGAGGATATCACATCTACTGCGTCGGACTGAGGAAGGTCCCAACTGGTGGGTTTTATTCTCCTCTTGACTTTTCATAACATTTTGGAATTTTACAACTGTCCACTGAAGAAATAAACGGATAAAGTGTGTTGTGGGCGTGTCTGGTGTACCCAAAGTGTTAAATTTCCCTCCATAAAACTGATAAAACTTATCGAAATTCTTTCTAGAGATAATCAATTTTAGCTTCTCTAGGGTTTTCTTTCAAATCTATATATGGTACTCTCTCAGTAATCCGCCACTCGATTATCCGACAACTATTATAATCAGCCGTTATTTTTATTAATAGATAGCTCAAAATCGAGCTCGCAATTCCCCGGTATTCGTATGTCAAATTCAACAGTCCGCCACATGCCTACAATCCAACACCAACCTTTGACACCAACGTATTGGGCTATCTCCACACTCACTCAGTTTCACCAACTTCAAGGGTGTTATAGGCCATCATTTCAAATTATTGAGAGAGGGAAGATGAATTTATATAATATTAATTTTGTTTAAATTGGCAAATTTCAAAATTATAACAAAGATTGGAGTCGAATTCAGAGTTAGAAGAGATGAGATGTTGAATTGAGGGGAGACAATTAGGTTCATTATTGTTATTTTAACACATTTCTGTTAGTCCTCCATGTTCTAGCAAATTCTGTTTGTTTTGTTCTGCCAAGTTTTTTTGTTTGAATAAGTTTTCAAAATGGAGTCCTCTCGCAAGCGTGATCATGACACTTTAATTTTAAACCTAAAAGTAGAAAGATCGATAGCGGTGTTAGTTTGTTGTTACAAAATACTTGTTTTAATTTGTAGCATATTTTGTATGTATACACTATAATCTGCCACTTTCAGTAATTTGACACTTTTCTGATTTTTCGATTGGTGGATTAGTGAGAGTACTGTAGATGAAACTTTGTGATTATCTGCTATTTTTGATAGGCCCCCTCGATATTGCAAGCAAAGTTTAATATTTTTGTATGATAATTAATATAATAAATAATTTCCAGGTCGCTGGCACTGCGGTCACTGCGCCCTCTGTCGGTCATGCGGGGCTCGCAACCCCTCGGGGCCCCCCGGGGCAGAGCCCCCCGTGCCAACCACCCCGGCCGGTCCACCGGACCAGTGGCACCACCACCTCAAGAAGGGGCACAACGGACAGAGGGTTTACTCACACACACTCTGTGCCCCCTGTGCCAGGTAATTCATAGTTTTTCATCTAAGAGTTGATGTCTGTGAAATATTTGGAAATGAAAACTTGAAACGCATTTTATATTAATTTTTTTGCTTGCGCAGTTCACATTGGTATTCTTATTAAGCACCGTGAAAGTATCCATTGTGATTCTTTTTTGTGTTTATCCCAGAAGAGTCCCAACTGTCCAAAGCCAGCGGGATTATTGCATCCCCATTTGGTATATTGTAAGGCTGGTAGAGTTTGACACTCAATGTGAACAGCCCTTTATTCAATAAATTTTCAATGAGATATATTTTCTAATACGTAATGGTCATCATCAAATTATGTTCATTTCTATACTGTGCTACCCAGTTTTATTTTCAAATATTTACATACTGGAAAAATGTTGGGAATGTCCTTAAATACTAATTACCTGAGTTCTTCATCATTGTTTGCTGATGGATATTTTTACTGTACAATATTTTTGGTTACATTTATTTCATCAATTTTCATATTGGTTCAATCATAATTATTATCCTAATAAAAAAATTGCTTTGCATTATCATTTACATTTACAAAGCTTTTTTTATTATCATCATCTGCTGGGTTCTTGTAACTAAAGGCATGTGTCTACAATATACTTAATTCATAAATATACTGTGACGTTCAAATGAAAAAAAGTTATGAAGCAGGCGGGTGTAAAAATGTACACAGAAATTGGGATAATGCATTTAATTTTAAGCTTTTTGTTTGCTTTTTATTTAACTTTGAGAAGATGAATGCATTGATATTTCCCAACTTTTTATAAAATAATTGATTTTTAGTTCTGTGTAAATATTTTTATTGAAAACTCAACATTATTTGGAAAGTTTTTTTGAAAGAAATTCTAATTCATTTTATGAATTCCCAACTTGTGAAATTGGCCTCAACGATTTTTTTCCCTCGTGATCTGTCTAAACTAGTTCCCGTGTCCACCAGCATTCAAGTTTTTCTGTTTCCGAACATTCCTGCGTTTAATTACTTCATCTTCACGGAATTTGTTTGTAAATTTTCTATACAACCCATATAATTTTGCCACTTAAATCTTAATATATAAAAATCACATGTCACTATGTTCATACAGGTGACCGGGTATCTAATCAAAATGATAGTTCAACACACTTACTGAAAGTGATATAAAGTCATGAAAAGTGATGAAACAAAAACTATGTTAAATAGTTACCTACGTAACCTATTTAACCTAGTTTTTGTTTCATCACTTTTAATGACTATCACTTTTTAAATGTGTGTTTAATTGTAATTTTGATGAAATATCATGGAACCGTTCGTACACGCTAATCTCTGAAACCGCCCAACCGATTTAAATGAAATTTTGTAAATATGTATGGTTAGTTCCAGCTTGAAAGATATGATATTTTTGGACCCTTTTTTGGATATGATAGGTTGACGGTGTTGACGATATCGAAAAGAATTTTCAATGAAACTTTTATTTATATATTTATTTCAAATTTATCATCCAAAAATATATACAACCCCAACTTTTAACTTCCCCACCCTAGTAATTTATACACGGTGTCCGGAAACTCGTAGTACAAGCGGGAAACTGGAGAATCTACACCACATGGGGAACCTAAAAAAACATAAAGTTTTTTGATTTGAGCATTTTCAAAAAAAAAAAAAAACCAAAAAAAAATATTTTTCGGCTATTTTAGGGTTAAAGTTTTTTCTGGTGTTTAGGGTTGAGTTTCCGGACACCCTGTATAATTAAAATTTCTACTATGAAATTCCGTTAACTCGAAATCCATGTGACTTTGAAAACAAAATTTCGAATTAACAAATTTACACGTAATTCGAAATTCGTAAGGTGAAAAAAAAAAATTCGCCGAAAAGTGAAGTTCCGCAGCTGTCCTTTCAAATTCCCGTGTATTTAATCCAACTTTTGCACCTGTTCACTGTCGCGGCCGCCCCTCAAATTCAGATAATTGAAATAAAATTGTAAAAAGACAACATGTAAATCGAAAAATTGACGCAGGCCTGTCAGATTCAGAATTACAAAATAATAATACGAATTAGGACAATGTTATGAATAACGAATTTCTAATTAACTTTGTTAACCACTATTATTTATAAAAATTATTATTATATTTCAAAACCAAAGGTTTCTTTTCTTAGTATTTTTTTTTATTTGGTAAGTTTGTTATTTTTATTTAATGCAAAATGATGACACAAAGTGAAATTGCAATTATTGAAGTATGTAGAAAATTATTTTTTCTAGGGGCTTTTCTCTGCAAAATTTGAGCAAAGTTTTTTAGAATTATCAGGGTTTGAATAAACATGACCCTCAAATACGAAAATTAATTAAAAAAAATATCTTTTATTTATTTATTTATTAAGTTAAAAGAAATTTACATTTCACTTTCTTAACTTAAATAAATAGTTTTCTAATATTGTTCTAATAACTTAAGATTAAAAAGTTATTTTTTAAACACATTTATACTCTGCGTTTTAAGTTTATCTGGAAGGAGATTGTATGTATCTTGATGTATAGTGAGTCTATTGACCGGTAAGTGGCTGAGTTGGTATCAATCATCAAAAGTTTTGAGCCCAATTTGTCAGCTAGCTAAGTCCTCACGACACAAGCAACATTCCCCGCTTACTGTGATGGTAGTAGGATATTTTCAATATTCGTAAGTTGGGAATAGTTGTCTTTTTAAAAGAAATAAAATTAGTTTCTTCTGTGATGTTTATGTATTTTGTGGGTTGAACAATCTCTAACTCCTGTTTTGTGTTAATTGGAATCATTCATCATGGCTTGAAGGAAGAGAAGTGGGCTTTATGTTATTATGTGTATAATATTGTGTGTTGACTGACTTGGACAATATCCTTTATATGAACCCCTTACCTTTTCTGCTATTGCAAATCAATGTTTACAATTAAATTATTAATCAAGTTTTTCAGTAGCTTGCAAATTCTAACCGTTTACTTTTTAGAGTTAATTTCTTACCTATCTTACGATGCTACGCAAGTATTAGATTTGTTGCTACATATAATTTTATTTAAAATTTCAAGATAAAACATTGTGGGAAATTCATAGTCACTAGGCTTTGGATGGCAATGCCCGTGGATGTGAAATGATAATATATATTACCTTGCACTTACTTGCACTGGTGATGGGAATGGAACCCGTAAACTCTTACTCAAAGTGAAATGCCTAGTGGGAGGCGCGGTGACCGTCCCACTTTCGATGATTTTTCAATAAATAAATCTGACAGTATACAGGCAACTCGCATTGTAATATCACCATTCGGTCCTCGAAAATAAAATCTTGTTACTTTTACATTGTAAAGAATTACTAGTTTTTTACAATGGTGCGCAAATTGCTGGCTGCATAAAAAACTTAACTACATATCCAAAATCGGGTAAACAAAAGTTCGGACTTGTTTCCAAAATTTAATATTTTGTTATACTATTTAGTTCGACATTTTTACAAATGTGTTATAATTTAGCCACCTCACTGAATTTTAGCGTCGCTACGCCAGGCAATTTCTGTAAGAACGAACATTCAGATCCTGCGCAGAAAATTTCCACTATGGACAGCGCTTTAAACCTTTGCCTTACTTTAGCAAACTTTACTTTTCTGCGCAAGGTCTGATTATTTCAATGTGCGCTCTTCGGTGGTCAATGAACGACTGATGTCATAGTTTATTCAAAGCATTCATCTCCTGGTGCTAAAAATATGGTCAAGTGGTTTGTCTCGAGTTCCTCGAAACGATACCCAGATTACATGTTAGGGCAAGCCTACTCATTGGAATATCTATGGTGGACATTATACATATAGTGTAAATAATATACCTACCGAAGAGACAGACGGAAGATAAATGTTGTACAAAATGATAAAGAGTGTAATTGAGTAACAGTAGGGTAGGAAGGTTCATATAAGGTATGGGTTGCGTGTCGTGGCGTTGTTGTTGTGTGACGGGACAGTATGTGACGGTGGCGTGGGCTTCCAGGGCGTGGCGGGCTGGGCGCTTCTGCTCCGTGTGCGAGCGTTGCTTCATCGGCCGCAAGGGCGCTATGGGGCTGGTCATCTGCACACAATGCAACCGGAGGTTCCATCAAGGTGAGCTCATCAAACCATCCATTCATCCGACCAAACACCCTCAATCAAACAAACATGTTGGAATCTTATACTGTGTACATAAATATATATATTATAGTCCTTCTGCTGTAACCTTCTCCGTTGTAACCTCTCTCTCTCTCTCAGTTTCATGATTCATTTATGAGAAAGAGGAAGAGGTAACAACGGTGGTACTCCTATTATACATGGTGTTCCGAAACTCATAGTACATGCGGGAAACTACATCACATTTGGAGTCAATTTGTCATATAACTTTTTGGTTTGCTCTTTCGTTTTCGAGTAAAAAATGTTTAAGGTCAAATTTGAAACTGTCGCTAGGGGGTTAATGTCAGCTTTTAGATGTCTTAAAAAGTGTCAATGCGTGGACCCTGCTCCTTTTTTTTACCCTTTAATTGTTTTTTAAAAAAATGAAAATTTTCAGAAATATTTTTGAGTTCTTTTTGCAATGTAGATTTAACAGTGTCCCACTTGTACTACAAATTTCACATCCTGTATAAGATTCTGAGTTATAATATACTGACTTATATTGAGATTTATCCCTTATTTCTCGGGTCCTTCCAACTTCCTGGAGATGTGTTTTATCAATGTTCCCTGCTGGAATGTGTTGCATGCGGCTTTAATTCCCACCCTGTATACCTCTACAGCAAATGCACACTATTTAATTCTTACTCTAATACGATTCTAAATGAATCCCTAATACATGTAATTATTACAAAATTAATTGAATGTTTTAAAACCATTTTGAAATTTACTATGCAACTTCAGTATCTGAATCAACCCCCAAGTCCTCTGGGTAAATAACATTCTCCCTTGAACATAATATTTTGTATATTATAATATGGCACACGGAATAAATAGCATGTTGACGTACAAGCATATATATCTTAAAGCTTTCCATCTTAACAAACACATTCATAATTCACCTCATTCTGATGGTAGACAAAAGTTTAGTGTGGAATCTTGTCTTTAATTTATTGAAGCATGGAGCATTGTTTATACTGTGATGTATTCTTTGAATGTTTAATACAATTTGTTGTGGGTTGTTTAGAATGTGTGCGGCAAACAGGAAAGCCGCTGGACGTACTGGACTTCACATGCACGGACTGCCGAAGAGGGAACAATCCCAAACACAAGCGGAGAGGGGAGCGCACCCCGCGCCGTCACCGTCTCATTCCCTCGGCTGACACCAGCAACCACAGCATCATCACAGACTCAAACTCCTCGCTCCAGGCGGCTTCCTCCATGGACCTGGCCCTCGACAACTCCAACTGCGATTCTAACTCTATCTCTGATATCCCCGTGAAGAGGCAAACAGCGGAAGAAACCCCTGCAGACACTAACGATGACTCTTCCTTGCCCACCCCGGAGAAAAAACTCAAACTCGAAGATCAAGAAGACTTGATCCCCGCAGATTTCAAGAGTGCCAGTAGACGACTTTTCGGGGAGAAAGTTCTTTCCGGTCAGTCTACTAGCAAGGAATCACCCTCATCTTCGTCTTTCAAGGGTCAAATGCCTAGGAAAAATGACGAAAGCAAACCGTCCGTAGAGCCTAATACAAATGAAGGCAATGATCTACTCCGCAATTTAGTTAAGTGCGAAATAAAAGAAGAAGCAATGGACGCCACTGAAGAGCAGCCAGGGAAAGTGTCAGAGAGGTTGGCTCCCGAGGTGGCTTTCTCCTCGGTGAAGGGAGAGCTTCATTCGGAGAAGTCCCAACACTCGGAAGACTGTGCAATGGAAATGACGCATGGCAGTGTGTGTTTAGCAAACACTAGGATAGAAGAAAGAGACAATGTGTGTTTGAAGGTTCCTCCCGAACACGTGGAAGGAGGGGCTTGAAAACTTTTAGTTTTAAATACATTTCGTGTACTAAATTTCACAGCAGGTTTTCGAGGTGTGATATTATGTAGTTTAATTCTCCGCATAATTTTAAGTTTATTTTGAGTGTTTCTTCGCCAGCCGGATTGCAAATTGCCTTAAGCAATTTAGCTTGACCCGGTGAAATGGAGTGCAGAAACAGATCATGGTAAAACAGTAAAATATGCGGATTCCGCACCTTGTCGATATTGTGTTATACATTTTGATATCGACAAGGATTTGAACGATGCTACAATGTTGACATTGAATTCTTTAATTAGTGGTATATGTATATATAACATTTTAAGCAAAATGCGATTTCTTATTGTAAAAAGTGCACCTCGTCATAAGACACAAGTGAAGATTGTATCTGTTTATTAGGCTAATGGCATCTAAATAGAGGCGGTAACTCAATGAAAGTGAGAATAATACTAGCATCAATCCACTGGTATGACTGCTCTAAATATAATACATAATATGTTGTACTAAAGTTGATGTTTTGGAAGAGAGTTCAGTTGGCCGTGAGACGTTTGCCTAGATTCAACAAATCCAAGTAGAGAATGTTTTTTAAGATTATATTATTGATAAACGATGCCAATAGGTTTATTTTAAATATATTTTGCGAAATCAAAGTATGTAATAGAAAGTTTAGAGCCGTTGAATAATGTCAAATTATAAGCTATGTAATACAATGTTTTGTTAACATACACTTAATAAAAATACAGAAGGCCCGTATTGTTAAAACATACAACCAACCTAGTGCGCATTATTTGTTCTCAATATGATAAAAAACTGTAATAGATACTACTTATCTCACTAAGACTTGTATGCTTGAAATGGTGCCTAAAGAGTGAGCATTTCAAATATCAAGCAATAACCACCACCATATATCTCTAGTGACCTTCAACTACTTAAAGAATACACTAGACTTGTTAGATGGTCCGACTGTGGGGAGATTGGCGTTCAGCGTACCCGTAGTTAAGGACCAGTGCATTTGAACTTGTGATAGGTTAATGGCGCTTACGACGAAAACCGAGACCACTTTCATTCTTTTCTAATCTCGGCAATGTTATTGAATTAGGTTCATTGTTTTCTATTATTTTTATACATTATTTATCATAGATTAGCCTTATCATGTGATTCTGTTATTATTTTAAGTATATAGTCGCCTAAGCAAAACATATTATTTGTAACAATGGCATTATTACATTTTGATAAATGTTACATGTTTTTTTGTATTATATTTATTTTACTGCAGTGTGATTTTGTTTCACCCGAGAAACTCTAGAAACGGAGGAGTCTGTTTGCTTCCAACGTTGAGACATTGATTATTAATTCTCCAATAATATTTTATTTTTGTGTATGGAATATTTTTTTAATATTAAATTTGTTTAGCAAGATCAAATGTTTGATGTAATCACCATCAAATAAGCGCATAAGTATATTTCCAAAGATATTATCAATTCCTTTATAAGCATTAATCTTCCTTTTATGGATCAGGTGAAATAGGATATCTACTTTAATTTTCATTAATGGCCTTTCTTAATTCATTAAACAAATAAAACATTCTTTGAAATACTTAAAAAGTGTGGACACATAATTTAAAATATTAAAATTTAGAATTAAATTTATCAAGTTTCTTAAAAAAATCGGACAAAAGGGCAGATGAATAAGTATGTATATCAGAAAATAAAGCAAGTATAATTTGTTTACATTTTAATAGAGTCGGAACAATTTACAGGAATGTTAAAAATATGGCAATCAAGATTTATAGAAAGTTGCATTTCTTATTTTTATGAATGAAATATAAAACCTTTCCACACACTAACTTTTGTAGCAGCTAATAAATTACTTGTGTTTTTGACACGTAAACTAATAATTGATAATTATTCACAATTTGATATATTTTTAAGTGCATTAATAATAGTGGTTATATTTATTTGAAAACATCTCATCTGGTAAAAGTATATGAAATTTTGTTTATTTTCCAGTATAAATAGTTTATGCATTTAGTTCAAGATTATTTAAAAAGTTATTTGGTAATACGGATCTCTGGTTAATTGGGGTCTCGAGGGAATATAACCCGATCTAGCATATCTTTTTTCATGTTTCTTTTTGTTTTCTGTCTGCGAGCTATTTTTATATTGGGTGACATTTTGATGTGGTGGTACCTTTCTAATTTTGGAGTAATGTTGGCAAGAATGACAAATATAAATAAAAAGAAGTGTAACACATTCAACATGACATGAAGTATGTATAAAGGAGCTTTATTGAAGCGCAGGTCTGAGCAAAGAGCCCGTTAAGAGTAGTGGTTTTGAAAATGGATATTAAATTATTACAATTGGATATTGCATATTATACTTAGTTAAATATGTACGCTGGGATGTGGTATGTGGTGACTAAATAAGTGTTTTCTACTAACAATGCTTAAATTTAAGTAGTGTTATTTTTATGTTAGAGTAGCAAAAATCATCGAAAGATTTTCAAAATTATATATTTAATTTCTTCGTAAAACTGTAAATAGTATTTTTGCTTACTACATGTGTAGGAATATAATTATTGTGTATCCGTATATAAATTAGAATAGTGAAAAATAGAGACTTAAAAATATAAAACAGATATCTGAAGAATACTTGGAAATAAATAACATTGAATCGTACAAATCTGTTGTAAACTGTCTTACAAGAATAAATCGTAATCCCACACTACAAAATTACATGTCGTCTATTATTCAATTGGTCTTCCAGTCTGGGTGATAATAGCCAACCTCCCGTAGAGGAGATGGTTAGATAGGGGCAGACAAGAAACTTCAATCAATACATCGAGCCAACTTGCTCAATCTGTTTCTCACCAGTGAGTCACTCGGAGGAGTGGCATTGGAGGTTATACCGCCTTTAGGATCCTCCGACCACTGCCTGAATACCGCCTCTGTCCCGTCCTCTATGAATAGTCAACCTGACAAACATGAAAATAGGAAGGTATGTTACTATAGGGCAGCAAAATAGAACAGCATGTGGTCATTCTTCAGCGTCTTTCCATGGAGTGCGGTCTGCTTTAGCTAAGAGGACTCAAGGTGGGAAAGATAATCACATCAGCGATGGATTGCTACATTCCCTTCTCTCAAATTCTCTGGAGCGGGCACAAAGCCGTTTTTTGACCATAGCTGAGCCTAAGCAGTTAGACTCAAAACACGGCACTTTGGAAAATTGGCTCCTAGGATAGCCTTTCGGATACTGAAAACGGGCAAAGGATTGCAAGAGAATTCTAAATAGAGCTAAGAGCGACCACAATCAAAGAATTGCCATAAAGCTGGCAGACTGCCTCACTTGCACAGAGAAATTTCTGCAAAAATACTTCTCCACCTCTGACCAAGCCCAATGGTCGGCTGACTGACTCGGCATATTTGGAGGCGGTACTTGGGAGCATTTTGGAGAAACTCTAACCGTCAGGTTGGATATCTCCTAAGCCTTTGATAGGGTCTGGTACCAGGTACTTGTCAGGAAGTTACCATCATATTGGTTCTATAAAACCCTGTGTCGTTGGATTGAGGACTTTCTCAAGGGAAGAACAATTCAAACCGTAGTTGACGGTTCCTCTTCCTCTCCTCACCAAATCAATGCAGGGTGCCACAAGGATGGGTGCTCCACCAACTGGGTCACCAACTCTGTTTTTGTTGCACATCAACAATCTCATTAAATGTGCACCGATTCATTGCTATGCTGATAGCACCGTTCATGAGGGTTATCTTTTTGAAAAGTCCCCTTCCACTTATAATGTCCGAACAGCTTGGGAAGTTTTGAGACAAAAAGTTGACCACCACCTCTAGAAGGTTCGTTCGAGGTAAGGCCTACCTGGTCAGTTTCAACGTCTCAAAAACAGAAGAGTGTCTGATATTGGCAAAGAGTGAGAGATCAGTCACTGTCTGTTGCAATTTGATGCGAGTAAATCTGGCTTCCAAGAAACTGGGCGTCTTGTATAGGACTATCAGATTCTTCAATAGTGACCAGCCGTTAATCCTATGCAAATCTCAGGTACGCCCAGCAATTAAATTTGTAAGTCACCTCTGGGCTTGAGCCCTACATTACTTGTTTCTGTGCAAAGGAGGGCGGTCTGTTTGATTGACAATCCGTTGTTAACAGACTGATTGCCACGTCTAATGCACAGACGCAATGTGGGCATGCTGAGTCGTTCTGCAACTCGTTTTTGTGTAAGTCTTCCTACTCTTTCATATAATGCGGGCTTCTTCAAGACCCTCGTTAATAAATCCCTTTCTACAACCTTTACCTTAACCCGCCCGATAATGCTGCCTAACCGGGTGGTGACATATTTCCACTACTAGATGTGGGCAAAATTGAATGAATGAATAAATTCAATCTTGTGACACACTAGATCTGATTCTCAATTTCTTTGGCCTTGCATCCTACGATTTTTAATGGCACCATAAATTTTTCATTTCTATTTCAATGAATAATCGATAAACCGCTGCCAACTATTTCCGAATTCTGAGCATTTCTTTCACATTAACTTATTCCGTATTCAGCTGTGACGTCGTAGTCCTAACAGGTCCCGGTCACATGTCTAACATCACTGGTCTGTCGCTATCGGGTTTGTCTCGAATGCTCAAAACCATATCCCAATCTTTGTTTCACTTATTCATGGAATCAAACCATTCGTCTTTTTCAGTTGTGACGTCACAGGTCCCAGGACCCAGTCTGTCCTCTGTCCGCAACTGTCAATTATTCTACTGCCAGTACATTTCAATTAATATAGTAGTCTTTACTCGTTACTACTTCCGCAGCTCACGAGTTAGTCAATTCACTGCAAGGCAAAACATAAAACACTTGTCAAAAGTTACTAATACACGCCCGCCGCGAATCTTATCAGCAGTCCTATCGCTCCCCGCGCGGTGCTGTCAATATCATTACATAGTCGGGCGAATACTTCTGACTTCAAACCTGAACTACAAACAACGAAGAAAGGTGCGAAGCGAAAATAATACATGAGAAAATATCATATATTAATAAATTACATACTCCCGAATCGATTCACTACTGTGAATAAATGGGCCCATGTCTACTTTACACTGTACAGATAGGAGCACTGTAATTGAAGTGCTTCGTACCGTGCGTGGGCACTCAAAATGGTGATTCTTGCAACACTGCAAATGCAGGGCTCAGGTTAGGAGGGGTTAAAAATAGTGAGTTGATAAAGAAAAATGTTTTATAAAAATATATATTTACAACATTCACATATTTTACAGAATATGTATCAAAATTTATTTTGAAAAATACACTTTCTCTAATACATTAGAATAAAACTTACAGCATAGTAGACTCAATTGAGTTATGTCTTTTTGTTTACTATTGATTAACTAAATATTTATATTGTTTCAAAAGTAACATGAAAAAATTAGAAATACATAAAAATATTTTAACAAATTATTTTATAGATGATAATAATATTTTCTATCATAGTCTATTTTAAAATACAAATAACAAGTCAAAAGTAATTTATAGGTTCTAGGTTCAGAAACAAAATAATGTAAAATTAATAATGATTTTAACATGTTTAGTCAAATTTACAAATACATAATAAAATATAAGCATTCCTCATTATTTACGCCTTTAATATTACAGAACAGACTTCATACATCTTTTTAGTTAGAAATTATAATTTGTGCGGCATTTAACCTTTACCGTGCCGGCAGTTTATGTATGTGTTTTAGTGAAGTTTCAAGGATCACATCTGCGAAATCCATGTGACGGCCTCCATGGTCGTGGGGTAAGGCTCTCGACAAATGCAGGCGTGCTCAAGCAAATTTTATCTGATTAATTTCTGTTATTTCACAATTTATTCATTTAAAATAATATAGTGGAAGATACTCTCCCTGGTTCAATCAGAATTGAAATGGCTTCAATGGTTTAAAAATGACTTGAGCCGAGTTTGGTTCAGATCCGAATAGTCAGATACTCCCCCACCTTCCCATTACTTTCAGTCTCACAACATGCCCCAATTGGGACTCTCGTCGATCGCAGATGGATCACATATTACGTGTCAGCCTCGCAGATTAGGTTAAGGAATCTGTTTTAGCTCAAGTTTTAGCACCATTGCTAAATACCAAAGAATACATAAACTACATACATAAGATATATTTAGATTATTCAGTGTCTTATAGCTGACAAAGAAATTTTATATAGGAACAACAATTTTGGCAGCAGTGGCAGATATTACATTATGGACTAGATAATTGTATGTATTTTTCATTCAATGTGATGGGAAGCATTATATAATTTTCTTTTTAAACATATTTTTAATACACAATATTATGTGCATACAATATATGAGTCTGACGAATTCAGTGACAGAGCGGTAAGATTTTTGACTCTGGACCGTCGTTGGTTTAAAATTGAGCGAACTAAATAAATTAGTACATATTAACATTAAGAAATGGTATATTTGAGCTTTGTTTCACAGTGGTAGATACTTTTAAAGCGGCTTTCACAAATCAAAAAATTGCACAGATATAACTTCCAAGAGTCAGCACTTAGCAGAGGTTAATCCATGAGATATTCAGTTTTGGAAACTACTGCTACAACCAGGCAGTTTCCAGACACCATGTATACGTAAACTTTAAATACACCTTACTCTTAACCACTCAGAACATTAGAACGTCAAAAGACGTAAATATGATAATAGCGGTCAAGACATTAGAACGTCTTTTCACGTAAACGCGCGAGATTTTACAAAAATCGATTTATTTCCATCACTAGTATACGGATTGCCATGATTTAAAAAACAGAGTATCGATAATGAATAACGCTACGCGTCTGTATTCAACAATATCTATGGAACGTAGAACTGCATTAGGGTCAATCCGCACCAAATCATCCAGAAAATTTTGGATTTGTCACCCACCATCTCAGATTTTGATGAAACTTTAAATTTTTAATCCTTCCATATAGATAAGAAAATATACCAAATTTTACCTTCCTACCTCAACTCGTTTTTTTTTTATGGGCAGTTGAAGTTTGGGCAAAATAAGCGTTTTTACATATTCCGAGCACTCCGGAAGAGCTTGTACCTTCAATGAAAAAAAATTGTATCTTTGTCATTTATAGTGCAAATGCAATGAAAATTTTCAATATTATCAAGAAAACTATGCTGATTGCAGAAAAAAATAAATAAACCCTTTACATTTATCTACTTGACTTTAAAAAATTACCAAAAGTAATTTTTTAAGTAATTTTTGGGACGGAAAAGGTACTTTACAAAAAAGCAATATCTCGGGAAGGTACAGTGTTAATGAAGTAATTTTTTTTTTATTCATATCTACAAATAGCATAGAATCACATACAAAAATAAAATTCATGGCATTTTACTTGCTTCAATAAATAAAATCCATTTTAAACTTTTTTCAAACTTTTTGTAATTTTTTTTTATTCTTATCTACAATAAACATAGTACAACCTAAAAAAATAAAACTCCTGGTATTTTGTGTGCTTCACAGTGTAGAAACGTTTTTAAAATGAGAAATCTTAATCATACAGAATTGTTCCAAGTTTTTTAAAATCTAGATACTGTATTTGCAAATAAAAAAAGTCAAACTTATTCGGTCCTTTACAACATGCTGGTAAGCTTGCAATGTAAGCTTAAGGCACCAACAAAATAATGTACCTTGTTCCTTACCCTGAATGCATACACCATAGCAATATTTTATAACAAGATCAACTTTTTAACTCTTTTCAATACAAAGTTAACTCTTTAAAAAACAAATACAATAAAAATAAAACAGGCAATGTAGGATTAGGTTAAATGAAAGTACATTACAATAATATTGTTTACAAATAAATGTTCAAGTTCATTTTTGGATTTTATTTATTGAAGCAAGTAAAATGCCATGAATTTTATTTTTGTATGTGATTCTATGCTATTTGTAGATATGAATAAAAAAAAATTGTTGCTCAATTTTTAAATCAAAAATTTCCCCAAATTCAAAGTGTTCATTATTTTACTGATGGTTGCGCAGCGCAATATAAAAACTGCAAAAACTTTTTAAATCTGTGTCACCATCAAAAAGACTTCAACTTGAAAGCATGTTGGTCGTTTTTTGCTACGAGTCATGGGAAATCTCCCTGTGATGGAATAGGTGGAACAGTAAAACGTCTTCTAACTAGAGAAAGTTTGCAACTTGGCCCTGGCAACACTATCACAACTGTAGACAAAACTTTTAAGTTTTGTCAGTCGAGAGTAGAAAATATATATTTTTACTTGCTGAGAAAAGAAAGCTTATTCACTTGCAGGCAACAATTACAGCAGCGTTTTTCACAAGCTAAAACAATACCAGGCACTCGAGGTTTCCACTGCTTTGTTCCTCTGTCTGAAAATGAAGTTGGCACAAAAAGGATAAGTTCAGATTCAGATTATGCTTTGATTTTTAACTTCAGTGGGGAACGAAATCGCTCTGAGCAACTAAGTATGGTACAAATTTGTACAAACTCTTATGTAGCTTGCGTATATGACAACCATTGGTTTTTTGGACTTGTGGTTTCCAAAGATGAAGACGAGTGTGATGTATCAATCAAGTTTATGCATCCTTTTGGCCCAGCTCCATCCTTTTACTGGCCACATCAAAAAGAAGATATTTGTTTTGTTCCACTACAAAATATTTTTAATATCGTTGACCCTCCCACAACAAAAGGTTCAAGAAGAGCTTACTACTTTCTTGAAAAAGACGTTCATCATGCTGATCAAAAGTTCAACCATCTTATGGGTCAGATCAAGAATAAAAGTAAAAAATGAACTTGAACATTTATTTGTAAACAATATTATTGTAATGTACTTTAATTTAACCTAATCCTACATTGCCTGTTTTATTTTTATTGTATTTGTTTTTTAAAGAGTTAACTTTGTATTGAAAAGAGTTAAAAAGTTGATCTTGTTATAAAATATTGCTATGGTGTATGCATTCAGGGTAAGGAACAAGGTACATTATTTTGTTGGTGCCTTAAGCTTACATTGCAAGCTTACCAGCATGTTGTAAAGGACCGAATAAGTTTGACTTTTTTTATTTGCAAATACAGTATCTAGATTTTAAAAAACTTGGAACAATTCTGTATGATTAAGATTTCTCATTTTAAAAACGTTTCTACACTGTGAAGCACACAAAATACCAGGAGTTTTATTTTTTTAGGTTGTACTATGTTTATTGTAGATAAGAATAAAAAAAAAATTTCAAAAAGTTTGAAAAAAGTTTAAAATGGATTTTATTTATTGAAGCAAGTAAAATGCCATGAATTTTATTTTTGTATGTGATTCTATGCTATTTGTAGATATGAATAAAAAAAAAAATTACTTCATTAACACTGTACCTTCCCGAGATATTGCTTTTTTGTAAAGTACCTTTTCCGTCCCAAAAATTACTTAAAAAATTACTTTTGGTAATTTTTTAAAGTCAAGTAGATAAATGTAAAGGGTTTATTTATTTTTTTCTGCAATCAGCATAGTTTTCTTGATAATATTGAAAATTTTCATTGCATTTGCACTATAAATGACAAAGATACAATTTTTTTTCATTGAAGGTACAAGCTCTTCCGGAGTGCTCGGAATATGTAAAAACGCTTATTTTGCCCAAACTTCAACTGCCCATAAAAAAAAAACGAGTTGAGGTAGGAAGGTAAAATTTGGTATATTTTCTTATCTATATGGAAGGATTAAAAATTTAAAGTTTCATCAAAATCTGAGATGGTGGGTGACATGGCCTGGATGATTTGGTGCGGATTGACCCATTATCTAAGCCGATTGAATCTGTCATCTTGTTCGTTCATAATTTATTGCGTTTCTAAATAATTTATTAAAAATATTTTAGTTTGGACGGTCAATATTTTGAGGTGACTAATAGTTTTTAATTATATTTCTTCAATATATAAAGTGTTATTTCTTTATGATACTCAGAAAAAAGTACATTTTTCACGGCTTTGAAATAATGGTTATCGATTCTTACATATTTTTGACGTTTTCATAAAATATATATTTAGAAACGCAAATATTTACTTATAACAACACAATGCAATAGTGGATTTCATAATCTTTCCAAAACATTTTTTAGAATGAGGCTACGTTTCCCAAGACGTGAGTTATGATGCTTTTAGCAAAACTCGTAAATAACACAAAAATTATCACGTTTTGACAGCTCTCAAAGGAACACATAGTATATAAATGTCTTTGTCTGAGAGGTTAAGCTACGTACCCACGCTGGATGGTTTTTCGCTCCTTCGAACATGTCTCAATGTGTGTACCTTGTCGTTCGATATCGAGCAAACAGCTCGAAGCGAAAAATATTCAACGGCCGTAATTCTTACTCAATGTTCGACAGAAATTTATGGTTTGACTGAGCACCTTGGTGGTATATTTATGGCGCCTTGTGTTGAGCTGCTCAAGGGTGTGAGTGCAACGACAAGCATAGTTCCAATCAGCAAGTTCGACCGAGCCAAACCGCCGAGCATGAATATACATATGTATATAACTTAAGCTGTGTTGGTAATACTATTTGAGTGAAAATTTAAGTTAGCGGTTCAAGTTTGGCGAAATTGTATCAATATGTCCTTGACGAGAAACTAACTTTTTGAATTTAAATGGATTTAGTTATATGGTGATTTATTATGGTGAGTTATATGGGGTATTACGCCATGTTGCGCTACCTCCTTCATTAGCCAACGTTTTGGAAAGCGTTACAGGGCAGTGAAGTATGTGCATTTGTAGATGCAATACTTTATTGTGGGCTGCAATCCTCTAAGGCAAGGCTGCCCAACCCCAGGCCCAGTGTTGCCAACGAAGGCGATTTATCGCTATTTAGGCTACTCAGAACGAGAATCAGCGACGAAAAAATCTAACCTGTTGAACTTACCTTTTAAACATAAATACACCGGTTTTTGATATAATATTTTTTGCGTCCTAAATGGAATCTTGTAGCCACCCCCCCCCCCCTCAGGAGCACTCATTTAGAATTTTTTTTAAATTCTCTAACAACCCCCCCCCCCCCATGGAAATAGGAACCGTCAGGTATTCAGTGGCCCGCCAGTGATTCAAAATCGTCAATTTCGCCCAACTGTTAAAAAGGTTGGGCAGCCTGCTCTAAGGGCTGGGTATTTTATAATACCCCAAAAATAAACCACGGTGGTACTTTTGACTGAACTCTTGTGCAATGTCATAGAAAAAAGGATTAAATGGAACAAATAAAATAATGTTTCCCTTATAAGCAGCTTTCGTGTCTGATTGCAGATATAGAAAGGAAAGTGAAGGCATTGTGCAAGTGAATTACGGGAACTACAGTAAATGCTAAGTTGGGAAATGTATCCCTTCGGAATTTCTTTAGAGTTTCGATCAGAAGAGTAACGCTGGGAGAAACAGTCACTTTGTAGAATATCCGCAGACCAACCGCTGCGTCCTTCTGGTAGTCGCTGAGCAGCTTCTTGAAGCAGTACTCCAGGATGTCCGATATCTCTTGCTCGGTTATCTGAGTGGCCAGGGTCTTGTGCTGGTGCATCCATTCTTCATTTTGGAAGGAGAGCTGCGAAGTTGACGGCGAGGATCCTAATGAGAGGAAAGTGTTCATTATGTAAAGAACCAGCACATTCTAAATTTACTCCATACTTACATGCAACACATAACACTTGATTTAATGGTGGCTCATAAATAATGCTGCCAACTTTGGAGAAATATTAAACTAAGGACTATAGCTTTAAAAATAAAATAATAATTTGATAATTTTAAACACATTTGATCATTTTTGTGGAATAAGAAATAAAACTAATGCAGAAATGTAAAAGATTATAGGTTACATAGTATGTAGATTTTATGTTTTCGTTTTCTATGCAATGAAATATTAGTAGTTCTATGAATGTTTTTAATTATGAAAAATGAAGTGTTTTTAATTTTCTCTTAGGGCGCCCGCAGCCGAGAGACTTAGTTGCGGCGGTAGTTGGAAAACTATTCCAAAATTCATACAATCTCAAAAGAAGTCTCTCGTGTGCGCACCTCCATATACCGTAATGAATTTTATGCCCGCAACTTCAGTCTCTCGCCTGCGGGCGTCCTTATTTAATAAATCAAAACCAAAATTTCCTCTGAAATCATAAGATTTGTAAGTAGGTACCCAAATATCTATCATAATTAAAAACCATAAATATTTTATGTTACATTTTTTTATTTCAAGTAATTTTTTTTATCTCAACAACAATTCTTTTTTCAAACTTTCTTCAGGCCAGTAGATACTTTAATATTGATTATTTCGATTTGACAGCTTGTAGTAGGAACTGCGACCGTGCAAACTCTGGCAGGATAAAAAGGTAGTATTTAACGTGCCCACCATTTGAACCCGTACAAAAAAAATTTACAGACTGTGCTACTAAATTCAATTAACATTGTATAATACAACAATGTTGTATTTTAATTTTTGACATAGCAACATATTTATTTGTAATTTTAGAAGCTTGTTATTAACAACAAAAATATTACTAAATTACAGGAATACTGTAAAATAAGGCATTGCAAATGTACACCTGCACCTATGAATGGGTCTATGGGTTTATACGTTTTTAATAAAATTATGGGTTTTTACGTCTAAGTACTAGCGATGAGTCGTTCATGAGCTAGTTTTTTTTTGATGAGCCATATTTGTACCATCCGTATTCTCGGAAAACCGTATCACGGCTCAATCGAACCGTTATTCACACTTTTAGAAAAATAGCGCTATTAAAATTATCCAACGAATGGCGTCTGACAGTCTGACTTCTGGACATGGACATATGTACCTACATCTACTAACTACCCAGCATCCTATTTTTCTCATGGTACGAGATACCAAGAGTCGTACGATCATTCATACACTGGGAGCCATATTAGGGGAGATGCAGCGAGGGAGCCGTACCTGGGGAACTACACCGTGCGAGTCGTATCGGCGAGCACAGTATTCTCATTGCTCACACGCTCTGAGCTCACGGGTCCCGTTTAATTGAGCCGTCGTTCCATTGAGCAGTCATTCAATTGAGACGTCGTTCAATTGAAACGTCATTTAATTGAACCGTCGTTCAATTGAGTGGACTCTTTGAGCCGTACGAAAATATGACGAAAATATGGTACCGTGGCACCCCATCTTAACAAAATGCGTCATGACCCATTGCTTCAATGTACACACAATTTAAAAAATGGAGTAGACGGCTACCAACTGATACCGTCTCCTTATATGCAACAATACACGGGAAAGAGATGATAAATATTATCTAAACAAAACTGAATTTCATGACAGCTCAGCAAACAAGGTAGAATTATACATTATAAACAATGTTTACATAAAATGAATAACAATAATTTATTTATTTTTTTAATAACTTAACGAGTATAACCTCGAATTGTAATATTTAATTATTGAAGACAATGTTGGAGATTCTTATACGAAAATTTGAAACGGAAAATCAGAAAAAGTTACAGTCACATCCAGTTAAATATTCAGTTACATATGACCTAAGGAAATAAGGTCCCATTAGCTCAGTTGGGTAGAGCGGTGCCCGGGCAAGGCAAGGGTCCTGGATTCGAGTCCTAGATGTGACCGTAACTTTTTACGTTTCAAACTACTGCTGTTCTGGGTTAATAGTCCAAGATAAGTTACCTGAACCAGATGAGTACTGGATATTCAGCAAATAAGATTAGTAGAAAAAAAGTGTTCTGACAGAATTCTACTCGGGAGCAAATCCTGGAAAGGGACCACTTCGGTGTCATTTTTGGGAACAAAATATCCAACGTAAATACCTAACTAAAAGTAACGGCAAAAGTTCACGGCAAAAAAAAAGCATTCTGCCAACTTTTGTATGGGGAGAAGTACCTGACAGATGACCTACAGAGGCAATGAGATATCTCATCCTTTACCTAATTGAAATATATGTCAGAATTTAGGTAAAAGTTCCTTTTTTACGAATATATCGTTCTTGCATTATGAGTACATAACTATATGGCTGCCTTTACACTTGTAAGTTTTTTCCTGTAAGTTGTAAGCGACTTACGCCAAATTTACCAATGTAAACGACACCATAAGTCCCTTAACATAATTTATACCAAGTTACAGAAGTTTTTTACGTAAGTTTTTGACAGGTCTAATCGCTCACGCGGGAATTTACGGCTCTCTCAAAGCTTATCAAAACAGATTGATAAGTTGAGACAGTAAGTTTTGACATCACTGTCGGGATGGTAAAACAGAAATCTGCAACACTGACAGTAAGATTCGGTCTTTCCGCCGTTGCTCCTCGGGACTTATATACTTGTCGCCATGAACAACTTTATGAAATAATACACTGCAATAATCTATGGAGACTAACATAACATTATTTATCATTAAGACAATGTCATGTTTAAAAAATGCCTGTGTAAATGTGTGATAATGATTCTAGTATTCGACTTCACGAACTGATTCATCAGCTACCAAACTTCACAAAAAATTAATAATTCATACAAAAATGCAATATAAGAATACATAGAAAACATTACCTGACGCCAAAAATCGAATAGTCACCATTAATTTTTCTAACTAACTAACTAACCATCACACCGTTTCCCCGCAGGGGTAGGCTGAGAGGACAGACCGCCAAACAACTCGGTCTTGGCACACACTTCTTGCCTCATTCACATTCATACATCGTCTAATACATACTCTTCTATTATTCTGACTCTTGATATGGCCTGACTCAAGTATCTGATTCACTTGATCGTGCCATGTCTTCCTCGGGCGTCCCCGACTTCTGCTACCATTCACATTTGCATCGTATATTCTTCTCTAACTCCTTTCTTCGCTCATTCGCTCTACATGCCCAAACCATCTAAGCGTCCCTTTCTTGATCTTTCTCATTACGCTTACATCAGCCTTGTACTCTTATCGCGGATCTACGCATTTCTCACACGATCGTACATGGTGTTACACACATACGCCTAAGGAATCTCATTAATTTTTCAGCTGGTGAAATAACATTCCGAAAACGAGTATCATTCTTTTTTAATTAGCGGTCCTATCATTTTCAATATGTATTAGAAGTCAGATGCTATAATTTGGATAAAATTAATGAATTTTTGTTGATCCTCAATTCTTATTTCTGCCGTTAAACGAATGAAAGCCCCATCAGTACTTCTTCTTTGAAGCCAACTCCTAATCCAACACACTCTGCGGGCCCTTACGTTTTTGTTTGACAAAATTGTGCATATTATCGCAGCGGCAATCCGTTGTGTGCGGAAATGGGTATTATATGGGGATCCATGATCTGACCATAAATAAACAAATCCCTGTTATCAAATATTACTAACTGACAGCTGTCAAAGTCGGCGGCAACGCATTGTTGTCAGGAAGCCATCTTACCAAAAATAGAATTACTGGTGTAGCGGTCTCTGTGAGAAGTTCGTATATTAAACTTCTTAACAACTTTCGTGAGCATTATTTACGATAAGTTGGATGCATATGTAAGCGCTCCTGTGAGTAACTTTTCAAAAATTTACGAAAGTCGTAAATTTTACTTACAAGTGTAAACCCAGCCTAAGACCCTGTAGAAATGAATAATATGTAGTAATAAATATTAGCTTCAGTGTTTATAAGCTAATATTTTTAGACCATGCATCGTAAAGCATACACATCTCATCTCATATTGGATTAATAAATAAACACACAAATTAAATATGTCTGCATTGTCACAAAATAGCTGGTTCAATGCTCATATTTTATTATGCATGACCTTTACTTCTAATCTCCAGCAGTGAAATGCATGTAATACACTGAATAGAAAATCCCTAGAAGTGTGATCTGTACCAATTTCAAATAATACTGATAGTATGATTTGAGATTTTCATGATGCCAAAAGTATTATTGTGATTTGTTTGTTTTGCCGGGTCGGGTTTTTTTGGGGTATTATGCCGTGTTGCACTACCTACTTCTTTAACCAACGTTTCTGACAGCATTGCAGTGTCCATCATCAGGGCAGATGTGTAAGATCGGGGCAGATGTGTAAGATCGGGGCAGATGTGTAAGATCGGGGCAGATGTGTAAGATCGGGGCAGATGTGTAAGATCGGGGCAGATGTGTAAGACCGGGGCAGATGTGTAAGACCGGGGCAGATGTGTAAGATCGGGGCAGATGTGTAAGACCGGGGCAGATGTGTAAGATCGGGGCAGATGTGTAAGATCGGGGCAGATGTTTGCAATGCAATGCAATATTTGCAATGCTGTCCGAAACGTTGGCTAAAGAAGGAGGTAGCGCAACACGACATAATACCCCAAAAACAAATCACTATAAGAATACTGATGTTGTAAATTTACATTGACTCTTCGACTCCTAGGCCCCAGACAGGTCAATAAAATTGATCACAAATCTGTTCAAGGAAGAATCAAATTCACCCGAAGGAAGATAAAATTGACCTAATTTTGGACACAGAGACACGCTCATAACACAGTTCTAACAGTTTAGTCTTCAGTTATGCAAACATTGTTGAATTTTCATAAGCGCAAACATTGATAACATACAAAGTTAATTAAAATAATTTATTACCTGTTGCTACATAGCACACAACTACGGCTACATTGTTTTCATAGTTCCATCTTCTTCGGATTCCTATTTTATACTCTCCAACACTGCAGCCAGTCTCTTCATCTGGGAATAAACGGACAAATAAATTGGAATGAAAAGGGTTGACACAATAAACAAAAAAATTCACTTTACTTTTTTACTATCGCCACACTGCTCAAAAAGACATTGTGACTATTCAAAACTATCTTAATTTTTATTTTTATGAAAATGTATTGTATTTATAGAGGTAACCCCTCCAACGTTTGAGGGTTATATATGACCGGGTGTCCGTATTTTATAAAAGTATTTTTATATTTTTTTTCTATCATGCGAAAATACGTAATTTTTTTGAGGTTAGAAAAAGAAATAATAATTCTTTCCAGTTTGCCTCAAATATTTATACATTACATCGATAAGGGGATGCCATACGTAGTAATGCAAAATCATGTGTTTTTGGTTTGAAAATTTGGTCGCCTAAAAAATGTTTCAGATGCTTTAATTAATATTTGCGAGTAGAATACATCTTGACCTTTGAAATAATCGAGTATTTTTTAGATAAGTCTTTTTATAAGCCCAGAAAAAAATGTGGCAAATTAAGTTATTTATAAAATGATCGCAAAAAAATTAAATATTTATGCCTGAACATCAACAAAATAAAATAAAAGGCACTTTTTGGCCATGTTTTTTTCTTGCATAAATCAAAACAGGCGGATGGTGTTAAGCGGGAATTTAAACCTTATCGCCATCTACGTAAGGGTTGTTATTGATAGCGGCTCAATTTAAAATTTTACACGACGTAGTGCATCGCCTTAATGAAATTCTAAAAATAGCTAAAATGAATAATTCATATTTTGAGCCGCTGTCGTAATCAGTTTAACTTTAAAAATGATTTCTTATTTTTAATTATATGAACGAGATAAAAGTGATGGTACAGTTTTCTTACAAATTCCCAGAACAAAACGAAAGTGTTTTCGAAATATTGAGTTCTCAATTTTTTTATAATTGGAACAAAAAATTGCGCTAACCTGTTGGCGTTAGTTTTTGACAACATTTTTCACGTTTCATAATAAAATTTTATTATTTAGAAATAGTAATTATGATTTTAAATGCACACACCGGAAAGATAATTTTATCTAATTTCTAAAACGGTATTTGTTTTTAGGGACATTAAAAAATAAGATGTATATAGCGCGTTTGAAATACGCAGAAAACATTTCAAACTGTACAAAAGTGCTGAAAATACTGAAGGGTTGATAACGACTGTACAAGTTTCTCGATATGTTCAAAGTTACGAGCTTTCAAAGTGAACTAAATGCAATGTAAAAAGGTAAAACGTATGCAATGGTGTCTCGTGATGTCACACCAGTCACGATTCAGTACAACTCAAAATTCGAATGGCAGTGCTGAAATACCGCCGCGTACGTACTTTTCGGCCAACCGCAAATATCAACATTTTGATGGCTTATGTCTTTGGTACTTATTTGTAATTTACCAAAAATTCTAAAGTTCTAACCTAAGCAACGCTGGGCTGGAGTGACATTGCAAAAATCGAATGTCAGTGTTGTAATAGCAAAAAAAGACGCCTTGTGTCATCAATATTCTCATAAAAATATTAAAAAATTGAATTGGAAATTACTAATCAATATTGAAATATCACAATCGTTTTCAGTTTCATAATTGCTTTTATTCATTTGAGCAAACTAGCATTTTTATTAAATATATTTTTATTGCATTTTATTCAAATTTTTTTTTTTAAAGAAAGACAAACATTCCCAGGTTACGAATAACCCAACAATGTTTGAAAATCTCCTACTACCACCACAGAAAGCCGAAAATGTTGCTTGTGTTGTAATGGAGAACTTAGCCAGCCGAGGAATCGAACACGCGACACTCGGGTGAGACCCAAGCGCTATGCCCACTCAACCACTGACCGGTATATAGAGATTATTGTCTGTCGAAGGATGTTAGGGGGTTTGCCTCCCCTGTGCTCAGAAATTCTCATGTAATCCAATATTATGCGAGTAAATCTTTAAAAACAAGATTTTCATAAGACGTATAAATGTTCAATCAAGGTACTGAAATTTTAAGAACATAATATTTGACACTTTTTGACAGATTTCGTGAAAAAACGGCGAAATTTATGATTTTCGCATTCATAAATCGACAGGTTGCCGTATAAAGGCATGTATATAGTTAAAAATATTTTTACAAGAATATGGATGATATAAGGCATCTTTTTTTACTATTACAATTTGCAAATCAAAAAAAAAAAGAGTTGCATACAACGTCGTTCCGGCCTACTAAGCATGCTCAAATTAATATTACATATTTGTAAATAACATTTCGCTGCAGAAGACAACCTCATTGGAGAATATTAGATAGAATGGAATGGGGGAGGGATTTTTTTAATGTAAATTTGAAAGGAATCATAAAAAAAATTATGGGAGCAATTACATTCGAATCTGGAGTTGTGCCTGTGAGCCCAGACATGCCATTCCAGCGGCGCGTTTCTCGGAAGGCGCGGCACCACTACATAGTCCACAATGGCGTTGTTGGTGCGCCTCTCCCACTGCCGGCGGGCCTCCTCGATCAGCCACGGGTGCGTTAGATAGCACACAGCCTGAACAAATTAAATACATCATTTATAGGCAATTACTAGTAGGTACTTTCCTGTAACTTGGGTGGTGTCTGGAAATTATTTTTATCCTTAATGGTAACACTGAATTCGTTCTATTTTTAATTTGAAAAGCTATATATTATAACAATGTGTTGTAAACGATGCTGGTTAGTTAGGTACCTACTTTGTGCAAGTTGGTACAGTACCTACCTAATTTCCTGATAGTAAAAATGAAACCATGTAACACCAAAGTGTTGCTTTTGTTTTGTGACATTTTTTGACAATCGGTAGAGTAAAAATGGTGTTTGTGTTTTGAAGGTATTGGAGCTACATATTACATCGGTGACCGGTTAACTCAAAACAGTGACAGTTCAGCACACCTTTAAAAAGTGATGAAACAAAAAGTAGGTTGCGAGTGTTAGGTTTACAGATTAGCTTTTTTCATCGCTTTTAATGACTTTATATCACTTTTTAAAGGTGTGTTGAATTGTCATTGCGTTGAGTTATCATGGAACCATTATATCAGTCAAGAAATGATTTAACATTATTGATAATAAATTACACAAATTTGGGGAAAAGAATTTGGACTAAGGTAACTTACTTACACAAACATAATTACATAGAATAATTTGTTTAAAAGGTTGGGTTAGGTTTTGCAATAATTCCAGATAATATGCAAGTACCCAAAATTTACATCAAACTCTTGTATTTTCCAGAAAAGAGCTCATGAATATTGCAAGTTCAGGGGATTAAGTATTTAAAATGCAAGGATATTTATTTACCTGTACAACATCCCTAATCTGAGTCTTAGAATCCATGGCATTGAGCAGCCTTTGGACATGGCGCAGGGCCAAGCGACACTGGACTCTACCGTCACTCTCCGAAAGGGTCATACTGCCGGGAACAAGCGGAATCTGTCCTGCCAGATTAATTATGTCTTCTACCTGTAAAGCAAACATCAATTCTGTAAATAATTAATGTATTATTGTCTATAAAAGCCTCATAAATGCATGCTAGTATGTGTAATAGTAATTTTACAATGAAAAGGTTGTTTAAAAAATTACGTATACACGGTGTCTGGAAATTCGAACTACAAGCGCGAAACTAGTGGATCTACATCATATTAAAGAGGATAATATAGGCAGATAAACCTTTTTTTTTTTTTTCAATCCGAGCATTTAAATTTTTTTTCAACTAAAGGGCTAAAAAAACCTTCGGGGGCGGGTCTACAATTCAATGCATTTTAAAATACATTAATCTACAGATAACCCCCTAGCGTCTGATTTTTTTTACAACTTCAGACTCGATTTACTCAAAAACAAAGGCTCATTTCAAAAAAAAGGTAAATGTACCACATAATCGTCTCCCGTCTCATTTCCCGCTTATACTACCATGGGTACATATGTATTGACATTCAAATTAGACTGAATGATGTTGAAAAAAAAAAAATTACTGGAGTTCCTCTTGGATATTTTGTTCATCAGCAACACCGTGTTCTAATTAGTCGGGTAAGTTTTTAAAAGTAACATGAACTTACCCTAACTGCCTGGCTATACGGTCCAATATTGGCGGGTGCCCAATGCGAAATTCCCTGCACGTGCATTGTGTGCCTCTCCCGATCGAAACCGTCAAAGTCACCTTCCCTCAATGGACACTTGTGTGCCAGGGCTTCGAGGATCACTCCGATTCCTTCGGGCAAGGGGCACTCTACGCACACGCGGGCCGGCGGGTTGGGGAAGCTCATCGCGCTGACGTACGCCCCGTTGAACAGTGCATAATCAGCCATGTTGCGCACATATAACGTTACAGCGCATATATCGGTCAGCGATAGATCTTTCGACTCCAGAAGACCTGGTAAATCAAGCATATTGTAGCCATGTTTCATAGAAATTTACATTATATTTGGAATTTCAGAATCAATGTGAGATAAAAAAATATGTCACATCTCCTAATTTAAGTGTTTTTTTTTACATCACACAGGGGGGGCATGAGGTAATTCATTTCTCTCAGGGCCCGTGTCATCTTTGAGGATGCTGTTTAGGGGTATTTTTGAGGAAAGGAAGGAGTGAAACTGGGTCTTTTTCAAATGATTTCACAGCCAAACCTCGTGTGGCAAACATCAACTTATTTAGCTGTCAGCATTGCAAGCTAAAAATAGTAGTTGCATAGAGTGAGAAAATACAGATAAAAAAAGCTGTATAAATATCATGGAGTGGGAACTCACTGTTTGAGAGCTTCTGGTAGGTCACACAAATAGATTTTCTGTTTTATTGTAAAGATAGTACATTATCTATATAAATCTTTGGGGAATACAGAAACTAATCCTAATAAATTACAATGGTACTTAATTTTAATACCAATTTACTATTCATCTTTTTAATATCTAAAACTAGACACAGGATATCATGTGTCTTCTAGTTGATCTCTCACAAAGCCATATTTTGCTGACTTTAGCCAAGAGTAACATATTAGCTAGAATGTCAGCATACGGTTCCATGCTATTTCATCAAAATGACAACTAAACACACCTTTAAAAAGTGATAGAGAGTCATTAAAAAAGTGATGAAACTAAAACTAGGTTAAATAGTTACCTATGTAACCTAGTTTTTCATGACTTTATCTTCACTTTTTGTAGGTGTGTTGAACTGTCATTTTGATGAGATACCCGATAATTTGGCAAAACACCTGCACCTTATCATTTACTTTTCTGTCAAGATAATCATAATTTTTTGATCCAACACAAATATAAGGTATTTCGCCGTAATAACTTGGTAGAAATAATTACAAAAAAATATTTGCTTTTGATAAAAATAAACAATTACATTTTGATAAAAATAAAGGTATTAGATATTTTTGATCAAAATAAGCCATTCATATTGTCGGCTTAGCTATCAAAATGAGTATCTACTCCACAGGTCAAATAATAATTAAAAATTTCATTTTGTAGCCATTTTTTGTTTTAGTGAATATAAAATTTGGATAATCACAGATAGTCTGATTTCTTGTCAAATCAGTTGCAATTTTGAAAATGGAAATTAAAATAATTTTCTGTTAAAAATATTATGTTGTAGGTAGGTACTTTATCGCTTGTCAGAATTCTTCCAAAAAACAATTGAAAATGATTTAAATCCAAAGCAAATCCGATTTCTAGAGTTCATCGAACCATAGTTACATACACACAACCGAAATTAGTATTTTTAATTGGAACTTTGTATCGTCATTCTTATTCACACAATTTTACTCAGTTTTTTTGGCTCTCCTGTAAAAAATGCCCAAATGTAAGGCAGTTTGATAGTTAAGCCAACCATATATATTTCTATGGGTAGATACTTATATAATGGTGGTAATAAAGTTTAAAATAGGGATAATAATGTATTTTATATGATCCTACGGTTCCTTTGTCTCAATTTCAAGATTAGTGCTGTTAAAAAGAGATCCTCATTGCGAATGTGAATGAGAGAAGTTGATTTGAAAGAGACTAATTAGAGAGAGTAATTAACTGGAATGTTTTATAGAGGACTAATGGTAAGATATTAGATGACAAGTTTACCTACTAGAAAGTTTGTTCATGGCGACCTCCATAGCAACATCAGATCCCGCTCCTTCCCCCACTATCCCGCCAATCCAACTCCAGCCCGAAGCGTTCGAGACTATACTTCCCGTATCTTCTATGGGCAACTTCTCACACTCGTACTTTATGGGGCTGGGAGGATTGGTAAGATATGTCCTGCTGTGTGTTCTGCTCCTGCGGCCTTGGTTTTCTTTGTCCATTTCTGTTTCCACAGATAAACTTGTCTGTCGGTGGAAATTCCCACCCGAATTGCTCAAACTTAACCGTTTACAGCAGAACGATGGACGACGCGGTGTGGCGTCCACCAAATCTTGGCTCGGCGTATTTGTGTCGGCATTGTTTTCAATCAAAACAGACGGGCAAGAAAACGTTGTTGGTAGGCTCATCAGAGAACTGACAGGATCGTCTAATAGAGGATTAAGAACAGCCGATTCTGACATTGACTGTCTTCTTTGTTTGGTTATGTGTTCGGTATTTTCGAGCTCGCTCTCGCTGAGTTCTATATCACTAAGGTCGCTGTAGGAAGATTCGTTTAGGTCGCTGATATAGTCTAAGGAAGTTTTGACCATGTAAAGAGGTATTGCATCATTGACGTCATTTGGTTTTGGTTCTAGGTGCAGTTTCAATAAGTTCATGTAGCCGGCGGGTGCAATGGGATCGTTGGAATGGACCACTATTTGGGTTTCATCTCTAAAATATACAACTAATATGAAAATACATCCAAAAATACAGTGAATTCAGAATGTAAATTTAACAAAAAGAAGGTAACTCACACAACAATGCGACTTTTAAAGAGGGGACAGTCCAAAGTAAAGGTTTCGTATTCGCCTCCCTCTCCGCAGACGTTGAGACCAAACTTGTCTCGGGCTCGAAGGAGCTGTGGCTGAAGTGCTCTCAGAGGATGTCCCAACGCATTGGGCTCCAGACCCAGAGCGGCCACCTACAACAATAAAACTAACTACTATTAATAACCCTCAAAGGTTTATAATAATAATAATAATAATAACATGGCATTTATATAGCCACACTCTAGTGTCATTTCACTTCAAGTGTGCTTTACTATAACAAACTTAAAAATGGTAATTTAGTATTAGTGGTCATGTTCTTAAAATTATTCCTACAGAGTTCCTTACCCAATACAGATCTAATATTATAAAACTAAATATACTGCTTATATTAAGTGATGACAAAACTTAGAATAACAATAACAGCAGGACAGGACAAAACAAGAACATTAAAACTAAAACATAATATAAAACAGGAGGCAGTTTGTGCTCAGAAATGAGAATCTTCTGAGCAGACATTTTAAAAAGGTACAATAACGAGGCAATCGAAACCAAACGATTACCGGAAGTTTGAGAATATGGCTTATTATAAAATATTGAAAAAAAGTTAAGATTTATGAATGGTAAGATTTTTTAAAATAATTTTGTTTTTAAAGCCCATTTAAATTCAGGCAAATGCTGGAGATTAATAAGTGCTGAGGAAAGTCTATTCCAGATGAGTGGGCCTGTTACACGAAAAGAGCGATCATAGTAAACGGCTTTTAATATGTTTTCTGCCAAAGAACTCATTTTTTCCCTACCTGAAAAATTCCCAGACAGCTTACGCATTTTGTTCCTGTTTAATATGTTTGAAAAATATTACAACTGATAAAAATTTAACTGCACCGTTATGTGATACCAGTATCTTTCAATATTTTCTAATGATCGTTACGATTTTATCACGTTATAAAATTGCTGCCAATTGGTGTTGCGGCAATAATGCTTGTGTCTATTCATGTTTTCTGACACCTTCACTGGCTCAAGTACCATGAAAGAATCCAGTACAAACTGTGCTGGATGGTGTTCAAATCCATCAATGAAATGGCCCCACCCTACATCTCTGAACTATGCTTCCCGGAAAACACTGGTCTGAGGCAGTCAACTCTTAGATCAGCAACATCATCAGCTGTAGGCAGACTGATAGAACCTAAGCGAAATCCAAATACTAAGTTAGGTGATCGCGCTTTCGGAGTATCTGGGCCGAAGGCTTGGAATAAACTCCCTCAGGAACTAAGATCCATAACAAGTCCAATAGAATTCAAGTCTAAACTAAAAACTTACCTTTTTAAGCTGTCGTACCCTTAAATTAAATATACCATTCCTAAGAGAAAGTCCAGTTATATTCAATTTTCCAATTATGTCCTAAATCCTGTATCTAAATTTCGCTAATAAACAATTAAATAATGTCAATTAAGTGTTCATCTCAAGTGACCTACCAGGTAAGTATTGTACTGTATATAATCTCCATAAATAGTTAAGTAATAACATAGATCACTGTAGAAATGTATTATAAGTTTGTACAGCGCCTTTGAGGTGATTTTGCACAAAAACGGCGCTATACAAGTCATCCAATTATTGTTATTCAAAATGTGTCCAATAAATTACTGAGTGTGCATGAAACTTTAGTTTTAATGCAAAATCATCAAGTACATTATTTAAAAAAAAAAAAAAATTAATCCCGCTCACTAGTTTTAAATGGCTGGTCCCTGGAAATTTTTTTTCAAGTACACACCGCAAACGTACCTACTAAGCATAGATAGATACAAGATAAATTTAATAAGCGGTGCTCGTAAAACAATTTGCACACAAAAACATTATTTCCCCACATGTTTCATTGGTGTAATCAATCATAATCGTAATTTGCAGATGATAATAATAGTTCAAGGTTAACAAACATCAATCAGGGAGAAACACAATTATTATTTGGCTGCATGAAAGAGTGTTAATAAAATAAACCTTGGACAGATTAATGGAAGCCTTGAACCAAACTAGAGTTAATGAGGCGGCAGCTGATCAAATATCAAACTTCAAGGTTAAGTGCCCCTGAAAATGTTGACTTTATCTCTCATTGCTAAAAATAAAATAATATCAAATGTTACCTTGATAACAATGGCGTAAACGTGACAGTCTATCATCTCTTGGAGCAGTTCAGCTTGGTCTCGTCGCCACAGGTACGCCAAGGAAATTAGGCCCAGACGACTGCATCTAAAATTTTAAATCGTATTGAATGCCTTTCAAAGAAAATAATTTTAAGTTTCGTTGCAACGTGGATGGACTTCTTTTCATTTCAGTTCAATGCCAACAAAACAACGTTCATTATTTAGATAGTGAACAATTTATACAATATTTAGATGTAACAATGTGGTTAACTTATAATATTCAATAATTATTCATGTAAATTACATCAGGATTTGACACGTTTTTATCAGTTGAAAAATAAGACGAAATAAAAACATTAAGGTATCTTGTATGTTGAAGTTCTTTATTTTATTAATATTTTGAAGGTAAATTAATATTTTAAAGCTCCCTAGATTAAAATAGAAATGACTTTGTGATCTGAAAATAACAGTGTTGACCTACAATTCCTGACAGAAAAAAATGTGAAAATTAATTAAACTCAATTACTGTGAAATCAGATCAGCAGCAGCGCATCAGCAGAACGCTGCCTATTCATTAAATAATTGTAATGATAATAGAAAATTCAAGAATATATAAAAAAAATCATTTGAAACATTCATTTCATCAATCAAATAACTCTGTTCATACATAACCTAATATGTACTATATGTAATACATACATAAATAATAATTAATATATGAATAAAAAATAGTTCAAGCGAATCTCCAGACTTTTCACATATTTGTGTATTATTTTTATCTGCATGGATTTATAATATTATGTAAAACATGCTCTGATGCAAAACACATTATCTTGAAATAATGCAAATTTATGCAAACAATTAAAATTCACCTCAAGAAAATTGCTTTTAAGAGCAGCTCACCGATATTACAAAGTGCTCATTGAGTAAACGAAGTAGCTAGTGCTGGGTCCATCGATTATTTTACACAACCCACTGGCAAAGTGATCAGGTCAAAAGGATTCGATCTTTGATCAATACGCCATGTATCTTGTAGATTTATGTATAAATTGTGTAGACCGGGCGTCTCGAGATTCACTGGATCGCACAACATTTTTTTTGAGGATCTGGTTATTTTTAAAACTGGTTTCTTTTTGAATTTTAATACAGCAAAACTTTTGAACGTTTGAACTATGAACAAAAATATTTGGGAGGAACGGGTTCCTTACAAAGCTATTTGCTAGCCACTCTCTTCCCCACAAAATCAAAAATTCAAATATATTCACACTGACAACCTTCCCGCCATCAGGAACCGGTTCCAAAAGTAACCAGAAAAAGAAGCGGTAACTGGAACCGCAATGACAGCATATTCCAAGCATCAACTATTTCTCTTTCTCTGTCAAGAGAACGAGACTCGAGACATCCAACCGACAAAATTTCTACATCTACAGCTGCTCGCCACACCCATTACGAGTGCTGAGCTGACAGCTGATCGATCACATGATTTAACCTTTTGTGAAAAAGTGTTTCGATTGGTCATTGGTGGTTCCTGATCGGATCAAAGTGATTTGATCGATCAAAGTGATTCGATCGATCAACCCAGGACTGTAAATATACACGGTGTCCGGAAACTCGTAGTACAAGCGGGGAACTGGAGAATCTACACCACATGGGGAACCCAAAAAAACATAAAGTTTTTTTTTTTGAGCATTTTCAAAAAAAAAAAAAAAAACAAAAAAAAATATTTTTCGGCTATTTTAGGGTTAAAGTTTTTTCTGGTGTTTAGGGTTGAATAACAGATGTTTTAACCCTGCAGAGCAGAAATATTTTATGATTACACCGGGTTAAATGAAGGGTGATTTCAAAATAATGCTTCAAATCCGAGTTTCTTCATTTGTTTTACTTTCAAATAGTTTTAATTAGTTGGGTACTTTGATCTTCAGTAATAATTTATAAGAATTTGATTAAAAAAAAAAAAAAAAAAATCAACTTCAAACTCGATTTACTCGATAACGAAAGCTCAAATAAAAAAAAATTATACTACAAAATCGACTCCAAATGTGATGTAGATTCACCAGTTTCCCGCTTGTACTACGAGTTTCCGGACACCCTGTATAGTATTATGTTATGATAACATTAACTGTAAATATATAGCAGTATATTATGATAACATAACTGTAATTATTATTAATATTGAGAGAAAAATCTTACATATTTTCCACTCTAACTCTTTGGTAATCTGAAAGTATGGCGCCAACTGCAACACCTTCAATATGAATTTCTTCCTAAAATAGAAATAATATTTTCTTATTACGCAATGATAAAATCAGGTGCTAGGGACTCTTACACGCAAAATAGGAAGAGATAGGCCTCTGTAATATATTTTATTCATAATATGTAACAATTTTTCGTGATTTTTTTAACTACTATATTAGCCCGGATGTTAGTTATTTATGATTTAAATTATAGTGTAGGAACTATATATATTGTTTATGACTTTGCCTGTACAAAACAAAAACAACAAATAACTTACATTATGATATAATTTCAAAGAAGAATTTATATAGCAGCATATGAGAAAAAATGTTGTTAATAAAGAAAAAATATTCCATTCTGCAATAATTTGTTGGAAAATTTTACCAGTCAATCAACTATGCTAAGTATGTTTTGAAAGAATGTTCACTATGGCCCCAGGGCCAACAAATATTATTGTTGTTGCCATTAATGAAATGATAAGCACTACATTACAATAATTTAGGCGCCAGTGATTATTTTTAGAAGGGAATAACAGTAAACAAACCAGCGGAACTCAATTATTTGTCACATTTTTTTTATCAGTTAGTAGTAATTCAATAAGAATGCTAGTTTGATCGCTTTTAAGTGATTTAAATTCTATTTTGAGAAACCCAAACCAGAATAACACTATTGTAATTTATATTATAATCTTCTGACACAAGAAAAATAAAATTGGGGCAATGAAATAACATGGGTTTATCATCAGCTTAAATTAAGAATAGATAAAAAAACACGCTAGCTGTTAATAATGCCACAAAGATAATGTGAGGGGAAAATAAAAAACTGGTACATACATACTAATGTATTATTCCAAAAAATTTAAAAAAGTTTTCAAAATGATTTCCGGTCAAACAAGTACCGTAAAAATTAAATTGGTAAAAATAATACCAAAGGTTCAGGAATGAAGTTTAACAATGTTTATTTGATTAATATTTATTATTTTTTATTTCACAATTAAATATGGGCAGTTGCGACTCTTGTGCGGTATGCATTTATGAATTAATTAAAACTATCTGACGTGTGCCCGGTGTTGCGCGGGGACTTATAAATGTTTTAAGTTTGTGAGGCCTTGGATATACAATTCCGTAATACACACAGACATAGGAATTAATAGACGAGAAGATAATGGCGAGGGGTAAAATCAACTGTTGAAGAACGAAGGGAGAAAGGCTGACTGTGATTCGTCAATAAATCAATCTGACAGTAAATAGGCATCTCGCATTATAATATCACCATTTACTTCTTAAAAGTAAAATCTGCTTTTGAATGAATAGACATTTTTACATAGGAGCGCAAATTACTCGCCACGTTATGAACAAATTTGCGAAGTCCAAATTCCGCAAAAATTTGGTTCTATTTTCAGAGTCGAATATTTCGTTTAAGTATTTAGTTAAGACACTTTTATAAATGTTCATAATTTACTTCCCAGCAACCAACCAGCTTTGTGTTTCGCGTCCAGACGTTTCTCGATGTGACTAAAACTGATCTATATTATACGATGTGAATATGCTTAAAAATAAAGTAAAATAATGCTTATATATGGAATGTAATACGACAATTGGGTTTATTCTCTTTTTCAAATCTATTTTTACAAGTTTTCATAGTACAAGTCAACATTTTGCCATGTTATTTCGTAAAATGAACCGATGATGCCTCGACCATAGTTCGCACAAGAATGATGACGTCACGTTTTCAAATTTCACTTGAGGCCATACGCGAGCACAGCCGGCTCCAATGGAACCGGTATGGGGAGTGGGGATAATACGCTTTTAATCACTTAGGGCAGGTCTACTAATATTCACATGTCTATGGTAATACATTATTTTGATGTATCTCATAAGTTTTAGCCAGCGTTAGCAATGTAAGCGCCCTAAAATATTTTTTACAACTTGATTACAAAACATTGACTTTTCTTAGCTTTCTATAAATAAAGTATGCTTGTGTTATATATGTACAAACCTTCCGGAAGAAATTCTCTAAATTATAGTGAAAAGCATATCAAAATCCGTTAAGTAGTTCAGAAGAACTAAGCACACAAACAGACAGAAGCAGAGAGCGTCTTTGTTTTATACTATTTAGAGAAGATGTCACAAAGTGAATTTACAATATTCATTATTAAAGTAATAATTGTTTCCGTTAGAAAATTTTTGAGAATCAGTGATGTAGATAAAATTATGTGTGTATGTAAATATCTTAAACTATTAAGAAATTTCAGACATGTATGTTATTATGAATTCCTAAACCTATGAGTAACAACTGATTTACATAACTTCAAAAGAAAAGAACTTATGAATGTCTGATAAGGATAAACTGAACAATTGCTACCTAGATTTCTTTGCTAACAACTAATGCATTAGTTTTAAATTTCGGAGGATATTATTGTAAGGAAAGTGAATGAAGGATGGAGTTTATTAGGGAGTGACCTCAAATTCAGATCTAGTAACAGTTGGGAAAGAAATGAGACGAGGCAGGTTTGCAACTAGTATCTTTCCCAATGGGAAGCGGTGCAAATAATGTACTGTATTTAGGTTTATTTAAATTCTATATATGTGGAAAAAAACCAACATAAAATAGATATTATTTGCCCACGAAGGGATTTGAACTCTGCCACTGAAAAGTTTGTAGCGAGTATTATTTCAAGCAAAATTTCAACAATGCTCATTGGTTGCTTTTTAACATGGAAATAATTGTGAAAAGAAAACAGCGCAACTTACTTTCACCCGCAGCAAGAGATGGAACAAGTCCTCAACTTCATCATTGTCAGTTTTCTCATACATTTTCCCCTTTTCCAGGGCATTTCCTTTGGTGGTACCCCGAAACAACGGCAGACCCATGGCCTCCGCAATAATGCTGATCCCCTGGTGACCAACAGTCTGGTACATGTAGCTGTCCAATTCATCTGCAAACAAAAGAATGACGAATAACATTTTTTAAATTGCTAATGAAAGAAGTCCATCTCTTAGCCCAAGACCCTGAAGAAACTCCAATCAATACATCTCGCTGTGATGGGAAGAAGGCCCAGGGAATCAAGGAGATATCAACAACACCCTAAAACCAATGTTCCCTCCAAGGTGCACGGGTGTATGGCCGCACATTTAAAAGTTGTCCGCACATATGTTTTCATATTCCGCAGATATCTCGAAGGAAGGAGCGTGACACCAGATTTTTCTTTTGCGCAAGTATACACAAGATAACTGCAATTTTATGATATGTTGTGAGAGTTAGACCATGAATTATCCCTTGTTATTTATTTAAATTTATTCGCTTTTATATGAGAAGCATAAACAGAGGTACTATCTCTTTTTACTGCAACTGTTTCATTGTTGTGTACCTGAGAAATAATTCATATCCTTCCGAGGTGATACATAATTTCAGGAAAAGATTGTCTTGTCTTTAGTTTGTTAGCCTCACTCCCGCTCCCTTATGGGCCGGTAAGGAATCTTCATAAACCGGAATAAATAAATAAAACTTATGGTTATCATATAACAGTAGCTACACAAATAATGGTTGTTGACTGGTACCAAAGTATAACCAATTATCAACCTTCCAGACTTCAATATGAAGGAAGATTATCGTGTAAGAAAATAGTTTTTTTTCACCTACATAATATTTCAAAAATATAATGTGCATGTATTATACGTGTTAACCTTCCGGAAGAAATTCTTTAAATGATAGTGAAAACCCTGTCAAAATCCATTGCATAGTTTAGAAAAACTAAGCGCACAAATAGACAGACGAGGATAGCGATTTTGTTTTATACTATTTAGAGATTACCATGATACATTCTTGATGCACACTAGCCTCTTTCTTCCTTTAATTTCTTGCACAGATAAGTTGATGGGCCGCAAATAAAATGAAAAAATTAGAGGGAACATTGCCTATGACATTATGGGTGAACGAAATAAGAGATAGAACAATGCTGTAAATTCCATTGGGTAAAATGTTCAGGAAACGCCAAAACGTGTTTATGATCGCCATTCAATAACTAATCTACTTTTCACCCGTTTATAAACTGTTTTCTTAACTAATATTTTGTCTTGTATTTTTATAAACTCATTTAAATTTTATAATGTTAAAATAGACCAGAATTCAAGCGTAAAGACAAACATTTTTGGAAATTAGTAAATACAAGAGAAAAATGACCACACTAAAAACTGTAAAACACTTTTCCCAAATCAAAACACTGTATATCCTGCACATGAGTTTAAGTTTGGGAAAAGTATTTTACAGTGTTTTTACTTGATAAAATTGTCCAGCGTTGGATATACGGCATTCGGTTACAAACAATTTTTGGCATACAGTCGGAAAGGAGGCCCTAATTCATTTTTAATAGGTGGATAGGTACCGTATGTAATGCAATAAAACTCATTTTGGTAAAAATGGATTATACCGTGTTTTACCTCGGGAAAGCCGAATGGGCCTATGAACTGGTGCTTACGAGAGGTATACTAATAATAGTTATAACTCAAGACCTGATCTTCTAAGCTGTTAGAACGCCATGAATATAATAAAATAATTACTAGGCGATGACCTCTAAAGATTATTTTTATAAGCAATAATTGTTCGCCTGAAACACTCATCCACATTGAAAAAATCTCCTGATAAAAAATACATGACGCCAACGGGACTCGAACCCGTGTCCATTCGATTTCCGGTCGAAAGCTCTGACCACTGAGCTATGGGGGCTTATTTCTTACCCGAGAAAATATTCAATATATGCTAGTGTTTCATTCAACACGGGTTCGAGTCCCGTTGGCGTCATGTATTTTTTATCAGGAGATTTTTTCAATGTGGATGAGTGTTTCAGGCGAACAATTATTGCTTATAAAAATAATTGTTATCCTTTGTGCTATGCATAAATAAAATCTTGTCTTTAAAAACATTAATTTATCAAAAAAATAATAACCTCTAAAGATAATTACAGGCACCCAAGATCAGAATGAAAATAAAAATAATTGCTTGAATCATTTGCCTTAAATTTATTTATCTTGATAAAATATACACTGGGAAATTACTGTGATGGTTGGTACCTGATTTTTTGTTTCAATAGCAGTAATTTTTATATTAGTGGCTAAATCAGAACATTATAAAAATATTAATTTGAACCTTTGAATAGTTAAATTTTGAAAATGTGTTTAACCCTTCCATTCCCGTGCTAGAAAATGCCTCGAGCTTCGGTGCTGTGTACTCATTAAATGGGGTACACATTTAGATTTTTTTGAATTTTTCAAGTTGGATAAAAATGAGAAGTTTATATTTAACACTAAAGTGAAATATTATGTATTAAGACAAAAATGAGGAAAAAAACATCGGCCACGCACGATACATCCATTGCTGTCAGTAGATCGTCGGCAACTACTGACAACAGCGCGTCATGGCACGGTAAGCGAAATCCCGTACCTGTCTCGCTCACTAAAGCACCACTCAGCAAGCTATCAACGCTTTAAGGTTTACATAATTTTTCCTGATTTTCTGAAAAAACATTTTTTTCATTGCATTCAATAAATACTTACGAATACATTTTTATTATTTCATCCAATACATAAAGAACTTCTAAAATATGAACTCTGTATTTAGTATAGCCAGGTATTTCCTCTTCCACTACCTTCAGTCCCACAATATAATATTTGTATAGCGCAGATTTGTGCTATTTCGCTTCATTAAAATAATGATTTAGTATTTATTAAGCCAATCATTTCATCATTTAATGAGCCAATCATTTCAAATTACGTTGTATTGGCGCTTTCAGTTGAACAGTACAAGCCACTTTTAAATACTCGGTTAAAGTCAATACTGCGAATGAACAATCTACAGTATGTAAGCAAGCATGAGCATGTGTATCCCTGGATAGTTTTTTGTCCCTCTTGAACATTTTTGCAAATGGTTCTTCTGTGGTATTGGACTTACATTAAGGATATACAAAGCAATAACCCCAATTTGGAATGCCAGTCTCATTGGCTCCAGATAATTGGGACTCTTGTGTGGTGCTCAATTTAAAAAGTATATTTACAGAGATATTTAAATAATTGAGCCCCTATGTTGAAAAACAGCATTTTCGAAATAATGCTGTTTTTGTGCTGATCCATTTAAATTACGCACCACATATCCAACAGTTCACAGCAAAAATCGTTTTAAGATCTCAACCATAGATGACAGTAAAAGTTCTATGGTGATGGCCCGGTATCACGCTCTCAAGACAAGTCGACAATTACTGAATTGGAACAGACGGATTGGGCAACCGGCACTTGACATATTTGTCATTATTATGGTGATGAAGTTTTATTTCTGCATTTTGTTATTTGTTAATAAGTTGTAACATGTCTGGAATATTTGATTTTCAAATTTAATGGAAAATTTTGTTACTAAAACGAAAAAATATTTATTTACGCAAAAATGGCATTATTTTTTTTTTCTTATTATACTTTCATACCTTCTGTAGCCTCTTGTCGTATATTGTACTCAAAACTCAAAGATTAAATATAAAATTTTTTGACTTTCAATGTGTATATCTATCATGCTAAGCACAAAGAGTACGAGTCAAATACACCAAACTTTTCACGAGAATGTTTTAAAATTTATGAATAATTTTTATAATGTGATTAATTTTATGGGGTGATTAATACATAAATGCTTATTTTTAATTGAAATATAATTTTGATTTCTTTATGTTGATACCACATAAAGATATTGTACCAGAGATTGAAAAATAGAAATAATCAAATTTTATTTTTTTACTTTTGCTCTTTATACCTTGCTTGATATATATTATAATCAAATGAAATGTTTAACTGCCAATATCTCAGAACTTACTTTTTCATATAACGCTTTTTTCTGAATAAAGGCTCATTTACAGACATCTCAAATCAGTTGACAGCACCGGCAAGGAAATGTTAAAGGTTAGGAAAATTCCTAAAATATGATTTTGAAGTTGGTAAATTTTCGCAGTAAGCCAAAAATTCGTAGTCCTATGTTTGAAAAGTACGAATTTTCAGAGCTATTTCAGTGAAACTGTGATTTAAAAAAAAAGTGCATTACATTGTTTAAAAACACAAGGAGTTACAGTAAATTAAATTCCATATTCAGATGAAAACCTAACATGACATGTGATCTGAAATCTGGGAACAAGTGTAAAATAAAGTAGTAGAAAAGCTAATTAGTTGGTTGAGGAGAATGAGAAGGAACAAGGTGTAACAAAATACCTTTTCCACTTGGTTGAATGTTGGCCAAAGCAACAATAGTATGGCCAGCTGCCACGCACTGCATCATATTATAACAACTGTCCTTTCCACCACTCACTAAACCGACGACCCTCATTTTAATAAATGATTCTCTATATCAAAGTTAAAACCGAATAAACTAGTGCACACACATTGCGAACACCCGGCGTCTTAAAAAATCTAATTATAGCAACGGCGGTAATCAGAAAATAAGGCTTATTCCCAAATTGTCATATTGATGCACACACGCGTTTTCGAGGTCCGGAGACGAGAAAAGCAATCGTAAAATAAATAGATACCGGTCTGTCTACGAGAAAAATATAATCACTGTAGTGTACATGTTAAGTAGATCATAAAATATTAGTTTAGAGATGTTGACATTTCTGTCCCGGTCACAATTCGGTCGCTAGTGACGGGATCGCTTTTAAGTAATTTTAGTAGGAAGTAGCAACCGGTTACTTTGGAACCTAACTTCGGGCCGGTATTTCCGTATACATACTCAATAAGGTTAGGAGCCGGTATTTCAGATGCTTTTTAAGCTTGGCTTGTGAGATATTTACGTCTGTCAAGTTGCTCTCTGATAGAAGCCCTGGTAAGATAAACCTACTGATACCATTACTAAAAATGACTGATACGACGAGCTTAGCACATATCGTGAACCTAAAAAGCTCTGGACGGAGCTATTCGAAAATTTGAAGCCGCAAGGGGGGGGAAAGATGTCTGAAAAATGCCAAAACCTACTTAATTTTTTAATGACATATCCCATTCATTGTCTCATCCAATATTATAATAATACCAATAAGCCTTTATAACTGCATTAAAAACACAATAATAAAATTATAAAATATATATGTACATATATTTACTAAAAAAAAATTGTAAGAAGCAATTACTTCGTGGTGGAGCATTATATTTTTAAATGAAAAAAACACTTTTTATATAACCACGAACATATATTTTAGAACAAATCCATCGGTTTCGCTTAAAACAAGATTCATCAGGATAAAATAATATCTATTATTATATCCTGATGAAGCTTGGTTTAATCCCTATGAGAGTGGAAAAGAATTGTTAGTCTCTCAAAACCAAATTAAATATTGAAAATTACATATGAAGTAATAAAAACGATTCTACAAAATTAGCTTTTTCACTTCGGAATTTTCTTGAACGGTAATTAAATGCGTTTAAAATTTCTAAAACCTAGCTCTATATACTGCACACTGCAGTATACCTATGGACTGCAAATGTAGCCAGCCGCACAGTAGGGGTTAAGCCCATTTTGTGTGAAAGCACTATGAAAGCACGAGTATTATTTATGCATGCGATGACCTGTGACGTCGTACTCGCCGGTAAATACTAGGCTAGAACGAGGAACCTGATTGTAAATTGTAATTGTTTTGCTGGACTTTTCATGAAATTATGACAAACCAACCGTTCTCTGATTGGACCTTTTAAAATCCTTTTTATATAAAATTAACTAGTTGAAGTCCCCGGCGATGCCCGTGTTTTACTTAGAGTTTTTCGAAAGCTTATTTAGATAGTGACATTCCTCTTATTTTGAAGGTCAAGTGTGCAAACTTTCATTAGTCTTGGAATAAAACGGTAGTTTTGTATAAAATTCTTGTATACAAATCCACCCGCCTAATCCATCCGCCTGCCCACTACAGGGCCCAGACACTACTTTAAATAAATATATAGAATTCATCTTTGCTCTATGACTCATCGAAGTCCACACTGATTGGAAGTTGGCATTTTACGTAAATTTGGGCGAGACGAAAGTATTTATGCAATTATTTAAATGTCAAATAAGACACGTGTCATCTAAAACATGGCTAGTTCCAAGCTTAGCATGGCTTAACTTGCCGAATTAGCCCTCTTAAATTTGAGCGAGGAATCACGTACTTAGCGAGCGTAAAGAGCAATTGATATACCGGCCCATATTGACGATAGATAATTTTAAGCCCTAGTTATTAAAATTAATTTGGCTTATTTCGCAGTTTTACACAAAATTACAGGAAAATATATCCATGGCAGAGTCACCTAAAATTGAGAGTGAAAACTATGAGTTTGGCAGATCATAAGATTACGTCATTTTCTAACTAACAGAAACAATATTATTTAAAATAGGAACCGGTTCCAAAAGTAGCAGGTTCCTTTGCGGCTACACATCCCTTAGGAATAAAAAGTAATGTGGCAATGATTAAACAATTTCCCTGAATCTGGGGAAAATATCCACATGAAGAATATAATTATTTTTTGTTTGTTGAACTTTTTACTGGTTTGTACATGTTATAGGTACCTGATGCAAAAAAAAAATGTCACGCCCCTTCCTCTTCATACATTGAAATTATTAGAATAATTAAAAATAATATACTCACAGTTCACAGTTCCTTTCTATTAATTTACTTAACATAGCTTAAGCACTTAAAACCGTATTTCCTTCCTTTGATCCTTACAAATTTTGAAATCAATTGACCGAGAACCGAGCTGGGCTCATAGGTCGGCCAGGGCTTTTAAGGTTTATGATATGTGCTAAGCTCGTCATATCAGGCTTATCTTGCCAGGGTTCCTACCAGAGATCAAATTGACAGACTTAAATATCTCACAAGCCGAGCTTCTTTAAGATGGCTACTTACCCTGTCTATAAAAAACTCTTTGCTGCTGAAATATATATTTAGATTTTTTATTTATGGCAGCTCACATAAATGGGATAGGGGATTTTATGTGAAATTATTAAAAAGGGAATTAAAATATTATTGTTTTTTACTGAATAGATTTTATTATAACGTTACACTTTCCACATACTAAAAAATATGAGTGTTAGTAAAAAAATAAATCATCTATGAAAATAGGGAAATTACTTCAAATCAACTACCTCTTTTGTGTGAGATTTAAAAATATATATTTTTTTATTTTTTTTATTATTTTAATATAGATCATAGTTACATTAATACATACATATTTTGCAAAATATAATATTTAGTTTCATAATTGGTCATGTATACCTTATCAGAAAAGAGGAGCTCTTGTGCCTGATAAGGGAAATATAAAAAAAATAATAATAATTATAACTATACTTATTTTGTATGTATGTAATAATATAATGTGCATGCTGCTAAAACTCAGAAACAAGTCCCGGTACGATCAAGGGAGTTATATGATGTGGTAGCCCTCTATCTCCCATCTATGAGGAAGGTTCACGTTTTACCTGAGGACATGCTTTTGAAGATATAAGAGCTGGAAGTTTCACCCTCTAGAAATTTCTAAAACAGTCCAGAACATTCTACAGTATTCGAGAGCATTCCACAACATCCTGGAACATTCTGGAATTTCGGGAATAGTCTGGAACGTTCGGGAACATCTTAATACAGGGTTTTCCAATAAGAGCTGTTATTTTGAATAGCCCGCTATTTCGGTAGATGTTTCTTTTGAAGCTGTCATTTTTTGACATTTGAAAAGTAGAAACTACGCCATTAATAAAAATGGAACGATAGACGCTTTAACAACGCATTGAAATTATTAAAATTCACTTGAGTAAATCAAATGCAAATCATCTTGAGTGATGAGGCCCATTTCTACCTCGGTCGCTTCGTCAACAAGCAAAATTGTCACACCTCAAACACCTCTTATTGGAAAACCCTGTATTTAGATTTTTTTTATTTATGGCAGCTCACATAAATGTGATAAGGGATTTTATGTGAAATTCTTACAAAAGTGAATTAAAATACAAAATATTATTGTTTTTTACTGAATAGATTTTTTTATAACGTTACACCTTCCACATACTAAAAATATGAGTGTTAGTAAAAAAAAAAATCATCTATAAAAATTGGGAAATTACTTCAAATAAACTACCTCTTTTGTGTGAGATTTAAAAAAAATTATAAGCATACTTATTCTGTATATATGTAATCATATAATGTGCATGCTGCTAAAACTCAGAAACGAGTCCCGGTACGATCAATGGAGATATATGATGTGGTAGCCCTCTATCTCCCATCCATGAGGAAGGTTACCGTTTTTACCTGAAGGACGTGCTTTTGAAGATATAAGGGCTGGAAGTTTCACCCTCTAGAAATTTCTAAAACACTTCAGAACATTCGAGAGCATTCCACAACATTCCAGAACATCCTGGAACATTCTGGAACATCTTAATGTATACAAATTTGGCCTGATTATGTTTGTGCTCGAAAAACTGGAAAAGTTGTCGACCGACATCGGTGACAATTATAAAAATTGTTTTTATTAGTGCCAGGAGTGTTTAGAGATGCTTACATAGTAGAAGAAGTTGGGGATGCCCGTGGAATACTTAATACAGTATCTCTGCACCGTCATGAAATACGGAGTTGAATTAAATTCGATGTAATGTAGTTTTTAACAGTAACATAGTGGTTTACAGTAGTGAATGGTGGAAGAAGTCAGAGGCGCCCGAAAAAGACATTAGCAATAGCGAAGCATTGCGGGGGATCCACAAGTCTCTTTATGTAATGAAGAGTGTCTGTGGCGGGCAGTTGGACACCGGGCGGGCGGGTTGGATTTGATTTTTTTTATATATATCTACAGTTTTATATCAAGACTGATAAAATTTTGTATACTTGACCTTCAAAACAAGAAGAAGGTCACTGTCTAGGTCCGAGTTAAAAAAAACTAAAGCCTGGGCAACGCCGGGGACTTCAGTTGTCTTTATAAAATATAATATTATGTACTAAGTTGAATTAAATGCAATATTTAGTTAATGACAGTATTTGTGAAAAATTGTATACTTTTATTTTTATGTGCTATAATATATCACAGTCGCCATCATATTCGAAATTAATATTATATACCTACATAAAATGAATGTTCATATGAAGATGATAATTATAATGTTATAGGTCTATAGCTTCAGTTTATTCTAGCAGCATGGACGTTGTTAGACTTTTCAGAAAGCAAACTATCCAAAAAGTATTTCTGATGATTAACACGAGTTAGTTTGATTAAAAGGATAACAAAAATATAGAATACTTTGTAGATTAAACTCATAATTGTCACTTATCGATTAGATGACATATTATTGCGAAATCATTAGGTCGGTGATGTTTACTTGGGGCCCAGCATATCTTCAGGTCTGACCCACTTGTCAAAGTCTTCCGAAGTGAGGTATTGCAGCTTCAGAGCTGCCTCCTTCAGGGTGGAGCCGTCCTTGTGGGCTGTCTTGGCGATTTTGGCAGACTGAAATGACAAAGGCTTAATTTAATCGTTTTTTGGGAACAATTCATACGAAAAGTATAAATAATATGGTTAAAATAAAATAAGGTCTTCTTCGTTCGGCTTCTATTGAATGACAACCATTATCGGAGCAGTCTTCACATTTCTAATCTACAAAACGCACAATATATATTATTATTTTGGTGGTATAGATTGTTTCTCCCTGATTAAAATGGTTCCCAAATATCAGATGCGGGAAGGTAGGGAACATCATTAATAGAAAATTCCTCTACATTATTGTCTGAATTTTCGGTTGTGTGATCTATATTTGTTATATATTTTAAATACTTTTTTTTTTTCTTTATTCATTACAATATATTTGGATACAGTTTTTTTACATGCTTTTCGACTACCACACTAGACACATGGTAGTCGAATTAAACATATCTATACAGGGTGTATCGGCACGTACCCGACAAACTTTAACCAGCTATTCCTTAGCACATTTGGAGTAAAAAATGTTATGGGCACTTTGCTGTCTGGTAACATTTTTTTTTAATAAAAAATTTACTATTCATATTTTCACCACATGTCACCAATGTTTTATCGTTTGTCAAAGTTTGAAAACCCGTCTGGCAATATTTTGTTTGAGTTTCATTGAATAATGTACGTACGTACCTACGTTTGCGCGCTTTTACAATCACAACGAAATGGCACGGCACCATTCGTCTCATTTTTGACTATTATTATTTAGTGTGTACGAAAGAGTGAAGACACTTTTTGACACACTTGCTAATAACAGCTGTTGAACACGAGAAACAATGCAAATGACAGTGACGGAGTATGGATTTATTTTTTGTTTTTAATGGAAAAAAAATGTTACTGGACAGCAAAGCGCCAATAACATTTTTTACTCCAAATGTGCTGAGGAATAGCTCGTTAAAGTTTGTCGGGTACTTGCCGATACAACCTGAAGCTGTTTGATACTAAAAAGATATTTTAACATGGATTTTGAGTATGTACCTGAAGAATGTTTCCAAAACCTTCTGTCTACCAAGAGTGAATGCTAGATTTTATGTTGTCAAAGCAACTATGTATAATATTTTCTGATCATGATATTGTACAACCTACTGGGTTTTTGACGAGCGATGACTTTGCGAATAATTACCTTGTCATAGCCGATGTGAGGGTTGAGAGCAGTTACCAACATCAGAGATTCGTGCATGATCTTGGCAATGTTGGCTTCATTGGCAACTATCCCATCAACGCAGTTTGTGGTGAATGCATTGCAACTGTCACCTGTAAACACACATATTTACCTATAGATTATCATATAAACAGGCCATTATATAAATATCCTGTAAATTAAATAAATGTAAATTATAAATTTTAAGATAAATAAGTATAAGCAGGTAAGTTACCGATTAACCTGATTGAGCGCAGAACATTGGCGACTATCATGGGCTTGAAGACGTTCAGCTCAAAGTGGCCATTGGACCCTCCCACCGTGCAGGCCACATGGTTTCCCATGACCTGCGCAGCCACCATGGTAATGGCTTCACACTGGGTGGGGTTCACCTTGCCAGGCATTATGGATGATCCGGGTTCATTCTCCGGCAAACTCAGCTCTCCCAGGCCGCAGCGGGGTCCAGAAGCCAGAAATCGGATGTCATTGGCAATCTTCATGACGGAGCAGGCCAGAACGTTCATGGCTCCTGACACTTCCACCATGGTGTCGTGGCACGCCAGGGCTTCAAACTTATTGGGAGCCGTGATGAAAGGGATTCCTAAAAAATAATAAAATTTGCACCTACATAAATATTATGTATAACATATTATAAATTATTGTTTTGCTTTATTGTAAATAACGTTGTTTGACTTTATGATCTAGAATTATTTGTTTTTTTGTAGATAACGTTATTTGGCTGCCGTCGATATTACCTGTCAATTGTGAAATTCTGTTGGCGCACTTCTCGGCAAAGCCAATTCTGGTATTGAGGCCGGTACCCACGGCCGTGCCGCCTATGGCAAGCTGGTAGAGGCGGGGCAGAGTGGCGTTGACGCGCTCAATGCCAAGCTCTATCTGCCGCGTGTAGCCGCTGAACTCCTGACCCAAGGTCAGGGGCACAGCATCCTGGGTGTGAGTTCTGCAAAGAGTTGTTTATCAGATCAACCACCCTCCTTTATTAAGAGTCAAGCAAGTTAAATAAGTATATTGGGGTTCAAGCCAGCGGTGGCTACTAAATAATGAATAATGAATAATTAATACAATTGAAATTAATAAAAAAATAAAATAATAAAAAAATTTTAATAAAAAAATTAATACATGATGCACAGATGGGGCCTTAAAGAGTCGGCGATGTGTGAATGTGGTGCGGTGCAGACTACCGAACATGTGGTCAACGAATGCCCGCTCCATTCATTCCCCGGCGGGATTGATGAGGTCCACATGGCGACGCCTGAGGCCCTAAAATGGCTCGCAGATCTAGATGTCCCCCTCTGACCCCCCACCATACGAAAGAAGAAGAAGAATACAATTGAACTATTTTTTACCTGCCAATCTTAATAATCTTGCTGAAATCCTTGGACTTTTTGTCAAGAGAGGCCATCAGCTTCTTCAGTGCCGGGATCAGTAGCTGATTGATCTCCATGGCCACAGCAATGTGCATAGCCGTGGGGAAGGTATCGTTGGAGCTCTGGGACTTGTTCACATGGTCGTTAGGGTGGACGGGTTTCTTGGATCCCAGTTCACCACCGAGGGCCTCGATGGCTCTGTTGGCAATCACCTGGAATTGTCAGAGGATTGCATCAACGAGTTATTTAAATTCAATTCAAACGGAGACATGCGGTAGGAACGGGAAGACAACTGAGAGAAGTGAATGGTGCTTGGGGAGGCTCATATTAAAAGCTTAATAGGTAGCAGCAGTATAGATGTATGTTCATTTCCTTTTTAACTTCAACTAAAGTTGGGACTGCCAACACTCTTTAAACTCGCAAGATTATTATAAATAATCCTGTTTGGTGGCCTTACTTCATTGGTGTTCATATTGGTCTGAGTGCCAGAACCAGTTTGCCAGATGACCAGGGGGAAGTGATCCTTGTACAGCTTTCCTGATATTACGTCATCGGCAGCGGTTGATATGGCATGGGCTGAAAATAATTTTATTATAATTTTAATGTAGGAATCTAAACAATCTGTAATTTATTACAATTTTGTTAGCCCAAACAAAGTAGCTACTCACACAGTACAGCGCTTTTCAAACTTGTCATTCAAAATCAAAAAATGAAAATTCCAGTCAAAATTTTAAAAAAAGTAAGAAAATACACAGATTTAGGAAATGAGATTAAAATAATTTGGCATTCTCAGACTATAAAAATATTACAATTTGTTATTTGGGCTATTGACATTATACCTAGCTCTCTCATTCAAAATTTAGACATAGGTGTTAGATCTGTCAAAGAATTTATATATAAAAATGCAAGAATCAGTCATTTTAAGTACATGTAAGATTACGAAAGATTTAAAAAATATTTATATTGAGAGATCAGGATTTATAGGTCCAATTAGAAGTTCTACCGAGCCGAACCCTCTGATATAAAAATATCTGGAGTCGGTGAATTATTTTCCCATTCGATCTCTGGTGATTTGACGTGTTGTTCTTGTATTATTTTGTATTTATTATACTTATATAATGCACTTGCATAATGTGTATTGACTAGATGATTATTTGCTGAAAAGTGTGTGGAAGGGTTTAGTTTTTCCTGTGGGAAAGATTTAACTCAGACATAAAGTAGGAAAGTAAAAATAAATACCATCACAGGTCAAAGGGTGAAACAAAGATGAATGTATATTCTATCAATATTATACGACCTTGTGATGTTCCAGAGGTGATGTAATCATTATAATTACCTTCCATGAATCAAGAAAGAAGGATTGCTAAATTATTTATGCATGATGTCACTTCGAATTCCCATCACGTTTTATAAGATTATGATAAATCGATCTAATGTTATTTAAAGAAAAAGAAAAATACTTGGTAAAATAATCATCTTCGAATTTTGGTCATACCTATTTTCTCGTCTAGGCCATACTCAATGTTGACTTCGGCAGCTGCTTTTTTTAGGATGCCCATAGCAACAATGACTGGATACTGAAAAAATAGATATATCATATTAATTACATACAGATACAGGTGTAAATGATTGATGATAGTAACAAATAAAAAAATATTTAGGTACTTAACAAAATAATGGTTTTTTATGGTCAATAATTATTGTAGTCATTTGTAATTTTAATATTAAGTGTCGAAAACCATTAGAATTTTTTATAGGGAGTAATGGTATGTAGTCGAAATATTTTAACCTGCGATTCCTTTGCATATTTCGCGTAAAAACGTAGTTTTTTTTTTGGCGCTCTCTCTATTCTGTTACCATGCTGCTGGAACGAAACGGAGTACGTATCACGTGACCCGTGATGGCTACACCCAACTATTCGGTTGCGATGTGTAGTGGAAAAATATGTTTTTAATTGTAAAAAAATACCACTGCACAGCAAAATGACACATACATTTTTACTCCAAATATGCTCAGAAATCACTGGTAATAATTTTTTGGGTACGTTTTGTTTACACCCTGTATGTGAGTAATTATTTCACATACATAATATACAGTCGATTACACTTAATTGGAACTGATCGGGACCAAATAAACGAAGTACCTACCTACATTACAAATTTATAGCGAATGGCGAGGGACCCCAGCCAGTGGAGAACATTTGTGGAGGAGACCAAATCCCACCCTGGGATGTAGCGCCATGGTTATGATGTCTGTTGTATAATGCTACGTATACATCCGCGAGCCGAACTGCCGAACAGAACCTCAACTTATGGAAAAGAAACGAAGCAACCGCAAATGGCGCGAAACGCCGCTTGCAGTCAGTTGATTCGTTCCTTTCCCGTAATTCGGGGTACGGTTCGCGTTTCATTTCGTAAATGTATTAAGTACTCTTACGGTAACTTATTTATAATTATTTAGAGGTAAGTAGATACTTACAGGCATTCTCTCGGAATCCCCTCCGATGGGGAAGTTCATGACGGAGCGAAGGGTCTGAGCTCCGTAATACTTGTCCGCCTCCACATCCAGCTCTCCAAAGGTATCAGACTCTTTCCTGATTCCGCTTTTTGTCTGTTAAGAATAAAAACGTTATTTTAGGGAGTAATTCGATACCTCTGAGTAAACTGTTGAGTAACTACAGGGCCGGCCTTACGCGGCCTTCAAGGCGCCAAGGCGCTGATAATACCTAGTACCTAACTATCCTAACACATCGCCCTTGAGATTATTTTTCACATAAACGGCGCTACACAAATTTCCCAAATCAACCGAATAATATTGATTACAGTGATCACCTGCCTATGCGTCCACTGGTTTGGTATATTTTTACGAGAAATGTCAGAATTTTATTCGCGCCAAGCGCCGTTTAACTCAGAGCCGGCTCTGAGTAGCTAGGTAGGTACTATTCAAGTAATTTAAATCATAGGATTACATGGCGTTAAAACAGACATTTATTTAAAGGGTAAGTTATAATCAGCGGTGTTGAAATGAATAACATTCGTTACTTCGCAAATAGAGCTAATCAACAGTTCACTCAGAAGTCTGAGGTGTTCTGATGCCATTTTGAGTTTTTGACAATCATCGGATCGTTTCAGATTTGACAAAATCGTGATCAGATCACGCACCAAGCAGTTCATACTAAATGGACCGAGAATCAAACGTGTAAAAATTCTAAATAATGCTAAGCAAATTAGATTGCCAACAAGAAAAAAAACAAGCACCCAAAAATCTCTGATGTACCAGGCCGTTCAACTCTATAACAAAATCCCGAAGGAAATTGCTGTGATAGAAAATATTAATAAGTTCAAAAATGAATTAAGAAAATATGTCTATCTCAATTATTAATGTTTCTTTTTTTTTGTGACTTTAGTGAAATATTTAAAGAAAGATTATGTTTGCCAAACAATGTACATGTTTATATGTTTATAAAACTATTAGCACACACGAAGATGTGAGCTAACTTAAGATTAATAAATAAATAAAATAAATAATCATGGATATGATCGTCAAACAAATGCGACGGAGGTTTATTTTTTAAGTGTATTGTAGAAAGAGTATATTTCATCATTCTGTTGATAGCTTAATTTAATTGTATTTATTGTCAGTGTTTATTATTCGCTACTCGAACCTATGAATAGTGACTAAATATGGTATATATAAGTTTTCTAGAATTTATGAGAATTTCTGAGAATGTATTTGTTGATTTATTAATAACCCCCCACATACACAATTCAATGATATTATCATGAATATATTATTATTGTTATACTCCTATATCAACGTTAGGTTAATAACTGGTCAAAACAACTTTTAAAATTTAAGTGTCATTATTTTCAAAATTGGAATGGATTGTTTGGAGAATTCAGATACGCGAAAAAGTACCTACCTTTAATATATGTAACAGAAAACTATTTTAATATTATGATGCACTATTTATTCTTTCGAATACTAAGTGATTTCATTATATAAATTATGTATTTTAAATATGAATTTTACCGTACAGTTCACATTTTCAATAACAAAATATAGGTAGGTACCTACTCCAGCGAAAATCAATTCACGTCGTCGCTACTATCGTAAAAATATCCCTTTTGATACGTAGGAACCTATAACAAAAATGAACGTTTTCATAAAATATAGTTACGTCACGAGTTAGAAACTAGAAACATCTCGTATTTGAAAAAAACATAAATTTCCGTGATCTATGTAGAAAAATATACTCTCATGTTTTATTACAATGATTCAATAGAATTGTATAGGTCACGCCATCGATGTATCAACTCTAGATATGGCGTATTTTACAAATTCGGTGGAATAATGCGATGCTTCTTTCGATCTTTTCAATGCGAAATAATGCACTTTATTTTAATAAATGTTTTCGTAAACCAATTTTTGAACCCAATAATGTTGGTTTCGGTTTCTTTTTTAACATCCAAACGCCCTGTCTAGACTTTGTTGGTCGATAGATCACGCAATGAAAGTTGAGGCAACACATACTTAGATTGTTTACTTCCATTTTTTTTTGTTTATGCCCACTAATTGTTATCAGCCAAAAGGGGATAACAAATGTGTAGGATAATCAAATTTAAATAAGTAGGTACTCGAAAATTTTTATCAATGAGTTCTTTTTATTATTTAAAAAATATCTTTTTAAAATTTTTTCTGTGGTTGAATAAGTTTGAAACATGTTGTGTGAAAGCAATACATATAATATGTGAGTACCTACCTACTATTTTCAACTCAACTCTGGTAGCTATTCCTATACGTAAAAAAATTTAAATTGTAGATTGGAAAATAATTTGAAAGCTTATCCAATCTTTTAAAAAAATACTAGCTAACGTGCAGACGTGTACCCGGCGTTGTTGGGGGTTATCCTTAGGACAAAGACATAAACCGCCGCGGACTTTTCTGTAGGCATAAGATATACAATTCCGTAGTACATTATTTTGTATCTCATAAGGTTTAGCCAGCTTTAACAACGTAGTGCCCGAAAATATATTTTTAAGACTTGATTGTAAACAACGACCTTTTCTGAACTTTATATAAATATAACATGCACGTATTCTATATGTAAACCTTCCAGAAGAAATTCTCTAAATGATTGTGAAAACCGTATCAAAATCCGTTCCGTACTTTAGAAGAATTACGCGCCGCAAACAAAGATAATAACAAAAAATAAAAATAATAATCTGCAGTGAAACTTGTTTGCTGGGTATGTCATCTTGCAATAACATCGAGCCATGACCACGGTCATATAAAAGGGAAACAATATAAAGAAAATACAATAAAACATAAATAGTTGTTATAAATTCATCATTTATAAATATAATAAAACAGCAAGAAACAGGAATTTCAAAAACAGAAGGCTGTGAAAATACAGTAAAGATTCGACAGAATTAAATAGTTTTATAACCCCATTCAGGAGGCTCCGAGAAAAATAATTTTCCTCAGAGCCTATGTCATCTTTTGGGATGCTGTGTGGAGGGTCATTTTTGAGGAAAGGAAGGAGAGCAAGTTCTGGAAAGGGAAAGGGTATCAGGGTTGGGTAGGAATCTAGGGATCAGTGTATCCAGGAGTTATGGACATTTGAATATATCCTTCCCACTGCGGTGCAAGGCGATGGGTCAAGAGACCACTTGGAGATACCAAACCAGCCTCTCCCGATCTGGCACGTCACGCAGATGGTGGGCAGGCGCATCCTGAACTGCTTAATCACCAAACGTAGCGCACCACTTGGGCTGACCTATGGCAGAGGTGTTGGTAATCCAATCAATGGTTCCCAGGGCGGCGGTACCCAAACCCACCTCCTAACTTGAAGAATCATTATTTTGCATTCCAAACTAAACTATACAGTCCAGTTTATTATTTATATATTCGCTTATTTAAATGAAATGTCGCTTTAATTTGGGAGAGATGAAAAAATGGGTTCCATTGTAACTCAACACAGTGACAATTCAACACACTTTTAAAAAGTTATATAAAGTTATTAGAAACGATGAATTTTTTTTAACCTAACCTAACCTAACCTGCTTAACCCAGTTAATAAAGTTTTTGTTTCATCACTTTCCATGACTTTATATAACTTTTTAAAGATGTGATTAATTATTATTGTGATGATTTATCCGGTCACCGAAAAAATGATATCACTGCTGTCAGAGTACACGTCATCAAAATGCTTAATATTTGAATAAATTGTGATAAAATTCAGGTGTCTCTAAATAGTATAAAATAAAGTCGCTATTTGCGTCTGTCTGTTTATGCGCTTAGTTCTTCTAAACTACGCAACGGATTTTGATAAGGTTTTCTACAGATCTAGTAGGTTCGTCGCATCGCCGGATGCGTGTTCTACATCAACCATACAACGTCCGCCTGCTCTTGCAAAATAGTGATTTATATACGTTGTGAATTTAAAAAAAATGTTGTTTTGGTAAAACATAATGCTATGTGTACATACTCGAGCCGAACTACCGAACTGAACCTCAACTTATGGAAAAGGAACGGAGCAACCGCAAATGGCGCGGAATGCCGTTTACACTTGATTCGTTCCTTTCCCGTAATTCGTGGCTCGGTTCGTGTTTCAGTTCGCAAATGTATACGTACAATTACATGACGTAAGCTCTGAACGAATAATTTTACAGGATCTCCTGTACGGAGAGTGGAGTTTGTTGTAAACAAATGAGAACAACATTTTAAATGGGTACGTAGCATCTACCAATCGATGGTAGGCGCTATTAACTTAATTACGAAGGGTTATTGTAATAACTTACTTGTTTTTTTGCAAAATTATATTTTTGTAAGTTCTACCGTCTTACCAGATTTTGTATTTACCAGACATTCTATCATTTTTATATGTGTCCTCTGTAGTTTCTCCGGAATAGCTACTTATATTCAGAGGTTTTTTCCTTAATATTATTAAAAAATATACATATATTATACTTTGAAGACACATGAATAAACTCTTCAGTTTTATTTTAATTTTTAGCTAAATAAGAGTTTTTCATAAAAATAGGTCTTATGAGGCTTTCCTGTACACAAATACAGTACCTACTAAAAATTAAAAAGTATGACGTTTGACACAGATTTTCACAAAAAATAATATATTTGCAAGTGACGAAACGACAAGCTAGAATAACATAAAGATACAAAATTTCCTTTTCAAGCGAACAAAATATATTTTGATATGCTGGGACCATTTTTAAGGTTCGCAATACCTTAAATTAGAAGCAAGTGCGGTGAGCTACAAGCAAAGTCACGGTAGATTTCTTAGCACACTAGGGTATAGCCAAAATGTTAGTGAATATAAAAAAATTTCAACTTGTAGGTAGATGCATCCAGCGTTTTGTCAACAAAAATACAACATACTGTTTTTGCAAAGCAAAATAATATAACGAAAACACTTATGGCAACCATCGTGCCGCGTCGAAAAGGAGAAAAATAAACACGGGATTCTACCATTCGAAATGTTAAATTGCAGACTCATAAATACTGTTGTCGGGAGAAAAATATCCATAATTATGTAGTTAGGTACATATTTGTTTTTTATTTTGTTTATTTACGCAATTAACCTAAATTTTCTATTTTATCTCTGGAAAAGGTAGGTAGGTACCTACCCTTACCTATTTGAAATGTTAAAATTAGTTAAAAATCATCTTCTCACCAATCTCTTCGTGTAAATTATTTTGAAATTTGAATTTTGGAACGAAATGAAAATAAAAGAGACTCGTACAGTAAATAAATTTATGATCACATATAATATTATAGTTGTAAATATTTGTATAACATTTTGATTACCTTGATAGAGTCGGCCATAGCGTTAAGTAATAATAATATCAAATTGTATAATATTCTTATCGAATCACTTAGCAAATAGATTTGTTTGAGATTCTTAATCGCAAAGACGACCACTCTTGTAAGCGTGTGATATTATAACTGGCGATAGGTACTCGTATATGCTATGATACGATACGCCGGCTAGTTGTTTAACCGGTGTTGAGTTCATTCGTATCGCACAACAACAGTACGAATAAAACAATTATTTAGCAGTATGTACTCATTCCTATGTTCACGGGGCAATCCAAAAGACTAATATTATTTTGTTAATATGATTTAATGATGGAATTGAGAATTGTGAAGTCTGCACGTTATCATTTAAGTATTAATTGCAAAATTATTTTGCTCCGGATGTTGCACACGTACCTACACGTGAAATTTTAGCATGACTCATAAATATACCGCATGACTACTGGCTACAGGCGGAATTTCAAAACATTCAATCAGAGATTCTCGACGGTTTCCGATTTGGACGCAAATTGCGCTGCTAGGGTGGGTTTGTGTGTGTGTACAAGTCACAAATCACAGACAAACAACTGTCAAATAAATAATAGTTTGGTGAGTAGTCGGCCACGCGTCCAAAAACTAGTCATAGCAAATACCCTATAAAATTGTATTTTTGTGGACAGTAGACCTCGCGTTCAAAAACTACTCATAGCAAATACCCTATAATATTGTAGTTTTGTGGACAGTAGACCTCGCGTTCAAAAACTAGTCATAGCAAATACCCTATAAAATTGTAGTTTTGTGGACAGTAGACCTCGCGTTCAAAAACTAGTCATAGCAAATACCCTATAATATTGTAGTTTTGTGAACAGTAGACCTCGAGTCCAAAAAAGTACTTTTCTAATTTTTTCTCACTTTACATAAAAGCCAAATTACCTCTGAAATCATGAGATGTGTAAGTAGTAAAATACCTACCTATTTAAAATAAAGACGACGATTTCACATTTGAAAAAATAAACTTTTCCGAATAACTAAAACGGCAACCATCTTGAAACCGGAACCGGAACGTAACAAAGAAATTTACAAACAGATGGAATGCCAAATGGTCGAGTTAAAAGAGGACGTCGTTACGCTCAGTCAAATACGTAAATTAAATCAAGTTACATCTTACACTTACAAAATCATTGAATGTTATAAAATGTCAACCGTATAAATTAGTTATCCCTTTAGTTCAGCAAAATAAACAAAATAAAAAATTGCATGTGTAAAAAACACCATTTAGAATAGTGAAGTTACGAGATAAAACACTCATTTGTTAGCTGCCAGTACACGTTGGGCAAACGTGTTGGGCCAATGCGCTCTATACTGGACCACTTGCTGTATATTGGCTGTTGTAATCTACTTTTACGCAATTTTTGTCATTCTTCAAGCTGCTAGTGTACATTTTGGGCCAATGCGCTGGGGCCAACTCGAATAATATATATAGGTACGCCAAGTGGTCCTTTATGCGTTAGGCAGGCGTGGCCCAAGTAACAATGTCCTAATTTTGGCCCTACGCATTGGCCCAACGTGCACTGGCAGCTTTACAAAACAAGTACATAGGTATTTTTCCCGAGCTTTGCACATTTAAAAAAAATACTCCAGATAAAAGAAAATTACGTTTTCACTTATTTAACAAGAAATAACTAAAATAAATACATTTTTTAATAAATCACAGGTAAAAATCTTTGATTATATAAATGTCATTTCAAATGACATTTAAAAATTAAATTCATTATATAAATGTCATTCAAATGACATTTATATAATCAAAGGTAAAAACATAACATAACAATAATTCACTTTCAGTGTTTTGTTGATTGAGCATAAAATTTAACAATTTTTTTAAAATGTACCTACACTTTTTTCATTTTTAATGTTGTCTGGAAGGTAATTATATACATTTCCCTCCTCGTAACCAATGGATTGCTTGCCATAATTAATGTTTATGGTGTTTAATTATGCCGTGTAAAGTGTCTGTGTACTTGGGACGATTTAATAAATTCTGTTTTATTTTATGTATGAGGCTATAATATAGATATTTTTAAATTGTATTTGGTAACAAATAAATATGCTAATTAAGGGCGTGATTTTGACTTTAATATATTAATATTTGGTTTAAATGTTAAGTGATTATCAACACACAGCCCAAGATATTTCTCCTGTATCAAAATAATAATTAGCTAAGAAAATGGCAAAAAGGTAATTTTTTAAGAGAAATATGGAATAAATTAGATGTAAATATAAGTAAATTAGTTTATAATAGTATGGTAGCATCTTGTGCAATCAAACACAGATAAAGTAATTGCAAATAATTCAAAATAGAGGCATGCGAGCAGTATTCAATTGTAGTAGGTATTCTAAGATAATTATTATGCAGAAAAAACTAGGAATGTTAAGTGTGAGACAGCGAATAATTTACAATACCCTTAATATTTATAAGATGCTTACGAAATGCACGTTTAAGAATGTAAATTTTAATTTCGCAGTACATGGCTACCCTACGAGAAACTGTGGAGATTTTAGACTTCCAAAAACAAATTTGTCGGAACCTAAAATAATCTCTATTTTAAAGGATTTAGGATTTTTAATGAGCTACCGACAGATGTTAAGAAGCTAATTGCCTTGCTGCATTTCGTGGATTATGCCTAAAACTATAAAGAATAAGTTTTAGATGCATTGTAAAGTGTCCTTAATGTCATAGAAATAAATTGTTAAAAGGTACTAGATATAAAAATGTCATTTTTTAATGTTGTTATTTTCATTTTTAAGGGTACATGAGGAGGAATGATTTTACGAGTTGAGCTTTAAATCATGTATCCTGTTTTTTTTTACATTCATGGTTAGGACATTTGATTGGAGCCAACTGTTAATTTTTATAGGTCTCTTTGTGCATTTTCTGGTAAGATGTCTAAATCTGTACCCCAGTAGAAAATTACAGTATCATCTAAATATACCTATATTTTTTTTTCAAATTATTGACGCTGCTAGCGATCCTGCTCTTGTCGAATTTGGCGTACCCCAAGGGACTACTTTATGAGCTCTTTGCTTCAGTATTTTATAAATGATCTGTGTAACAGCAATTTTATTATCACTTTATAACATTTGCAGATGATACTGTCTTAATATTTGAAGAAATAACTTGGAATGGTGTAAAGTGCAAAGCAGAAGATGGTAAAAAACATCTAAAACTTCGGTTAGCTTATAATCTGTTAACTCGGAAAAAAAACGAGAAATTAATTTGTTTTAGTACGACGGAAACGAGCCAACCCAAGAAGCTATATAACATCTATATTCATAAATGCTCTGACTCAGCTACTTGTAATTGTTATAAATTAGAATGCGTAAACAGTATAAAATATTTGAGTATTATAATTGACAAATACCTGAGATGGGACGGACACATACATCTAGTCATAAATAAACCACTCACGATCTAGTGGCCACAAAGATTAGGAAGCTTACGCACATGTTTATGCCAATTAGAAATATCCTACATAAAAAAGAACTGAATCATCTTTACCTATATATTGAAAACTCTCACGACACCCGACACTCACGGAGAACTCCAATTGTATCACTCACAACCAAAACATTCCTCGCTCAAAAACACTTTCATTCTTAGGGCCAAAACTATACAACTTCATACCTGATGCTTGTAAAAGGGAAAACATTGGCTCTCTTCGTAAATTAACCACTTGGCTACATCAATGAAAAGAAAGGAGAAGAAACAAGAAACAAAAACAAACCAAACAAAATCAAATACAAAACATGGACAAAAAAAATCAGTATGTTTTAATCTGTTTTTTGTTTTAAACATTTATTCCTTTCTTCATATTTAGTTGTACAAAATATGTAGGTCAATTTATTTAAATTTTGCCTGACCTAAAACGGGAATTTCTCCTAGTTGAACATTTTTCAAATCTTTATAATAACCTATACCAGGGCTTCCCAAACTTTTTTCAACTGTGACGCCCTTGGGAAGTTGCCATATTTTTTGCGACGCACAGTGGGCTGAAAATCGCCTTTCATAAACATAGAGACTTGAATTTTCAAGGGTATTTTTTTTGGCTAGAAATGGATTCTGCTGATCATTACTATGCTATAAAATGTCGTACGAAGCAATTGCGTGTACAAATGAAGGAGTTATAATTTTTTTAAGAAAAATTTGTATGGCGCCGACATTAAAAATGAGGCTATCTCTGGAATCGTAAGGTTGGCCGTTCTATCCTTACACACAGATAATACTACTATTTATTCGTATTTTTTTGACATACTTCATATTGTGGCGCAAGGTGCGATTTTTTTTTCAAAAATCCTAAAGTGGAAAAAAAATCTTTTTTTTTGTTGATGATTCATTTTCATGCTTAAATGCTTTACATATGAGTATGCTTTATCTAGTTTACAATATTTTATTTATATTGCAAGCCAAAAAACTGTGCACAGTGGGCTGAAAATCGCCTTTCATAGACATAGAGACTTGAATTTTCAAGTGTATTTTTTTTTGCTAGAAATGGATTCTGCTGATCATTAATATGCTATAAAATTTTGTATGAAGCAATTGCGTGTACAAATGAAGGAGTCATCATTTTTTTAAGAAAAATTTGTATGGAACTGACATTAAAAATGAGGCTATCTCTGGAATCATAAGGTTGGCCGTTCTATCCTTACACACAAATATACTACTATTTATTTGTATTTTTTTGACATACTTCGTATTGTGGCGAAACTTGTGATTTTTTTTTAAAAAATCCTCAAAGTTAAAAAAAAAGCTTTTTTATGTTGAAGATTCATTTTAATGCTTAAATGCTTTACATATGAGTATGCTTTGTCTAGTTTACAATATTTTATTTACACTGTAAGCCTAAAAGCATTTAAGCATTCAAATGAATCATCAACATTAAAAAGGGTTTTTTTCAACTTTGAGGATTTAAAAAAAAAAAATCGCACCTTGCGCCACAATATGAAGTATGTCAAAAAAATACGAATAAATAGTAGTATTATCTGTGTGTAAGGATAGAACGGCCAACCTTACGATTCCAGAGATAGCCTCTTTTTTAATGTCGGCGCCATACAAATTTTTCTTAAAAAATTATAACTCCTTCATTTGTACACGCAATTGCTTCGTACGACATTTTATAGCATAGTAATGATCAGCAGAATCCATTTCTAGCAAAAAAAAAATACCCTTGAAAATTCAAGTCTCTATGTCTATGAAAGGCGATTTTCAGCCCACTGTGCGCGGCGCCCCGGGGCGTCGCGACTCACAGTTAGGGAAGCCCTGACCTATACCAAATGAAATAAATAAAATGTTTCCAACTGTAAAATTACTAATAAGGTCAAAATATATAAGTTATATATTTTTAACAAGGTTCAACGGTTCAGCCAAGGATATAGGGTTCAACCAACTGCAAGAGGTCAATCAATGATCGTAGAAAATCATTTCAAATATCTAATAAAAGTAGACTCGTTCGTAAAAAAACGTGCGCTTATTAATAAGCCAAATTATTGTTAATTATCATACTATCCATCACGCCGTTTGATGGACTGGATTTCACAAGGGGTGGGCAGAGAGGATGGAATGCCAAACCACTCGGTCTTGGCAAACACTTATTGCTTCAAGGCTGTGGACAGACCACGCTATAAGCGCGCCATATTTGCGTGGCTTGGCCTATTTCAGCACATCCCATTGGTAGTGTATGGCGGGCGATACGCTGAAATAGGCCAAGCCATGACTCGTATTTATAGCGTAATGTGTCACCTACCTCATTCACATTCATACATCGTCTCAACTTACAGAAAGAACTCTGACGACGGGCCGACTCAAGTATTTTTCGTTTTTTATTTTTATTAGAAAGACAAAAATTTCCCAGGTTACGAATAATCTGACAATATTTGGAAATATCCTACTACCACCACACTAAACGAAAAATGTTGCTTGTGTTGTGATGGAGGACTTGAACACACTACGATGACACTACGCCTGGGTGGGACACAAACGCGATGTCAACTCAGCCACTGACCAGTCAAATTTGGTTCACTTGATCGTGCCATGTCTTCCTCGGGTGTCCCTTGGAGTCCCCGACATCTTATAAAAAAGTGACGATTTCCTTTTAAAATAATAATATTATTTTATTTTCATAATAATTCTGTCAGAATTTCCTACGTTAGAGACATCTATTAAATTGGATTTATACCAAACACTCTACACCTGCATAATTGTAAAATATACTTTTTTTCTTAAAATTAAACTGTTCAAAGCTTCATCTCTTAATCTTTTTCGATATAAGAAAAAATAAGATATTTATTAAAAATTCTCTCAATTCAGATTCCCTCTGAAAAAATCATTAAATGTGTATCATTTGTAACGAATAAGTCGTCGATGGACTAAAATATGCCTGTAGTTATATTCCAATTTTGTTTTCAGTCGGTAATGTGGACTGTTCGCAATTTCATTGGTTAGTCTTCAGGGCATGCGCATTAGATTCATTTCAATGGCGGTAAATATTATTAATTTTTCTATCGTAAATGTCTCCACAATTGATTTACCGTGCTTGGTAACTTCATATGATTTATTTGTAAAAAATAATATTTCTTAAAATATGTAAATTTCAGAAAAAAAATCACTGTAGAAACATTATTTTTAAATGTTTTCGGTTTGAAAACATTTAGGACATATTTGAATTTCAAAGCATCTGTGCGCAATCAACTTCAAAAGTACAGGCGCTAGGTGAAAGTGAGCCGATTTCCCGAATACAATTTATTGATGTGCCCCGCGGAGTCTGGATTTCTGGCGTTCGCGAAATATCCTTGTAATATCGGTTTAATGGTGCGACGACATTAAAATATACTGTCAAGGAAGTGAAAATAGACTTAAATATCTACCATGGTGTTGGCAGAAAGAAACTCCGACGGTGTTCGAAACGGGCGAAGGTCCCGAGGACCAAGCCCCAATGGTCATGGAAGTCCTGGATCCAGCTCTGACGACGAGAACGGTATGTGACATTTTATTCATAGTTTTGCCAAAGACCTTGCGATTTCCATTTATAGAATTCCAGCAGCTTTGAATTTCAAGCTTTTACATGAATAAGGGGCTCCAGACTGAGGCGCGTCCTCCATTTTGTAGGTGACTGGTGATGCTGAAGCCAAGACATATGTCGGTCACGTTGAAGCGCTTTGATTATGAACTTAGTCATTCTTTAGAAACCATTCAATAGTTTTTACCAGATTTAGCTCCTAATTTATAATTTCTTTGAATATTCCAACTTTTCTCTTGACTATGATCTCGAGGATTCCCATAATATTATAATATTCTCATTCTCCTGGTTCATGGTTTCATCATGGTTGTGGTTACTGGCTATTAAATATTGACGGTTGCAATATTTTCAAAAAAATCTAATATTTCATTTCTATTATTTTTATCTCCACATGAGCTTTATCAGTTGAAAGGGTGGGTGGATTAAAATAAAGGTCATTGTTCGTTGGTTTTCTAGCTACAAGAAATTATGACTAATTATAATTTAAAATTGAATCATGGCATATTACCTACCTAATTTTATCAAGTATTTTTTTTTCAAGGAGATCTTATTATTTTATTAAGCAACTTTCACCTAAGAAGTTGCTCTTTCAAAATGTGCTGTAGTAGAACACGAAATAGTAACAAGTTATTTTAACATAAATATAAAAATGTCCGAATTTTTATGGTATCTTATGTATTAATTTTTTTTCAAAATATTTACTATTTTGTTGTGCCTTCTTTATACATACCAACAGTCTTGTTTGTTTGATAATGTGCAATTTTTCACTATAACTAACGGGTTGATCAAAATTAGATTAGATTTATCAATTTTCTAAAACGTTACTACTAAGCTTCAACTGTTAACTATAAAACTTATAAGGTCGATGCACACAAGCGACTTGTGTTGGGTATGGCGGTGCTCAAACGTAGCAACGTGACGAGCTTGACTTTGATTTGTATGATTTTTGAAATAGAGTTTACACAAGTTTCTTGCGCATGTCCATATGTGCCTGGCCTAACCCGAACCACCTAAAACCAGTATTTAGTATTGGTTTCTGTTTATGAACTTGTTATTTTTAATTTGACCTATTTGATATTTTAATTGGTAATTATTAGTTTCCATGTAAGGAAAATATTATTAAGTTAAAATGATAATATAATAGTCCCAGCGAAAGCTCGTACGGAAGTCATCGACATTCGTCCTTTTCTTCTCATGCTTTTTATTTGAAAACGAAAAAGACTGAAAATACTAGAACGAAGACGTCACATACAATCTGGGACTAGTAAAAGCGGTCTGTTAATGTTTTGAAAACAAAAAATAATTTGCTCGCCACCACACCATTAAGGAGTCAGGTTTATAGTATTGATGCCCAATGCATGTTGTAGGCGGGCCACCCTGTTGATCTTTCAAATCTTCGCAGGCCGCATGGAGTACGGGTGTGGTACGAAAAGGGCCTCATGAGATGGGCTTGCGGACTGCGAATGCCCTCTCCATTGTATTATCCAATGCCATAATATAAAAAAATAACAATAATTGTCCGTGAAGTTGAATAACTCTTCACATGATATGAGCCCTGCTCTTAATTTTACACAATAGGGTACTTTCACTGTTTTTTTTTTGATTATTGATTGAAATTTTTACTTTATTTTAATGTTGATGAATGAATTCTCTATGACGATTTTATCAGTAGCTGGCTACATTTGCAGTCCAGTAAAATGATGACACCTTGAGTGCGCTGCAGTTGTGCAGAAAGTAGAGTTTACTTTTAAATGTTTTGAATTATTTCGTCACTATCAATGAAAATGGCAAAGTTAAAAAATTGATTTTTTAGAAGCTTCTCAATTATTTCAATTATGATTTTCAATATTATTTTTGGCTTTGAGATATTTACTAAATTTCACCCGTCTCATAGGGATTAAAATGTGCCAATTTTGATTTGCCACCAAAATGACACCTTTGTTTGTGAATACGGCATTGTTGACGGCACACCGGCCAACGTCAGTAGACGGCCGTCTTAGCGACCAGTAGCCTTTCGGAATGTGTGTGAAAAACAATCATTATTAATGAACAAAAATTACATATTTTTAGTATGATGATTAGTATCAAAAAAATAAATTTTAATTCTTGGGCCCATTTTGAACACTATGGTTTTGTGAAAGTTTGGTGAAAATACTCCATTACCAGACCAACAGTAGTAGACGTGAAGTTAATCAGAATCGTACTGTAATTTATACACTGACACAATGTTTTTTTTATATGGGTTTATTGTTTATCAAATTGCAAATCTATTAATACCATACAAAAGTGTAACTTGTTACTTTAAAATACAACACAAGCTACAAATGTCAATTGTTCAGGATATTATTTTATGTAAAGTTCTCGTAAATGTAAGGTAACAGATTTGCTGATAACCTGCTTTACACGTAGGGCTTTGTCGTTCATTTTGTAATTTCTACATGCTTTTTATTTACAGCTAATCACATTATTTTGGTGTTGGTTTTTTCAGCGAACAATTAATGTGGAACCTCGGTTTACGAGCCTAGTTCCTTCCGGAAAGTAATTTAAAATATGTGAAAGCATATTTTCCTTATAGTAATAATGGAAACTAGAATGATTATGAACTTTAAAATATTATCATAAATGATGAATGAGAAATGTGACACAGTATACAAGCCTTAGGCTAGTTTCACATTGGCAACTAGCGCGATTCACATTATTTAGAGCTGTTGAGTCGCCAATGTGAAACTAGCCTTACTCGGGTGGTGTTTTCCTCAAAATTTAGAATTTTTCCCAAATTTACAGATAAATGGCTCATAGAGCTAGACATACCTTGTTCATCAAGATGAAATTAATTTAAAAATTTTCTCGTAACTTGTAACAGCGGTAATTATAACTCGCAATACAAAGTTTCAGTAATTACTTTTATTTTGGTGCAGGTTTTCACAAAAACAAATCTAATTTATTTTAGTGTTGGTTGGCTTTCACAGTAACTAATCACATTTATTTCAGTTCACAGCAACTGATTATATTTTTTTTGGTTCACAGCAACTGATTCCGTTTATTTTGGTGTCGGTTTTCACTGCAACTAATTACATTTATTTTGGTATTGGTTTTCACAGCAACTAATCACATTTATTTTCGTGTCGGTTTTCACAGCAACTAATTACATTTATTTTGGTGTTGGTTTTCACAGCAACTAATCACATTTATTTTGGTGTTTGTTGGTTTTCACACCAATAACTGTAAAAGGGAGTAACATCATTTATGATGCTACGCTTGCTATTTTACCCTCTATTACTATTGATTTTACATTTATTAGAAGATTAGTGGCAAGACTAGGGTTGATATTTCTTTTAAAAGACTGGAGAATTTAGAACTCTTTGAGACTGCAGAATTTAGGACTCTTTGGGACTGGAGAATTTTAATAAAATGACCTTAAAAAGCTTACAATGCTTACAAATATTTACATTTTTTGCACATTTAGTTATTTACAATGTCGCGGACTGTGAGATGAAAAGTTTCTGACTTTCTTACATTAAATGAGAAAAGGCAAAAAATAACATTTTTGTGACACTTTCACCCATAAGTCTTCACCTAAAGTTTCCACGTCCACCCTTTCTATATGTGAGTAGCTATCAGCTCATTAGGTCAGGGAGTCCATCTATCCTTCCAAATAGTTCAAACAGTGTAATAGTTTCTGTAGTATGTATTTTTTAAGCAACAATATTTTTTACTGGAATTCCTTATTGGGATTTCATAACTCCGGTAACTGGGCAAATCGGGACATTGGCAATTCAACACACTTTTAAAAGTGATGAAAAAATCTAGGTTATGTTAGGTTAGATTTATGACTTTATAACAAAAAGATTTTGAATAAAAAATCGTAGTAAAAACAGGAAATTAGAAAATTTACATATAGAGAACCCAAAAAACTTTTTTTTTTCGTACTCTTCATTTTTATACATTTTTTTAAAACTTTTATATTTTTTCTGATATTGAAGAGTAAAAAAAAATTTTACCCAGGTCTACGATTCAATGCATTTTATAAAATATTAAACAGCTGATATTTACCCCCTAGCGACCGGATCTTTTTAAATTTAACCTTAATAATTACAACCTTCGACTCGATTTTCTCAAAAAAAAATTTAAACAAATTATACTACAACAACGACACCAAATGTATTGTAGATTCACCAGTTTCCCGCGAATTTCTGGACATGGTGTATTATGCCAACAAGTTATAATTGCGTTGAGTTACTATTGCACTGGTTAGATAAGTTTTGTATAAATACTATTATACATCACGTATTTAATGCTGATAAGTAGTCCCAAGTGATCTATCGAGTTATGAGCTTATCTAGTTATTTTGTGTACACAAGAGGTTTATGTCTGATATATTAAAATGAATTAATATCATGTTCTAGAGTTAATATTTTTTGCCAGAACATCATAAAGCACCTCAAAAACCAAAGAAATCTCAATAAAGTATGGAATATATTGAAATTTTTTATGCTCTGTGGTGGTACGCAGTCGCAACCATGCGCATCTTTTCCTGATTTTCCACTAAAACCTTGCTGCAGAAATGATATGTTTATATTAGGGTTAGGTCTGGTCCATAACTGATAGCAGATATAGTACTTTATATAGGCCATGTCAATTCAATGATAGCCAGCAAATCATAAATAAACCAAATGATAAATATACATAAAAAACCACTCACTAGTTCGATATCTTCGGGCTTTTTGTATAAAACAAATTGGTCCTAAAAAGCTTAGATATGCCAATATATAGACAGTACAATTCTTATTCGGAGCCTACTTATCATACTATACACCAATGAAAAACTCTGAAAGTTTATTCCATAGACTTTAAAAGTTTTTCATCAGTGGATACAGGTAGGCAATAATATGACGTCACAATATTTCGATCGGAGTTAAACCCCCCTGCAGCAAATATTGATCCAACCTGTTTTATCCATGGATATTGAAATATAATTATTTATAATCCTTTTTTTAAATATATTTTTGTAAGCACCACTTTATTTGAGTCAGCTAGTTTCGAACACATCCAAGCTTTTTTCAGGGTAATTAAACACATTCTGAAATAAATAAATGCATAATTCTGGAAGAATTTATGCAGCCAATTCTTATGATCTTTGGTGGTGTAATAAGCAGTTGATCAGGGTTCACTCTTTTTTATTTAAACAAATACATTTATTTATTTCAAAAAATTTAAATTCTACTTTCATTTTTAATTATTAAAATTTTTATTATTAAAACTGAATCTACATCACATTTGGAGTTGATTTTGTGGGAGGTATAACTTTTTTGATTTGAGCTCTCGTTTTCGAGTAGATCAAGTCCAAACTTAGAATTTTTTAAGACCTATTTGAAAAAAAATCAGTCTCTAGGGGTTAATAATATCAGCTGTTTAATATCTTTTAAAATGAGTCAAAGGGTAGACCCAGCTTCAAAAACTGTTTTTTTAAACCCATTAATGCTGAAAAAAAAATCAGTATATATGTTTATATTATGTTCAACAATATAAATTCTTTCTAGTGTATGTAGAAAATAGTGACTTTGTGATGAAACAATATAATTTTTTTTTAACCGCTTCTGTGCCAAGAGCGAGTTAACTCGCATTCTAGGCCTGCTGTGCACAGCTACACTTCTACCTACTGGCATTTAAAAGGTTAATGCAATATATCCCACCATGCGACACTTTTTGACTCAAGACCCGATGTTGTGTTTTGGTGACTTCATGGATCTTATATGTGACATCTGCATACTAATGGTTCACATATGCGACCACTGCACATAAGGTTAAACGAAATTCAATAACTTTATGTTCATCAGTAAAAAGGGCTGTGTACATAGAGTTACTCTGTTTAATTTAATACATACATTGTAACTTTCTTTTACACCACTGTTTATCAATTGTAATTGTGAAGAAGTTTTGCTTTGACCCAAGCTTTTTCAGCGCTGAACTGAAGCTGTGGTGCAAAACAAAGTTACTGCATTTTATATAATTTGAATTAATGCTAAGTTCAACCAATCTGTTAGCTGATATTTTGTGTTAAGCAATTTCTAGTGTACGACTTGTACTTCTACCAAAACATATAGTTCCTTGCCTTGCCATACTAAATTATTACAAATTACAGAAATAAATAAATTTTTATTAATTACTAGCTATACCCCACCACGCGTTTCTGTGGCTCAGTCTGTCTGTGCAGATAGAGAAACAATAGGTCGTGTTGCTTTTACGTCCAACAGATGGCGCTGTTTTTTTTTTTTTTTTTTAAAAGCATTATTTTACCTCTCACAGATAACATCTACTTAATATAGGTATATAAAAACACACATATTCGAATGCAACGTTATGTCAAAATTTAAAGGGAATCAGTGAAGAACTTTCCGAGATTTAAGATTACATTTCTATAGATTTACTGCTGACATGTATGTTTTGGTAGTGTACTTGATTGGTTGAACAATAGCGCATATTGATATAAATACTTATCTTTGTATGTAGTGCAATAAATAATGGATTTAAAGATGTTTTTATCTAAGTTTCTCTTTTGACTAACTGCAGAGATGAGTATGTCAATCTGTAACACGATCACTCAGTGCATTATCTCATCCGCATTAACACCGGGTCAGTTGGTTTGTTTGACCTCAGCTTGGTTCGTCCACTCATTGCTTTTCTCTGTTGTTCCATTCCATTGGCGCATCCACGCGTGTCCTCCACAACTGCTTACCGTACCTGTAAACCCTGACGAAGCAGTGGTCCCATTTCCAGCGGAGAAGATTCGCGTCGGCCGGGACTACCAGGCCGTATGCCCCGAGCTGGAGGCACCGGAAAACCGCAAACCCGACGCCGTCATCAACGATAAGGCGCTGCTGGTCTGGTCGCCCACCGTGGACATTGCTGACACTAAACGTTAGTATTTCACTCATTGTTAATCATTATCTAAACCAGGGGTTCCCAACCTTTTTGTACTCTGGAGCACATTCTAAAATATCGGTAGGGTGGCGGGCACCGCCTATTATTTTTAATCGACAAACTCGGGGCAGCAATCGCAATAAAAATGACAACAATGCGGTTCCAGGCGGGAAATGATATTTACACATCACTCCTTGTATACGCCGAAAACTCGAAGTGAGCCGATGATCGCCGAACCGATCGGGATGGTATGAGCACGTGACTACTGTCAGTTTGGCTGTCGGGGCCATGCTTATTGCTTTCACTGACAGACAGAGCTAGCATAGTCAAGTGCCATGTGTTTTGGCGCCTTCGGGGTTTCATCGGCTCAGTTCGTGGCGTTCGCTCATTAAGATTTTCTGCGTGTACAAGGAGAGATGTGCAAATAGAACTCTCCGTTCCAGACTAGCGTGAAGAGTGCAGTCTGGCTCGCCGCTAGACAGGTTGCGACAAGTACTGTCAGCAAAGGAACCACTCATACATACAATATCGCAAACATACGAACGTATTTAATAAACCTAGGCACTCAAAAAAAATTAAAACTCTAACAAATAAATAAAAATAATTCACATTTTCAATTAATGTTTATGAAAAAATTATTTCACTGTCGAATAGTGACAGGCACATACGAAAGCGCCATGGCGCCCGTGGGCACGGGGTTGGGAACCCCTGATCTAAACTATATTGTTTATTGTTTTTAAGCTTTAATTATTATCCTTGAAACACCTATATTAATTGACATAATCTTCCATGAAAAAATACATGAAAATTGAACCTGAAGCCTTCTGACTGCCGGTCAGGTGCTCTACCCGCCAAATTATTCACTGGTATTTTTTATTAATCTACTAAGCAATAATTGATGAATGTATTGTCTATGGGAAGATTTTTTCAATTTATTTAGCCTAATTAGTTTCATGCTAATAATTATTGCTTAAAAATAATATGTTATTCTTTGTGCTATGCATATAAAAACTTGTGTCTTAAACATTAGTTTATCATAAAAAATAATATATTGTTTATATTCCAATAATATGTATTAGTAAAAAAAACGGATTAAGGTACCTGATCATAGATACAGCTTATCGTTACCCGTATGAGAAATTTTTGCTTTGCACAATCATTTAAGTAATAATTTGTCAAAATCCCCCCTTTTAAAGACAGGTGCCTCATTTTGGATTCAGCTCTCATATTTTGTACATATTGATGTCGATAATATTATTTAATTGGCTCGTCAGAACAATGTTATTAATAATACGAAATTGATTGGATAACTCATAATAATCATTAATAGTTGATATTTCGCATCCAGTGGATGAGTACATCACGGTGGCCAAGGAGAAGTACGGCTACAACGGGGAGCAGGCCCTCGGCATGTTGTTCTGGCACAAGCACGATCTGGACCGGGCCGTGCTGGACCTTGCCAACTTCACCCCCTTCCCCGACGAGTGGACCGTCGAAGACAAGGTCCTCTTTGAACAGGCCTTTCAATTCCACGGCAAGAGCTTTCACAGAATCAGGCAAATGGTAATACACATTTAATTAATTACTTTATTGGAGTATCTCATGGATATGTAAAATATGTATAGAAAATATTAAACGTGAAGATAATTATATTAATATTTGGATGATTTGTGTAGTGCCGGTTTTTGTGAAAAGACTTCTGCAAGTGTTTATATTTACCACTGACTATATATACTACCCGGCGTTTGCATTTATCAAAATCCGTTGCATAGTTTAGAAGAACTAAGAGAGAGACGCGGATAGCAGGATAGGTAGGATTTTAGTATAATAAATTCCATTCATTTCTCCTACATTTTATGAAAGTATAAAGCAGAGTTTCCCAAACTTTTTTGCCCCGTAGACCACTTGCCAAATATTGAATTTTCCTAAAACTATTAACGTCCCATGTGATAATCATTTATTTTTTTAGTAAAAAGATTCCCTTCCCTTGCCTGCCCAACAACCGGGTGGCGGTACAGTTGCTCTGTCTTTGCATTGTGCAGTCAGGGACTTGTGAGGTATTAGACCGAATGAAAATGAAGCAGGATAAGCAACGGGAATTTCTTTCTGTAGCTAGTCCTACAGAACTGCCCCTTAAGTTCTTTGTCAGTGCTTATTCCGGTCATTTCTTCTTGTCACATGTTTTCCCACTCTTCAACTTTCCATTTCGATAGTCAAAATGTCCTCAAACTTAGTTTTGAAGTCTGTGTAAAGTACATTTAAATGTTGAACGTCATTATTACCCTGGAAGTTTTTCAAAAACAAGTTGGGGAACTAGGAAAATTTGCGGCTTCCAATGTGCAATGTTTTGCTTGGTTATATTAATTCTGACGAGAAAAGGAACGTAGACTCTATTTATATACCTCAATCAACAACTTTACGAAATGTAAAAATGCAAATATCAAATAAGTAATTTCTCAGTCTATTTATTATATTTGTGTTAGGTCTATTGTATCATTTACGGAACTCCTAAATGTTGACTTGAGGTAAATGGGGGTCCGCTCGTATGTACCCCCATTTGAATCTCGTGGACCCCCAAATTTTTTTCTCGCTGTCATAGACCCCCAGCAAGCAGATATCAACCCCTGGGGGTCCATATAGACCACTTTGGGAACCTCTGGTAAAAAGCATCCCAACAGAGATAGTACGATGGGCCTATGACCTGAGTGCTCATTAATAATAGATAGCAAGTAACACTAACCTTGCGTGTTTCCCCAGTTACCGGACAAGTCAATAGCCTCACTGGTGAAGTACTACTATTCCTGGAAGAAGACGCGCGCACGCAGCTCGGCCATGGACCGCGGGGCCGCGATGGTTCGGAGGGAGGGCTCCCCCGACCGGACCTCCGACCGGGCTTCAGACGACCGAGAATCAGACACAGAAGAAAAGGTATGTGCTGTTCCCTTGTCGCACCTTGACCACCACTCCAAAACCACTTTGCTTGCTTCAAGAACCACTTTCATGATTCTAGAACCACTTGATTTGGTTTGTAAACCACTTTCATGATTCTATAACCACTTGGTTTGGTTCGTAAACCACTTTTATGATTCCAGAACACTTTCAGTTCTAAAGTACATGGATTCTTAAACCACCTTTTTTTGGTTCTAAAACCACATTCCTTGGTTCTAAAACCACGTTTGTCTGTACTACTCTATTTGGTTTAGGGGCAATTTGAACAAAGAAATTACCTTCAAAGCTTAAGAGTCCTTATTGACCAAATTGGTATGAGATAGCAAGATGGTACCTGGCATGAAAATGCATTGTGATACATGGTTGTGCGTAAACCAACGTGATATAATGCGTGCAATAAGTTTGCATACTAATTCAGCCCAATTATTGACTTTATTTGTTATTTTAAGATTTAAAGTTAATTAAATAAATTTTTATTAATTAAATCCTCGTCTGAATAATTATTTTTAAATTGTTTCTAAGCCAAAGTTTCAAAGTTGTGAAACTATGTACTATCTATAAAATTCTCCTTTGTGTTCCTCTTTCAATATTTATTTCAAACACCATTTTTGTAACTTCATAATTTAAACATTCAAAATTGTAAATAATTCTTCACTTAGTAACAATAGCTCTTCCTCGGACATTAAATTAGTTGTGGTGATTACAACTTCCATAGAACTGACGCGTATCACAAAGCTTTGATTTTTATTTATTTGTTCAATTTGTACATTTTTTATAACGTTACAGATTTGGGGTATAATTCGTTATAATTGTACCTTTTATACAATGTATTTGCATTGCCGAAAACCTTGAATAAATGAATGCGGTAGAGTTCCCTGTCGCTCATACCACTTTGTAATAACCCCAATGTCCTGACACTCCCAAAGATTCTTACAGTTAAATTGTATGTTATTTATAGGTTGTTGGGGTGGTTGTATTGTGTGAAGCTTATTCTGTCATTGTGTATAGTGCACATTTTCAGAAAATATGTGCAATTTCAAAACATGTTACAATGTCAACATAATCTTTCGACTAGGAGGCTTGGAAGCGATATATTAGTGTGAACACTTTGTGTTTTTCTTGCATTAAGGGTAAATGGAAAACATAAATGGAAAATTTGATTAAGGTTAAACGGAACATACGCTGTATTCTACGCTGGTATTAAGATGGTACTAATTATTTTAGGAAATAACACTTTGCAAGTTATGCTTTAAAATATTAAGATGAATTGTTTGTTTGCACATGTACATACGGAAAATGAATACATATGAATAAAGAGTTTTGTCTGTATAAAATCTCAAAAATTTCAAGAAAGGCATATAAATACAATATTGGATTGACCCACTGATAGAATATTGTATTTGTAACCGTTGTTGTAACAAAACTTGTTATTCATGTTTCTTACATACATGCGCAAACAAACAATTCGTCTTTGTGTTTTTCCTAAAATAATTAAATTAGCGCCATCTTAGGATGCATAGATTATAAAGTATGTTCTGTTTAGCCTTAATAAATTATCCAATTATTTGATGGAACATGTTAAATATTTATAATATTATTAATCTTCCAGGGAGTCAAGTAGATTGGGGTGATAACTAGAGACTAAAATTAGTCACTTTTGAAAACTGCATGTGTGAGCACTAATTTTTAATATATTTTCTTAACCATGCGAAAGGAACAAAATGCTTCAAAACAGTGAATGTGCAGCAAAAGATTGTTGGTTTTGTAGCTTTTGTTCATTTTTGCTTATTTGAAATAGTTAGTTCTCGACCTGCGCTGTTTTCTCCACATTTTTATTATATCGTAATAATTTTTTAGGTCAGAATTGTAATGAAATATTTGGGCTTCAGGAAGATGCTTTGATACATAAATAGTATTAGAGCTTAACTTTGAATATTCATCAATTTTGAAAGAAACTGCTTAGTTTTGAATGCTCTCACAGAATAGTTTATAGTAGTTTTTGACATTTAATCATTATTTATGCTATAAATTAAATATATAAATTTATCAGAGTTTTATTATAATATGTATGTATTTTACATGAGCCATCCATTTTTCACTAAACTCATTTTGTACAACTTGATAAAATCCTACGCATAATTTCATCTTCTATCGACAGAAAAACTATGACTTTAAGAGAAACGGCTGCGCGATCTTTTTCTCACAAATCTTAAATTTGGGTTTGAGGCCAAAATAATTATATAATAATATTGAGGCCGAAATTGAAAAATATATTTTTTTAATCTAAAGGTATAGCAAATATCAAATACGGATATGTGCTACTTTATTTCTTTGTCTTTTAAATTATGATATAGATAGAGGCCATTAAAAATTCAATTTTGCATGATTTTAGAGGAAACTTTGGCATTTTTTTGTAATTTAATTGGAACTAATAAAAAAAATAATCTTACATTATCTACTTTCTTAATATAATGAAAAAAAATAATACATCTTAAAAAAAGCATACAACCAATTTTTGTTTCAATATTAGTATTTTAAAATTAACGTCCATCAACTGCTTTTTAAAAATCTTTTTTATTTTATATTTCAACATATTATTAGTAAGTAAAATAGCACTATTATTTAAAAAAAAATAACATATAATAATTGCCAAAATTTGCCTTGAAAATCGAGAAAAATAAATTTAATAATTTAATGGCCTATTATTTTATAATTTAAAACAAATAAAAAAGTAGTACTTACCCATACTAGATATTTGGTGTATGTTTTGATTAATTTTTCAGTATTTTGACCTCAAATCCAAGTTTTGTATGAAAAGGGCCGCGCAGCCGTTCCCCTTAAAACAGTTTGTTAACTGAATTTATTTAATACCTTACTCAATATTAATTTATAATGATATGTATATTTTTATCGTTTGTTTTTCATATTTTTATACTTGCCTCAAAACTAATTATTACGTGAGTTATATTTATCTTCTTATTTGCCAATCTCAGTTGGAAATTTTGTAATCTGTTAAATTTCTCGTAATTGATAGCACGTTTGTCCCACTGACATTATAATAATAGTGAAACTGTGTTTTTGGTCTTCTAACAACTATTTCTGAAGTTTTAAAATTTGTGCTAATACCTGCTCCAGTTATTATCCAATAAATGTATGGATGCATTCAGTACAAATATTACCTGGAATATTTATGTAGAAGTTGTTTGGTTTCGTGTTATTCCACTCTCTATACCAAAGTTTTGTTACACGTTGCGGTGACTATTTCTGCTTATAAATAATGTACCTTTGCTTTGTGTTTCAAATGTTGGTAAAGGTAGTGAAAAAAGGACTAGGTCTTGAAACCTCGAGACAAGAATTATGGTCTGCGTAAACATTACATCAAAGACTCACTGACCAGACTGTCAGTTGTTGCCCCTTGTTCATTGTGTGAAGGCTTACGTACGCAACTATAAATTAGACCGTCTACAAAGCATGTTCTTGGTGTTGTGAGTTCGCTTACCTCAAACTGTTTACGATTGTATTGGGTATTGTATTTGTCAGGGCAAAATTACAGTTTATTTATCAAACTACAGGCTAGTGCTGAGAAAATGATAATGTTTGTGCTCTCAAGCATTTAACTTAGGTTTTTGCTTTGGAAAAGAGTTTACAAAACAGGTTGTCTATAATACTAACTGCACTAAAGATGTGAGTGACAGTGTGTGCGATGTCGTTGTGGGTTAGGGCGGGGCTCCACAACTAGTCTGTTGTTTTGACATGGTTATGTGTGTGAACAGAAGTGGACGATCCACCGCGGCATTAGGAGAGGCTCGGGCTCCCCCCCGCCACCCCCGGCCACCTCCGGCCGCCCCTCCAGCCCCCACCAGGTGGGTCAGTCAACCTACCACCCTGCTCCAACCAACCAACCTACATGCATTTATTCACTCATTCTCTCTTCGTTCTTCTGCTCCCCTGTTCAATCAATCTCTGCAATGAACAGACCCACCCATTCATCTCTCCCACTCTTCGCATAGATCTATATACCTCTCTCGCTTTTGGGGCTATTATTGCGTTTTACGGAGTAGCATCTTGCACCTGCTGTGCACTTTTTTGTCTGTTGCATTCCACCGTATTTTGTGGAAAAATTATGTACAATCACCGATGACTTCAGTTTTTAGCAAATAAAAACGTGTACAATACCCTTCATCACTATTTTCTTGCTAACCAGCACGCGAGGATATTTCGTAACATTGTAAACACACGATACATTCTCAGATGAGTTGTTTCTTTCTCTGAAAGCTCTTTTGTAACCTCTCTGGTACATGTCACTTGAATGGGTAAGAGTAGGGAGGTTACATTGGTATCTACCAGCAGTTTAGGGGGTTTTAGTGATGGAAAGAAACAAAGTAATGCCTCAAAACACGGGAGAAATAATCCATATTAAATTCAGGCTTATCATCCGCCCCAGTAGTGTCACAGACGCTTAACCATCATTTGTTCACATTATTATTATTTGCTTAAACCTACAAACATAGGCTGCATACAATCTAATACACTGCAACGTCTTCTGTAGCAGCCACGACTTTTTATTTCATCAGCTTTTCCCACTCACAACTATTATTTATACACATTATGTTTTCCGCTGTAGAAATCATGTTGGGTATATTTCACGCAAACTTAGATATCTTTTTCATCTGCTACTTAGTCAAATAATATGATAATGAAATTAGAAATGATTTTCGTTGCTCAGGAATTGGAACAAGTGATTTTTTTAATGCAATATAATTCACAATGTATAACTGAATGTCCCATTTTATATTTTCAACTCCACAATAAAGGTTAGGTGGCATTGAAAACTTGTTATGAGACGCAGAATATAGTAGTCCCAGAGAGAGATTGAATGTGACGTCATCGTTCTGGTATCTACTGTCTTTTTAGTTTTCATACAAGACATGTGAGAAGGAAAAGGACGATCGTCGATGACGTACATAAAATCTCTCTTTGGGACTACTATAATATTCATGAAGTAAATATGAATAAAATTTTATCTTTTTGCACACATTTTTATGATTAATGGCCAAGTTTGCTTTTAATGACATTGATAAGTAAAATTTTCAAAAATATTACAACAACCTTATTTTTAATGAACCGTCTAGGTCAGTGGTTCCCAAAGTGGTGACAGTTTCCAAGGAATGCTAGAAAACAGATGCTTTTCGAACTGCGCAACCAACTACATAGTGTGTATCTGGTGGGACTACCTTTGTTAGGGATTAGTTATTTCACAAAGAACTTATTTTGCTTTTCTTTTGAACATTCTGTAAACTACACGGAAGTTTCTACATCTCTACAGGAAAAAGAAAAACCCAAAATATTATATATATGATATATACATCAAACTTTAGCACCTTTTTTTTATAGATGTTCTTTAATATTTCAAGATGATAAAAATGACGTAGTTTCACTTTAAATATGGAATATTGCATGTATGCTATAAACTATTTAATTGGGAATGCCATATCCCACTGGCTTTGGAAAATTGGGACTATTAATAATAATGATCACAATATTTGGATGATTTGTATAGCGCTGTTTTTGTGCAAAATCACCTCCGATATTCACAATATTTTTTTTTATTCAAATACAGTTCTCTCAGTCATCCACCCACCGTTCGATTGTCCAACAATCTGATTTGCTATTATTTTTACTAACTTGATCAAGCTCTATTATTCGCCGGTATTCGTGTCAAATTCAGTGTCCGCCACATGCGTTTTTTATTTTAATGAGTTTACGAATTGGAGTTTTCTCGCAAGCATAAACGATGTTTGATTTTTTTTGTTCACAAAATACCTTCTTTTTTTTTCCCATATTTTGTATGTTACTTATGCACTATAATCCGCTGCTTTCACTAATTGGACACTTGCCCGGTTTTTGGGGTGGCGGATTAGAGAGAGAGTTCTGCAGTAGAAATAATTAAAAAAAAACTGCGATTTTAATGGATTGTATTTATTTAGAAACAGGTACAAACAAAAAATTGCATGTTTAAAATCATGCTGGGGTTCTGTCTGTTCTGGCCGACAAAGTTTGGGAATCGCTGATCTAGGTACATAATGAGTTAAATTTATGCAAAATCATACATACTGTGGATTTAATAATTATAATTGTAATATAGATTATTGGAATCATTTATTTTGCAAGACTTATTTGTAGTGTTATAATACATGGCACTTTCCAAATTAGCATTGTCGCTATTAAATGCATTAAGTTAAAATATTTGCAGCCATCGTGGCTTTTAATACACTTTTAATAATATTTTGTCTGAATCAGAACCGATGTTGCTTTGATGTCGTTACTTTTATCATCATGTTATTACTTCGCTCTATGTGATGTGTCATAAATTTGCAGAAGAAATACTGCGATATTCTATTAGAGAACCAATCTTAACTGAGCATTACCTACATGCATAAAACATTTGTATTTTCGTTTATTATAAACGAATTGGACTGTATTTATATAGTTTATATAATGAGAAACACTTTGCACTCAAGTATTCTATGAATATGAAGTTTAGGGTTTATGTATATAGTAAGGTTAACAACATCAGAAAGCTTCTCATAACACTTGGATCGTACTACTTTGTTGGTTGTAACATTATTTAGTAATATTTTCAGCTCCACTGTTATTGCATCTAGTAATCAGTGCTCATCATGTAATTAATGGCTAATGCTGCAGTAATGGTTTGTTTCCGTGCCCAGTTCCTAGTCCCTCTCACTCTGCATGCTTCCATACTTTTAACAAAGCTTTGTTTCCTCTTGTATATTTCATAAGATACCTTGCCATCAAAAATACCAATCTCTGAAATGTGTGCAGAAAACAAATTGTAACTGAAGAATTGAATCCTTTCTCTCCCTGATCTTGGCATCCTGATTTTAATTTTAAAAACGACGCATTCGGGAGTTGAATTGTTTTGTTTGAAAATAACCCTGTTTATTGTTGATTAATATTAATGCTGGATTTTTATGACAACAACCAAATTAAAATATTGAAAATTTCATAATTATTTAAAGGTTTTTATCGTGAGAATTTCCGCCTTTCCTTTATTTGTTGATTGAAATCATAGCATTTTTTGTAATGCATTATATTAAACTTTTAGCAAAATATATATATGTATAAGAAATGTTTTTTTCATCCTAATTGTATTTTGTATTACATTCATGTGATGACCAGGATTATTATTCATTTTCTAATCATTTATGTTATCTAGTGTCCAAAATAAATATTATTTATACATTTTTGTTCTGTTTAGATTGCCAAGGATCCATATGTTGGTACAATTTCATTTGCTTTATTATGTGAAAAAATTAGCCCGATAACCTAAACTTTAAATACTTTCAAAAGCCTTATGCTGAATAGATGAATATGTAAAATTGGTTTATAAATTCCAAACATGCTACTTTCAAGTTTTAACAATTTGAATTAAAACTAAAATCACATTTATTTTCATTTGCCAAATATTCATTACGATTTGTTAATTTTTACATACAAGTATTGTTTGTTTGTTTGTCTATGGTTGAGTATTTATGGATGAAGATAAAGTGTAATGGGAGCTATAGCAATAGCAATAGCAATAAGTAAGTGTCGCATTATTGCCTACTGTAGGTGGGACAAGAGGGGGCGGGATGGTGTACGGCCTGCGGTATTCTATGCAACAAAACTACTCCCTACAACACACATAAACTGTGCACCGCCTGCTACACACACGTCAGGTGTGTACTAATACATATACATCATAATGCCTTATTATTTATTCAGCTAGAAGCATAGAGTGACTGATCTGGATGTAATGTTCCCGATCTGGAGGTAATTAACCTTTATTTATCCAGATCTGGATGCCAGTAGACTTAGTAACCAACTACCGACCCAGAATGACATTACTTTTGATATACCCTTATCTAACTAAAAGCTGCATTACAATAGTGACTTCCTAGTAAACAAAACAAAAATACCCTTTGACATAAAATGTGCTCATCGGAAAGCTATTGATCGCTAATGACTTTCAGTGTTTATCCTACGTTCCTCCCACTATATCTATATCTGGTCGAGTTGGCAAAATTTTGCTACTCAATCTGGCGATAATAATTTGCCAATTAATGACTAACCTTTGCTAATTCACCTCAAAAAACTGACCTCCAATGAGCTGTTACACTAATTATCCAACTTCCAATCAACCAGCTTCGGTGAAAATAGTCGACTACCCCTGAATGACTTAACATAATATAGTTAACCACCTTGTGACTGTGACTGACCTTGTGTTTGTATCTCCGACTGTGACCTGATTGTTACTCGCTAGTTAGAAGTGGTAGCATGTAACCAAACCTTGCGTAGACTGACCTTAGACTGAAGCTGACCTATTTACCAAAATCCTACTGATAGAGTAGCGATTATTTCTTTCCCAAGAGAAAGAGAAGTAATTAAATTCCGCAAATTTAAGTAACAAAATTTGATTGAATTCTGAAAATGATTTAAAAATATATCTGCAATAATTTTATAGAAATAGTTTTTGATTTACAACGGTGCCCACTTATACACAATGTTTTACTTTTCACAAATTTACTTTGCTTTTAACATTTTGGGCATTTACTGATTTGAGTTCGAATCTCACAGCCATTATTGACATTCTCTTACAACGCGACAGACTGTATTTATAAGGCATAAAGATTTAAGTATGAAGTATTTGCCGAATTTGGCAACTGCTGTCAAACCATGTCCTAAAGTTGTTTGAGACTTTAAAAAACTTTTTTTTAAAGCCAAGTGCATATATTTTTTAGGTTTAAAATTTTTGATGGTCTATACAGTCATAACTTGAAAACTTACCTGTATAACACTGTTGTTAAGAGTTCAGTGGAAACCTCTCCTTGTGTTAAATTGCGTTGTTTATACAATGGAGCTATCAGTGGTATGCCTAAGTCTGCGATGTGGCTGGCTAGAGGGTTTTTAATGCACACATCCTCACTGCAGATTCTCAGGTCATATTTGACAGCAGTAGTCATATCGAATAAGTACCAAGTGTGGTAGAAATTGTTTTACACGAAATTGATTTTTTATTTGGTTAACCCTTTTAGTCTCAAAGGTCTTAGCATCTTGACTGCTAAACACCTCAAAGCGCTGATCCGTCATCGCAAACTTTGTTGTATCGTAAAGTTTTATGACAGAGAAAACACCGTTAATCAAAGAAAGTCTATTTGAGGATCTTTTTGTCGTCAAAATAAATTAATTAGTGATACATTATTCTTAAACATTTAGGTTTGTGTGCTTCAAACTTCATCTCATTTGATGACCATCAAATCGGCAATCTGCGCCATTTTTAATTTCTGACATTTGAACGGTCCCCGTTAAGGCTCTCGTAAAAGAGCAACTTTATACCTCAGTTTCTTGCCAGCACCACATTGTTGGCAAGAAATTGCTGTAAAAAGTCGCTTGTTTGCAAGAATCTTTTAATGCCAATTCTAGGTGCTTTTTAACTTTTGACAAAATCGTGATCTGCTGTCAAGCATTACAGAATGATTACTATGCTTGACAGCTTATCACAATTTGATGAAAAGCTAAAATGGGCCGAGAATCAACATATTAATTTGACCGGTCGGTGGCCGAGTTGACATTACGTTTGGGTCCCACCCAGGCGTATTGTATTCAATTCCTCGGCTGGCTAAGTCGTCCATCACAACACAAGCAACATTTTCAGCTTACTGTGGTGGTAGTAGGAGATTTTCAAATATTGTCAGGTTATTCGTAACCCGGGAATGTTTGTCTTTCTTTTTTTAAAAAAAAGAAAAGGAGATTGTTCAAATATCAAGAATTTAAAATGGCTCTTATTATCGATTTCATAGGGATCAAATATACACTTGAAACACTCCAAACCTTAGGTTTTAAGCTGAAAAATAGCCGAGGCCAAAAGGGTTACGTTCTTTTCGTGTGAGGCAATTTCTTGATTTCTCATGAAAACGGCGCTATATAAATTAGCCAAATATTATTAAAAATGAATGAACCGGTTTAAAATGGCATTTTCCCGGCGGGCAGGCGGACGGGCAGCATGCGCCCCGTGTGCGGGCCCGTGTCACGGCGCGGCGGGCCCAAGCAGGCTCGCTTCAAGCACAAGCTGCCCCGCGGTATCTACATCAACTACGATGACCTTGTGGCCATGGCTACTCCGCCCCCCACGCTCAACCAGGGCGAGGTTATGCTGCGCGCCATGGACCGCGAGATTGTGTCGCTCAAGAGACAAGTAAGCCGGCGCCCAGCGTTACACAGCCGGCTCTGATCTGATCTGATGACTCTGCCACACTTGATTACCGCCTAACCAAACCTAACCTTGTTGCCCGCACATTACAAGGCCTTTGTCCGGATTTTTTGTGAATTATTTGTTGTTAAATTGTACATACCTTGTTCATATTGTCAGTGTGTATTGCTGGTCCTCTTAGGTATACTAATGTCCTTTGTTTATCACAATTATGAACCATACAAAATAGTAATAACAGTAGTTTATCTGGAAATCTGTTGCTTACATGAGCCAACTTTTAAGCCATTTTTAACGTAACTTCATTGTCTGCTCATGTTAAGTTGATTTGAATGCTCGCAAATAAGCAAAGCACAACTAAATTGATTTTTTTTTTCTTCATTTTTACAACCATGAAATATAAAGTTAAGGGTAGGGATAAGGGAAATATGTAATTAAAATGTTCATGGCTACTAACATTTGACATTGGTATACCCATTATTGGCCAATATCTTTAGCCTAATTATTAAGATAAGAACCAATGTATTGAATGTATACGTTTAACAGACGATCATCGCCGGCTGTGTATCCTTTTAGGCCAAACACTTTATGTATTCATAATAATTTTAAGTAGAGATGTGTAATTAACACATGTTTTTGTATTCTGCACACATTTTATTGAATCTAACGCTAGTTTTATCCACTCTGCTGCTTTGTTTCCTTATACTCCCTCCATACTCCCCCTGTTACCCCGTTACCCCCTTACAACCTCACCAACATAAATATGTCCGGGCTGGCGTCGACTGCATCAGACATGCGATCAACCTGTTACCGACTTTCCCGCATACTTGTAAAACACGCATGATCATTTCACAAACATTTCTGCTTGAAATTTATTTGAGTTTGACCAGAATGAAAATAGACATAAGTTGATAGTCGGAATACAGTTTTGTTTGAAACATAGGAAGGTTTTCAGTGCCTTAGATTTTGCTCTAAATCGAAAATGTACAGCCTAGTTCTCTACAAAGAGGTGGCACTGAACAAAGTAGATTTATATTTCTCATAGATTTTCTGTGTTTTGTCATATTTTGTTGTTGGAGATTAGTCATTAATTTGATATGTTCTGTCGACAGGTCCAGAATAATAAGCAACAAATCAGTGCACTCAAACGTAAGAACTCGGAAAGCATTGAGGATCTCCGGACATCAGAATTGAATTCCAAAGTGAATGCTCGGTGGACCAATGATGAGTTACTGCTGGCAGTACAAGGTGTCAGGAAATATGGTAATTAACTTAATAGCTTCATTTATATGCTTAGAAATTACGGCGCTATACAAAATAAATGCCTTGATTGAATCAAGTCATTGATCTCACCACATAATAAAACTTTCAGGCAAGGATTTCCAAGCCATCGCAGAAACAATAGGCACAAAGTCGGAGGCGCACCTGCGTACCTTCTGGGCCAGCTACCGGCGTCGCTACAATCTGGATGCTGTGCTGAAGGAACATGAGGCGGAATCAGGGGGTGCGGGGCCCTCGCAGTCCCCCTGCCTGCAGGCCGACAGCCCCGCAGTGCCCCCCACCTGTCCCTCCCTGGCCCCCGACACGGCTCATGACCACAAGAATGGTAACTATCTCTAATTCACTATAATTAACGTGACCATACGTCCTGTTTTGAATGGAACCATCACGCTTCTTGTTACTCTGCCCCGTTATCCCGAAGGAAAACTTTGGGATGTTGAAATACCGTTTTCAGAAAAGGGGCACTTACGGCATCAACTTGAGGTTAAATGATTGACTTAATTATTAGTTTTGGTGTTTGGTGCCGCATCCTAAGGCCATATCAAATTTTGAAGCGTTCTTCTTCCTATGTTGGGAGATAGTTGATGGAGGTTAAAGTGGGATGCTGAGGGCAGCCATTTGACAGCACTGGGGAACTGATGAAGAGGACAGTTTTCTACAATGTGTTTTGTTTGAATACGTCCATATTCACACAATTCAGAATCCTTTAGGCCTCATATATGCACAACGGCTATGATTGCACCGGATGCAGTTTAGTAAGGTCCACATCTTCTGAGGGAGAGAGAACCCTGGAAGTTAAATAATTGTGTCTTAATTGATGCTTATTTTTCTCGTCCAAAGTCTGCCTCTGAGTTTCCCACGACTCTTCAGGGGATTTGATAGGATAATATTATAACTAATTATGTATTTGTGTCCAGGTAACAACGGCAACAGTGAGGAGGGCTCGGAAGCAGTGAACAACTCCTCAACGACCAACGGCTCTGCTGCAGGCAGCATTGGAAGAAGCACCACTCCTATTATTGCTAAAGATGATAAAGTGAGTTTGCACATGTTTTATACAACCAATTTATACTATTTTTTTATAAACTGCCTTTTACAAAATTCTGTGATCTATTTGCGAAACTAATATAATTTTATACAATATTAGCTGCATAAATAATTAATTCTCCATAATTAACATTATTTTTTTACTAAAACCTGTTTCTTTTTCAGATGGAAGTGGACAGCGAAGGCTGTGCCCTGGGCTCCATAGCCGAACAAGGGGGGGCCCCCACCACTCCCTCCAAGCCGCAGAGCAAAACCGCCAAATGATCCCTCGCTCCGCCCTGTCACTTTTAACACCTAACCTAACTAACCCACCCCAACCCAACCTAACCCAACCCAATCAACAAACACATCTGTATACACTCCATATACACAACGACTTAGGTGGCTGATCTCCAATCTCCGGTTTCATAATCCAACATATCCATTTTCTGATTGTGTAGATTATTTTTTTCACATTGCTTCCATCACTAAAGACATAAGCCAATGTAAGTGTGATCTAAAACGATTTGAGGGAAAACTAAACCTTTAAACCTTTCAACTCGAGAGCCCTAATTGATGATCTACCCAAGGAAAAATTCTCGGTATTTGAAATTGTTTGATCATTTTCACCCGAAGAAAGATATACTTTGGGCACACAGACACGCTCACAACACATTTCTATTGACTTATCTCTTCTGTGGCCTACATAATATTATTTCACTTGAACAACAAACATACTTTTTAAAGTATTTTTTTGATTGACTTTTGGGTAATAAAACTGTGTTGTTATTACTCCTTAAACCAATATTTGGAACACCATGAGCCTCTGAAAAGTTAACTGCAAGTACAAACATGAGGCTCAAAATCCCAACGATTCTAATGGCGGTGAGAATCTTAAGTCTACTTTTCTGCAGTTCTGCAGAACAGGTTTCTTATTTGTAAAATTCTACATAATTACATCATAATCATTTTGGCAAATAATTTGTACCTCTACAGACTGCCAATATGTTAATTTTGTTACTTTGGCTTATCGCTAGCACATTCGGTCATTAAAGTTTCCATTACTGTGTCTTTATGGGTCAGCAGGTTGCATGCATCAATATATGCCATACTTACAGTTGAAAGCAGTAAAGCCACTTTTGGATTAGGAACTAGAGTTTAGCACTCCAATACTAACATAACCTATCTTCTTGTAGTTTACACCACCAGATGACAAATTTGATAATCTTCTGCTATTGTTTGTGTCAGGTATCCAACTGGTTAGACTCTTAAGATCTTATTCAGTTAAGGAGACTTTGCAATTTTTGTTGATTTTGATTTTGACATGATTTTGAATTGAATCTGTTGCATAATTAACCTTGGATACAGATTGGAAAAAACTGCCTAGGCTTATTTTGAATTGCCTTTCTGAATATATATTCTGTATTGTACCATTGATTGATAGACAATCATTAATATTTGACCGGAGAATTTATCAAAATATGTAATGTTCTAATTTTAAGAATATCTTAATCAATTGTAATCTTGGTTATTTGATAAACATGTGAAAATTATTGTCATTCATCAAACGAAATAACATACTTAATGTGAAACCAACTTGCTTCTAAAGTGGCCAATATGAGTTTTTCGATACGCATATATTTTTTTAATTCTTCTGAATTCTAAAAGAACCTTTCGATTTCGAGAAAGCATTTTTTCGTTTTTCGGACGCCATTGTTACACTAGAAAAAGAGTCATCAAGTACATCTTACATAGGTCTCGTGAAAATTGAAAAGCTGACATTTTTTGCTCTTTTAGAAGCAGGCCACAGATTTTATAATAATTTTAAACAGTTGGTCAACTAACCCGTTAGTTAGAATAGTATAAGCTAGATCAGAAAATAAATTATTTATGAAATTGTGATTAAGACTGGCCCCGTAAAAAGTACTTTAAATTTGTGTACATGTGTCAATTTTTCAGGATAATCAATAAATCTCTAAATAGTATAAAATAAAGTCGCTATCCGCGTCTATCTGTTTGTGCGCTTAGTTCTTCTAAACTACTTGAAGGATTTTGATAGGGTTTTCACTATCTTTTAGAGAATTTCTTCCGGAAGGTTTATGTATATAATACTCGAATATTATAAGTATAAAAAGTAAATAAAAGTTTTGTAATCAAGTCGTTAAAAAATTATTTTCGGGGGCTTACATTGCTAACGCTGGCTAAACCTTATGAGATATATCTAAATAATGTACCATGGAATTGTATATCTTAAAAGGTCCTACAGAAAAGTCAGCCATGGTATATGTCTATCTACTAAGGATAAAACCCCCCCAGCAATGCCGATAAAACTTCAAAGTCAGCTTCTAAAATAACAAATTTGCAGATAGATTACTTTGCACGGGGCGCGTCATTGAATCAATTAATTGTTTCATTTTATGTATTGTATTGTATTTAGTAATGTCAGATAAAACAATATAAAATTTTTTAAATTAATTTTGCGGGAGACTCCTTTATATTATGCAATCCTCCTGTTAATCCGGTACATACAGAATATGTATCCTCCTTTATTTACTGACTGAATATTTTTGCATGGAATGAACAATGTGCTGAGCAAAAATTTATTTTAATAATTTATTTGTACATTTTGGAATTATCGTAATGTAGTGGAAAATTGCTCTTGTCAAAATTTAATATTGTATTTGTTGTTGAGCTCAACTAAAAACAGCAAGATTCAGATCTTAAAACTCTGGAAGTGTTTGTTACAACACAATACTTCTCTACAGTTCTTTATTAAGCTTAGTATAATATTTGACTTCAAACTTGATGGTATTGTCGGAGATTAATATCGAATAGCTAAAATATACCATCACAATTAATTCATTGGCCCTTCAATATGGGATGAAATAGACCACCTGTGTTAATAGTTTCATTCGGAATTGCGATTTGGCATTAAGTTACGTTATATAAAATTACTGAAGGCCATTTAAAGAATTCATTGTTAGTTTTTGTTGCAAGATGCATTGTTTACCCCTTGTAGACATATTTAAAATGTTGATTTATCACCAATGAATTCTTTGTAGGTATGTATTTTTTTCCATTTGCATTTACGAAAACACAGGTAGTGGTTATCTAATTCGCCCTGTATTGTAGGTTTCTTAAAAATGAACTACTTAGTATAGTAATTGAATGTATTGTGAGTATGGATTGGAATTCAAAGAATCAGTCACCGATTATATATGTAATGTATATCTTACCTATGTATTTAGTTAAGGTAAATAATTGGACGCCGATTCTGCTTCTCTTTCAATATTGAATACAGAAAAACTGTCAACTCGTTTTCTGAATCACAACACTTTTGTCAGAACAGACTTTTTTCTCATAAATATTTTTTATTGAAACTTTAACAGAATCGGCTCCTTGAAAAGATAATTTGTTTGTGTAATTATTTGTCTATTGTGTATTGTCACTTGAAAAAGTGACTCCTATCATAATTTAAACTATGATTAATTTGCTCTGGTATCTGCAACTATATATTTTTTCAATCAATCTATAAGACTGTTAAGACTTAAAAATATTGCAAGCGGTTATAGACCCTTCGCCCCTCACCGCTTCCCCCCTCGAGGTAGTGAGATATGATAGTTAGCACCTGACGTTGTTTAGACACCTGGTAGAGATACGTAGAGGCATTTATTTCTGCTATAAATGAAGCGTCACAAACTAATAATGTACCCTTCGACATTTGGCTTTTTTGAATTCATTAATTTCATTTCATTTTGATTTGCATTTTAGCTTGATGAAATTTGTGATGAAGTTAGGCATTTTCGTCACACCGTCCTGGTGATATATCCTCGGAAATAATCACAATCATTGGCTTAAAATAGCTTTACTTCAGATAGATCCAGGCCTCTTTTCCCTTCTCCCTCTTTCTTACACTACATAACATTCCCTACAATCGCAGCTCTAATTGAAAAGCTTTTTCGCCTTTTTTTTATTTACAGAGGCAGTGCAGTTAAATGCAGTCCAAGTCAATAATGTTTATTTGCGAAAATAGAAAAATAGATGCAAACGTCAAATGGATTTGAAAAAAATCGAGTTTTGATATCAAAAATACTAATTCGGCTGTCTGTGCGTGAAATTTTTGTTTTTCTTGAAATCTTCCTGCATGGAAACCTGGTTCAATGAACTCAAATTTGCTTTGAATGTCATTTTGAATATTGGAATCGGTTGTCTACAAGCGATGAAGCAATTACCTATGGTATAATATTTAACGGAAAATAAAATATTGTCATTTTAAAAATTGAAACTGATTTGTCAAGAATTCAGACTATCCTGTGATTTTTCACGGGTCTGCCGCCAGTAAGTAATAAAAGTCACCCTTTGGTTACATATCTTCCTTAGCAAGGAAAAATTAGTAAGTTATGATAAAGTTTATATAAATACGTAATTTCATTGAAGCGAAGGGTACGTGATAACATTTTAGTATTTTAAAAACACGGCAAAGAGAAGGGTTTGGTGTTTGTACCATTCGCATCCTTCCTTCAGCACACATTTTATTGTCTTCGTAGGTCACTTTAGATTGGGTTGCTTCAAACTTCGTCACACTTGATTTACAATCACATCGCCAATCAGCATTTAGAATTCTTGACATTTCGTTTCCATTGAATGTCTGTTCTTGGCCCGTTTCAGCTTTCAATCAATTTGTGACAAGCCGTGAAGCAAAGCAGTCATGTTGTGATGCATCACAGCTGATCACAATTCAATTGAAAGTTGAAACCTGGCCAAGAATCAGCATTTAACCAGTGGTCCACTCTTTACGACCGTGTTTGGCGCTCGCGCACATGTGTGAGCTCCAGTACTGTCAATGCTGGAAATTTTTGCGATGGAATTTTACCCCTTATGCTTCAAAAGATGTGTAAGGAAAAAAATCAGAATCGCTTGCGCTAATGTCACTGTAGATTCTACTGTTTATTTCAAGAATGTAGCCGCTACACAGCTTACGAAATAATGTCCATGAATGTTAAAATTCGTTTACGTGAAACGGCATTGAAAAATTTAATATATTAATGATTTTTCAAAGTAGTAAAATCATTATTTTTTTTTAAACAACTTCTGATGGTTGTTTTTCATGCAGCGTATGTATTCAGGTATATGTAGAAATAATAAAACCAATTTATAAATCCATATAAATATATTTTTTTGACAGTTTTTCCGAAAAGGGAGATTTAATTTTTTTCGATAAATTTATGGTATTCTGGGGAAACGACTTATGATATAACATAAAATAAATATTAAGATAAATTATCTGATAAACCGAAAACAGTTGCAAAAAAATTTTTAACAGTTTTTATCCTGATGTTTAAACATAACTCATCAAGGTGATTCTCGCGCGGTTTCCAAAATTCTCGCCAGTCAGTTGGGGGTATTTTGACCTTTTCCTACTCTGACGCTCAACAGGTTAAAGACTAACATTCAAATGTAAAATTTAAAAATGGCGCTGATTTGTCAGTCAAAAGTGACAAATTTTGAAACTTCCCGACCTGAGTTGGATGATTTGCAACGGCGAGATGAACATAGAAAGTAGTTTTGGACACTGTTAAACTGTGCTGCTATCTAGCATCTTCTCCAGAAGCTTCTAAGAAAGAATCCCACTCAAAAAGGCCAAGTGTGTTGGGCGCCTAAGGCCTTGCTACAATAGGTTAATATCCGAATATAATGTGTATTTTTAGTGAATAGAACTGAATGAAATAAAAAAGTACAGGGATCATTAAATTAATGCGTTGGTAATGATCAATAAATTGATGTTAATCAATAAAATCTACATGTTCTACTAGTTGGTAATTGTATAAATTAAAATAAATATCATTGTGCTTTTTTTTTAAATGTCGAACATATAATTGTTAAAGTATTAATAAGTTTTAAATGCGTTTACTTTAATAAATTCCTTTTTTTATTTTTTCTATGTTTTAGAATATAATATTTATATTTTGATCATATAAGCAATATTTGTAAGATACTTTTAAATTAATTAATTGAAATTATGACGTTATAATAGTAAGACTAACACTCAAATATACGAAATTAAGCTTAAATAAGTTATTCTTTTATTTATTTCACCATCCTTAATGATTCCCGTTAAGTACATAATAAGGAACTCCAGTGAAAAATATTATGGCTTAAAAAAATATGTTCAAACAGTTCAACAAAAGCTGATTCTAGATATATATATTTTTTATTATACACGGAATTAATAAATCGTAATTTAAACGCAAATTAAACACCATCACGTTAATACACAGTTTGGCGGGTATGACTGAATCTTCTGATTCATCACAACCGGTCTACGTGAATAATATATCTATGGTCTTATCCAAGCATATTTAAAAAAAAAAATATTGGCAATAATTGTGAGAATGTACTATATTTTGTTTTCTTTTGAAGAAACTTTTCAAAAAACCTTTTTTTAAGCCTCGACGAAGGAGAAAATCTGAAAATGACTAGATAATAAAAATAAATGCCAATTTGAATAGAAATTTGTTTAATTTTGGAGGTAAAGGATTTGAGGGGAATTTGAACATCTTTTCATCTCTAGTAGTATTTTAGAACATGCATTGCCAACCCTGGTCCACATTCACATTAGAACTGATGAAAATGTTGTAATGAAGGTTTTTAAACAACTGTAAATTGTTAATCAAGGATGTGTTTTGAAATTTGGTTCAACACAATGAAAAAAGTTTCAAAAAAACATTTGATGTATTACCAGTTTCCCTCTTGTACTATGAGTTTCTGGACACCGTATTCCTAATACAATTTTTATAAATATATAACACAATTATCTGGTAAGACAGTATACATATTTACAAAAAACCCCAACACAAGTAAGTTATTACGAAAATAGACTATAGAATAGAATAGGGCCGTGTGCAAATTTACCCTTAGCACAATAGAGGTATTAGGTTGCGGGAGCTCTACACAAGCTTCAGAAGTTAGGGTAAGTACTAGTTCCTACCGGAATAATTATTATCTGAAGAACCTTGTTTATTGTCTTCAAAAATCGAAATAGAACCAAATCTGACAGATTCTAATGTACTACATAAATTGTTAATAATGTGAGTGGCTAATAACTATCGCTGCTCTATTAGAAATCTCTAACAGCTTAAGAATGTTAACAGAAAAGGAAGCTCGCTATGATTTAGGATGTATAAGAAGAGCCTGTGAATCTGATGTTGAATTCTTGGACAGGGTGGTTACAAAGCAATGTCGCACAATATTTGGAGATTTCCAAGTGCAGAATTTAATGTAGATAATATTTACTATACAGGCATACCTTTTTATTAATTTACTAGTTGTACCCCGTCACTCGTTGCTGTGGCTCAGTCTTTCTGTGCAGATTGAGAAACAATAGCGCATTTTGCTTTTAATAATAATAATGATTGGATTATTTGTATAGCACCGTTTTCGTTAGAAAATCACCTCAAGGGCGCTTAAAACGTCCATAGTCCACGTCGCTTTAAAAAAAAACGCATGTTTTTACCTGTCACGGGTGACATCTATATAATATATTATGTATATAAAAGCACACATATTCTAATGCAACGTTATGTCAAAATTTTAAAGCAATCGGTCAAGAACTTTCAAAGATTTAAGATTTTGAACAAACGAACATTTACGTTTTTATTTGTATAGATCAAGGCTGCCCAACCTTTTTAACAGTTGGGCGAAATTGACGATTTTGAATCACTGGCGGCCCACTGAATACCTGACGGTTCCTATTTCCATGGGGGGGGGGATAAAACATAATTCCCCACAAAAAAAATTCAAAAAGAGTGCTCTCCACAAAATATTGGGAGAGCACCCAGGGGGGGGGGGGGGGGGAGGCTACAAGATTCCATTTCGGACGCAAAAAATATTATATCAAAAACCGGTGTATTTTTGTTTAAAAAGTAAGTTCAACAGGTTAGATTTTTTCGTCGCTGATTCTCGTTCTGAGTAGCCTAAATAGCGATAAATCGCCTTCGTTGGCAACACTGGTGACCGCGCGCAAGCTGCATTGTTTGTTTTACCGCGGGCCCGCGACACTTTTTCAAATTGGCGGATTGGCGGGTTTTTTGAAAATGGTTCACGCGGGCCACTTATAATTCGTTCGCGGGCCTGGGGTTGGGCAGCCTTGGTATAGATAGATTGATATTCCTAATGACCTTTTCATGGCATTTTTGTATAAATACATTTTAATATCCATTTACTTTACAATACCTGTATAAACTGACAATATAGACAGTTTCAATTGACTGTCTCGGTTGGCAAATAAATTTTATTGTTTTATTTTTGTTATCTCTTAACTCCTTCTTTAGCCAACGTTTCGGACAGCATTGCAGTGTCCATCATCAGGGCAGATGTGTTATTGCCAATTACCAAATAACACATCTGCCCTGATGATAGACACTGCAATGCTGTCCGAAACGTTGGCTAAAGAAGGAGTTAGCGCAACACGGCATAATACCCCAAAAACAAATAACAAAAATACTTTTGGCCGTGAAAATCTTAAATCATGTTTTATTGTTTTAATTTTATTATAATTTGTGTAATTTTACAATTAATTTGTGTAATTTCACAATTAATTTTTATAATTTTATGATTAATTTATGTGATTTCACAGTTAGTTAAATAAAAATAATGTATATATGTAGTATATTTGTGGCACGTTCCAGAGTGGAAGATATTCTCAGTATTATCCTGGTGAATTTTTATTTATAATAAAAACTTTGTTTGAAATGGCTTTAGCCAAGTTTGGTGGCCAGATCTGAATAGCCCTGTACTTCCCCACTTTCCTCTTCCCATCTCCTTCCCCTCCCCAATACCTTTAGCCTCACTACATATCCCAACTGGAGATGTCATAGTCCCACTCACTCCAGACGTTGAGAGCAGTTAGGACTCGTACGGTATTTACATTATAATGTCGGGCACAGAAATTGACATGGGACGAAACAAAGACGAGGCTGCATGAAGAAAAAAGGAACATAATCAAGCTGACGTGGCAACTACGCTTTTACACT